>NC_091245.1:188845000-189470000 GCF_042477335.2 Ovis canadensis
CTTCATATTACTACATTTAAAAAAATTATTGATCAACTACTTATCTCAGTATTTTAAGTAAGATTATTTTATGGTATCTAGGATCAGGCGATAATCTCCATATTTCCGGGAACCGTTCTTTAAGAGGGCTACAGGTATTTGGAAAATAATAGGAGTAAAGTGACCAAGATATTAAAGGAAAGCAAAGCCTTGTTTTTTGAGGAATAGTTGGAGAATTTGAGTATATATTTAACCTAGAAAAGAAATTGAATATGAAGTGATATCTGTTATTAAATATTTCTAGAGTCCTTTTTGTGAAAGGGTGATTACCATACTTGAACTGTTAACGATGAAGCAATGCTTTCTACTGAGAATGGATCATCAGGGGAACATGTTACTATATAACTTAGGCCATTTATCTTCCCAAGGTATCATTTATGTATTTATAACAAAAAAAGAAGGGAACAATATCTTAAGATGTTTTACAGTTTTAGTATCTTGCTTTATGTCCTGAGGATTGTTATATGGCTGTTACTGGCAATAACTCTACTAGGTATAGAGTAAGCTCATCATTCACTGTCTTAAAAGAAAATGTTTACCTGGATGTTATCACGGCTTCCCTGGTGGTTCAGTCGGTAAAGAATCTGTCTGCAATGCGAGAGACCTGGGTTCCATCCCTGGGCTGGGAAGATCCCCTGGTGAAGGGAGTGACAACCTACTCCAGTATTCTTGCCTGGAGAATTCTGTGGATGGAGGAGCCTGGCAGGCCACAGTCCATGGGGTCACAAAGAGTCAGACCTAGTTGCATGACTAACACTTTCACTTCCATCACATTTCACATGAGAAAGAGATGGGCAGGCGTCTTTTGGATAGAGAAGCAGTGACAGGATCACGACCATGGACCTAGACTCTACATGAAACTTTTTCTGTCTAATCCTCTTTAAACAGGGGCTTCTCTTCTGCTCAAGTATGCAAAAGTTTAAGGAAAGAGATATTTCCTTCAAGGGTTAAAAACGAATGTCAATGTGATTTCTTCACTTGTAGTTTTGAAACTTTTACTTATTCTTATAAACATAACCTATTATTTTAATTTTTGATCTGACAAGGAGATTAAAGTCTTTCAGCTGAGAATTCCCAAGAAAGCTTCTTTTAGGACCAATAGGTGAAAGTTGCAGCATGCCTGATTTTGGCTTCCAATAAAAGCAGTCTCTTGATGAAAGTGAAAGCGGAGAGTGAAAAAGCTGGCTTAAAGCTCAACATTCTGAAAACGAAGATCATGGCATCTGGTCCCATCACTTCATGGGAAATAGATGGGGAAACAGTGGAAACAGTTTCAGACTTTATTTTTTGGGGCTCCAAAATCACTGCAGATGGTGACTGCAGCCATGAAATTAAAAGACGCTTACTCCTTGGAAGAAAAGTTATGACCAACCTAGATAGCATATTCAAAAGCAGAGACATTACTTTTTCAACAAAGGTCCATCTAGTCAAGGCTATAGTTTTTTCAGTAGTCATGTATGGATGTGAGAGTTGGACTGTGAAGAAAGCTGAGGGCTGAAGAATTGATGCTTTTGAACTGTGGTGTTGGAGAAGACTCTTGAGAGTCCCTTGGACTACAAGGAGATCCAACCAGTCCATTCTGAAGGAGATCAGCCCTGGGATTTCTTTGGAAGGAATGATGTTAAAGCTGAAGCTCCAGTACTTTGGCCACCTCATGCGAAGAGTTGACTCATTGGAAAAGACCCTGATGCTGGGAGGGATTGGGGGCAGGAGGAAAAGGGGATGACAGAGGATGAGATGGTTGGATGGCATCACAGACTCGATGGACGTGAGTCTGAGTGAACTCCGGGAGTTGGTGATGGACAGGGTGGCCTGGCGTGCTGGGATTCATAAGATCGCAAAGACCCCATGGACATGACTGAGCGACTGAACTGAACTGAACGATTTCCAGCATGTATTGCCTCTAAAGAGGTGATTCTCAACGTTGGCTACTTTTGAAATCACTTGGGAAGTATTAATAAACTCTGATATCTAGGTCCCATCCCCAGAGATTCCAATTTAGTTGACCTGTTGTAGTTTCAGCATAAGGATTTTTAAAAACTCCAGCAGATGTTCCATTGTACAGCCAAGGTTGAAAACCTCTTCTCCAGAGGTGTTTTTACTCCTTACTATCACAGGGGTTAGATAAGTGTAGGATATTGGGAAGGGGAGGGTAGTGTTTCAGATATATGCTGGAAGATCACTTGGAACAAATATTGCTGATATAATTTAAATAATAAAGAGTTGATTGCAGAAGATGACCTTTTATATCTTTCCCAACCTTAAGATTCTATTATTTTATATCACCACACCACAATGCACATGTATGGAATCAAAGAAATATATTTGTTGTTTTTGTTCAGTCAACCAGTAGTGTCCAACTCTTTGCAACCTCCTGGACTGCAGCATGCCAGGGCTCAGAAATATATACAAGGACACAAATTCCACGGAGATACATAAATGAGGATGATTTTGCTGGTATAGCTGTGTTGCTGCCTCCATGGATGGGTGAACTATTCTTTTATTCTGACTGCTTTTCAGTGTACATGACACAGTTTTATTAGATTACATTATGCACAGCATCACTGAATCAAAGAGATGTTATTAGCCTGCTAGAAGAAGCTTCTTAACCAGCTGTGAGGGCTCGTTAATATACATTATAATGTTAATAAGTGCATATGAATATGTGTGAGTAGGAGGTAGGGGACAGAAATTTAAACCAAATTAAAAGTGTGAGAGACTGCAGCACATGGGAAATAAATGCTCATTGCCACTAGTCTCAATTATTTTTCATTATTTTCAAGGTCAAGCTGGCAAATTTTCACAACTTCTACCAGCAAATGCCCTTCTCAATTGATTAACTCTTACAGCTAGAAGCTCTCCTTATACCCGGGAGGCAAGCCTGCTTTTTTATTGTATTAAAAACCCTAAATGCAAAAGCAAAAAGAATACCAGGCTTCTGTTTATTTTTATCTGAATATCAAAACACCATGTGAACTCTAAAGCAATTAATTCAGTATTAATCCAGGATTTTAAAAGAAGTTTAAATGATTTAAAAATAATATGCTGAGGAAATTGTTATTCTTACTGAGAATCTGAATAAAACCTATTTATAACCCTGGTAGGTAGGAATCTTCTAAATCTTCCTTCCCATCTGATAAAGTGTGCTCCCCGGTGTGGCAAAAGAAAATCTTTTCTTCACCATACCTTCACCATGTTTCTGCTATGGAATAATGAATATCTTATGTTCACTTATAACTGTGTAGGACTTTTCCTTATTAATATCTTTGTCCTAAAAAATCAACCATAGCCCAAAGAATCAGGGTAAATGTTCTTAATTTTGCATGTAGAGAAGGTAAGAGGTTCCCAGTGATTCTTAATTGTCATCCTGATAAACAAAGAGAATGACATATGTGAAGCTTGGTAGAAGCAGGGGAATGTGGTTAAATGTGAGAAGGAGGGAACAAGATGGGAGATGGGAACTATTAGTAGGAGAATTCTCTCTTCAATTACCCAAGGAGTAGGGTGAGAGTGAGAAGTCACAGAGGGTCCTGATGTTATTATCTATTATTATGTTGAAAATAATCCCCTGGAGAAGGGAATGCAACCCAATCCAGTATTCTTGTCTGGAGAATTCTATGGACAGAGGAGCCTGGTGGGCTACAGTCCATGGGGTCACAGAGTCGGACACAACTGAGTGACTGATGCTGACTAATGCTTTGAAGATGATAGTAGGAGGACAAGGATGTTCTTATTTAATGGCTTCTATTTTCTCAGAGAAGGGAGAAATTGGACAGTTGGGAAAAATACAAAGGTTATGAAATAGTTGATATAGTCCCTATTTTTCACTTTTTCCCCTCTACTTTCTTCTTTTCCTTTACTACCAAACTTCTTAAAATAATAATTTACGATTAAGTACCAATTCTTGCTCTTATTCCATTAGTTCCTTAAATCCTTAGGAGTTGGGAAGAGAGGACCCACTGAAGGAGGTGAAAGAGACCTCAATAAAGTAGAAAGAAAGTCAACATTGACCTGTGTTGACAAAGCTAAGGATAGGAAAAGATTCTGGGAGAGCTAAAAGCAACCCTCTTTATTCTTTCATCCCTTCTTCACTGTGGAAATAGAAAGAAATAATGGTCTAGTCTTTCAATATAATCATAGGGCTCTGCTCAGCAAAAATGAGACCTGGAGCTCACTGTGGCTCAGATCATGAGCTCCTTATTGCCAAATTCAGACTGAAATTGAAGAAAGTAGGGAAAACCACTAGACCATTCAGGTATGACCTAAGTCAAATCCCTTATGATTATACAGTGGAAGTGACAGATAGATTGAAGGGATTATATCTGATAGAGTGCCTGAAGAACTATGGACAGAGCTTCGTGACATTGTACAAGAGGCAGTGATCAAGACCATCCCCAAGAAAAAGAAATGCAAAAAGGCAAAATGGTTGTCTGAGGAGGCCTTACAAATAGCTGAGAAAAGAAGAGAAGCTAAAGGCAAAGGAGAAAAGGAAAGACATACCCATCTGAATTCAGAGTTCCAAAGAATAGCAAGGAGAGATAAGAAAGCCTTCCTCAGTGATCAATGCAAAGAAATAGAGGAAAACAATAGAATGGGAAAGACTGGAGATCTCTTTGAGAAAATTAGAGATGCCAAGGGAGCATTTCATGCAAAGATGGGCCTGATAAAGGACAGAAATGGTAAGGACCTAACAGAAGCAGAAAATATTAAGAAGATGTGGCAAGAAGAACTATACAAAAAGATTTTCATGACCCAGATGATCATGATGGTGTGATCACTCACCTAAAGCCAGACATCCTAGAATGTGAAGTCAAATGGGCCTTAGGAAGTATTACTATGAACAAAGCTAGAGGAGGTGATGGAATTCCAATTGAGCTCTTTCAAATCCTAAAAGATGATGCTGTGAAAGTGCTGCACTCAATATGCCAGCAAATTTGGAAAACTCACCAGTGGCCACCGGACTGGAAAAGGTCAGTTTTCATTCTAATCCCAAAGAAAGTCAATGCCAAAAATGTTCAAACCTCATACTACTGCACTCGTAAACTCACATGCTAGCAAAGTAATGCCCCAAATTCTCCAAGCCAGGCTTCATCAGTACATGATCCATAAATTTCCAGATATTTAAGTTGGATTTAGAAAAGGCAGAGAAACCAGAGATCAGATTGCCAGCATCCACTGGATCATCAAAAAAGCACAAAAGTTCCAGTAAAACATCTGCTTTATTGACTATGCCAAACCTTTTGACTATGTGGATCACAGCAAACTGTGTATTCTTCAAGAGATGGGAATACCAGACCACCTGACCTGCCTCCTGAGAAACCTATATGCAGGTCAGGAAGCAGCAGTTAGAACTGGACACGTAACAATAGACTGGTTCCAAATTGGGAAAGGAGTATGTCAAGGCTGTATATTGTCACCCTGCTTAACTTATATGCAGAGCACATCATGTACAATGCTGGTCTGGATGAAGCACAAGTTGGAATCAAGATTGCTGGGAGAAATATCAATAACCTCAGATATGCAGATGACATCACCCTTATGGCAGAAAGTGAAGAAGAAACTAAAGAGCCTCTTGATGAAAGTGAAAGAGGAGAGTGAAAAAGTTGGCTTAAAACTCAATATTCAGAAAATTAAGATCATGGCATCCAGTCCCATCACTTCATGGCAAATAGATGGGGAAATAATGGAAAGAGTAAGAGACTGTTATTTTGGGCTCCAAAATCATTGCAGATGGTGACTGCAGCTGTGAAATTAAAAGATGCTTGCTCCTTGGAAGAAAAACTATGACCAATCTAGACAGTATATTAAAAAGCAGAGACATTACTTTGCCAAAAGAGGTCCATCTGGAGAAGGAAATGGCAACCCACTCCAGTGTTCTTGCCTGGAGAATCCCAGGGACAGGGGAGCCTGGTGGGCTGCCATCTATGGGGTCGCACAGAGTTGAACATGACTGAAGCAACTTAGCAGCAGCAGTTAAAGCTATGGTTTTTCCAGTAGTCATGTATGGGTGTGAGAGTTGGACTATAAAGGAAGCTGAATGCCAAAGAATTGATGCTTTTGAACTGCGGTGTTGGAGAAGACTCTTGAGAGTCCCTTGGACTGCAGGGAGATCCAACCAGTCAAGCTAAAGGAAATCAGTCCTGAATGTTCATTGGAAGGACTGATGCTGAAGCTGAAACTCCAATACTTTGGCCACCTGATGTGAAGAACCAACTCATTAGAAAAGACCCTGATGCTAGGAAAGATTAAAGGCAGGAAAAGAAGGGGACAACAGAGGATGAGATGGTTGGATGGCATCACCGACTCGATGGACATGAGTTTGAGTAAGCTTCAGGATTTGGTTATGGACAGGGAAGCCTGGCGTGCTGCTGTCCATGGGGTCACAAAGAGTCGGACACAAGTGAGCGACTGAACTGAACTGAACAGAGCTCTGCTTATACCATTCACATTATTCTCAAAATTTTGTTTATAAGTAATTGTTTGCATGTCTGTCACCTTCCATACTCAATTATTTTAAGTCATTTAAGGCAGTATTACTCTCTCTTTATTATTCTTTTGTCCTCCATAATATCTAGCATTCTGCATAGTGTAAAATAGGCATGCAATACATACTTGTTCAATAAGTGAAACCTTTTATCTAGTTTGTGGCTTAATTATATTTTCAAAAAATTCAGGCCTGAAATACCAGCATGGAGCATGAATATCATATACGAGTATTCATTTTTCCAGCATATCTGAACACTTCCCAGGTACCAGACACCCCTATAATACCAAGGATGTAACCATGAACAAAATAGGCAATTGATGTTTGTAAGAGATCCAACCAGTCCATTCTGAAGGAGATCAGCCCTGGGATTTCTTTGGAGGGAATGATGCTAAAGCTGAAACTCCAGTACTTTGGCTACCTCATGCGAAGAGTTCACTCATTGGAAAAGACTCTGATGCTGGGAGGGATTGGGGGCAGGAGGAGAAGGGGACGACCGAGGACGAGATGGCTGGATGGCATCACTAACTCGATGGACGTGAGTCTGAGTGAACTCCGGGAGTTGGTGATGAACAGGGAGGCCTGGCATGCTGCGATTCATGGGGTCACAAAGAGTCGGACACGACTGGGTGACTGAACTGAACTGAACTGAACTGAAGCCATTTTACAGATTATAAAGCTGACTGATATCTATTCTTGGTATTTTCCCTCTTTTCTCATCCTATACTATCAAAGGCTAAAGCCTTCAGTAGGCCTGCTATACATAAGGGAATTTAGGCTCCTTTCTCATTCTCTGCTTTGCTTCTCACATCCTTCAGAACATATGCTTTTGTAGCTACTATCCTTGATTCCTTTAGCCTTCTTCCTTTCTTGGACTGTGCAAATCTCTGTAATAGTTGATGAATTATAAATATGGTAACCACATTTTAAAATTTATAAATCAGGGCACATATTCTTACAAAAGGTTTATTTTTTCTTATTTGTAAACAACTTTACATCAAAAGTGTTCGGTTCAGTTCAGTCGCTCAGTCGTGTCCGACTGTTTGCAACCCCATGAATCGCAGCACGCCAGGCCTCCCTGTCCATCACCAACTCCCAGAGTTCACTCAAACTCATGTCCATCGAGTCGGTGATGCCATCTAGCCATCTCATCCTCTGTCGTCCCCTTCTCCTCCTGCCCCCAATCCCTCCCAGCATCAGGGTCTTTTCCAATGAGTCAACTCTTCACATGAGGTGGCCAAAGTATTGGAGTTTCAGTGGAGTAAAACTTTAAATCACACTTGATTATACATATAATGTATAACTTTCATTTAAAAAGTATATAATTACATGGAGAGACATTTAAAAATTCAGCCAAGACATATATTAGTTAATTCAATATTTGCATTGTCATTTTCATCATCTGCTATTGAAATGATGACACATTATTCCCCACATTCTTGTTTAAAGAATTCAGTTTGCTTAATAATTGCTTATTCTTTCCAGTTTTTTTCCAGCATTTCTTGGCAAGTCTCTGAGTACTTCATGTGGATTATGGGGAAAGATTTTATAATGCCAAAGACTGCCAATGGTTATTCCACTTTCCAAAAGTTGTTAATGAAAAAACACTAAACAACAGGAAAGAAGCAAGTTAACAATAGCAGCAACAACTTTTCTCCATCCAGAGGTTGGACAAAGAGAGAATGAGTTTATAAATTTTGTTTTTCTTTTTGGAGAAATGTTTCCTTGTTGAAAACCTTTAAAGATATTCAACCATCTTTGATCTATAGATCCATTTTCCTTTGCTGTATTTCACTAGCAAGTTCTCATTAAGGTGTGACTATAGGACACAATGTTCATTAACAAGATAAAATGACTAAGTTAAATGTCTGTTTTCAATACCCAGCCAAACTCAGTCAAGCTTATAGTTTCTACGAAGATTTTCTTTCCAAAGGATTAGTTAATTATTAACCTATAAATACCCATCTGCCTGCTTCCCAAGGTCCAAATCACAACAAACAGCATTTTAGTAGTTTTCATGTTAAGATCTTATTCCTTTAGCAGTAAAATTAAATTTTTTCTTATAGTTCTTTAATGATTACCAATATTCACACGAAACTTCTGGTGCTGAAAAAAAACTAACGTGTAGAGAACGTTTCCTGTTGTACCAGGCAGTGTGCTGAGTACCAACTGTGTATTCTGTCACTCAGGCTTTACAACCATCCTGTGAGGCTGGTACTTTTATCTTCCTTTTCTAGATAAAAAAAATTGAAACATAGTTAAATAACTTGTCCCAAGTCATCTGCTGAATAAGTAGCAGACTCAGATCTGCCTGCAATCAGAGTTCCTGCTCTTAAAAATATATTATTGTGTATCTTCCTCCTTCCCAGGTTTTGCCATTCAAATTAAAAAATGGCATCATGAAAAACAGTGGTATTTGTTGAGTAACTGGAAGGGTTTTGAAGTGGTTTTATGGTTTGTGAGAACTAAAGCATAAAATGTTTTAAATAGAAACTGTGCCAGCATGACTTTGCTTTACCCTAAACAAAAGTTCCCAAAGGGAGTTATGAGAATAGGAGAAGGACGAGAGACTTCTTGTCTGCCCAACTGCAGACTCTAAGACAAGAGAAAACCGTTTAAGTGGGTCCTCTCTGGCCCTGCAGGATAAGCTTTCCCTTTCAATCAGTTCCTTGGCTAGCTTGGGCTGACAAAACATTTCTACTCTCTTAACCTTTGCCAAGCAGAGGAACTTTACAAGTATTTTTTGAGTAACGTCCAAAGTGATTTATGGCTTCTTCTAGCTCTACTCAGTTAGAAAAACAAATTTTATTTCCTTCCTCCCCATTATTCCTACTCTCTATTGTCTTCAGCCATAATCCTTTATTTAATGCAAATATTCCTTTGTTTTGCATAGTTTTTCAAGTGTGTTTATGTTGGTTTAATGTGTTTTAATTACAGAGGCCAAACTTCTTGGATTTTCTGGGTTATTATCCAATAAGCAAGGTCCAAGTATCGTAAGTCAAGGTGAGCCAGAAAGACCTGTTTAGCACAAGGAACTCTGCTCAGTGTGGCAGCCTGGATGGGAGGGGAGTTTGGGGGAGAATGGATACACATATATGTATAACTGAGTCCCTTTGCTGTTCATCTGAAACTATCACAACATTGTTTGTTAATTGGATATACCCCAATTCAAAATGAAAAGCTTAAGAAAAAAAAAAGCTTCAGGAAACAAGAGAGGCCAGTTATAAAAGAACTGTTCCCACTTATCTCCAGTCCAAACTCAGGAAAGACTCAACAAATTACAGTTTTTATCATCTACATTAGGATCAGAGCATCTATGTTCTGTGGTCTGAATCTTTTTCTCCTGTTCAATTTGTATAACAAATTCCAAGGGTACACATCTCTATTTAATCTACAGTGGCAAAAATTCAACCTATTTTTGAGTCTTAAATATTCTTTAAAAATTTGGTAGTTTTCCTATTAAATTATAATTCTGTAGGTCTGTCTGTATTTTTTTTCCTTTAAGCTCTCCCTGTGCTTATTTTCTCCTATCCTCCCTCAAATAACAGTAACATAGTATAAAGTTATAATTTTAATTTGCTGATATAATTTGATAGAGATTTGTGTTATTATTTCTTAAATTTCAAAATCAAACATGTGAATTACTATCTTTTCCAATCTTACAGTTCTATGAAAACTTTTTATATTTTCTTCCTCCAAACTGAAATTATAAGCATTACTGAAATTATATGTTTCACTTTGTCAGGTTTTTTTTCTGCTCTGTTTAGTTGATTATGCTTACCAATTCTTATCATTTTAAAACTCTGAGTTTTTTCAACATCTAAACAGATAAAAGTTAATGTAGCCAGTATGTGATATCACTTTACAAAAAGGCATATTGTAATACAAGTTCTCCACAGGGACCTAAGCTTATAATGAGAGAATAAACTGGTGCAAGCTTATAAAAATAAAACGTAGAACTTAGTATATTATTTTGACATTCCTGTCAGAGGAATTAATATCAAGCAAAATTTTAATATACAAAGCATACTTATGAAAAAAACCTCAAACTTTGCCATTATTATTTATAGTAGTTTGTTTATAAATAAAATACATAAGAATGTAGAAGTGATTAATTACAGTGTAAATATTCATATGACTAAATATATATTGCCATTCAAAATAGTTATTTAATGAAATGCAGAATGGAAAATGTCTGTTTCACAACAAGATGTTTAATTAAAAAAAACCCCAAAATCAAAATGGTACATACTGGACATTTCCAATTTGATTAAAAATATCCTGAAAAGGACTAGAAATAACTGTCTAGATTTTCTAAAGTTTCTATAATAAGCACTGCTGCAGCTGCTGCTGCTACTACTGCTGCTAAGTCACTTCAGTCTTGTCCGACCCTGTGTGACGCCATAGATAGCAGCCCACCAGGCTCCCCCGTCCCTGGGATTCTCCAGGCAAGAACACTGGAGTGGATTGCCATTTCCTTCTCCAATGCATGCAAGTGAAAAGTGAAAGTGCTTTTATAATCAGATATACATGCACATGTATATAAATATAAATATTAATTTAAAATGTGCTCTCCAGGTACTTTAATGTGTAGATACTTTTTAGGATTCTTGTGTTGCATCTGTAGGTTGCAGCTCAATTCTGTTGGCCAGTACCTACATGGATATCCTTTTAATCGCCTTTTCAATGAGGATTTTTAGTATTTAGGAAGAGAATGTAGTGAACCTTGACTAAATAAATCATATAAAGACAGAATTCTGGATTAAAAAGAACCTTAAAGATCATCTAGTCCAAATCTTCTTCCTCTCCTTCAATTTTAGCAACAGTAAATCCACAAATGCAGGTGACTTTTATATTAATAATAATGGGAAAATAAATTCAACTTTAAAGTAAATTTCTATAAACTATTTCACTAAAGCAAAAGAATAAGGAAAATAATAATATATTTGTATAGTGGTTTGCATTCTACAATTACTTTTACATACATAATCCCATTTATTCCTTATAATAACCTATATGTAAATAAAGGAAAAACTGCAGGTTGGAGGCTGAAAGGATTTGTTAGTGCCTTGGTTAGAAAATTTTATCCTGTCTGGGAATTCCCTGGTGATCCAATGGTTAGGACTCCTCTTCCACTTCAAGGGGCAGGGGTTCAAATATTTCATAAGCCACATCATGCAGCAAAGAAAAGAGAAGGGAAGGAAAAAAAAAAAGAAAACTTAGTCCTGTCTCAAGACCAAATCTCTTTCTCTTACCGCATCCCAAAGGGATGGATGGATATGTGAAAATTTATTTTTAAAGATGCAGAGAGTTGATTTTAATTATGTTTAATGGCAAATATTTGCATTTTACCATAGAAGGCACAAGTTCTGTTTGTAATTCTGTCATTGATCGTGTGCTGAGCCATACTTTGTTTTGGGTCTATCCTAATGACCCCTGTCTGTTTATCTAAAACCCACAAGAGCTATGACATTTAATTAACCCTGTGGTTTCTCCCTTTGTGGGCTTGCAGTAGGCCAAATAAGGGATTTTAGTACTTATGGCTGTTTCCTGCCATATGACAGAAAGCTGACAATTATCAATTAGTACCCCTCCTGAAGGACGTATAATAATATCAGAAAAAAAAGTCAGACAAAGATTAAGGAAGGAAAGATAATTCCTAATCATTTTGAAATTCCTTCCAGAAAGGCTATAGGTGGAACCTGTTTTTCAACTGTGTTCTCTTAATGAAATTCAAACTCCTAGACTGGCAAATACTAAAGGATGGTGTTATACCTTGATTGAGGAGTCAAAAAAGAGTAATAAGTTAGTTTGCTCAGTTCAAAAGCCAGTATCTAAAGTAAGCAGATTGGAAACGGTCGCACTTGCTAATGTAAATAATTGCCACCTGTCCTTATGGCAAGTCTTTATCAACACCCATCCTCTATCCAAATTCCTCTTCCAGCTGTTATGATATTTCTGAGACTTCAACCTCTCTGAACAATGTCTTAATAGTTAGCCAATAGCTGATTTTCTTCTATTGGTGGAAATACTTCTATTTCTTTTGGTGGAAATACTCCCCTGGGACTCAGTACATTTCAAATTATACTGAGATTTCTTGTGATAAGATCTCCTATTAGCTTGCAATCCCAAATACTCTCTGCTACTAGTTTTCATTCCCCTCAACTCTCCAATGTCTTTTTAGGTCTAGTATTCAAACCCCTTAGTATATGTTTTTCCTTCCTTCTATTCTGTTTTATCCTAATATTTATATTCTATAATAATTTTCTGATATCAAATATCTATATTATGGGATTTCTTTTTCTAAAGAAAGCTAACAGCATGAGGAAAGAGCTTTGAGATATGATTTATAGGAGTCCAAATTTCTGTTTCACAACTTACTAAATATATGGATATTGAACATACTATTTAACCCTTCTTTGCTTCCATTTTCTCATTTATAAAATAGAATTTTCAACAGCTACTATACATGACTGTTGTGAGAATTAAATAAAAAACTAAAGGTAAAATTGTTTACACAGTCCCAGGTTGTAGCAGATGCTTCCTTCAAAGAACCTTGAATTTGACTGTCATATTATTATGGGCTGAACTGTGACCCTCCTACCTGCAGAGTCTCATGTTGAAGCCCTAATACCCAATATCTCAGAATGTGACTGTATTTGGAGATAGGGCCATTAAGAGGTTATCACGAGGTCATTAGGGTGGTCCTTAATCCAATCTGACTGGTGTCCTTATAGAAGATAATTTAGACACACAGACACCAGGGGTGCACATCACAGAGGAAAGGCAATGTGAGGATACAGTAAGAAGTAAGTAATATACAAGCCGAGGACAGAGACCTTGGAGAAACTAACCAGAAGAAAGCAACTCTGCTGATACTTTGATCTTGGACTTCTAGCCTCTAGAACCGTGAGATACTTACTTTCTGTTGTTTAAGCTGCCCAGTCTGGTATTTTGTTGTGGCAGCCCTATTAAGCTAATGTAAATATATTCACTATTTCAGAGAATTGATCCCCACTTGTTCCTATTTAATCCTCTAATTAGTAATAGGGCAATGATTAAGAGTATAATCTAAGAAGTTAGCCTTGAATTTGAAGACTGGGTTATCTACAAAAAAAAAATTATCTACATTAGTGAATTTAGGTGATTTCTCAAATTGTTTTAAGTCTCAAAATTTCTTCACTTGTAAAATGGGGATAATACCTATCTCATAGAGTTAAATTAAGGATAATGTTTAAAGAGATGTTTAAAAATTTCATAGTATATTATCTGGCATACAGGCACTAAGTAAGTGGTAGAATTTATTATCTTCATGTATGATGGGCCTTTTACATGTGTTCTGTCAATTTGGCTTAGCTTCTCCAAGTCTAGTCAGTTTAGTAAATCTTCTGTGTGTGTAAGTGCCACACACATACATACTTTCTATTAATACAGTTATTTGATTGTTTTGGGGGTAGCATATGTTGCCTTTATTGTTCTCTTGAAGTCAAGAACACAAACCGATAAAGTGAGTTGTAGTATACTTTAAATATATATGCTAAAAATCCTTCTAATGTATTAGATTTGTTTAAATGATTTGATAACTTTGCTCCAAGGATCAAGCTTAGGCTATTTTTCTTTCTTTATCTTTTTCATTCTAGGAAGACATCGCTTATCAGAAACTTTTCTCCATGAGGAATTCTAATTTGCAGTAGGAATAACAAAGTTCTACAATTTTAATATCAGATTCAATTCTAAAGTTCTCTATATATTTATAATGTATATTTCATAGTCTGGTTTCATTCCTTTTACCAGATGGTTTACAGAATAACATATCTCTTTAATTAATTAAGAATGGAATTTGCATCCATAGATATTTCACTATGTTTCTCTTACCTAACAAGATTTTTAGGCTATAAATCTTATGCTCTTTCCTCACATACATAATGCACTCTATCTCTTGCTCATTTCTATCTTTGCTCACAGTTTGTAAACTGGCATCATAATATCCTTTGTCCCCAGTCTCTCTCTCATTCTGAGATTGCAATTATGTGAAGGTTTTAGTTGCTGTCATTTATTCAAAGTAATATTTACTTTGTACTTATTGTGGTGGCTTCCCTGGTGGCTCAGAGGGTAAAGTGAATGCATGCAAAGCAGGAGACCTGGATTCGATCCCTGGGTTGGGAAGATCCCCTGGAGAAGGAAATGGCAACCCACTCCAGTACTCTTGCCTGGAAAATCCTATGGACAGAGAAGCTGGTAGACTACAGTCTATGGGATTGCAAAGAGTTGGACATGACTGAGCGACTTCACTTCACTTCACTTCACTTTACTGTGGTAACCCAAGGACGAAAGAACAGATAAAACCCAGGAGGGTCTTGGAATGAAGGAATGGAAAAACCAGACGTCCTTCCCATCCCCAACATTGTAACTATTAATGAATTTCAGGTCCTCCTGACCAGTATAACGTGTCTTCCCTCCTACCCCATAGGGAGAAGGTATTTGCCTTACTCTTCCCCCCACCGAGTATACATGCTTCATCCAACCAGCAAATGACCCACAAGACCCCTATCTCACTCTTTGTACCCTGGCTATAAAAGTGGACTAAGGGCCCCTATTCAACGTCAGTTCTCCCTTGAGCTGGCCCGCTGTTCTAACAGCATCTCCCACTCTTAAACTTTATTTCCCTCTCATTCTGTCTCATGTCTGGAAATTCTTTTCCAACCCACGCCTGTACCATGACACTTACTATGTATGACACGTTATCTATCTTCCACGGAGGAAGAAGAATATTAAATTAGCCTCAAAGAGTCCACAATGTCAGCATTCTAATCATATCTTTTTAGGCTTCTAACTGTTTGAAAACATTTGTATATTCTGATGATTTTTCTTCCACTTCGCATTCCTATTTCTTGTCCCATCTGAAGAGATATCTACTCTGTCACTTCTTTTTAACTTAAGAAGGCCAATGAATTCCTTCTAGGTCTTCAAGAAAAGTCTTTGTCAATCTGTTTTGTGTGCTTTTTCATTCTCAGTTCTCCCATAATTTTTAGAATAAAGCCACTGCTTAGTTTGCTAAGATAGTATGCTGCTGCTCCTGCTGCTGCTTGGTCGCTTCAGTCGTTTCTGACTCTGTGCGACCCCATAGACGGAAGCCCACCAGGCCCCCCCGTCCCTGGGATTCTCCAGGCAAGAACACTGGAGTGGGTTGCCATTTCCTTCTCCAGCTAAGATAGTATAGTGTCAGTGATTAATGGTTTTAGGGGTTTGGGGGGGTTTGCTAAGTCGCTTCAGTTGTGTCCAACTCTGTTCGACCCCATAGACGCCAGCCCATCAGGTTCCCCGGTCCCTGGGATTCTCCAGGCAAGAACACTGGAGTGGGTTGCCATTTCCTTCTCCGATGCATGAAAGTAAAAAGTGAAAGTGAAGTCGCTCAGTTGTGTCCGACTCTTAGCGACCCCATGGACTGCAGCCTACCAGGCTCCTCCGTCCATGGAATCTCCAGGCAAGAACACTGGAGTGGGTTGTCATTTCCTTCCCCTTTGGGAGGGGGGTGGTTAGGGGCTTGCAAATAATAACTCTCATTTTGCTGATTCAGGATAATATCTTCTTTCTTCATTCTCATCAAAAGACCAAATGATCACTTGCTATAGGTTTGGTTCCTTTAAAAATTAAAGGAGTTGCCAATAGACTTTCTGAAGAAGGAAAGGGCATCTAAATCCATTATTTTAGACAACAGTGCCTACTTCTCAAAAAGTTAAAGCAATTCTCTTCTCCCCTTTCTAAAAGAAAGGAAGACATAAAAAAGAGGAAAGAAAACTCTTTAGTCTCGATAGACACCCATACTTAGAAGTGAAGTGGACGAAGAAGAGAAGAAAAAGAGAGTAAGGACTGATACGTATTGTTAGGAAGCACTATAGTATTTGGAACCCTACTAAAAACTAGTTTACATCAGAAATGGCATTTGTTCTACCCTTGTTTTTACCCCTCCAAATGGTACTGGATATAGTTGGGTACCATCTCATAGATCTTTTACTAGTAACTATTAATAACCCTATTATTCAAAGTCCTTTAAGCACCTTTTATATGTAAAATGTTATATCAGGTGCTGAATAAGGTAGAAATATACAGTACCATATTTGACTACAATAGTGTTGCTTTCTAGCTGTGGCAATAACAGACTACCAGACAGAATTGGCGGTTCTTTGGGAGGTCTCCAAAGGAGTAAAATAGTACTGGAGAAAATAAAAAAGAACATGAGCATTGACCTGAGGATTCCAAAAACTGGGCTCTATTCCATCTCTGCCATTTCCTTGCTATGTGGCATCAGACAACTCATTTCTCTTTCAGGTCTACCTTTTCATCCCTCACTCCTTCCATCCCCTTCCTCTAAAGGAGAAGAAAAGAAAATAATAAAAGGGAAAAGAAAAGAAGAGGTTATCCTAGAAGATCTCTAAAATGTAAGAATATGTGAGATGATTACTAATGAACTCTATTTTATCGGGCTTCCCTTGCCTTTGATACGTGGGTTGTTTAAGATCCCCTGGAGAAGGGAAAGGCTACCCACTCTAGTATTCTGACCTGGAGAATTCCATGGACTGTAGAGACTTTCACTTTCTGTTGCATTGCCCAGATTATAGACTACAACTGGCTACGATCCTCTGCGCTGCCCTCATTTTCAGAGATGAAGAAATCGAGGTCCCAAATTTCCCCAATTCAGTAGCAGGTTAGGGCTCAGAACTATTCTGATGCTGGTTTAAAAACCAAAACCAAAACCAAAACCCTGCACTGAATAGTGCATCTTTCAAAATGATTACTGTGACTCATAGAAAAAGCTTAAAATGTATTCTGGACATGGTTTACTAAGTGAGAAAAATGTTTCTTAAATTTTTTTTCGTATATATGAAAATGGGAGGAAAAGCTAGTGTATATATTGGAACAACGTGAACGATTCTTTCCTTAGGATCTTTCCTAATATTTATTTATTAGTATAAATTCTGTAACTATAGCAATGAAATTCCATTTGGCAGATGTGACCTGTTAAGCAAGTATACAAGTTGCATAGCAGTGAGGGGCGACAAGCAGATGCACCCGGAGAGCAGGAAGAGGCTCAGAAGTGATAAACTGCAAAATAGTTGTCCAGTTCGCAGTATTGTCCAGAGTCAGACGTAGGATAAGCCCTCCTGCAGCCCTGAAGGCGCTCAAGTTCGCACGCTTCCTGGCATTCTATTGATTCATACCTGCGTCCTTCAACAGGTAGCGCCAATTACAGCCCCCAAAGCCCGGCCCCCTTGCATACTGGCCAATACCGCTGTCAATCAAATACTTCACAGGCCTTTCTAAATTTTCCCCTCCCCCTTTCATTGGCTCTTCCTTCGACCTATCCACAAATTTCTTCCGCGCCTCTCGACCGCGGAACTTGGCCCTTTTGAGCCCAGGATTGGAGCCGAGGCTGCTTCCGCTCACTGACGTAGCGGAGCTCTCCGCCCTTTTCTCGGGCCCCTTGCGGCCCGGGGAGAAGGAGCCGGGCAAGAGAGAGGGAGGGGGCTCGGGGGCGGGGCTTGCCTCCCACGGCGGGAGGGCGGAGCTTGCGGTGGACCCTGCCTGCCTGCCTGCCCCGTTAGGACCTCGGAGAGCGCCAGGAGCCGCTACCAGAGGGACTGGAGAAGCGGCCGGAGCCGGGCCGGTCGGACGCCTGCGAGCCCGCTTCCCTCCGAATCCCCAGCTTTCCGGGCTGCCAGTCGGCTAGCGGCGACTGAGGAAGGTGCTTAAGTCGGGAGTCAGATAGTCATCCCCCTGGGACGCCGACGCCGCCGTCCAGCCGCGGCTCCCTCGCACCTGTGTGTGTGTCTGTGCGCGTGAGCGCCCGGGCGCGTAGGTCTGCGTGAGGGTGTTTTGTGTGTTCGCGCGCCCGCGGGCTAGAGCCCCGCGCCTAGGCGCTCGGCCTGGGGAGGGACAGCGGGAGCGGCGGCTTTTCTCGCCCCGTCGGCTGAGGCAGGACTTGGGCGCAACCGTCGTCGCCTCTGCCTTACGACCCCCAAGAGCCGCTGCCGTGGTGCTGGAGAGCGGACGCGCGGGTTGGCGCGGCTCCCGCTGCAGGCAGAGCGGGGCGAGGAGGGGTGGAGGGGGAAGAGGGGAGGGGGGAAGCGGAGGGAGAAGCGGAGGTAGTCCGCGCAGCAGCTCTCTCCGCCCGTCGGCTGTTGCTGTGGATCACCTGCAGGTGTTTGGGGGTACGGCTGTTCTGAGTGGGAAACAGAAAAAGCACCCCCCCAAGTCTCTTTTCCTGTTGAGAAAAAGCGAGCGTTGAAGATGTTGGGGGAGACCCCCGAAGGTGGTGGCAGAATAAATACTAGCTCCCTTCCACCACCATTTTTTTGAAAATAAAAATACTCTGAGCTCAACCTTCAGGAGGAAAGCCCGCCTTTAAGAAAGAGATTCTTGGTTTGTGGGACTCTGGTTTGATTGTATAATAATGATGATATAATGCTAATGACGATGATGACACTGCCTTTTATTTTTACCTCGGTGCTGATAAAGCGTAGCTACAGCTGGGGATAAAGCCCTTGAAAATTTGATGTGTGAGGAGGAAATACTGGTGCCCTTGGAGTTTGTGTTTTATATTTTTGAAGGATATGCTTTTTATAATTAAAATTTGATAGATTGATTCCCCCTCTCCTTTTTAAAAAACTCATGTGAAAATGGGGACTGGCTAGTGCCATGACTGATGAAACAAAGCTAAACACTAATTCCATGTATTAAGTCCCCCTTTCCTTTGAATTTCTCCACAGTTTTTAAAATGAAGAAGTTTAATTTCCGAAAAGTTTTGGATGGCTTAACGGCCTCATCCCCTGGCAGTGGCAGCGGCAGTGGCAGTAACAGTGGTGGCGGGGCTGGAAGTGGTTCCACACATCCGGCAGGGACTGCAGGGATTCTCAGAGAGGAGATTCAGGAAACCTTGACTTCAGACTATTTCCAAATTTGTAAGGTAAGTTTTGAATTGGCTTAAAGCTTATTCTTTATTTTACTGCTGTGAGGAAAGAATTAAAACACACCCTCTAAGGGCTGGAAATTGTTCAGATGCTGGTATCAGAGAGTCTGGTGCAGAGAATTTTGTGGGTAAGTCAGTTTGTATTAAGATATTCCAGGCATCAACTTGAAAAGCAGTTATAGTTTAAGGGAAGTATTAATAAGCAAACATTACCAGTAGAATATGCAAGATAATATTAAGATTCAGTCTTGGAATACTTTTAAATTTAATATTTATGTATAAATAGTTAATTCAGTGTTGTCACTCAGAGAAACTAATTTTACTGTTCAGTATAAAAGGATTAAAGCTATTAAGATGTTGCTAGAATTGAAAAGATAAGAGCTAGATGAATACATCCATTAAAAGATCTGAAGGCAGTGTTTGAAATTCTGAATAAAAACGTACCTAGGTTCTTAAATTCTTAATAAACAAATACTATGGGCTTAATACTTATAGGAACTCAAAAATAGACTGTGTTATTGTTTAGTGAGGAAACATTTTAAGTAATTATACTTTAATATTGAGCTAATAAGCAAAAGAGTTTCTGATGGGGAGGGTGGAGAATTTACAAAACAAGCATTGTGTTCATATATAGAAGTAATTGTTTTATTTTCTGACATAAGGGGATTTATAATTTTTATTGTTTTTTTAGGAGGTAGCTTAGAAATGTGCTTTTGACTTTTTATGTTCAATAAAAAAGTTACCAAGTCATTTATATGCATGAGAAGAAATAGTAAATTTTTGAAATCATAGAAATTAAGTATTACTTTTTTGAGTAATTCAACACAAATTTTTTTGAAATTATTAAAATTGTTTTTGTAGTAAACAAATTATGTGTAGTAAATCATGTGTAATGGGGTAAGTTTCAATTATTGTCTTAGTCTGTGTTGCCAGTAGGGTCACTATAAAAACAAGTCTTTAATTATTAAAATATTATAAACTAGTTTACGTAAAAGTGAATTTATTTAGAATTAGGTTAAACAGATTTAGTCCTAACCTGCTCTTTGAAATTTGTATACAGTACAGTTTTATACAAAGTTGTGTACAATTTTATCCTTACTTTAAAATAATAGATATTTTGTCAAATAAGGGAGGAGCTTAATGAGACAAATATGTAAAAGGGCCCTAAAGGCCAGATTTAAACTGCTAGGCAGGGGAATTATGTCCAGATTCTCTAATCTTTGATGTATTACTATTACCATTCTAAGATTCTGAAAACAATTGCCTAAGTGTCTCAGTTCATGAATGTGATAGTAATGCAGGAGAGTTTTAGTAGAGTTAAAATTGATATAGAAAAGATAAACTTCTGAAACAGAATGGCACTGGACTCTTGAGGTTATAGAGCTGGTGGATAAGGTTTTAGGGGAAAGCAAGAGAGGAAAATAGGACAGATAATCACCTACTTATTTATGTAGGCAAGAGATAGTCAGGCAAAGTGGCAAGAGATAGGCAAAGTGGCAAAAGTTAAATATGTATTATTTAAAAAAAAACATATGGCATGGTAGGAAGAACACCGACCTAGGAATAAGAAAATTTGTATTTTATTTAAAGCTCTGTCACTTGTCAGCCATATAACCTTTGGTAAGACATTTATCTCCTTGTGACTTGAATTTCTCATCTGTAGTATGGTGATAGGGCTTCTGTAAGTATTTCTGCTCTTCTTACCTGAAAGGATTGGGAAGATCAAACAAGATGATTAGGTGAAGGCAATGTATAAGTTGGAAGAGGCAATGAAACACACATTTATATTATTGTTAAAGTTTTAAAATCACCTTGTTCTTGATAGAATGACTATAACCAGTGGGCTATAAAATATTAAGTAATAATATTCAAAGAAATTATAAGGATAGATAGCTATGTGTGCTGAACACTAATAGTATTGAACTTTCACCAAGTGGGGAAAGTGCTGTGACATCCTTAGATAGGAATAAAGTTAATTTAAAAAAGTGGTTGCATGATTTTAGGTTTTCTGGATTGTAACAAAATATATAAAGATGGATTAAAGATATCCCAAAATTAAGACTGTTGCTAAAATGGGGAATTAATTTGAACTCACTGATTAAATGTGTAAAAGATATTCATTTCTGAGTACTAAACAGTTGGTACCTTCTAAGTACTTCTGTCTTTTCAGTATGGCTAAAATTAAAGTATGAATCTGCTCTTTTGAAAACCATCTTTTTTTCCGTTATTTGATTGGTCTTCAAATCATATTCTATTTTTTTAGTATTTCCATTATTCCCTTTACATCATCTTCAATACTTGTTTATTCTATCATGTTTTCTTGCTTGGTCTCTTGAAGTCACTTCCTAACTGATCTTCTCACCTCATGTTTTACCCTATTCCAATTCATTTTGTTATAATGGTTATTTCTGAATTATAATGTTATTTATGTCATTATCCTGCTAAAAATTCTATGTTGGTTTCCCTGGAGCAGTTGGTGATCTACAAACAGAAGTCTTTGTTTTTTATATTTGGTTTTGTTATATGATATTATGCCTAGGCAGGTAGTAGGCTAGCATTTGCTAGCCTTATAAAAATACAGGCTTTATAATCAGTGACACATCTCTAAGAATTTCAGGAACAAATGGCGGAAGAAATTTTGGTTCAAGGTCAGCAAAAAACAGGTTAATGCATTGGTTTACTGCAATCTGTTTTAAGTTCAGTGTGTATGCATTTGAATACCCGGTGTTGTTCAGATATTTGTATGGCCTTTTTGAAATATTGAACTGCCTTTTCTGAACTTGAATTTCATGAAAACAGTTTGAAACTACTGCTCTGTACACTAAACTTCAGACTATTTAACTTGATATAGTTCCTTTTGGAAAGGGCTTGTGTTTACCTTTCCATCCTTGTTTCTTTGATGCTCTAGATATAGTGCATTCTCAGAAAGCACCATTTTCTCATATCTCGATGCCTTTTCTTAGCTCACTGCTTCTGATTAGAATATCTCTTCCAGCTTTAATATAATTGGAGAATTCCAGTTACGTTTCATTACTTCATAGTTCAAACACCATCTATATGAAACCAACTCTGACCACTGCCTTCCTCATCTACCTACCCCAGACAGAGTTAGGGTTTCTCCTCATGTCTCTTTTTTCCTGTAGCATCTGCCATGATGTGAATTTAGCAACTTATTGTGTTTTAAAAAGACTTTTGACACTATTATACTATGAACTCTTTGGGAAACAATTATATTTTATTTTCTTCTCATTGTTAGGGTGCTCACTACCTTTTAGGCCAGTGGTTCTCAACTCTGCCTAAAAGAAAGATTTCTAGCTCTACCCTAGTCCTAGAAAATCACAGTTTCTAGGGATGGGGCCTTGGCACTTATATCTTTTAAAAAGTACCCACAGGAGATTCTGATGCACAGTCAATACTGAGAATCAGTATAGTAGGCACTTGATGTACTTTATGAATGAAGTAGCATATCCATGGTTCGTTGATTAATTGAAAGGAGATTGAAGTATAAAGTCATTGATAATGATATATATCTTAAACATTTAAACATGCATCAATTTACAAAGCACCTGATAACCAATCAAGATTTTTCTGTTGCATATTGATTCTCTGATTGAAGTTCTGTGTGGACTTCTTATGCATAAATCATCCCAAATTCATTATGTGCAATTTTCAGTTTTTGTTTGTTTAAAATAGAATAAGGATATTTATGCTTTCAGAGGAAATTTAAGTGTCAGATGATGTATATATACACACACACAGACATATACGTATTTCAGTAAGCAGTTTATACTTGTGTGTATGATGTAGATTATATATATATATATATATATGGAAGTATATACAAAGTATAGATGAACAAACGTATGTGTGTGTATGTATTTTTTCTAGATTCATTTTATGTTTATCCCTACAGTTACATGGCCCATACCTAGTTAGTCTGGGAGCTTGAGAGTGTGAGTATTCTAGCTACAGAGTTTAGTAGTTTTGAACATTTAATGAACCATTAATATCAACCTGTGTTTTACAAAGAGAATGCAAGTTGGTTAAATTAAAATTAGAAAGCTTCATCTGTAAGATATCCCATTTAACCTTCATAACAGTCCTGTAAAGACGTCAATGGTAGTATTATATTTTTCTTTTACTGAGAAGATATCTGAGACCAGAGAATTTACCTCTCCAAAGTTGGTAAGAGACATAGCTAAGTTTAATGCTCTGATTTTTCATCCTCAAATCCAGTACTTTTTCTGCTTTATTTTTCTCACTTATTAGAATAGGCAACATAATTCCTCAGGAAACATAGAGACTTTGAGAAGGTAGAGATTATTCTGTTGCCTCTCCCTTAAAAGTACTTCCCAAATCTGACCATGTCTCTTCTCTTGCTTGGGCTACTATTTATTGCCTTAAAAGAGTTTCTTTTAAGAGTTTCTTAAAAGAGATTCCCCTGCTTTCACTGGGGCCTCACCACAGTCTCATAATAGGTAGAAGAATCCTTTAAAAATTTAAATCATATCATGTCATTCCTGCTCAGAATTTTTCAATGGTTTTTCATTTCTCTTAAAAATAAAATCAGAAGTTCTGTTATGTCTTGCTGCTGCTAAGTCGCTTCAGTCGTGTCCGACTCTGCGACCCCATAGACGGCAGCCCGCCAGGTTCCCCTATCCTTGGGATTCTCCAGGCAATACTGGAGTGGGTTGCCATTTCCTTCTCCAATGAATGAAAGTGAAAAGTGAAAGCGAAGCCGCTCTGTCATGTCTGACTCATAGCGACCCCAGGGACTGCAGCCCACCAGGCTCCTCCGTCCATGGGATTTTCCAGGCAAGAGTACTGGAGTAGGGTGCCATTGCCTTCTCCTGTTATGTCTTATAAAGCTCTAAATGATCTGACCCCAGATAGACATCATTTTCAACTGTTTTCTGTTACTTACTCTGCACCAGCTACACGTGCTTTCTTACTATTTCTCAAAAATGTTCCTGTCTCAGGGCTTTTTGCATTTGCTGTTTCCTTTACATGAACACTTTCCCCCCCTACCCCCAAATAATTACATTATTTGTTGCCTTTATATCATTCAGTTCTTGGTTCAGTTGTTAACTTCTCAGAGAGATCTTCATTGACTACTGCTCATCACCTTTGCTCTCTACCCTTATCCTGATTATGTTTTCTTGATAACACTTACAACTAACTGTTATTAACTTATGTTTACTTGCTTGATTTTTGCTTCGCCTATTATAATATAACTCCATGAGGACAGGGCTTTATTTTGTTCACAACTGTCTCACTAATTCATAGAACAGAGCCTGCCACATAGAAGGCAGTCAAATAATTGTTGAATGAATGAATGAAAACTAGGAATCTCATAGAGTGATGTATTAAGAGAAAACTAGATATTCTGAACAATCTTTTTTGGAAAATACTTTTATTAAATACATCTTATATTACATAAACACAAGGAAGCCATTGAACAAAAGAGTGACACCACTCTAGGAACATGGTACATATTTTTTAGAAAGATATGGAAAAGAAGATTGTAGAAAGATTCAGTTAAATTTATTTAAGTTTTTATTTTTGTTTCCAAATGATTTTTTTAGGGGAACAATTTAGAAGTATTAGATTGACAGTGACAAACACATGGGGTGTTCTAGACCTAATTAACTAAATAGACAAAAATAAATATATCACTAGAAACAGATGGCATAATCCCTAAAGTTTGAATAAATTCTTAAATTAGCCAACTCACTCTTCATCAACATTTATAAGTTGATTTTATAAATGGTCATAGTGTGAGAGCCAACATACAGATAACTAGTGTAACTTCTTACATGGGAATGGATTGTAATCATGATCGTCATACCAGATGTGATATCAGATCTTCCCAGAGAAACAAGTGTAAGGTCAGAAATATAGTCATGGACTGTGGAGAGTTGGGCTTTCCAGGATCTTGAAAAGCTGAAAGGAGATTAATTGCCTAGATATCTTTTCTTCAGGTTTTTCATTGTCTCCATATTCTTCTAATTTAATATCATTTACTTAATATCATTTACTTCTGTAACTGAAGTTGGCACAGTCCATAATTATAGTTCCCTGTTTCTGCAGTTTTCATTCATTCAAGGACCTATACAAGATTGTCTGAGATGTGTGGATTTGTCTCATTCTATACTTATAAATGGGTAGAATAAAAGATAGTACAGTTGACACTGCAAAATCATTTATCATGGATAAAGCATCTGACAAAGACTTCAAGCTCCTGTCACCACAATGGACAGTAGCAAATAGGCAACTTTAAGAATAGTAACTGAGGCAAACCAGATAAATTAAGCACTCTTGTGGGGATTGAGATATTAACAAATTTAAGAGCCAAATATAATTAAAATAAATTAATTTTAAGAACTGGAAAACCAAAGCCAAGCTATTTCAGTGGTCTAAACTCTCAACTTTGCTGACTAAGGTCCGTCTAGTCAAGGCTATGGGTTTTCCAGTGGTCATGTATGGATGTGAGAGTTGGACTGTGAAGAAGGCTGAGCGCCGAAGAATTGATGCTTTTGAACTGTGGTGTTGGAGAAGACTCTTGAGAGTCCCTTGGACTGCAAGGAGATCCAACCAGTCCATTCTGAAGGAGATCAGCCCTGGGATTTCTTTGGAAGGAATGATGCTGAAGCTGAAACTCCAGTACTTTGGCCACCTCATGCGAAGACTTGACTCATTGGAAAAGACTCTGATGCTGGGAGGGATTGGGGGCAGGAGGACAAGGGGACGACAGAGGATGAGATGGCTGGATGGCATCACTGACTCGACAGACGTGAGTCTGAGTGAACTCCGGGAGTTGGTGATGGACAGGGAGGCCTGGTGTGCTGCAATTCATGGGGTCGCAAAGAGTTGGACACGACTGAGCGACTGAACTGAACTGAAAACTCTCTACTTTGCCTATCCTGAGAGCATAAGAGTTCAGGGGCAAGCTCAAGTAAGGGATTATAGATTTGTAGGAAATATGATTACAAATTTTTTAGGTTACCATAGAGAACAATTATGTTTTCTCACAAAAGGTCCTTTGGTACTAGTATATTGTCAGCAAATTGGGCTGTTGGTCTCATTTAGTATGGCAGTTCTTATGTTCTTAAGAATAGTGGTATGATGCTTTGTGTATCTCAATATAGAACTAATTTAAAATCTTATATAGTTTCTGACTTAGGATTATCAGTAGTGATTAAACCAAATTCCTATTTCTTGAAGATTAGTGGATTTCTATAGACCCCTTTTGCCTTCACTTGAAGATGTGCCTGTGAAAAATCATAGTTTCATAGTTTACTTGTAATGATAGAATGATTATATTGGTTTCCTACAATATAGTTCTATGAACCATATACATAGTAGTTTAATAGCAATAACTTTGACTACATCTGTTAGAAGTTTCAAGTAGAAGCCCTGTTTTAAACGCTTTTTAAATTGAGGTTTTTCCTACTTAATTGTCAAAATAAGTATCTTTTATAAAAGATCTTATTTATAGCAAGGGTCCTTTTTTAATTTTAAAAAGGTAACTTTTCTTGATTATTTTTAAAGGGATAATCTTTTAATATGTGTTAAACACAAGTGTTTTTATTTAAAAATATGTATTAAGCATATTTTTTTAAATTTTAATTTTTACTTTATTTTGCTTTACAATACTGTATTGGTTTTGCCATACATTGACATGAATCTGCCATGGGTGTACATGAGTTCCCAATCCTGAAAAGTGATTAAGTTTTAGAAATAAAGAAAATTGTATTTAAAGGATTTATAGAAGGTAGTTGTAAAGAACAGAATATAAAACCTCTAAAAAGTGCATAATAAGCCTACCTGTACAGAGGCTTCATTAAATGGAGCATTCATAGTCACTGAAGGCATACAACAAAAAGGTATTTTGACAAGTTTTATTTTTCCAAAGATATTTATTATACAGAATTGAAAATGGTTAGGACATAAATCATTCTCAACCAACTGACTATAATGAGTGAAATAATGTTTTGGTTGATGTATCAGAGAAATCACTCATGATACTTTCTGGACTTATGTAAAATATTAGGAAGAAGAGTATGATTTTAGTTCTATTGAAGGCCCAGATATACCAATTGTTATTAATGGTATAGAGAATGAATTTGAATATATTATGTAACGATGATACATAATCAATATAATGAATTTTAATTAAAATATGTAGTATTTAATGTATTAATTTTAGTAGCATCTTATAACTGGATTATGTATGTACAGTAAGTATATATCTTGAATTGGAAGTAGCGTAAAAGCAACAAATAATGGGGGTTTTAAATGTAGATTTAAAGAGTAGCCAGAGAAAATTGTTATGTTTTTTCAGTTTTTCTGCTCTGTTAATCACCTGTACATTTCAGTCACATTAGAAATCTGGTACTTTACTTAAATGAAGACAATAAATTAGGCGATCAAGAAAATTGATTGGATGGCTCAATGTTCAGTCTGATTTGTTCACTGTAAATTGACTAAAGACCTGTCTTGAAGTCTTCAAACTAAAAAAGGTTGAAAAGTAGTACAGAAAATTGAGAAGTTAGATTGTGTCTGGGGGAAATATTTACTGACTGTAAACATTTAAGTAGATGGAAATGTAAGGCTAGCAAAAGAGGTGAGAGAACTTAGCACAATGATATGAGGAAAACTCAAAAGTAGAGACAGATAATCTGAAAACTTTCTTTAGAAAGAATATTAAGAAAGAGAACTTCAAGGGTGTCTTAGCATTGCAGAGAGATCAAGGATGGTGGAAACAGAAGAAATGAAAAACAACAAACAAGTCAGAAGTACCAAGAGACAGCTGAATTAGACCAACAGAAAGTTGATTAGGGGAAAGATATTTATAGTAAGATGATGGATAGAATTAAGATCACACGGTAATAGAAAATAGAATTGTTAGAATCAGTAATTTTAAGATTAAGTGTGTAAATTGGTTTTAAATAAGAGAAAAGTGTTGGGAAAGTAGTAGAGATGGTCGATTCTGGTAGCATTTTGGTATATTGTGGGGGACGGGTAATGTAGCTGACCCACGGAAGAAATTGAGGCTACCAGAAAGGGGAAAGTAGCATAGGTAAAAGTACCTGCTCTTTAAGATGATAAGGGTATCTTTCTAACAGAGTTTAGAAATTTGCAATGGCTTATTTTACACAAATGTCACCAGCAGATTATTATTTTGTCAACAATGCTGTTGTCTCCTTTTAGCACCAGACTTAGACCTCCATCATTCATGGTATAGATATACTCTTACAAGATAATTCCCATCTCGCTCTTAAAACCAGGTTAGCAAATGATATAAAAGCTTTGTTGTTTTGTTTTTCAATACAAAGGCAAGCTTCCTTAAACTTGAATTTATAGTTTCTAAAAAACAAAAACAAAATAAGACACAAGAGAAAGAAATATACTGAGCAATAAAAAACTATTTAAACCAGAAAAAGATAGTAAGGGGTCTGAGTTGGAAATTTTTTCTTTACTTGAGGCAAATATATATTTCATTTGAATTCTCAGTAAACTTTATGCTTTATCTCCATATAAAAATTTGTGGGTCTGCTAGAAGATTGTATTAGTTTCTTATTTTGGCTTCAACAAATTACCAAAAACTAATGGCTTAGAACAGCACAAATTATCTTATAATTCAGGAGGTTAGAAGTTAGAAATAGGTGTCACTGGCCTAACATCCAGTCATTGGCAGGACTGCATTTCTTTCTGGAGGGCCTAGGAAAGAGTGTTTTCTTTTCCAGCTTTTATAGGCTATTCACAATTCCTTGACTGGTGGCCCCCTTCTATCTTCAAAATTGAATCTTTCTCACATTGCATCCTTTGACTCTTAACTTTTCTGCTTTCCTCTTCTATGTTTTAAGACACTTGTGATTACATTGGTCCCATAGGATAATCCAGGTTAATTTCCCAATGTTGAGGTCCACTGATTAGCAGCCTTCATATCATCTGTAACCCTTTACTCCTCTTTGCCATATAACCTAATATATTTACAAGTTCTTTCAGGAACCATTATTCTGCCTATCACAGAGATGCTCTTTACTTTCACCTATCTTTTGTTTTTGTTATTTTATGGAAAACATAATATTAAGAACAGATAGTATTATAATAAACTTTTGGCTTCAACAATTTTTGTAAATCTTCACTTACCATTTCATTATTTTAATGCAGACCCCACATGTTATGCCTTTTTATTGAATATCTAAAAAACTTCAGATATCAGATAAAGACTCCCCCCTTTAAAATAATATAAACCCCAACCATTGTCACATCTAAAAACATGAACAAAATTTCTTTTTATAATCTAATATGCAGTTAATGTTTAAATTTCCTAGATTGTTCCATAGTATCATAGTACCAGTTGTGTCTGACTCATTGCTACCCCATGGACTATATAGTCCATGGAATTCTCTAGGCCAGAGTGGGTAGCTGTTCCCTTCTTCCCAACCCAGGGATCAAACCCAGATCTCCCTCATTGCGGGTGGTTTCCTTGCCAGCTGAGCCACAAAGGAAGCCCAAGAATACTGGAGTGGGTAGCCTATCCCTTCTCCAGAGGATCGTCCCGATCCAAGAATCAAACCAGGGTCTCCTGCATTGCAGGCGGATTCTTTACCAACTGAGCTATTGGGGAAGCCCTAGATTGTCCCATAGTATCTTTTTTTTTTTAATTTTTACTTTGCTTTGGAGTATAGCTGATTAGCAGTGTTGTGATAGTTTCAGGTGGACAGCACAGTGACTCACTCATACACATACATGTATCCATTCTCTCCCAAACTCTCCCATCCAGGCTGCTATATAACATTAAGTAGAGTCCCCTGTGCTAAAGAGTAGGTCCCTGTTGGTCATCCATTTTAAATACAGCAATATGTACATGTCTTGGGATCCAAACAAGATTCACATTTCATTTTCATCTGACCTGAACTCATCTTTAGTTCAGTTTGTGTCATGTTACATTTTGTTTTGAGATCTGCTATCCTGTGCTTTTGTGTGTGTTGTTGAATATAGGCTCTTTGATTCATTTCTCAACTGGATGACTATATGTGAGGAAGTGAGTGGGCTGTGCAGTGTACCGCAAGATGAAAAGTAGACTTTAAAAGTTATTTTCTAGAGATGGTCACATCTTTTAAGGAGTTGGAAAAATAATAGTTTAAATCAGTTGTGTCCAACTCTTTGTGACCCCATGGACTATCAGTTCATGGAATTCTTCTCCAGGCCAGAATGCTGGAGTTGGTAACCATTCCCTTCTCCAGGAGATCTTCCTTACCCAGGAATCGAACCCAGGTCTCATGCATCGCAGGCGGGTTCATTACCAGCTGAGCCACCAGGGAAGCCCAGTACTTTAAATTAGCCTGAACTATTCATACCTTGTGTTGCTACTGTTGGGTGTATTTCCCTGAGAATATTAGAAAAGAGGAAAGTGTAAAAGACATAGGATATATCAAAGTAATAAGAGTGGAGTAGATTCTTTAGGTTGTGCTCAATGGTTTTAATTTTTATCTATCAAATTAGTTACTGGAGGGATGGGATCCAGTTACATGTATCTATTTAAGTGAATATTTAAAAGACAAGTGAAAAAAAGAAAGTATTTGCAAGGACTCACTCTGTATACTTAGAATATTATAGCGAGAAGCTGAAAGTAGATGGTCAGGTGTGTTAATGTAGATTTCTACTACATTATAGGATATCAGAGGGCAGTAAGAAGAGAATCAGAATACTGATGAGGAACATACTTTGATATTGAGAACTCCATTTATAAATAATTTGTACACTTGTTACTGGTTACTTATATAATCTGAAAGACTCTTAGTAGTTTATTATTGGATCTTTTTTGCTTTTTTCCAGTTCTGTCTTAACCAAAGTACCTTTGCTACTTGAGGTAATACTCAGTACCCTTTTTAAAATCCTGATTTTATTGAGATGTAATGACATACAGCAGTGTAAAATTTAAGGTGTACAACATAGTGATTTGATATGCATTCATCATTAAGTGATGATCACAAGTTTATGTACATCCATCATCTCATATGGCTTCCCTGGTGGCTCAGAGGTTAAAGCATCTGCCTGCAATGCGGGATACCTGGGTTCGATCGCTGGGTGGGGAAGATCCCCTGGAGAAGGAAATGGCAACCCTCTCCAGTATTCTTGCCTGGAGAACCCCATGGACGGAGGAGCCTGGTGGGCTACAGTCCACGGGGTTGATCTCATATAGGTACATAACTAAAGAAAAATTTTTTTCTTGTGATAAAAACTTGTAGGATTTACTCTTAATAACTTTAATATGTAATCAGCAGTGTTAATTATATTTATCATGTTGTACATTACGTATCTGGTACTTGTTTATTTTGTAACCAGAGGTTTGTACCTTTTGATTTTATCCAGCGCCTAACCCCCTACCCCCAGCCACATCTGGTAACCACAAATCTGATCTCTTTTTCTGTGAGTTTTTTGTTCATTTGTTCTTGACCTACAACACTACATCAGTTCCTATTATGCAACAGAGTGATTCGATATGTCTCTACATTTCAGACTGATCAATATTTAGTACTCTTTTGTTCTGACACAGTATTGGGTATTAGACTAGGCATCAGGTGAATTCATGTACTTATTATATACTTACTTATTGAAAGTCTGTATTATGTATAACTATATTAGGCACTTTTAAACTGGGCCATCATCTTTTTAGAGTGAGTTTGCAAGACTACTACACACTACATGAACCATTTATATTTTTTATGTGGTTAAGGATTTGCATGATGTGTATTTCATTTTCTGTAACTTTTATGAAACTTCTTGTTTTATTCTTTTTTAATAAAAATTTTTAAAAAATGGCTGAAATTCTTTGTTTCTTCCCTCTTTATTGTTTCTTCCTCTTTATTTGTATTTTTGTATCATTTTTAATGTGTTTACTCTCTGTTTCTATTCTCTTGGCTAAAAGGTCTCTTATTCTAAAATGAAAGAACTTGGAAAATGTTTAAAGCCTATTTTTTTGGCCACAATTTTCATTCTCCTAACCAGTCTAATAGTTTTATTGCCACTATTAATATACTAAAAGTCACAGATTCTCTTTTATTTATCAATATTCTCTTGTAAAGTATTTAAACTTGTATGCTTAGTGTAATCCTCAAAGAATTATCTTCAAATCATGCTATTTGATAACTAACCTAATTTCTGTCTTTATAACAAAGCAGGTTTATACATTTATTATAAATTTTTTTATTTAAACATTTTTTTCATATGTTCATGTATTTTATCCTGAGAAGAACTGTAGGTTTAAGAAACTTTGAGAAAGGTAAATACAGAGAGGATAGGTTGCTACAAGCAGAACACTTGATAGTTGAAAGCAACATAGGAAAGAGCAGGGAAAGAATAACTTGACATATAATTTACACATCATAAAATTCACAGATTCTAAGTGCTCACTTCAGTGAGTTTTCAGATATATCTACTTGTGTAACCAGCAGTCACGATATGTATTGGATATCTTATTAAATTCTCTTAAAATTTCTTCTTGCCCCTGTCCAGTCAGTTGCCCACTCCCACTGCTTTCCAAAAGCAACAAATTCTGAACTTTTGTCACCGTAGCTTAGTTTTGCCTGTCCTTGACTTTCATATAAGTAGAATCGTACAACATATATTGTGTGTGTATATTTGTGTGTGTGTGTATCTTCTTTCATGCAGCATAATGTTTTTGTTATATGTCTGTCGAATCTACTAGCAATTTGTCTCTTTTTTATTGCTGAGTAAGCAGCCATGAAATTAAAAGACGCTTACTCCTTGGAAGAAAAGTTATGACCAACCTAGATAGCATATTCAAAAGCAGAGACATTACTTTGCCGACTAAGGTCCATCTAGTCAAGGCTATGGTTTTTCCTGTGGTCATGTATGGATGTGAGAATTGGACTGTGAAGAAGGCTGAGCACCAAAGAATTGATGTTTTTGAACTGTGGTGTTGGAGAAGACTCTTGAGAGTCCCTTGGACTGCAAGGAGATCCAACCAGTCCATTCTGAAGGAGATCAACCCTGGAATTTCTTTGGAAGGAATGATGCTAAAGCTGAAGCTCCAATACTTTGGCCACCTCCTGGGAAGAGTTGACTCATTGGAAAAGACCCTGATGCTGGGAGGGATTGAGGGCAGGAGGAGAAGGGGACGACAGAGGATGAGATGGCTGGATGGCATCACGGACTTGATGGACGTGAGTCTGAGTGAACTTCGGGAGTTGTTGATTGGACAGGGAGGCCTGGCCTGCTGCAATTCATGGGGTTGCAAAGAGTCGGACACAACTGAGCAACTGAACTGAACTGAATTGAACAATCCATCAGTTTCCCAGGCGGCACTAGCGGTAAAAAACCCACCTGCCAATTCAGGAGACATAAGAACTGTGGGTTCGATCCCTGGATTGGGAAGATCTCTTGGAGGAGGGCACAGCAACCCACTCCAGTATTTTTGCCTGGAGAATCCCATGGACAGAGGAGCCTGGAGGGCTACAGTCTGAGGGCTGCAAAGAGTCGGGCACAACTAAAGTGACTTAGCGTGGACGCACGCAGTAGTCCATCAGATATTTTTTATTGAAAAATTATGTTTCCATTATACATATAAACATGCTCATAAGAGAAAATACAACAAGGTAGAGAGAAAGACAATTCTAAATCATTCAGATTTGTACTTTGAAGACTCAGATGCAGATGAATAGTGATTTTTTGAGGTTCATTTTATATCAGCATTTTTCGCTTAGTCTTTTGTTATGTGGAATTAAATTATCACCCAAATGAGAAGAGCGGCTGCTTTTTCCAAGCTTGTATAGCAACGGAGTCAGCGACCATTACTTGCTTTTGGAAAGGCTCAAAGGCCAGCAAGAAAGTGGGGAAAGCTTTATAGTGAAAAAAGGAGTAGGTGTCAGGTATGCTTTTTTAAAAATTGAAGTACAGTTGATTTACCATGTTGTATTAGTTTCAGGTATACGGATCTTTGTTGTTTATTTTATTCATAGTAGTATGTATCTGTTAATCCCAAGCTCCTAATTTATCCCTCCTCCACTCTTCCCTTTGGTAAGTATAAGTTTGCTATGTCTGTGAGTCTATTTCTGATTTGTAAATACGTTCATTTGTATCATTTTTTTAGATATCACATTTAAGTGATATTATATCATGCTCATCTTTCTCTGTGTAACTTATTTCACTTAATATGGTAATCTCTGGGTCCATCCAGGTTGCTGCAAATGGCATTGTTTCAATCTTTCTTTTATGGCTCAATAAGGTAGGCTCTTATTGGAGGCTGTTGACATGGGAAGATGGAGGCAGGCTAGCTGTAAGCAGGGTGTCCTGTGTGATTGGTTTAGGAATCATATTTGGCATATTAGTACTGAATTTGAAGTCTTAGGAGGAGAGGTCTGCAAGAATTAGGGAGCCCAGCAGTCATTGACCACATCTTAATGTTCTGGGCTGATAGTTGCAGAGGTGGTCGTTTGGCTTCCTGGAATCATGCTGCAGGGATTGTGGTTAGGTTTCCTGAGCTTACTGTGGCAGAGTGTTTGGGCCAGAGGTCTGATGTCATACTTGGTCCAGCATCACATATCGTATGCTCAGTCTCTCAGTGGCATTTTGGTTTGTGTTACAGATCTTATGTAGAATTCTACTTACTAGGGTTTTTTTTTTTTTTTTTTTTTTGCTTAGTATTAAGCATAAGTATTTTCTTCATGTTGTAATGAATTTTTTCTTAACATAAATTTAATGGGTTTATAAAACTCCATCTAGTGGATGCACTCTTCCTTTATTATTGGAAATTCTTGTTTCAGTTTTTCCATTCTATTAATAATGGTGTTACAAATGTCTGTGAGCATTAAACTTTCAACATATTTAATATTATTTCCTTAGACTGGATTCCTAGAGGTAAAATAGTTGAGTTATATAGACATATGTAAATTAGGTTATATATATAGGTTTATTTCTTGCTGGATTACTTTCCAAAAGGACTTGACAATTTAAACCCATTTTAGTAACATGTAACTGCCATTTAAATAATACAGTCACCAGCTTTAGATATTTAAAAATATTTTTCCAATTCAGTAGATGAGAAATAGAATTTAAAATTATTTTAATTTGTATTTTTTGATTAGTAGTGACTTTGATTATTTTTCCATATATTTATTATCCAGCTGAGTTTCTTCTTTCATGAATTATTTTTTTCTGTCCTTTGAAAGTGAAAGTGTTAGTCACTTAGTTGTGTCTGACTCTTTGCCACTCCAGTATTCTTGCCTGGGAAATCCCATGGACAGAGGAACCTGCAGCTACAGTCCATGGGATTGCAAAAGAGTTGGACATACCTTAGTGACTAAGCAATAATATCCATACCATACTGACAATTTTCAGGCTAAAGACTGGTCAAAATAATGTGTAGGCTGGGTTTTACAATATTTAAAAGAAAATGCAGTACCTGTACCCATCAATGAAAGATTGTATACATATAGTCAAACAAATCTGGGTTTATTACAACAAAGAGATTACATACTATAGGGAAACATGAGATATTCCAGTAAGAGGATGTTAGGAAGGTCTTTTTGTAGAATTTGTGTTTGTGTTAGATGATTTTAGTAAAGTTCAAAGAAGTATGAATTGAGTGTTGTTAGAAAGTTGGAGACATTTCTGTCATTTGGTATCCTAAGAATTTTTATCCAGGAAGCAGGAGGAATGGTATAAAGCTATAATTGCTGAAGAAGCAGCTGTTGCTTATGCCAGCTAGATGAGGGGAACATTTAATCATTAGTGTGGTTTGTGCAATGTTCTTATGTTTATCTGATCCCCAGACATGGTTCTGCAGTGGTTTTGTTTTTATCTCGCTTCATAGAGTGGCCTTGTTTGATTTTGTTTTTCTGTGAAATTGTTCATGTTCAACAGGAGAACACCATGGCCTGCCTAACTGTTAGTACAGGGCAAGCTCCAGCAGACAGCTGTTAGAGGCTGCTTTTTTTTTTTTTTTATCTTTCAGCAATTTATTACTTTTAAAGTAGCTTTTGGTAAGCAGGCCTGGTTCAATACTTAGACAAGAGAAACTTTTCTTTTTAAAAGCCAACAATCCATATTGATTGATTTGAGTTTGTTATATGATTTTTGGACAACAACTATTGTTTAGTATAATTATTCTGAATAAGTATACTTTTTTGTTTTCATTTGCACTATTTCTCCATTTATTCACATTTTCTTTTCCTCTCCATTTTGAGAAAATAATGCAGATTCTGTTTTCTCCATAAAAATACTCCCTGACAGGCAGCCAGGTAACTCTCTTTTTAGTTTTTTAAGGAACTTCTATACTCTTCTCCATAGTGCCTATACCAATTTACATTCTGACCAACAGTGTAAGAGGGCTCTTTTTTTCTATACCATTTCCATCATTTATTGTTTGTAGACTCTTTGGTGATGACCATTCTGACTGAAATGAGGTAGTACTGCATTGTAGTTTTGATTTGCATTTCTCTAGTAATTAGCAATGTTGAGGATTTTTTCAAGTGCCTTTTGGACATCTGTTTGTCTTCTTTGGAGAAATGTCTGTTTAGGTCTTCTCCCCATTTTTTGATTTGATTGTTTGATTTTTTTTTATTGAGTTGTATGGGCTGTTTGTATATTTTAGAGGTTAATCCCTTGTCTGTCACCTCATTTGCAAATATTTTCTCCCATTCTGTGGGTTTTCTTTTCATTTTATTTATGATTTCTTTGCTATGTAAACACTTTTAAGTTTAACTAGGTTCAATTGTTTACTTTAAAAATATTTTTAAAATATAAATTTGTTTATTTTAATTGGAGGCTAATTACTTTTGTTTTTATTTTATTACTTTTGGAGATAGATTGAAAAAGATATTGCTGTGATTTATGTCAAAGTGTTCTGCCTTTGTTTTCTTCTATTTTTACAGTATTTGGTCTTACATTTAAGTCTTTAATCCATTTTGAGCTTATTTTTGTGTATGGTGTTAGAGAATTTTCTAATTTCACTCCTCTACATGTAGTTTTCCAGTTTTCCCAACACCAGTTATTGAAGACGTTCTTTTCTCCATTGTATAGTTTTTCCTCCTTTGTAGTAGATGAATTTACCATAGGTACATAGGTTTATTTTGGGGATTTCCATATTGTTCCATTGATCTATATTTCTGGTTTTGTGCCAGTACCATACTGTTTTGATTCCTGTAGCTTTGTAGTATAGTCTGAAGTCAGGGAGCTAATTCCTCCAGCTCCATTTTTCATTCTCAAGATTGCTTTTTCTGTTTAGGATCTTCTGTATTTCCATACAAATTAAAAGTTTGCTCTAGTTCTGTGAAAAATGTCATTGGTAATTTGGTAGGGATTGTGTTGAGTCTGTAGATTGCCTTGGGTAATATATTTACTTTAATGGTATTGATTCTTTCAATCCAAAAACACCAGTATTCCTTTCCATCTCCTTGTGTCGTCTTCAGTTTTGTTCATCAGTGCCTTATAGTTCTCAGAGTATAAGGCTTTTGCCTCCTTAGGTAGGTTTATTCCTAGGCATTTTATTCTTTTTGATGTGATGGATAATGAAATTATTTTCCCAATTTCTCTTTCTGATCTTTCATTCTTATTTGTAAATAAATGCAACACACTTCTGTGCATTAATTTTGTATCCTTGCAACTTTACCCAATTCATTGATGAGCTCTAGTAATCTTCTGGTAACATCTTTAGGATTTTCTATGTATATTGTCATGTAATCTGGAATTGTGACAGTTTTACTTCTTCTCTTCCAACTTGGATTCCTTTTATTTCTTTTTCTTCTGAGATTACTGTGGCTGGCACTTCAGAAACTATGTTGAATAAAAGTGGTAAGAGTGGATGTCCGTCTTGTTTCTGATCTTAGAGGAGATGCTTTCAGCTTTTACCATTGAGTATGATGGTAGCTGTGGGTTTGTCGTATGTGACTTTTGTTATGTTGAGGTATGTTCCCTCTGTACCCAATTTCTGGAGAGCTTTTTAACATCATAAATGGATACTGAATTTTATGGAAATCTTTTTCTGCATCTGTTGAGATGTAGCCATTTTAAAATTGAAGCACATAAATGAAGATTTGAAGTAACTCTACCTTTTCTGAGAGTTCAACCAGCAAATTAATTTAGTATTTTTGTATAGCTATAATTATACAAAACTCCACTCACTATGAAAATAAAACTTATTTATAGAAGTAAAACTAATTTTTGAAACCCCTATGGGAAGCTCTGTTGTGTATGAGTGAAGTAAGCTATCTATAATACTCTGATTTTTCTTCTGAACTCTATGATATCAGGTAAGCCAGTTATTTTAACTAAGTTCCAGAGAGAACTTATCTTCTGGCTCACATCACTGCAAACATTTTACAATGCTGAAATAGTTTCACTTCTGTTTTTCAGACCCTTTATTTTTAGTCACGTACTGGCAAACATATATTATTTGATAAAAGAAAATTATGTGAGGTAAAAGAATATCCTTAGCGTACGTATTTGGGGGATAGAGTTGTATTTGGGAACGGGATGGCCAAGCTATGAATGAAACATATTTAAAAACTTAACTTACTGAGTGTTTTGGAGATTTAGGCAAGGAGGTTCATAGGGCATAGTCTCAGAAGGTGATTAATTTGTCTAAAGAGTGTTGTATTCACTTGCTGTAGCGGGATCATATATAGGTAGAGGTTAAGATTCATGATGAAAGGTTGGAAGGAAAGAGTGATGTAGAACTGTGATACCAGTTGGTATCTTGCTTCATTCATTTAGTTGAGCTGTGTTTTTACAAATTAAGTAGGTATCTTGTGGAATAAAATATAGTTGAGGTCTTATTTTTTTTACTCACTTTGACAATCTCTGTCTTTTAATTGGTGTATCTAATCTTGATGTTTAAAACTGTTATTAATGTAGTTGGATTAACATATATTATACTTATTACCAATTTCTGTTTGTTGCTTTTGTTCTTTGTTTTGTTTCCTTGTCATAGACTCTTTTTCTATCTTTTCTGGTTTTAGCCGAACGTTTTATATGATTCAGATTTCTCTCTTTCCTTATCAATTATACTTCTTTTTTATGCTTTTTAGTGGTTGTCCTTGAGTTTGCAATGTACATTTACAACGAATCCAAGTCCTCTTTCAGTTCAGTTCAGTTCATTTCAGTCACTCAGTTGTGTTCGACTCTTTGCAATCCCATGAATCACAGCAAGCCAGGCCTCCCTGTCCATCACCAACTCCCAGAGTTCACTCAAACTCATGTCCATCAAGTCGGTGATGCCATCCAGTCATCTCATCCTCTGTCCCCTTTTCCTCCTGCCCCCAACCCCTCCCAGCATCAGGGTCTTTTCCAATGAGTCAGCTCTTCGCATGAGGTGGCCAAAGTATTGGAGTTTCAGCTTCAGCATCAGTCCCTCCAATGAACATCCAGGACTGATCTCCTTTAGGAGGGACTGGTTGGATCTCCTTGTAGTCCAAGGGGCTCTCAAGAATCTTCTCCAACACCACAGTTCAAAAGCATCAATTCTTCAGCACTCAGCCTTCTTCACAGTCCAACTCTCACATCCATACATGACCACTGGAAAAACCATAGCCTTGACTAGACGGACCTTTGTTGGCAAAGTAATGTCTCTGCTTTTCAATTTGCTATCTAGGTTGGTCATAACTTTCCTTCCAAGGAGTAAGTGTCTTTTAATTTCATGGCTGCAATCACCATCTGCAGTGATTTTGGAGCCCCCCCAAAATAAAGTCTGACATTCTTTCTACTGTTTCCCCATCTATTTCCCATGAAGTGATGGGACCAGATGCCATGATCTTCATTTTCTGAATGTTGAGCTTTAAGCCAACTTTTTCACTCTCCTCTTTCACTTTTATCAAGAGGCTTTTTAGTTCCTCTTCACTTTCTGCCATAAGGGTGGTGTCATCTACATATCTGAGGTTATTGATATTTCTCCCAGCAATCTTGATTCCTCCTCTTTAGTGTATTCCAAATTTCTCCCACCTGTCCCTTTTAACATTACTGTCATTTATTATAATCATCAAATGCATTGTTGCTATTTGCATTATATACATGCATTGTTGCTATTGTTATTTGGAACAGAATATCATCTATTAGATCAATTAAGAATAAGAAATATAAAATTATTTTTAACCTCTGTTTATTCCTTCTCTTACACAGTACTTTTCTTTATGTAGTTTAAGTTTCCGACCTTTATCATTTTCCCTCTACCTGAAGAATTTCTTTTAATGTTTCTTGCAAGGTAGAGCTACTGGTGACAGATTCATTCAATTTTTTTTCTGTGTCTGAGAAAATTTTTATTTCTCTTTCGCTTTTGAGGAATAATTTCACAGCACACAGAAATCCAGGTTGGTGTTTTTATTTTTTTCTTTAAACACATTAAATATTTTACTCCACTGTCTGATTTTTGGGCCCCCAAATCACTGCAGATGGTGACTGCAGCCATGAAATTAAAAGACGCTTGCTCCTTGGAAGAAAAGCTATGACCAATCTAGACAGCATATTAAAAAGCAGAGACATTACTTTACCAACAAAGGTCCGTCTAGTCAAAGCTATGGTTTTTCCAGTAGTCATGTATGGATGTGAGATTTGGACTATAAAGAAAGCTGAGTGCTGAAGAATTGATGCTTTTGAACTGTGGTGTTGGAGAAGACTCTTGAGAGTCCCTTGGACTACAAGGAGATCCAACCAGTCCATCCTAAAGGAAATCAGTCCTGAATATTCATTGGAAGGACTGCTGCTGAAGCTGAAACTCCAGTACTTTGGCCACCTGATGTGAAGAGCTGACTCCTTGAAAAAGACTCTGATGCTGGGAGGGATTGGAAGCAAGAGGAGAAGGGGACAACAGAGGATGAAGTGGCTGGATGGCATCATGGACTCTATGGGCATGAGTTTGAGTAAACTCTGGAAGTTGGTGATGGACGGGGAGGCCTGGCATGCTGCAGTCCATGGGGTTGTATAGAGTCGGACACAACTGAGCAACTGAACTGAACTGTCTTATTGCTTATGTGATTTCAGAAAAGTCTCTTTAGAGAAGTCTGATGTAGTTCTTTTTTTTTCCTCCGATACAATTCTTATGCTTGATTCTCTATGGGTAAAGTTTTGTTCCTCTGACTTCTTTCAAGATTTTTCTCCTGATCTTTGATTTTCTATAGTTTTAATATGAAATGCCTAGATACAGATTTTTTGGTATTTATCCTGGTTGGAATTCTCTTGAGTTTCCTGGAATTGTGATTTGATGTTTTTCATTAATTTTTGGACATTATTGTTTCACAGATTTCTTTCTTCTCTTTCTCATATACCCATTGCATGTGCTACACCTTCTGTAATTGTTCCTTAGTTCTTGGATATTCTCTTCTGATTTATTTATTTTTTTGTATTTGCATTTCTAAGCTTTGGAAGTTTCTATTGACATTTCTTCAAGCTCACTTACTCATTTCTCAGCTATGTCCAGCTTATTGGTGAACCCACCAAAAGCATTCTTCATTTTATAATGTTTTATTCCTAGCATATTTTTTATTCTTAGAGTTTCTGTCGTTATGCTTACATTACCTACCTATTCTTGCGTATCATCCACTTCTTCCTTTAGAGCCTATCTCATATTGTCATAGTTGTATTTAATTCCTGGGCTGATAGTTCCAAAATTTCTGTCATATCTGAAGCTGGTTCCAATGCTTGTCTCCTCAAACTGTGTTTTCTTTTCTTTTGGCCTTTCAGTAATGTGTTACAATGTTTTGTTAAAGGCCAGAGATGATATATGGTTTATTTTTCCCATGATTAGGTAACCTTCTTACACAGCACATTATGGAATATGAATACACAAATGAAGTTAGGACTATTTTACTTGGCTTGTGCAGCTAGCATGCTGCTGCTGCTGCTGCTAAGTCGCTTCAGTCATGTCCGACTCTGTGCGACCCTGTAGACAGCAGCCCACCAGGCTCCCCAGTCCCTGGGATTCTCCAGACAAGAACAATGGAGTGGTTTGCCATTTCCTTCTCCAGTGCATGAAAGTAAAAAGTGAAAGTGAAGTCGCTCAGTCGTGTCTGACTCTTAGCGACCCCATGGACTGCAGTCTACCAGGCTCATCCATCCATGGGATTTTCCAGGCAAGAGTACTGGAGTGGGGTGCCATTGCCTTAGCATGTTATTTAACACAGAATGTTATTTTGCTTAGTTGCTAAGTTGTGTCTGACTCTTTCATGACTCTGTAGATTGTAGCCTGCTAGGCTCCTCTGTCCACGGGGTTTTCCAGACAAGAATACTGAAGTGGGTTGCTATTTTCTTCTCCAAGGGATATGCCCAACCCAGGGATTAAACCTGCATCTGCTGCATTGGCAAGTGGCTCTTTACCACTGAGCCACCTGGGAAGCCCTGGGATACAGATTGAAGGCTTCCAAATCTTAGGGAAACCATTGAATCCCTTGGAAATAATTGAAAATCATTACAAGATTTTAGACATGGAAGAGAATTTAGAGATAATAAAATCAAATGTATGCCTTTTACAAGTGCAGAAATCAAGTTCAAAGACAGTAAGATTATATTAAAATAACATTAAGGTTACACATTGTTGACTGTTGTTATATTTTTGCCAGGTTTTTGCAAAGGAAAATAACCCATTCTATGTTACTGAACTAGAGATGTAGCTTGAACTCTATTTTAATAAACACCTCTTATATTTTATTTAATATAACAAATATATTTCCATATTCTATTAATGACCTTTTATTAATGTTAATCTCTTGACTGCCAGTTCTTATTCAAATAATGCTTTTGTGTGTCTCTTTGCGTTTAACAAGTCATTCAATAACATTGTGCTTTTATCATGCCATTTTTGTACTCAGCAACTTTATTTTGGGATACAGTTTTATTTTAAATTGAGCTTTTAGAATAAAAAATTGTGACATGTTTTTCAAAATTCTGTTGAACGTATAAATTTTTTCTTTTTTTTTTAACCGAGCATACAGTGTATTCTTTTTTTTTTTTTTAGTTTTTTATTTTTTAAATTTTAAAATCTTTAATTCTTAAATGCGTTCCCAAACATGAACCCCCCTCCCACCTCCCTCCCCACAACATCTCTCTGGGTTATCCCCATGCACCAGCCCCAAGCATGCTGCACCCTGCGTTAGACATAGACTAGCGATTCAATTCTTACATGATAGTATACATGTTAGAATGCCATTCTCCCAAATCATCCCACCCTCTCCCTCTCCCTCTGAGTCCAAAAGTCCGTTATACACATCTGTGTCTTTTTTCCTGTCTTGCATACAGGGTCGTCCTTGCCATTTTCCTAAATTCCATATATATGTTAGTATACTGTATTGGTGTTTTTCTTTCTGGCTTACTTCACTCTGTATAATTGGCTCCAGTTTCATCCATCTCATCAGAACTGATTCAAATGAATTCTTTTTAACGGCAGAGTAATACTCCATTGTGTATATGTACCACAGCTTTCTTATCCATTCATCTGCTGATGGACATCTAGGTTGTTTCCATGTCCTGGCTATTATAAACAGTGCTGCGATGAACATTGGGGTACATGTGTCTCTTTCAATTCTGGTTTCCTCGGTGTCAAGCTACCAGCCACATTTTTCACAGAACTAGAACAAATAATTTCAAGATTTGTATGGAAATACAGAAAACCTCGAATAGCCAAAGCAGTCTTGAGAAAGAAGAATGGAACTGGAGGAATCAACTTGCCTGACTTCAGGCTCTACTACAAAGCCACAGTCATCAAGACAGTATGGTACTGGCACAAAGACAGACATATAGATCAATGGAACAAAATAGAAAGCCCAGAGATAAATCCGCACACATATGGACACCTTATCTTTGACAAAGGAGGCAAGAATATACAATGGAGTAAAGACAATCTCTTTAACAAGTGGTGCTGGGAAAACTGGTCAACCACTTGTAAAAGAATGAAACTAGATCACTTTCTAACACCGCACACAAAAATAAACTCAAAATGGATTAAAGATCTAAATGTAAGATCAGAAACTATAAAACTCCTAGAGGAGAACATAGGCAAAACACCCTCCGACATAAATCACAGCAGGATCCTCTATGATCCACCTCCCAGAATTCTGGAAATAAAAGCAAAAATAAACAAATGGGATCTAATTAAAATTAAAAGCTTCTGCACAACAAAGGAAAATATAAGCAAGGTGAATAGACAGCCTTCTGAATGGGAGAAAATAATAGCAAATGAAGCAACTGACAAACAACTAATCTCAAAAATATACAAGCAACTTCTGCAGCTCAATTCCAGAAAAATAAACGACCCAATCAAAAAATGGGCCAAAGAACTAAATAGACATTTCTCCAAAGAAGACATACGGATGGCTAAATTTTTTCATTTAAAATTATAGGATGGTGTGATGCAGAACTTACCATCTCATCACTTTGATAAAATGTCTGCTCTATACATAAATGTCATTATTTAGAGCAGAAAACAGCAGATTTCACAGATTTTTTAATTTGGAAAGTTAACTACACACTTAGTTTTTGACAGTTTGTGTCAGATATGCTGTTTGCTTTTGATAGATGGTTCAAATAAATGGCACGTAAATGCATTTTGAGATGTTTGAAGTTAAGTGAAAAGAGGGAAAATAAGTTTAAAGTTACTGATTTACTTTGAAAAGGTAAATCAGTTCTGTTTTCCTTTCTCAGCTGCATATCTTTAATTTTCATAGTAAATTAGCAATGGATAATTACTTTGCAAACAACTCAATGATTGCTTCATTTTTATATTTGAAATTGGTTCTGAAAGGAAAACTAGATAGCAATCTTCCCTTAGTCTCCTTAACAAAAGAAATTAAAAGAATTTAAGGCTTAGAAATTAAGATTCCGTGAATATTTGGTGAATGAACTCCACTGATTTTTTATGAGCGGGAAATAGTAAGAGAACTTTATAGGCAACTCAGTCAACCTACAATGACTATAGATGAGAAATCGGGAACCCTAAAATTGTGTTTTGGAGAAATATGGATTTTTTTAAACTTGATGTAAATTTGATTTTTGTTTTATTGAAATGGTTCCTTATTGTCTCTGTGATAAAAGAGGTGCTCAAGAATATGAGAAGGGGGAATATATCATCTCTGTTTCAGATGAAGGGGACCTTTGTTACTATAAAACTGTTTACTAACAGGGAACAGTATAAATACTTCTCAGGTGGCACGGTGGTACAGAACCTGCCTGCCATGCAGGAGATGCAAGAGATGTGGGTTCAATCCCTGGGTCAGGAAGGTCCCCTGGAGTAGGAAATGGCATGAAAGATTGCCTGAAAATTTCCATGAACAGAAGAGCCCAGTAGGGTACAGTCCATGGGGTTGCAAAGAACCGGATATGACTGAGCGAATAGACACACACACACACGTGAATATGTAATATGGTAATTTGCAAAGTAACTTGGGTATTAGTGTTTTTTTTTTAAATCTTTCTAAACCCACAGTTTCTACCGTAAGGTTGACCACTGCCACCTTCAGTTTTAGCTTTTGTAGACATTGCGTTAAAACAATTTCTAAAAGCAAAATACCCTATGTTAAAACCAGATATTGATTAAGTAGTGTTGTGAAAAGTACACAGTAAGGGGGAAATAGGGCTTTCCTGGTGACTTAGATGGTAAAGAGTCTGCCTACAGTGAGGGAGACCCGGGTTTGATCCCTGGGTTGGGGAGATCTCCTGGAGGAGGAAATGGCAACCCACTCCAGTATTCTGGCCTAGAGAGTTCCATGGATTGTAAAATCCATGCCGTCGCAAAGAGTCGGACACAACTGAGCGACTTCACTTTAAGTGGAAATAAACTCCTGCTAGAGGAATATCTGTTAATACAATAATCTCCTTACCTAGTTATTTGAGGATATGAGGTTTATCTGATATTTTCCTTATGCAAACTAATACTAATAAGAAGCATGTGAATCTCTTCTACATAGTATAGCATTGGACTACTACTTTCAGTGAGATTTTTGCAATTTCTTTGGACTCTTAAAAGGTATTTCAGTTTTTTTCAGATTTCTCCAAAGGACAGTACTAATTTGACTGGTAGAATAGTGCATATTACAGAAGATCCTTGACATGGATAGAGAAATTGAAAGACAAGGAAAGTATATTTCCCCTCTAATCTACCTATTTGGCCAACTGAGCATTATTTAACAAAAATATGGAAGGCTTTTAATATATACAAAAATAGAAAAGTATTAAAGAGGACAGAGGATCCTGGTGAGCTACAGTCCATGGGCTTGCAAAGAGTCAGAGACTACTGAATATGCACACACCACACCACCCATCACTTAGTTTCAATAATTATCACATTTTGCTTTCCTCAAACACAACTTTTTTATTGGAATATTTTATTTTATTAAATTTAAGTATAATTTTAGATATACAGAAAGATTGCAAAAGTAGCAGATTTTTTTGCTGAGAATTCCACATTTTCACCCAGATCCTATAAATGTCATTTTATCACATTTGAGTTACTATTCTTTCTCATTTTCTGAACTGTTTGAAAGTATGGTATATACATGATGCCACTTTGTCCCTAAGTATATAAGCTTTTATTTCTTGAAAGAAAAAGCTTGAAAAACAGTATAATAATTAAATTTAGGACATCTATTAATACACTAGTATGAAAACATTGCTATCTAATCTGTAGACCGTTTAAATTTTGCCAGTTGTCACACTAATGTCTTTTATTGGCAAGATAAAAATTATTTCTGAGCCAGGATCTAATCCCAGATCATATGGTATATTTAGCTGTCATGACTTTATAAAATTATTTATTTATTTGGCCGTGTTGAGTCTTCGTTGCTGTGCTCAGCCTTGGTGAGTGGGGACTACTCTTCATCGTGTGCATGGGCTTCTCATTGTGGTGGCTTGTCTTGTTCTGGAGCATGGGTTCTAGGTGTGAGGGCTTCACTAGCTGTGGTGCACGGGCTCAGTAATCACAGCCCATGGGCTTACATGCTCCGTGGCATATGGAATCTTCCCAAACCAGGGATTGAGCCCGCATCTCCTACACTGGCAGGTGGATTCTTATCCCCTGTACCACCAGGGAAGTCCTGTTATGTGTTTTTAGTCTCCTTTACAATGAGACTAAAGACTGAATGGCAATTAGTCTTTCTTTGATTTCTGTCATCCTGATGTTTTTGAAGAGTTCAGGTCAGTTATTTTGTAGAGTAATTTAAAACAAGTCTTAGAGACTGTGGAGCATCTTCCCTGCTCCTTCCCCATCTTCAGCATTTAGAACTCCCCACCCTTCACCCTCAGCAGCCTCCCAGAGAGGCCTACAGAGGCAGAAGCCCTCCTGCATATTTTTGGCCCCTGCCTTTCCCCTGGAATCTGGGGAGTGCTTCTGTTTTGACTTTAAGTCAGCATTGTATCCAAGATGGAAGCTGTGATTGACCATCAGGGCCAAGGAAAGGGCTTCCTCTGTGTCCATGGGGTTTGGGGCTCTTCCCAGAGAGAGGTGTTCAGTGACACCCCTCTCCCTGTCACCATCATACCCCACACAGCTCATGAGATGTGTGACCTGTGTTGGATGTGCACTGTTTGGTAGTGAAGAGGAGGGGGATGGTGGCAGGCAGCCACTACCCTCTTGGGAAGCCAGGCAGTGTCCCCTATGGGTAACACCCCAAGTCTACCAGAGAAGCCCACCATTCTGGCATGTTATATTTCTCCCTGGAAGCTGTTTCTCAGGCATTCTTCCTAGCCTTATGCCCCCTTCAGTGTGCCTCAGTACTTTCCTTCACTGAGTGAACGGGCTGTGACTGTCCTTCGACTGGACTGAAAAAAAACCCTTGTATTCCCAAGTAGTGATTTTATTTTTTAGTTTTTATGTTTGTTTGGGAAATTGTGGATAAAGGGAAATAATTTTAAATAAATAATGTATTTCCTTATTCAAAAAAGTTTTAAAGCAAGTTCTAGATATTTATTATTTCACCTAATAATGGGTTAATTCTCTTCAGTCATGTCCTACTCTTTGTGACCCCATGGTCTGTAGCCCGACAAGCTCCTCTGTGCGTGGGATTCTCCAGTCAAGAATACTGGAGTGGGTTGCTATTTTCTCCTCCAGGGGATCTTCTCAACCCAGGGATTGAACCTGCATCACCTGCAACTCCTGTATTGCAGGCAGGTTTATACTGCTTGAGCCTCCAAGGAAGCCCTAATAATACTTAATATTGCTAAAATGTAAGGCTTTAAAAGAAACAACCATAATGATGTTATCTTAGCAAGAGTAATTATAATTCCTTAATATTCCCCTGATTGTCTCAAAAATATCTTTTTATAATAGATTTGTTAGTATAATGATACAGAGGTCATGCATTCTGTTTCTTTGCGTATGTCTGTTAAGATTGTTTTCGTTTATAATAGTTCCTCTTCATTTTCTTCCATGCTGTTGATAGTTGAAGAAACTAGGTCGTTTGTCTTAGAGAATTTCCCATGTTCTGGATTTGGCTGATTGCTCAACTGAATGCTCTTAACCTCAGGCTTTTTAAAAGTGAGAAAGCAGTGGCTTAAGAAGAAAATATTGGTGCAAACCACTTCTCCTTGGTCTACTCTCTTGGTTCCAGAGCATGTTGTTTTTATCACAGAGGCATTCTTTACAATTATTATAAGGTTGGTGATGACTCTTGAATCATGATTTGGCTTTGCTCTTCAGTGTGTGTCTAAAGTGCTCATTTTAGAGTTAGGCATAGGGAACAAGTCCAATCTAAAAGTTTCAACTGAACTGGCATGATGGTCACTGTAACAATTTTAGTATATAATCAGGGCTTATTTTGTCTCATAATTCTGTCCCATTCCACCTGATATTAATATGACTTGCTTTTCTCCTAGTCCTATAGTTGTTACAACAAAAGTGAAAGTTTGTTTTTCATTAGCTTGTTCTACTTCTGAGACTAATTTATTTAGAAGCAGGGGTCTAATTATTATCCACTCATCTTTATCTTGCCTACTGAAAGACCATTGAATAAAGCAGAACAGAAGCTATTTTTAGCAGTACTGACCAGTTCAAGCTAATGCCTTTCTGCCATTCTATAGAATTTAGGTAATTTCGGATTTCAGTATTTTTTCATTTTTTTTTTCACATGTTATCACACACACAAACATAGACATACCCACATTTCCCACTAATTAGACTAAATCATCAGCCTGTCAGGGGGAGAAGGTAATGGTAAATTGAGAGGTGCTAAATGTAGATTAAGTGGGTTTTAAGGACCAGATGATTCCAAGGATAGTCAAAATGAGTATCTGGTGTCATTTTATACATTAAATTTAAATTATAGGATAAAACAATGATAATAGTTAAAATTTATTGAGTGCCTACTTCTGGTCATGCAACAGAAATATATGAAGTGTGCAAGAAGTGTGAAGTACTTTGGAGGAATTACCTCTTTTTATTGCCATCATGACAATCCTATGAAGTAAGAACTGTTCTTATTCTCATGAATCACATTAGAAAATTGAAGCTTTGAGAGGTTATATAAATTGTCTAAAGTCACATGACTAATCAGTATAGGGCTATGAGGGTTAAACTCTCAACTAGGTCAAATTTGTCAGTTTTTATGACTTATTTCACTATTGCCAAGCCATTTATTACTAGTAGTTCTGACTCTTAATTTATGCTCACTTATCTGTAAATAACCTCCAACCAATTAAACACTTGAGTCTTTTAAACTATCCTGGGTCTTTTCAGACAGACCTGTCTAGTAGCAAAGGCAGGCTTGCCTGTAAAATATGCAGGGCTATCTACAAAATCTTGTTACCGACAAACTAAAGGCTTTGTTTCCTTTTTTCTTTTTGTTTTCTGGCATTACAGATAATCTTTTATTTTGCTCATGATTCTGTGACTTAGTTGGGTAGGTTTTCTGCTCTGGACCCACCAGCTGACCAGAGACACAGGCTCAGCTCTCTTGGGATCAGTTGTTGGGTTGGCTGGTGGGTTAATGATCTAGCATGGTCTCACTCACATGTCTAGGGATTAGTGCTGGCTGTCAGCTGTGATTGGTTTTCCTTCCTGTGGTTGCTCCATTCTCCATTAGGCCAGCTTGGGCTGGGTCACATGATGGTCTTGACATTCTAAGAGCAGCAACAGACCAATCCCCAGACACAACACTTTTTAAGTCTCTGTTGGGTCAGGTGTACTGTTTTCTAACTGGTCAAAGCAAATCACATGACTGAGGAAGGGAGGATATAGGCTCCTTGTTGATTGGAGGGAAAGAATTTTTGGTCATTTTTCCATCTATCAAAGAACTTCAGGGTAGGAATTAACAGTGAGACTTTTGAAACATTTTAGCTAAGACTTAGAGTTCAATCAAACATTAAGACTTGGTGTGATATAACGGAGAACCTAAAATTATTTTTCTGAAGTTATTTAATTTCTGAAATTCCAATTATTGAATAATTTAATTCCTTTCCTAGGAATTCTTGATATTATTTTTTAAAAACATTTTGTTTATTTATTTTAGTTTTGGTTGTGCTGGGTCTCTGTTGCTGTGCAAGTCTTTCTCTAGTTTTGGTGAGTGAGGGCTACTCTCTAGTTGCAGTGTGCTGGCTTCTCACTGTGGTGGCCTCTTGTTGCAGAGCACAGGCTCTAAAGGCACACAGGCTTCAGTAGTTGCAGCTGTCTGGCTCTGGAGCACAGGCTCAATAGCTGTGTGCAGGGGCTTGGCACCTTGGCATTTGGGGTCTTCCCAGATCAGGGATCGAACCTGTGTCTCCTGCATGGGCATGTAGATTCTTTACCACTGTGCCACCAGGGAAGCCCTTGATGTTATCTTTATCATATATTAGATTCAACCAAAATCATGATCTGCTTTTGAGATATCTGTTCTATTTCACTTATTGATATCTGGTCCTACCCTAGAAACATACTGATTTAATCATTACACATTTAGAACATGTTTTATTAAATGGTAGACCTCATTTTTCTTACTATACTTTTTAAAAGTGTATATAATTTTCTTAAACTTAGGAATCTTGATCTGCCTCCTCCAGTACACATAAAATGCATTTAGATTTTGAGTTTCAAAATATATTAAACCTGTAAGTTAATTTGAAAAACAAGTACCTGAATGTTTTTCCTATCCATGCAGATATGTGATCTCTTTCTCCATTTGTTTAAATCTTTTATATTCATCTTTTTATCCTATGTGTTTCTTGCTATGATGAATCCTGATTCCCATATCACAGTTTTCATTGTTAGCTTTTGCTACTGTGAATAAGCATGTTTATCCTTAATTTTGATCCTTTAATGAAATTGAAGAGTATATTATGAAATGATTACTAAAATCAAACTAATTCATCACATCTCATAGTTATCATTTTGTGTGTGCATGTGGTGAGAACCCTTGATATTTACTCCCTTTACAAATTTCAAAGATACATATATTATCATTAGTTATAGTTGCTTTGCTGTACATTAGGTCTCCAGACCTTATTTTGTAATTGAAAATTTATACTCTTTAATCAGTATCTCCCCTTTTTCCACACCCCACCAACCTCTCATAAACCACTGTTCTGTTTCTGTGAGTTTGACATTTTTTAGATTCCACATTATAAGTAAGACCATGAAATATTTGTCTTTGGTGTTTGGCTTATTTCACTTAGCATAGTGTCCTCCAGGTTCACCCTTGTTGTTGCATATAACAGAATTTCCTTCTTGAAGGCTAAATAACATTCTGTTGTGTATACACTGTGTCTTCTTTATCCATTCATCCATCAATGGACACTTAGATTGCTTCCATATCTCATAAATAATGCAGCAGTGAGTATGAGAGTGCATGTAATTCTTTGAGATAACGTTTTTATTTTCTTTGGATATATACCCAGAAGTAGGATTGATGAATCATAGTGTGGTTCTGTTTTTAATTTCTTGGGGAAGTTCCATACTGTTTCCCATAGTGGATGTACCAGTTTACAATTCCACCATTTGTAGGTGTTTTTTTTTGAAAAAATGTCTCTTCAGGTCCCTGATTTTTAGCTGGGTTATTTGTTTTTGTTTTTTTTTTTGCTATTCAGTTATATGAATTCCTTATATATTTTGGATGTTAACCTCTTATCTTAAACTACATAGGTAGTTTGCAAATATTTTCTCCCATTTCGTTAGTTGCCTGTTGATGGTTTTCTTTACAGTTCAGAGGCTTTTTATCAATAGTTGATGTTGGCCTACTTGTTTATTTTTTATTTTTGCTTTTGTTGTCTGTGCTTTTGGTGTCTATTCCAAACAGTTGCTCCAAGACTGTCAAGGAGCTTTCCCCATATATTTTCTTTTAGGCATTTTATGGTTTCAGGTCTCATGCTTAAGTCTTTAATCTTTTTGAGTTGATTTTTTTTAATGTAGTATGAGATAAAGGTCTAATTTCATTCTTTGCATGTGACTAGTTTTTCCAATATCATTTTTTGAAGAGACTGTTCTTTCCTTATTGAATATTCTTGGCACCTGTGTTGAAAATTGATTGCATATGCATGGGTTTACTTTTGGACTCTCTCTTCTGAGCCATTAGCTTGTGTGTTGCCTGCATACTCTTTTGATTATTACAGCTTTGTAATATAGTTTGAAACTAGGCATTGTAATACCTCTCACTTTGTTCTTCTTTCTCAGTTGCTTTGGCTATTTGGTGTCTTCTGTAATTTCATGTAAATGTTAGAATTTTTTTCTTTTCTGTGGAAAATGCAGTTGAATTTTTGATGGGGAATTGATCTGAATCTGTAGATCATTTTGTGAAGAATGGACATTTTAACAACATTAATTACTCCAATCCACAAACACAGGATATCTTTCCATTTGTGTCTTCTTTGATTTCTTTCACCAGTGTTTTCAAAGAATTATAAGCCAATATCTTTGATACCTTGGAAGAAAAGTTATGACCAACCTAGGCAGCATATTAAAAAGCAGAGATATTACTTTGCCAACAAAGGTCCACCTAGTTAATGCTATGGTTTTTCCAGTAGTCATGTATGGACATAAGAGTTAAAGCTGAGCGCTGAAAAATTGATGCTTTTGAACTGTGGTGTTGGAGAAGACTCTTGAGTGTCCCTTGGACAGCAAGGAGATCAAGCCAGTCCATCCTAAAGGGAATCAGTCCTGAATATTTATTGGAAGGACTATGCTGAAGCTGAAACTCCAGTACTTTGGGCACCTGATGTGAAGAACTGACTCATTTGAAAAGACCCTGATGCTGGGAAAGGTTGAAGGCGGGAGGAGACGGGGACGACAGAGGATGAGATGGTTGGATGGCATCACCGACTCAATGGACATGAGTTTGAGTAAGCTCCGGGAATTGGTGGTATACAGGGAAGCCTAGTGTGCTGCAGTCCATGGGGTCGCAAAGAGTCGGACATGACTGAGCAACTGAACTGAACTGATCTTTGATAAACATAGATGCAAAAATTCTCAACAAGATAGAAGCAAACTGAATTCAGCAATACATTAAAAGGATTATATCGCATGGTAAAGTCAGAGTTATCCGTAGGATGCTCAACATCAAAGCAATAAATATGATACACCACATTAACAAAATGAAAGATATAAATCATATAATCATTGTAATAGATGCAGAAAAGCATTTGATAACATTCAATATATTCTGATGATAAAAACTCTCAACAAATTAGATATAGAAAGAATTTGCCTCTGTATTATAAAAGCCATATGTGACAAGCCCACTGTGTAATAAAACCACATATGACAAGCCCATAGCTAACACTGTACTCAACAGTGAAAAGCTGAAAGCTTTTTCTTTAAGAACTAGACAAGAGTACCCACCTTCACTACTTCTATTCAACACAATACTGGAAGTCAGCCAGAATACTTAGGAAAGAAAAAAAGCATTCAAGTTGGAAAAGAGGAGGTAAAATTGTCTCTGTTTGCTGATGTTGCTGTTGTTTAGTCACTAAGTCATATCTGATTCTTTGTGATCCCAAGCACTGTAGCATGCCAGGTCATTTGCAGATAGCATGACCTTATATATGGGGCTTCCCTGGTGGCTCAGAGGTTAAAGAATCTGCCTGGAATGCTGGAGACCCAGTTTCGATCCCTGGGTCAGGAAGATCCCCTGGAGAAGGAAATGGCAACCCGCTCCAGTACTCTTGCCTGGAGAATCCCATGGAGGGAGGAGCCTGGTAGGCTACATCCCATGGGGTCACAAAGAGTCGGACACGACTGAGCGACTTCAATTCACTTCACTTCACGTGGCCTTATATATAGAAACCCCTGAAGACTGTACTAAAAATTGTGTTGAAACTAAAAATTCAGAGAAGTTGAAGCATAAACAAGTATAAAAATCAGTTGCATTTCTATATACTAACAATTAACTATTTTAAAAAGACATTAAGAAAACAGTCCTATTTATAATAACAAGAAAAAGAATAAAATACTTAGGAATGAATTTGACCAAGGAAGTGAAGATCTGTATACCAGAGGTATTCTGAGGTTTCTTTTTCTTCATCTTTCTGCTGGTGCTACCCAAGGGATCAGGGATTATAAACCTCTAAGTATTAACTTTGGGATTAGTGTTTTTACATGAAAAATACCTTCATTCATAGCTCTGTTTCAGTAGATGAGGGTGGTCTTCAGCTTCCAGTCTTTTCTTTCTTAACTTTTCCCATCCTACTATCTTGACACTCCTCCCTACTTTATGAGTAAAAAGCACTGCCATCATTATGATAGTTTCATTGTCAGTTCAGTTCAGTTCAGTTGCTCAGTCGTGTCCAACTCTGCAACCCCATGAATTGCAGCACACCAGGCCTCCCTGTCCATCACCATCTCCCAGAGTTCACTCAAACTCATGTCTGTTGAGTCGGTGATGCCATCCAGTCATCTCATCCTCTGTCGTCCCCTTCTCCTCCTGCCTCCAATCCCTCCCAGCATCAGAGTCTTTTCCAATGAGTCAGCTCTTCGCATGAGGTGGCCAAAGTACTGGAGTTTCAGCTTTAGCATCATTCCTTCCAAAGAAATCCCACGGCTGATCTTTAGAATGGACTGGTTGGATCTCCTTGCAGTCCAAGACACTCTCAAGAGTCTTCTCCAACACCACAGTTCAAAAGCATCAATTCTTCGGTGCTCAGCTTTCTTCACAGTCTAACTCTCACATCCATACATGACTACTGAAAAAACCATAGCCTTGACTAGACAGACCTTTGTTGGCAAAGTAATGTCTCTGCTTTTCAATATGTTGTCTAGGTTGGTCATAACTTTTCTTCCAAGGAGTAAGCGTCTTTTCATTTCATGGCTGTAGTCACCATCTGCAGTGATTTTGGAGCCCCCCAAAATAAAGTCTGATACTATTTCCCCATCTATTTCCCATGTAGTGATGGGACCAGATGCCATGATCTTAGTTTTCTGAATGTTGAGCTTTAAGCCAACTTTTTCGCTCTCCTCTTTCACTTTCATCAAGAGGCTCCTTAGTTCCTCTTTACTTTCTGTAATAACGGTGGAGTCATCTGCGTATCTGAGGTTATTCATATTTCTCCCGGCAGTCTTGATTCCAGCTTGTGCTTCTTCCAGCCCAGTGTTTCTCATGATGTACTCTGCATAGAAATTAAATAAGCAGGGTGACAATATACAGCCTTGATGCACTCCTTTTCCTATTTGGAACCAGTCTGTTGTCCCATGTCCAGTTCTAACTGTTGCTTCCTGGCCTGCATACAGATTTCTCAAGAGGCAGGTCAGGTGGTCTGGTATTCCCATCTCTCTCAGAATTTTCCACAGTTTATTGTGATCCACACAATAAAAGGCTTTGGCATAGTCAATAAAGCAGAAATAGATGTTTTTCTGGTACTTTCTTGCTTTTTCGATGATCCAGCAGAAGTTGACAATTTGATCTCTGATTCCTCTGTCTTTTCTAAAACCAGCTTGAACATCTGGAAGTTCACAGTTCATATATTGCTGAAGCTTGGCTTGGAGAATTTTGAGCATTACTTTACTAGCGTGTGAGATGAGTGCAATTGTGCGGTAGTTTGAGCATTCTTTGGCATTGCCTTTCTTTGGGATTGGAATGAAAATTGACCTTTTCCAGTCCTGTGGCCACTGCTGAGTTTTCCAAATTTGCTAGCATATTGAGTGCAGCACTTTCACAGCATCATCTTTCAGGATTTGAAATAGGTCAACTGGAATTCCATCACCTCCACTAGCTTTGTTCGTAGTGATGCTTTCTAAGGCCCACTTGACTTCACATTCCAGGATGTCTGGCTCTAGGTGAGTGATCATACCATCGTGATTATCTTGGTTGTGAAGATCTTCTGTGTATTCTTTCTTAATATCTTCTTCTGTTAGGTCCATACCTTTTCTGTCCTTTATTGAGCCCATCTTTGCATGAAATGTTCCCTTGCTATCTCTAATTTTCTTGAAGAGATCTCTAGTCTTTCCCATTCTGTTCTTTTCCTCTGTTTCTTTGCATAATCACTGAAGAAGACTTTCTTATGTCTTCTTGCTATTCTTTGGAAGTCTGCATTCAGATGCTTATATCTTTCCTTTTCTCCTTTGCTTTTCCCTTCTCTTTTCACAGCTATTTGTAAGGCCTCCCCAGACAGCCATTTTTCTTTTTTGCATTTCTTTTCCATGGGGATGATCTTGATCCCTGTCTCCTGTACAATGTCACGAACCTCATTCCATAGTTCATCAGGCACTCTATCTATCAGATGTAGGCCCTTAAATCTATTTCTCACTTCCACTGTATAATCATAAGGGATTTGATTAGGTCATACCTGAATGGTCTAGCGGTTTTCCCTACTTTCTTCAATTTAAGTCTGAATTTGATAATAAGGAGTTCATGATCTGAGCTACAGTCAGCTCCTGGTCTTGTTTTTGTTGACTGTGTAGAGCTTCTCCATCTTTGGCTGCAAAGAATATAATCAATCTGATTTTGGTGTTGACCATCTGGTCATGTCCATGTGTAGAGTCTTCTCTTGTGTTGTTGGAAGAGGGTGTTTGCCATGACCAGTGTGTTCTCTTGGCAAAATTCTATTATCGTTTGCCCTGCTTCATTCCATATTCCCAGGCCAAATTTGCCTCTTACTCCAGGTGTTTCTTGACTTCCCACTTTTGCATTCCAGTCCCCTATAATGAAAAGGACATCTTCTTGAGATGTTAGTTCTAAAAGGTCTTGTAGGTCTTCATAGAACCATTCAACTTCAGCTTCTTCAGTGTTGCTGGTTGGGGCATAGTCTTGGATTACTGTGATATTGAATGGTTTGCCTTGGAAACTAACAGAGATCATTCTGTTGTTTTTTAGATTGCATCCATGTACTGCATTTTGGACTCTTGTTGACTATGATGGCTACTCCATTTCTTCTAAGTGATTCCTGCCCACAGTAGTAGATATAATGGTCATCTGAGTTAAATTCACCCATTCCAGTCCATTTTAGTTCGCTGATTCCTAGAATGCCGACATTCACTCTTGCCATCTCCTGTTTGACCACTTCCAATTTTCCTTGATTCATGTACCTGACATTCCAGGTTCCTATGCAATATTGCTCTTTACAGCATCGGACCTTGCTTCTATCACCAGTCACAGCCACAGCTGGGTATTGTTTTTGCTTTGGCTCCATCCCTTCCTTCATTCTGGAATTATTTCTCCACTGATCTCCAGTAGCATATTGGGCACCTACCAACCTGGGGAGTTCCTCTTTCAGTATCCTATCATTTTGCCTTTTCATACTGTTCATGGGGTTCTCAAGGCAAGAATACTGAAGTGGTTTGACATTCCTTTCTGCAGCGGACCACATTCTGTCAGACCTCTCCACCATGCCTGCCCATCTTGGGCGGCCCCACAGGGAATGGCTTAGTTTCATTGAGTAAGACAAGGCTATGGTCCTAGTGTGATCAGATTTACTAGTTTTCTGTGATTATGGTTTCAGTGTGTCTGCCCTCTGATGCCCTCTTGCAATACCTACCATCTTACTTGGGTTTCTCTTACCTGGATGTGGGGTATCTCTTCACGGCTGCTCCAGCAAAGTGCAGCCGCTGCCCCTTACCTTGGACGAGGAGTATCTCCTCACCGCCGCCCCTCCTGACCTTGAACGTGGAGTAGCTCCTCTAGGCCCTCCTGCGCCTGTGCACCACTGCTCCTTGGACGTGGTGTTGCTCCTCTAGGCCTCTGCCTGTGCCCTCAGGTGTGGGGTAGCTCTTCCTGGCTGCCGCCCCTGGCCTCTTTTGGCGGGTAGCTCCTCTTGGCCACTGCCCCTCAGGCATGGGGTCCTCCCGGCTTCTGCCCCTGACCTCAGATGTGGGGAAGCTCCTCTCGGCCACGCTTCTGTGCCATCGCAGCTGCCCGCTTCAGGCTTCTGCCTCAGGTCTATTCTGCTGAATTGTGAAAAGGTATTTAGTCGATGTGTTGTTTTTTGAGTTTTTGTTGCTGTGGTATTAAAAAATGTGTTCACCTTCTGAGAGTTGTATTTTGGGCAGAAGACTAAATTAGTGGAAATTATTGGGGTACATGGAGCCAAAAAATATTTACACAGCTTTCGAAATTATGCTTTGGTGGGTAGAACTCTTAGAGTCAGAATAAATAGCTCGCATTTTGCCCCCTCAAGCATCCACCTGTTTCTCAATTTTTACCTAGTGGACTAACTGTGCTGGCTACAGTTGAGGCCTATTACTAGCAGCAACTTGAGGTGGAGGCCTGACAAAGTGCAAGATCGCTAGCCTACATGTTTTTTCCTTTGGTAATCTCAGCCAGCCTTTTTCTTTCCCCTTTGAGCATAGACCTTGTTCTCCTATTCTTGGTTTTTTTTTTGCCATAAAAAATAATGTTTAATTTACAATGTTTTGTTAGTGTCAGGTGTATAGCAAAGTGATTCAATTATACATATATATCTTTTTTTCACATCCTTTTCCATTGTAGTTTATTATAAGATATTGAATATAGCTCTCTGTGCTGTATAGTAGGTCTTGTTTTTTTTTTTTATCTATTTCATATTATCAGTTCAGTTCAGTTCAGTTGCTCAGTCGTGTCCGACTCTTTGTGACCCCATGAATCGCAGCACGCCCGGCCTCCCTGTCCATCACCAACTCCCAGAGTTCACTCAAACTCACGTCCATTGAATCAGTGATGCCATCCAGCCATCTCATCCTCTGTCGTCCCCTTCTCCTCGTGCCCCCAATCCCTCCCAGTATCAGAGTCTTTTCCAATGAGTCAGCTGTTCACATGAGGTGGCCAAAGTACTGAATCAGCTTCAGCATCATTCCCTCTAAAGAAATCTCAGGGCTGATCTCCTTCAGAATGGACTGGTTGGATCTCCTTGCAGTCCAAGGGACTCTCAAGAGTCTTCTCCAACACCACAGTTCAAAAGCATCAATTCTTTGGCACTCAGCTTTCTTCACAGTCCAACTCTCACATCCATACATGACCACAGGAGAAACCATAGCCTTGACTAGACGGACCTTTGTTGACAAAGTAATGTCTCTGCTCTTGAATATGCTATCTAGGTTGGTCATAACTTTTCTTCCAAGGAGTAAGCATCTTTTAATTTCATGGCTGCAGTCACCATCTGCAGTGATTTTGGAGCCCCCCAAAATAAAGTCTGACACTGTCTCCACTGTTTGTCCATCTATTTCCCATGAAGTGATGGGACCAGATGCCATGATCTTTGTTTTCTGAATGTATATAGTGCATGTTGTTAATCCCAAACTCCTAATTTTTCTCTCTCCTTCTGTCCCTACTATCCCTTTTTGCTCTCCCATTATTAATCATAATTTTCTGATATTGTATATTCATTTTTCTGTACCCTGAACCAACATATTTTGCTGTCACTTATGCTCTTGTTTTTTTTCTGTCCCCCCCCTTTTTTTTTTTGCAAAATGAACTGTTTTTACACATTCTAGGACAATTAATAAACTAACACTTTAGTTTTTACAATTACCTTGAGGTGTAACACTGTAAGAACTGTAAAAGTTGGCATAGATCAATTTCTTCTTAACCCAGTGTGACAGAGCTTATTCCAGTATGGTCCTGAGAAGTAGGAGGTGAGAAAAAAAAAAAGCATTTTGCTGTTTTGTAATGTCCTTTTTTCCATAACCTATGACTCAGAGATCAGGGATAACTATGGCTCCTCCTTTTTTGATACAGTCTTGCTTTCTTTTTTTTATATTAATTAATTTTTAATTGAAGGATAATTGCTTTACAATATTGTGTTGGTTTCTGCTGTGTAACACAACAAATCAGTCATGACTATATACATATACGAATATATATGTATATCCTGTCGCTCTTGAGCCTCCCTCCTACTCCTTTACTAGTTTCTTGATTAAAATGTGAAGCAACCTTCACTTGATCTTATTTATACAATTTAGTGAAGTTAGGAGCAGAAGTGTTTGGTTTTTGTCTTTGTGGTTTCTTTAACTCAATGGCTGATACTGATTCTATTCTAAGTTGAAGCTCTGATATTTCTTATGATCCTTTTGAAATCCATTTCTTGTTCTGATTTTAAATTCTTTTCATGCAAATCAAAAGGTTACCTTCTTTCATCCCAAGACAAGTTGGAGTATTTAAAAGCTACATGGCTCTCATTTCCAAAGCTATCAGTGGAACTGTATCCATTAGCTTGGTGACCTTTGATAAGTTGGTTAACCTTACTAATCCTTAATTTCTTCCTCTGTAATGATACCACCTACCTTATGGGGCTACAGAAATAAATAGGAAATTTAATCCATGTAAAGTGTTTTTCGCTGTACCCAGTCTGTAGTAAACAAATGGTGGTGACAGCAACCTTGGGGGCAATGACTATATGCATATAGTCTTCATTGTTAGTTTCTAGTTTAACAAGAGGAAAACTGTCATTTTCAAATTCCTTGCAACTGACATTAAATAGGTTGCAGAGAGAAAGACATCAGCTCTGCATTACTTCTTTGGTAGGGAGTAAAATGCTGTTTCTGCAAGTAGATTGTAAACTTAGGTCTTTTTTTTATTTGTAATGGAGGCTCAAAATGTCTACCCTTCCTATTACTGGAAATTTAAGAAGGTACCATCTGAGGAAGAGACGTAGCCCTCAGATACTTAAAGACTAGTTATATTAATAGAAATAACCATAGTACCAGCTGTCTCAGTGGACTGTTCGAAATCCAAGTGCATAGCTCACAAGGGAATCTAGCTAAATAAACAGAAAATAATTTTTAATAGTCTAACACGGAACTAAGTAGGTAATTAGTCCTTTTGAATCAGGGAATATACCACGAAATATAAGTCCATTGTTCATTTCTTCTTTTAAAGAATATATTCTTAGAATTATCTGTGGCCTATCCTGTGTCTTTGAGTCTGCCATGTTTCTAGTGCAAGTATCTGTATTATGAATATAATATGGAATTGGAAAGCAACTCGAAATAGTTTATTCTCTTTGTTTTATATATAAAGAAACTGAGAGCTTAAGTAATGTGTCCAGGTTAGACAGTCAGTGACAGGGCTAGGACCCCCTAACTCCTAGTGTAGTATTCTTACACATCATCCTATCTGTGATTTTGGCTCACAAGATTGTTATTTTCTCTTAAAAGTGGTTTTTATTTTACTCCTAAGCCAAATTATTTTCTATGACTGCTGATTTCCATTTTTGTTGTTTATCAGTGAGACTAGATCTTTAAGTTCACAGAAGTTTATTTGATAGTTATATAGACGTAAAAAATAGATTCAATAAAAGATGGTTATATTTCTTTTAAGCATGATTCAGAATTAAGTTGAAATGTTAAATAATATGAGGACAGAGACTAGTGTAGCCGGAAAGATAAAGATTTCAAATAAATAGGAGAGTTAAAGTGGGAATACTCAGATAGTAAGAAAGATGGAATGGAATGGAAGTGATAACAGGAAAGATACTGAATGAATATAGACTCTATATTGAGTGAATATAGAGAATGCCAAACTTGGGTTCTTGAAAGAGTTCTGGAAGTGTATGTTGGTGGAACTGTGTTTATTTGAGGCTGATGATACTAATTGTGATGCTGAGTTGAATTGAAAGGGAGGAAAGTATGCTGTAGTCAAGGTATGTTGAAGCAATGATGTTAAAGACATAAGGGTGTTAATAGGTCTCAGGGTAGAGAGAAAATATATATAAGTCAGGTGGTAAAATTACCTAAGAGATGCTATGAATAGAAGGAAAAAACCACAAATAGTGGAAGTACTTTGGAGAGAACAATCTGGCTAAAGACTCTTCTATCTGTCAGTTGTGTCCTGTATTGAATAGTAAGGATGATAGAATTTGATACCTTTGGGTTTACCCATGGTTACTTAATGCTATCAGTATGTTCGTGTTCATCTTGCTTATGTCAATACATATTTGTATGTGTATATATCTATATATACTTTCCTGTAGTGAGAATTAGGCCTGTTCATATATTATTTGGTATTTTTTTTAAAGAATGTTTTAGCATACCTCCATGAAATTATGGGAGAACATGATAACATGAGAGATTGGTTATCAGAGAAGGTAAATTCATTTAATTTGAACTTGATTCACTCATGTTTTGAAAGAACATCTTTCTATTAAGTTTAAGTACTAGAAACATGTATTTACATAGTATGCTCAATTTATAAATCACATTTACATGCATTTTCTCAATTATGAGTCTTAGATTTTTGGTAAAATTAACAGTATAAAATACAGAGTCAAAGTTACTCAGTATGTTTTAAACTATTGTGCTAAAAATTAGTAGTGTTTGAATGCCGATAAAACTCTCAGGGTTGAAACAACAGAATCTCTAACCTCAAGTGGTTTGTAATATGGTAGGAAGAAACACAATTGGTTAGTAAAGAACAACCTACTTTTACTTTAGATTTAATGGTACATTAGTATTTGTAACATATTCCTAATTAAATAACTATATATTAAATACATTACCCAAGTGTTAGTGCTTGTTTTCTTTGAAAACTTCAGCATGATGTAATTGCATATGGTTACAAAAATTCCCGAAAGTGCCCAGAGGGCAAAGGGTGAGAATGACAACTATTGAACTTTTAAAGTAGCATCTCAAATGTGCTTTCATTGCTGTGGAAAGTTATGACAACTCCAGATACAGAGATAATTATATATTGACATAAAATTATTCTAAAGATTTTATTTCAATACTTACAAAATATTTGGTTTCAATTATTCATCTTAAAACTATAAGAGAATAGTTTTTGAAGGAACTACTGCTTATGTGGATAAATCATATTGCTTATATGTACAAATCATATTGGTAAACTTCAAAAAGCCTAACTATTTAATCATAGCACTAATCTTCATGAGGGGCTTCCCTGGTAAATATTCTCAGTTGGTAAAGAATCCATGCAGGAGACCCAGGTTTGATCCCTGGGTGGGAAAGATCCCCTGGAGAAGCAAATGGCAACCCATTCCAGTATTCTTGCCTGGAAAATCCCATGGACAGAGGAGCCTGGCAGGCTACAGTTCATGGGGTCACAAAGAGTTGGACATGACTTAGAGACTAAACCATCAAGCTTCATGAAGGGGAAATATTAAATGCGTTGTTCCTGCTCACAAAGGAGTTTAGAATTTACTTGGGAAGACCAAAGGGCAATAATCATTCTTCAGTAATTTTGAATAAGTGCTAAACTGTGATGTTGGCTTAGAATTTAAGCAAACAGTTTTTGTAGAAGTGAGACTTTGACTTGGAATTTGAGAGATAAGTAGGTAAATATTTTATTTCTGAAAAACACTAATTATTAAGACCACATTTCTAACACATATATATGGAATTTAGGAAGATGGCAATGACGACCCTGTATGCAAGACAGGAAAAAAGACACAGATGTGTATAACGGACTTTTGGACTCAGAGGGAGAGGGAGAGGGTGGGATGATTTGGGAGAATGGCATTCTAACATGTATACTATTATGTAAGAATTGAATCGCCAGTCTATGTCTGACGTAGGATACAGCATGCTTGGGGCTGGTGCGTGGGGATGACCCAGAGAGATGTTATGGGGAGGGAGGTGGGAGGGGGGTTCATGTTTGGGAAGGCATGTAAGAATTAAAGATTTTAAAATTTAAAAAATAAAAAAATAAAAAAATAAAGACCACATTTATTACTATATATAAATAAATTTTCTAGATTTTCCTATGTATAAGTATGTTTTCCTACAGAAAACAACGTTTTTGTAGATGACTTTGAAAAGAGATACTTTTAGCACCTTAAATCACAGGGCAATAATGAAAGAGTTTTTGAAGTACATGAACAAATAATTTCTTGAATACTAAATCCTGGTGGGATTTTGTTGTAGTAGCTACAGAAGAAACTAGTTATATCAGTTCTGCATTTCTCATAGTATTCTAGCAGTTGTGTTGTAACCTCTATAGTATTAAATAAATATTGGTACATATGAATATAATTCTATCATTAGTCACTAATTTCCAGTCTAGTGAAAAATGTTTTGTCTCCCTAACCAATTTATGTATTAGAAAATATTCAGTGCTACTGAATAAAACATTATATTGAGTAATTGGTTATTTTTTTAGTGGAGGGAGAAGTTGCTGATTTTTGTCTGCATCTAAACAACTTACCAGATTCTTTTTCTTCTAAGACAGTTTTAGTAGTTTGGTTTTTTACTTTTCTGTATTTCTATGTTTATTATTTCATTTCTTGTTTTACTAAATTAGCTTGAATCTATAAAACAAATCAGAATAATAATAGAAAAAATAAACATGTGTTTCTTCTTCCTGACTTTAATGGGAATGGCTATACCTTTCTACTGTTCAGTGTTATATTTGTTGTGATTTTTGTTATTGTTAATATTTATTATCTATAATTAGTTTTCCTCTAATCCTCTAATTTTACATAAGATGTTTACTTGGATTGACTGATGAATTTTATCAGATGTCTTTCCAGAACCTATTGATATAACAGTGAAGTTTTATCTTTTGATAAAACTTGATTTAATGAACGTCAATACATATCCTGATATTGAGCTTTATTAATTTAAGTGAGTTTAGGCAGCCAAACTCCATCTAAATCCAACAAAGACATACTTAATTGTTTTTCTCTTCCATGCTTATGAAAGAAAAACTCACAAGTATTTATATTTTTCTGAAAATGCTGTTTCAATTTAAATATTACTGTCATGGGAACACATTATTAAGTGAAACAACCAATCAGAATTATAGATGTTTAGAAACTAAAGATTGCATTCAAAGGAAGTAGCATCAATCTGTAAGGTACAGACTTCTTTTCAGAAATGGTAGTTGTAAATACGTTTATATCATGAAGAATATTGTTTGCTTTTCTGTGTCTATATCTTGTCAAGTCTTATTTTGTAAGCAGAAGTGCCCTCAGTGTCAAGGCTGAGGCCTGGAGAACTTAAAGTTTAAGTTCAGGGAAAGAAAAGAGTGAAATATGTTAGTAACAAATGAAATATGAGGTACATGTACATACTTAAATTTCTGTAATACACATTATTTAGTCATGGTTTATCATCATTTAGTAAACATTCCTGGATTGGATTTACTAGTATTTTATTAGTATTTGTGCCTGTATTCTTAAGTACTTACTTTATAATGCTTAAAACAATCTAAAATCATGTATACTGTAGTAGGTAATGTGTTTCCTCTGAAATCACTATGACAGATTTTTTTCATCACTTGTGACCTTTGTAGTAGTCCATCTCTCTTTCTGTTCCTGGAAATTGGCAGCAGCTGATTTGCTTTTAAGTCATTAGGGATTGTTTGAACATTTTATAGATAATTCCTCCCTTTCTTTCTTTGGCTCTCTGTCTCTCTCTCCGTTCTCTCTCTGAATCCATATACCCAATGTGTTTAACACACTGAAAGATAATTTGGGCAGCTGGGGCAAAGTTTAGGATTGAATTAATGACAAGTACATAAAACCTTAGAAAATGCAAATTAAAAAATGTAACATCAGGGGATAAAACATTTGTGAGGCAAAATAAGAGAGCAGTATTAATAGAGTGTTAACACTGACTGCTAAGATTTGTTGAGAAGTTGGAGATGTGGCAAGGGTGCTTGTATGTGTAATGAAGAGGTGGGAGAGAAGAAAGAATTTTTTTGAGAAGTCAGTTAATAGCAAGATAAAAATGTCATTTTCAGATACCTTAGGTAAATGCCAAAATAAATAGCAAAAAGATTAAAAAGTGGTTGCCTCTAGAAAGCAGGAAATGGGCAAAGGAAGGGGATAGATTATTTCTAATTTTCATGATATGTCCTATAGAATTATCTGACATTTAAAAATTATGTGTTGAGTTTGATAAAAATAAAGCTAAAATGAAAAAAAAGAATATACAGATTTAAGATTTCAATATTAAAAATCACATTTCTATTCTATACACTTCCAAATATCTTATAAAATGGGTGTATATTTGGGATTTATCTTTATTTTTCTTGGTTATATACCCAGGAGAGAAATCACTGGGTTATAGGGTAACTCTGTTTCAAATTTTGAGGAAAAATGAGTTATTTGTCTTTTATTACTGAGTTGTAAGAGTTCATTATTTTTTTCTGGATATAAATGTCTTTTTCTTAAAAAATCTATTTATTTTTTATTTATTTTATTATTATTTTTTTAATTTTAAAATCTTTAATTCTTACATGCATTCCCAAATTAGATATGATTTACAAATATTTTGTCTGTTTATGTGTTTTTTTTTAACTTTCTTGATAGTTTCCTCTATAGCACAAAAGTTTTTAATTCTCACGAGGGTCAATTTATGTTTTTAATTTATTGCTTTTGGTGTCATATTTAAGAAACCATTGCCTAATCCTAAGTCACTAAGATTTAAAAACATGTGCTTTCTTCTAAAATTTGTAAAGTTTTGCCTCTTACATTTAGGTCTATGATCCATTTTGAGTTATTTGTGTATATGAGTCCAACTTGATTATTTCGCTTATAGATATCCAGATATCCATATCCAAATGACTCATATCCACTGTCATTTGTTGAAAGACCATTCATTTCTCATTGAATTGTCTTAGCACCCTTGTCAGTAATCAATTAACTGAAAATGTGAACATTTATTTCTGGGATCTAAATGCTGTTCCACTTATCTTAGTGTTTATCCTTATGCCAGTAACTCATTGTCTTGATTATTGTAGATTCACATAAGTTTTAAAAATGGAAAATATGAATGTTTCAACTTTGTTCATCTTTTTCAAGATCATTTTGATATTCTGGGTCTCTTGAGTACTCATATGAATCTTAGGGTCAACTTGTCAAATTTTTACATAAAGGAAACAAACTAGATTTTTTTAGGGGTTGCATTGAATCTGAAGATCAATGGGGAGTATTGTCACCTGAACAATCTTAAGTATTTTAATAGATGTATATGAGAAGCTTTTCCTTTATTTAGGTCTTCTTTAATTTTTTTCAACAATGTTTTATAGTTTTTAGCATGTAAGTTTTATACTTGTTCATTTCATTACTGAGTATTTTATTACTTTGGTTGTTATTGTAAATGAAATTGTTCTCTTAAGTTTGCTTTTGGATAGGGTATCACTAGTATATATAGAAATATAATTTGTACATTAATTTTGCAATCTTGCCTAACTTCTTTTAGTTCTAATAATTTTTTCGATTATTTCTTAGGTTTATATGCACAAGGTCATGTCATTATCACATAGTTTTAGTTATCTTTTAAAAAGTCTGGATGTCTTCCCCCCCCACCCCACCCCTCACCTGATTGTCCTGGAAAGGATGTAGAAGTGACAGGAGTGGACACACTTGTTTCATTCCTGACCTTAGAGAGAAACCATTCATTCTTTCACTGATTAGTATGACGTTAGCTGAGGGTTTATTGTACATGCCATTTATCAGATTGAAAAAGTTCTCTACAGTTCATTTGTTGAATTTTTTAAATATAAGTGGGTGTTGGATTTTTTGAAATAATTTTTCTCCGTCTATTGAGGTGACCATGTGACTTTTGTACTATGTTCTATTGAGATAGTTCAGTTACTCAGTTGTGTCTGACTCTTCGCGACCTCATGGACTGCAGCATCCCTGTCCTTCACCATCTTCCAGAGTTTTCTCAAACTCATGTCCATTGAGTCAGTGATGCCATCCAAGCGTCTCATGCTCTGCTGACCCCTTCTTCTCCTGCCTTCAAACTTTCTTCACATCAGGTGGCCAAAGTATGGGAGCTTCAGCTTCAATCCTTCCAGTGAATATTCAGGGTTAATTTCATTTAGGATGGACTGGTTTGATCTCCTTGCAGTCCAAGGGACTCTCAAGAGTCTTCTCCAATGCCACTGTTCAAAAGCATCAATTCTTTGGCTTTCAGCCTTTTTTATTGTCCAGCTCTCACATCTGTTGAGATAGTATATTGAGACAGTATGTTACATTAAATATTTTTTTGATGTTAAACCAACTGTGCTTTCCTGGGATAAAGTCTACAAAGTCATATGTATTCCTTTTTATATGTTGCTGTAATTGGTTTTGTTGTTGTTCAGTTGCTAAAGTGAAGTGAAGTGAAGTCGCTCAGTCGTGTCCGACTCTTTGCAACCCCATGGGCTGTAGCCTACCAGGCTCCTCTGTCCATGGGATTTTCCAGGCAATAGTACTGGAGTGGATTGCCATTTCCTTCTCCAGGGGATCTTCCCGACCCAGGAACCGAACCCGGGTCTCCCGCATTGTAGACAGATGCTTTATCATCTGAGCCACCAGGGAAGTGCTCTTTGCAACCCTGTGGACTGCAGCATGCCAGGCTTCCCTGTTCTTTACCAACTCCTAGAGTCTGCTCAAACTCATGTTCATTGAGTTGATGATACCATCCAACTATCTCATTCTCTGTCAGCCTCTTCTCTTCCTGCCTTCAATCTTTCCCAGCATTCAGGTCTTTTCCAGTGAGTTGGCTCTTCACATCAGGTGGCCAACACTTTGGAGCTTCAGCATCAGTCCTTCCAATGAATATTCAGGGTTGATTTCCTTTAGGATTGACTGGTTTGATCTCCTTGTAGTCCAAAGGACTCTCAAGAGTCTTCTCCAGCACCACAGTTTGAAAGCATCAATTCTTTGGCATTCAGCCTTCTTTATGGTCCAACTCTCACATCCATACATGACTACTGGAAAAACCATAGCTCTGAATATATGGACCTTTGTTGGCAAAGTGATGACTCTGTTTTTTCAATATGCTCTCTAGGTTTGTCATGGCTTTTCTTCCAAGGAGCAAGTGTCTTTTAATTTTGTGGCTACAGTCACTGTCCACAGTGATGTTGGACGCCAAGAAAATAAAGTCTGTCACTGTTTCCACCTTTTCCCCATCTATTTGCCATGAAATAGATGGCATGAATGATCATTTTCTGAATGCTGAGTTTTAAGCCAGCTTTTTCACTCTGCTCTTCAGCTTTATCAAGAGGCTCTTTAATTCCTCTTCCCTTTCTGCCATTAGTGTGGTATCATCTGCATATCTGAAGTTATTGATATTTCTCCCATCAATCTAATTGATGTGCGTCATCTAGCTGGGCATTTTGCGTGATGTACTCTGCATATAAGTTAAATAAGCAGGGTGAAAGTATACAGCCTTGACATACTCCTTTCCCAATTTGGAACCAGTCTGTTGTTCCATGTCTAGTTCTAACTGTTGCTTCTTTACCTGTATACAGGTTTCTTAGGAGGCAGGATAAGGTGGTCTGGTGTTCTCATCTCTTAAAGAATTTCCACAGTTTTTTGTGATCCACACAGTCAAATGCTTTAGTGTAGTCAATGAAGCAGAAGTAGATGATTTTCTGAAATTTCCTTGCTTTTTCAGTGATCCAACAGATGTTGGCAATTTGATCCTTGGCCTTTTCTAAATCTACCTTATATGTCTAGAAGTTCTCAGTTCACATAGTTTTGAAGCGTAGCTTGAAGGAATTTGAGCATTACCTTGATAGCATGTAAAATGAGAGAAATTGTGTGGTAGTTTGAGCATTCTTTGGCATTGCCCTTCTTTGGGATTGGAATGAAAACTGACCTGTTCTAGTCCTGTGGCCACTGCTGAGTTTTCCAAATTTGCTGGCTTATTGAGTGTAGCACTTCAACAACATCCTTTTTTGGGATTTGAAAGAGCTCAGCTGGAATTCCATCACTTTCACTAGCTTTGTTCATAGTAATGCTTCATAAGGCCCACTTGACTTCACACTCCAGGATGTCTGGCTCTGGGTGAGTGATCACACCATTGTTGTTATCTGGGTCATTAAGACCTTTTTTGTACAGTTCTGTGTTTTCTTGCCACCTTTTCTTAATATCTTCTGCTTCTGTTAGGTTCATATCATTTCTGTTCTTTATTGTGACCATCTTCACATGGAATGTTCCCTTGCTATCTCTAATTTTCTTGAAGAGATGTCTAGCCTTTTCCATGCTAATGTTTTCCTCTATCTCTTTCCATTATTCACTTAAGGCTTTCTGATCTCTCTTGCTATTCTTTGGAACACTGTATTCAGATGTGTATATATATCCTTTTCTCCTTTGCCTTTCATTTCTCTTGTTTTCTTAGCTATTTGTAAGGCTTCCTCAGACAGCCATTTCGCCTTGTTGAATTTCTTTTTCTTGAGTTTGTTTTTGGTCACTGCGTCCTGTACAATGTTATGAACCTCTGTCTGTAGTTTTTAAGGTACTCTATTAGATCTAATCTCTTGAATCTATTTGTTACTTCCAATGTATAATCATAAGGGATTTGATTTAACAAGTGAAGTTGATTTAAGTCGTGCCTGAATGATCTAGTGGTTTTCCCTACTTTCTTCAATTTAAGTCTGAATTTGGCAATAAGGAGCTCATGATCTGAGCTGCAGTCAGCTCCTGGTCTTGTTCTTGCTGACTGTATAGAGCTTCTCCATCTTTGCCTGCAAAAATATAATCAGTCTGATTTTGGTGTTGACCATCTGGTGAAATCCATGTGTGGTATCCTGTCTTGTGCTGTTGAAAGAAGGTATTTGCTATGACCAGTATGTTCTCTTGGCAAAATTCTGTTAGGCTTTGCTCTGCTTCATTTTGTAATCCAAGGCCAAAGTTGCCTGTTACTCCAGGTATCTCTTGACTTCTACTTTTGCATCCAGTCCCCTGTAATGAAAAGGACATCTTTTTTTGGTGTTTGTTCTAGAAGATCTTGTAGGTCTTCATAGAACCGTTCTACTTCTTGTTTTCAGGCATTAGTGCTTGGGGGCATAGGCTTGGATTACTGTGATGATGAATGGTTTGCCTTGAAAATCAACCCAAGTCATTTTGTCATTTTTGAGATTGCACTCAAGTACTGAATTTTGGACTCTCTTGACTATAGGGGCTACTCCATTTCTTCTAAGGGATTCTTGCTCACAGTAGTAGATATAATGGTCATCTGAATTGAATTCACCCATACCCATCCATTTTAGTTCAGTAATTCTTAAAATGTTGATGTTCACTCTTGTGATCTCCTGTTTGACCACTTTCAATTTACCTTGATTCATGGATCTAACATTCCAGATTCCTATACAGTATTGTTTTTTTTTACAGCATTGGAGTTTACTTTCACCACCAGATACATCCACAACTGGATGGTATTTTTGATTTGGCTCAGCCTCTTCATTCCTTCTGGAGCTATTTCTCTCCTGTTTTCTAGTAGCATATTGGACACCTACTGACCCGGGGACTTCATCTTTCAGTGTCAGATCTTTTTGCCTTTTCATACCGTTCATGGGGTTATCATGAATGGAGTTATTCAGCAAAAATGCTGACTTTTTTTTCCATTTCCTTCTCTAGTGGGCCACATTTTGTCAGAACTCTCCACCATGACCCATCTATCTTGGGTGACCCTACATGATATGGCTCATAGCTTCATTGAGTTACGCAAGACTGATCCTTGTCATCATTTTTCTTAGTTTTCTGTGATTGTGGTTTTCATTCTGTCTGCCCTCCGATGGATGAGGATAAGAAGCTTGTGTAAGCTTTCTGATGGGAGAGACTAGCTATCAGGAAAAGTGGGTCTTGCTCTGGTGGGCAGGGCCATGCTCAGTAAATCTGCCACTTTTCTGCTGATGAGTGGCTTGCTAATATTTTGGGGAGGGATTTTTATATCCATATTAATTAATTAGTAGTCTTCAGTTTTCTTTGCTTGTGATGACTTAATTTCCAGGATCAGGGTAATATTGGCCATAAAATGAGTTGGGAAGTGTTCCTACCTCTTCTGTTTGTTTTTTTTTTTTGAGAGAAACTATATTCTGATTATTATTATCCACATTAATCTGCATAAGAATTATGAGTATCTTCCTCTTGAAAATTTTGTTTATAAGTCAAAACAAGGACAGTTGAGAATGAAGAGGGAAATACCTCAGTTAAGGATCATGAATAGAAAGTGGGTTTTGTTGCTAAATATATTTTTTGCCAATTTAGTTGAGAATTCTTTGGAGATTATAGAACAATAGTTCGTTGTTTAAAGATATTGTGGTATATTCATACTATAATGAGCTCTACAATCTTTAAATAGGTTGAAGTACATCTAAACGTATTTTTTTGTAGAAATATTTCTATAATATGCTACTAAGTAAGAAAAATACCCACTTCTGGGCATACACACCGAGGAAACCAGAATTGAAAGAGACACATGTACCCCAATGTTCATCGCAGCACTGTTTATAATAGCCAGGACATGGAAACAACCTAGATGTCCATCAGCAGATGAATGGATAAGAAAGCTGTGGCACATATACACAATGGAGTATTACTCAGCTGTTAAAAAGAATTCATTTGAATCAGTTCTGATGAGATGGATGAAACTGGAGCCAATTATACAGAGTGAAGTAAGCCAGAAAGAAAAACACCAATACAGTATACTAACACATATATATGGAATTTAGGAAGATGGCAATGATGACCCTGTATGCAAGACAGGAAAAAAGACACAGATGTGTATAACGGACTTTTGGACTCAAAGGGAGAGGGAGAGGGTGGGATGATTTGGGAGAATGGGAATTCTAACATGTAAACTATCATGTAAGAATTGAATCGCCAGTCCATGTCTGACATAGGGTGCAGCATGCTTGGGGCTGGTGCATGGGGATGACCCAGAGAGTTGTTGGGGGGAGGGAGGTGGGAGGGGGGGTCATGTTTGGGAACGCATGTAAGAATTAAAGATTTTAAAATTAAAAAAAAATTTAAAAAAAAGGAAATAAAAAAAAGAAAAATACAGATTTGGTTATATATTAGTTAATATGCTTTTGCATATATATTCTTATATGCTTTAAAGGAAAATGAGAAATTTATGCAATGAACTGTACTTTGTTTTATCTGGGGAATGAATTTTAGATACACTACATGCTATGTTTAATCTTTTCATCTTTGAATATTTACGAAAGCAATATATTATAAAAATATTTCCATTAGAAGTAGTTTTTAGAGCACTAAAAATTTGACTGAACAAGATACAGAATCTCTTTTTTCCTGACCTATGTGAGTCCTCTTTTTTTAAAAGGTTCTAGCATATTTCATTTTGAAATTAATTCATCTAATATTGCATATTCCTTTTTTACATGTTAGTCTTATCTCTTTTGTGATATTATGAGCTCTTTATATTTTTCTTTTCTTTCTTTCTCATTGTGATATTATGAAACCTTTCAAACATACAGTGGAGTTGAAAGAATCATACTGGAACACTCATATTATTTATATGTTAAAGCACAAATATTATTATACCATTTTATGAGTTTTGACTAAAGTATACACATGTAAAATTCAAACCTTATCAGAATATAGAATATTACCTTCACTTAGTAAAGTTCCTTTATGCCCTTTCTAGTCAGTTCTCTTCAGGTCAACCACTTGTCAAACTAAGTGGTCAAAGTCAAAACCAGTTCTGATTTTTTTCACCATAGGTTAGTTTTGCTTGTTTATATGTTTGTAATAATACTATACATACTCTTTTGTGTATTGCTTCCTTTACTTAGCATAATGTTCTTGAGAATCATCCATGTTTTTGTTTCTGTCATTAGTTTTTATTATTTAATTGTTGAGTTAGTCTATTGAATGCATATACCACAGTTTTGATGTTTGATTCTCTTGTTTGTCATTTGAGTTTTTTCTAGGTTGTTAAAGCTGTTAGGGGGATACTTATACAAATTAATATGTGGACATATGCTCATTATTTTCTTGGTTACGTACATAGGAGTGAACTTTCTGGGTCATAGGACAGGTATATGTTTAGTTTTTAAAGAACCGCAACATGTTTTTCCATAGTGTTTGTGATTTAACACTCCTGCCAACAACACTTGGTGGTCTTTTTTTATAAAATTAATTATTTTAGTCATTCTGCTGGTTGGATAGTGGTATCTTGTTGTGACTTTAATTTTTATTTCTCTGATGACTATTTTCAGTATTTTCTCTTTCAGACAGTTCGGCATGGTTTTCCTTATCAGCCCACCACATTAGCCTTTGATCCAGTTCAGAAAATCTTGGCTATTGGGACGAGAACTGGTGCTATACGAATGTATCCTTAATTTTGTTTCATTATTTACTATATTAATACCAATTACATTTCCTTAAATATTCAGGTAAGTGAAATGTTTATGACCAAATAAATTTTATTGTTTCTTTAGACATGAGTAACCCACGTCATCAAATTAATTGGTATATTTTTAATGTTTGTGAGATAAGTATTCATGTCCCTTTTAAAATCCTTGATATTGGTGATTTGTGTTTTGAGTTTTTTCCCTGGTTAGTCTAGACGCTAGAAGCTTATTAACTGTACTGATTTTCATAAGAAGCAACTTTTGGTTTCATTGTTTTTCTGTATTATTTTCCTATATTTTATTTCATTGATTCCTGATTTGGTCTTTTTTATTTCCTTTCTGTTGATTAATCTTGGGTTTCGTTTTATCTTCTTTTTCTGGTGTTCTAGGGTGAAAACTGAGGTCATGGATTTGAGAAATTTCTTCTTTTCTAATATATGCCTGTAGAGTTGTAAATATCCTCCCAGATTTTGTTTTAGTGTCATCCCAGTTTTGTAAATAAACTTTTAAGATAATTAAAGACTTGTGCAGTTTTTAAGAAGTAATATAGAAAAATCCCATGTACTTTTTAGCCAACTTCCCCCAATAGAAATATCTTAAACTACTAGTATACTACTACAACCAGGAAATTGATATACTCGAGGTAAAGAGCATTTCTATCACTGCAGAGATTTCTCATGTTGCCCTTTTAGAGCCGCATCCTTAACCTCCAGTTCCCTCAGCCTCATCCTTGACTCCTGACACTTGTTCTTTGTTTCAATAATTTTGTCACTTTAAAAATGTTATATAAATGGAATCATACTGTATGTAACCTTTTGAGGTTTGCTTTGTTCACTCAGCATAATTCTCTGACGACTCATTGAAGTTGTTGCATGTATTAATAGTTGAATTTTTTTTTATTGTTGAGTAACATTCCATGGTAGGGATGTACCACAGCTTGTTTAACCTTTCACTTGCTGAAGGATATCTGGATTTTCAGTTTCTGATTATGATTAAAGCAGCTATGAACATTTGTGTGCATATTTTTGTGTGAACATAAAATTTCACTTCTCTTGTATAAATGTCCAGGAGAGCAGCTGCAGGGGTTGTGCAGTAGCTGCATGTTTAGTTTTATGAGAAAATCCCAAACTGTTTTCCAGAGTGATCACAATATTTTTATTCCCACTAGTAGTATATGAGTGGTTCTGTATCTCTATATCATTACCAGCATTTAGTGTTACTATAGCCATTCTGATCACTTTCTGATGATGTCTCATTATGGTATTCTTGTATAGTTTAGATACTAATCTTTTGTCAGATATATGGTTTGCAGTTATTTTCTTCAGTCTTTTTCTTTTGTTTGTTATTTCATTTTTAAACTTTTTTAAAAATTTAAGTACTTACTTTGTATTAGTTTCTGATGTACAGTAAAATGATTCATATATGTATATCTTTTCTATTCCTATCCATTATAGCTTATTACAAGATATTGTATATAGTTTCCTATGCTGTACAGTAGGACCCTGTTGTTTATCTGTTTTATATATAATTGTTTGTATCTGCTAATCATAAACTCCTAATTTATTGTTTCCCCTTCTATCCCCTTTAGTAACCATGTTTCTTTTCTATGACTGTCAGCCTATTTCTGTTTTGTAAGTAAGTTCATTTGTATCATATTTTAGATTCCACATATAAATGGTATAATATGATATTTATTTTCTTCCAGTCTTCAACTTATCTTTTCACCCACTTAATCAGACTTTTAGAGTCCAGTTTATCAGTTTTTCCTTTATAGGTTGTGCTTCTTTGATATCACCTTTTAGAACTCTGTCTCACTTTGTCTCTTATTTTCTTTTTTCCCCAAATTATAGTTATACATTTTATATTTAAATACAGGTTCCTTTTTGAGTGAACTTTCTATCGTCTTGTTTGCTTTTCATAGTAAGGTAGTACTGGATTCATAAAATGAACTGAGAAATGTTCTCTCTGCATCTGTTTTCTGGAATATTTTGTATAAAATTGGTGTTAATTCTTTATATGTTTGTAAGTATTTTCTAATGAGAGGACTTGGACCTGGAGACTATGAGATTTTATGTTACAGATTCACTTTTAAAAATTAGTTATAGGACTACTTTAGCTTTCTATTTTATTTGGATAGTTTGTAGTCTGTCTTACTAGTGGTTTGTAAATTTTTATTGATTTTTTTTTAGGAACTAGCTTTTGTTTAATTGCTTTTGTTTTATTCTTTCCATTTTTCCCTGAATTATCTTTAGTATTTCTTTGAGCTTATTTTGCTATTTTTTTCTAGTTTTTTGAAGTGGGAGCATGTTATTGATTTGAGAATTTTCATTCTCTTTTCTAAGGTATACATTTAGTGTTATTAATTCTCCTCCCAGCACAGTCTTAACTGATTCCACAAGTTTTGATATGTGTGTTTGAATTTTCATTCAGTCATATATAGTTTTAAAAATTGTCTTTGAGACTTTGGTCTGTTTTTATTTTATTTTTTTTTTTACTTTTACAATACTGTATTGGTTTTGCCATACATTGACATGAATCCACCACAGGTGTACATGAGTTCCCAACCCTGAACCCCCCTTCCACCATCCTCCCCATATCATCTCTCTGAGTCATCCTAGTACACCAGCCCCAAGCATCCTGTATCCTGTGTCAAACCTAGACTAGTGATTCGTTTCTTACATGATAGTATACATGTTTGACTTCTTTGAATCATCAATTACTTATGAAGTATTTTAGTTAAATGGCAAGTGCTTGGAAATCAAAAACAAGAAAATTTCCAGTTTTGACTCCATTATGGTCAGAAAACACACACTTTATGATTTTAATTCTTTTAAATTTGTTGAGATTTGTTCTGTGGCCTAGGATATGATCTGTCTTGGTAGATACTCTATAGACTATGGAAGAACATGAAAGCATTCTTTTCTTTCTGAGTGGATGTTTTATATTTGTCAACTAGATACTGGTTGATTATGTTGTTGAGTTCTATATTCTTGCTCATTTTTGTCTGGTAATTCTTGTCAAATCCCTAGAGTAGAGTGAATTAGAAACTCCAACTCTAATTATGGATATATTTATCTCTTTCTAGCTTCATTAGTTTTGGCTTTCTGTATTTTTAAGGTCTGTGGTTTGGTATGCACACATTTAGAATTGTTATACCTTCCATGGATTGACCCCTTTATCATTATGTGATGTTTTTACTTATCTCCAGTAATTTTCTTTGCTCTGAAATTGACCTTATGTGATTTTAGCATAGCTACTCATACTTTTAAAAAACAAATTAATGTTTACATGTTATAGCTATTTCTATCCTTTTACTGTAAACTTATGTCATTGTATTTGAAGTGAATTTATTGTATATAGAATATTGTTTGATTATTTTCTTTCTTTTTTTATTGAGATATAATGGACATAAAATGTTATCTTAGGTTCATATGTACAACATAATTATTCAGTATCTCTATGTATTGTGAAATGATCAGCACAATAAGTCTGGTTAATGTGTCATCACACATAGTTGCAAAAACTTTTTTTCTTCTGATGAGAATTTTAGAGATCTACCCTCTTAGCAGCTTTCAATACACAGTAGAGTAATATTAACTATAATCACCATGCTGTGCAGTACATCCTCAGATCTTATTTTATAATGAAAGTTTGACTTTTGAACGCCTTCATCGATTCTGCCCACCCCACACCTCCTACGTTTGGCAACCACCAATCTGTTCCCTGTTTCTATGTGTTCAGTATTTTTGTTTGTTTGATTTTTAGATTTCTGTTTTTTAGTGTGAGTGTATAGTATTTGTCTTTCCCTGACTTGTTTGAGTCAGCATAATGCCTTTGATGTCCATCCATGTTGTCACAAATGGCTAGATTTCATTCTTTTAATATGGCTGAGTAACATTCTGTTCTCTGTCTATGTATATCATATTTTCTTTATCCATTCATCCATCAGTGGACAATTAGGTTGTTTCCATGTCTAGGCTATTGTAAATAATTCTGGAATAAATATAAAGGTACAGATATCTTTTTGAGTTAGATTTTCATTTCCTTCTGATAAATACCCAGAAGTAGAATTGTTGGATTGGGTGGTAGTTCTATTTTATTTTATTATCTTTTAAAAATATTTAAAATTTTGTACTGCAGTATAGTTGATTAACAGTGTTGTGTTAGTGTCAAGTGAACAGCAAAGTGATTCAGTTATACACATATACGTATTGTTCTTTTTCAAATTCTTTTCTTGTTTAGGTTATTGAAGCATACTGAGCTGAATTCTCTGTGCTATACAGTAGGTCCTTGTTGGTTAGCTGTTATAAATATAGTAGTGTGTACATGCCCATCCCAAACCTCATTATGTTTTTCATAGTGCTTGCACAATTTACAGTCTCACTAACAGTGCACAGGGGTTCCGTTTTCTCTATACCCTTGCCAACAGCTGTTATTCCTTGTCTTTCTGATAATAGCCATTTTAAGAAAGAGATAATATCCCATTGCTGTTTCATTTGCATTTCCTTGATAATTAGTGATGTTGAGTGCCTTTTCAATACCTCTTAGCTGTCTGTATGTCTGTCTTTTTTGCAAAAGAATCCATTCAGATCCTTTGCAAGTTTTTAATTGAACTATTTGTTTTGCTGTTGAGTCATATGAGTTCTTTATATATTTTGAATATTAATCCCTTATCAGATGTGATTTGCAAATATTTTCTTCCATAGGATAGGTTGCTTTTTTATTTTGTTAACAGTTTCCTTTGCTGTACAGGAAGGAGCTTTTTAGTTTGATGTAGCCACACTTTGTTTTATATTTTGTTGTTATGTTTTGTTTTTTTTGTGTCAAGTCTGAAGAATCATTGCCAAGAATCGTTTCCAGGAGTTATTCCTTATATTTTCTTCTAGGAGTTTTATGGTTTCATGTCTTTTGTCCAAGTTCTTAATCCATTTTGAGTTAATTTTTGTATATAGTGTAAAATAGTGGTTCAGCTTAATTCTTTTGCATATGGCTGTCCAGAAAACTCCAGTGATGCACTTTTTCCTGCATCATTTATCGAAGAGACGTCCTTCCTCTGTTGAATATTATTGGCTTCCTTGTAAAATACTTGTTGACCAAATATGAACTGGTTAATTTTGGGGATCTTGATTTTATTGCATTGGATTATGTGTTGGCTTTTATGCCAGTATCATATTGTTTTGATTACTTATACCTTTGTAATAGTTTAAAATGAAGGAGCATGATAAGTCTAGCTTTGTTCCTCTTTCTTAAGATTGTTTTTGCTATTTGAGGTCTTTTGTAGTTGTGTACAAATTTTGGGATTATTTGTTCTAGTTCTGTGAAAAGTGCATGGGTGTGTTTCTAGGAATTCCACTGAATCTTTAGATTGCCTTGGATGGTATGGACATTTTTAACAGTGTTAATCCTTCCATGCATGAGCATAATATATCTGCCCTATTGTTTATGGTTTCAGTTTCTTTCATCAGTGTCTTATAGTTTCCAGTATACATGTCTTTCACTTCCTTAGGTAAATTTATTCCTAGGTCTTTTATTCTCTTTGTTGTTGTTGTTGTTCTGTCACTGAACAATCGTATCCAACTCTTTGCGACCACAGGGACTGCAGCTTGCTAGGCTTCCCTGTCCTTCACCATCTCTCAGAGCTTGCTCAAACATGTCCATTGAGTTGGTGATGCTGTTCCAACCATCTCCTAGTCTGCCATCCCCTTCTCCTGCCTGCAGTCTTTCCCAGCATCAGGGTATTTTCTAATGAGTCAGCTCTTTGCTGCTGCTGCTGATGATGCTGCTAAGTCGCTTCAGTTGTGTCCAACTCTGTGCGACCCCATAGACGGCAGCCCTCCAGTCTCCTCCATCCCTGGGATTCTTCAGGCGAGAACACTGGACTGGGTTGCCATTTCCTTCTCCAATGCATGAAAGTGAAAAGTGAAAGTGAAGTCGCTCAGTAGTGTCCGACTCTTAGCAACCCCATGAACTGCAGCCTACCCGGGTCCTCTGCCCATGGGATGTTCCAGGCAAGAGTGCTGGAGTGGGTTGCCACCACCTTCTCTGCAGCTCTTTGCATCAGGTACCAAAGTATTGGCGCTTCAGCGTCAGTCTTTCCAATGAATAGTCAGGATTGATTTCCTATAGGATTGACTGGTTAATCTCCTTGCAGTCCAAGGGACTCTCAAGAGTCTTCTCTAACGCTATAGTTCAAAAGCATCAATTCTTTGGTGCTCAGCCTTCTTTATGTTCCAACTCTCACATCTGTACATGACTACTGGAAAAACCATAGCTTTGACTAGATGGACCTTTGTTGGAAAAGTCATGTCTCTGCTTTTTAATATGCTGTCTAGGTTGGTCATAGCATTTCCTCGAAAGAGCAAGCATCTTTTAATTTCATGGCTGTCTTTTAATTTCATGGCTGCACTCACCATCTGCAGTGATTTTAGAGCCCAAGAAAATAAAGTCTCTCACTGTTTCTATTGTTTCCCCATCTATTTGCCATGAGGCAATGGGACCGGATGCCATGATTTTGGTTTTTTGAATGTTGAGTTTTAAGCCAGCTTTTTCACTCTGCTCTTTTACTTTCATCAAGATGATCTTTAGTTCCTCTTTGCTTTCTGCCATAAGGGTGGTGCTATCTGCATATCTGAGGTTATTGAAATTTCTCCCAGCAATCTTGATTTCAGCTTGTGCATCATCTAGTGGGGCATTTTTCATGATGTACTCTGCATATAAGTTAAATAAGCAGGGTGATGGTATACAGCCTTGACGTACTCCTTTCCCAATTCAGAACCAGTCCATTGTTCCATGTCTGGTTCTAATTGTTGCCTCTTGACCTACATACAGGTTTCTCAAGAGTCTGATCAGGTAGTCTGGTATTCCTATCTCTTTAAGAATTTTCCACAGTTTGTTGTGATCCACACAGTCAAATGCTTTTGTGTAGTCAATGAAGCAGAAGTAGATGTTTTTCTGGAACTCTCTTGCTTTTCGTATGATCTGATGTATGTTGGCAATTTGATCTCTGGTTCCTCTGCTTTTTCTAAATCCACCTTGAACATCTGGAGGTTCTTGGTTCATGTACTGTTGAGACCTCGGTTGGAGAATTTTGAGCATTACTTTGCTAGCATGTGAAAGGAGTGCCATTGTGTGGTAGTTTGAAAATTCTTTGCAACTGTCTTTCTTTGGGATTGGAATGAAAACTGACCTTTTTCAGTCATATGGCAATGCTGTTTTCCTAATATACTAGCATACTGAGTGCAGCACTTTCACAGCAGTATCTTTTAGGATTTTGAATAGCTCTGCTGGAATTCCATCACCTCCACTAGCTTTGATCATAGTGATGTTTGCTAAGGCCCACTCGACTTCACACTCCAGAAGTCTGGCTCTAGGTGAGTGATTACACCATTGTGGTTATCCAGATTATTAAGATCTTTCTTGTACAGTTCTTCTGTGTATTCTTGCCACCTCTTCTTAATATCTTCTGCTTCTGTTAGGTCCATATCATTTCTGTCCTTTATTGTGCCCATCTTTGCATGAAATGTTCCTTGGTATCTCTAATTTTCCTGAAGAGATCTCTAATCTTTCCCATTTTATTATTTTCCTCTACTTCTTTGCATTGTCGACTTAGGAAGGCTTTCTTATCTCTCCTTGCTATTCTTTGGAACTCTGCATTCAAATGGGTATATCTTTCCTTTTCTCCTTTGCCTTTAGCTTTTCTTCTTTTCTCAGCTGTTTGTAAGGCCTCCTCAGGCAACCATTTTGCCATTTTGCATTTCTTTTCTTCAGGATGGTTTTGTTCACCTACTCCTGTACAGTGTTTTGAACCTTCATCCATAGTTCTTCAGGCACTCTGTCTATCAGGTCTGATCCTTTAAATCTGTTTGTCACTTTTTCTGTATCATCATAGGAATTTGATTTAAGTCATACCTGAATGGCCTAGTGATTTTTCTTATTTTCTTCAATATAAGTCTGAATTTTGTTATAAGGAGTTCATGATCTGAGCCACAGTCAGCTCCTGGTCTTGTTTTTGCCACTCTATAGAGCTTCTTCATCTTCAGCTGCAAAGAATATAAACAGTCTGACTTTGGTATTGACCACCTGGTGATGTCCTTGTGTAGAGTTGTCTTGTGTTGTTGGAAGAGGGTGTTTCCTATGACCAGTGTGTTCTCTTCACAAAGTTGTTTTAGCCTCTGCTCTGCTTCAGTTTGTACTCCAAGGCCAAACTTGCCTATTACTCCAGGTATCTCTTGACTTTTGCATTCCAGACCCCTGTGATGAAAAGAACATGTATTTTGGTGTTAGTTCTAAAGATCTTATAGGTCTTTAGAGAACTGTTCCACTTCAGCATCTTTGGCATTAGTGGTTGGGGCATAGACTTAGATTACCGTGGTAGTAAACAGTTTGCCTTGGAAATAAACAGATGATTCTGTTGTTTTTGAGACTGCACCCTCGTACTGTATTTTGGACTCTTGTAGACTATGAGGGCTACTCCAGTTCTTCTAAATGACTCTTGCACACAGTGAAAGTGAAAGTGAAGTCACTCAGTCGTGTCCGACCCTCAGCGACTCCATGGACTGCAGCCTTCCAGGCTCCTCCATCCATGGGATTTTCCAGGCAGGAGTACTGGAGTGGGTTGCCATTGCTTTCTCCGTTGCACACAGTAGTAGGTATAATTGTCATCTGAATTAAATTTGCCCATTCCAGTCCATTTTAGTTCACTTATTCCTTTCTTTAATATAAATTTATTTATTTTAATTGGAGGTAATTACTTTTCAATATTGTATTGTTTTTCCCATACATCAACATGAATCTGCCACGGGTGTACACGTGTTCCCCATCCTGAACTCCCCCTCCCACCTCTCTCCCCATCCCATCCCTCTGGGTCATCTCAGTGCACCAGGCACAAGCATCCTGTATCATGCATCGAACCTGGAAAGGCGATTCGTTTCACGTATGATATTATGCCAAATCATCCCACTCTTGCCCTCTCCCACAGAGTCAAAAATACTGTTCTATACATCTGTGTCTCTTTTGCTGTCTCACATACAGGGTTATCATTACCATCTTTCTAAATTCTATATATATGCATTAGTATATTATATTGGTGTTTTTCTTTCTGGCTTACTTCACTATGTATAATAGGCTCCAGTTTCATCCACCTCATTAGAACTGATTCAAATGTATTCTTTTTAATGGCTGAGTAATACTCCATTGTGTATATGTACCACAGCTTTCTTATCTATTTGTCTGCTGATGGACATCTAGGTTGCTTCCAATTCCTGGCTATTATAAACAGTGCTGTGATGAACATCAGGGTACACGTCTCTTTCAATTCTGGTTTCCTTGGTGTGTATACCCAGCAGTGGGATTGGTGGGTCATATGGCAGTTCTGTATCCAGCTTTTAAAGGAATCTCCACACTGTTCTCCATAGTGGCTGTACTAGTTTGCATTCCCACCAACAGTGTAAGAGGGTTTTCTTTTCTCCACACCCTCTCCAGCATTTATTGCTTGTAGACTTTTGGATAGCAGCCATTCTGACTGGTGTGAAATGGTACCTCCTTGTGGTTTTGATTTGCATTTGTCTGATAATGAGTGATGTTGAGCTTTTTTTCATGTGTTTGTTAGCCATCTGTATATCTTCTTTGGAGAAATGTCTGTTTAGTTCTTTGGCCCATTTTTAGATTGGATTGTTTATTTTTCTGGAATTGAGCTGTAGGAGTTGCTTGTATATTTTTGAGATTAATTCTTTGTCAGTTGCTTCATTTGCTGTTATTTTCTCCCATTCTGAAGGCTGTCTTTTCACCTTGCTTGTAGTTTCTTTTGTTGTGCAGAAGCTATTAATTTTAGCTAGGTCCCATTTGTTTATCTTTGCTTTTATTTCTATTATTCTGGGAGGTGGGTCATAGAGGATCCTGCTGTGAATTATGTCAGAGAGTGTTTTGCCTATGCTCTCCTCTAGGAGTTTTGTAGTTTCTGGTCTTACGTTTAGATCTTTAATCCATTTTGAGTTTATTTTTGCGTATGGTGTTAGAAAGTGTTCTAGTTTCATTCTTTTACAAGTGGCTGCCCAGTTTTCCCAGCACCACTTGTTAAAGAGATTGTCTTTTCTTCATTGTATATTCTTGCTTCCTTTGTCAAAGATAAGGTGTCCATCAGTTCAGTTCTTCAGTTCAGTCACTTAGTCGTGTCTGACTCTTTGTGACCCCATGAATTGCAGCACGCCAGGCTTCTATGTCCATCACCAACTCCCAGAGTTCACTCAGACTCACATCCATTGAGTCAGTGATGCCATCCAGCCATCTCATCTTCTGTCATCCCCTTTTCCTCCTGCCCCCGATCCCTCCCAGCATCAGAGTCTTTTCCAATGAGTCAACTCTTCGCATTAGTTGGCCAAAGTACTGGAGTTTCAGCTTTAGCATCATTCCCTCTAAAGAAATCCCAGGGCTGATCTCCTTGCAGTCCAAGGGACTCTCAAGAGTCTTCTCCAACACCACAGTTCAAAAGCATCAATTCTTCGGCACTCAGCACAGGAAAAACCATAGCCTTGACTAGACGGAGCTTTGTTGGCAAAGTAATGTCTTTGCTCTTGAATATGCTATCTAGGTTGGTCATAACTTTTCTTCCAAGGAGTAAGCATCTTTTAATTTCATGGCTGCAGTCACCATCTGCAGTGATTTTGGAGCCCCCCAAAATAAAGTCTGACACTGTTTCCACTGTTTCCCCATCTATTTCCCATGAAGTGATGGGACCAGATACCATGATCTTCGTTTTCTGAATGTTGAGCTTTAAACCAACTTTTTCACTCTCCACTTTCACTTTCATCAAGAGGCTTTTTATTTTTTTTATTTTTTCAGTGTTAAAGGTCTATTTTATTTAGAAGATAGCAGGAGAATCCATCCTCAAAGCATGAGGGCATGGCAACCCAAAGACTTGAAGGGAAGAGAGTGGAGGAGCACATGGGGGAGGGGGAGAGAGAGAGGGAGAGAGAGAGAGCGCTTTGGCTCCTCCTTATATATTTTTTTTCCTCCACCTGGGCCTGCCCTATGCAAATTGGGCTTAGCCAGGAGTGCTGTTTGTTCTACCTGAAGTCTTCACTCTGGTCCTCGGACCTTCTCTTTTTCTATTTTCTCAGGCTTTTCTCTTCCTTGTGTTTTAGCCACTGCCATTTTGGACTCCTTGTCCCTATTCTACCTACCTAACATTCCCCCCTCAAGAGATGGGAGGCCCAATTCTTTGGGAATAGGGGCATCAAGGTCTTTCTGGCTACTTCTTGCTGAACTGGGGCAGCGAGGGGTATTGGACCTCCCCCTCATCAAGAAGCTTTTTAGTTCCTCTTTACTTTCTGCCATAAGGGTGGTGTCATCTGCATATCTGAGGTTATTGATATTTCTCCCGGCAATCTTGATTCCAGCTTGTGCTTCTTCCAGCCCAGTGTTTCTCATGATGTACTCTGGGCTTTCTATTTTGTTCCATTGATCTATAGTTCTGTCTTTGTGCCAGTACCATACTGTCTTGATGACTGTGGCTTTGTACTAGAGCCTGAAGTCAGACAGGTTGATTCCTCCAGTTCCACTCTTCTTTCTCAAGATTGCTTTGGCTAGTCGAGGTTTTTTGTATTCCATACAAATTGTGAAATTATTTGTTCTAGCTCTGTGAAAAATACCGTTGGTAGCTTGATAGGGATTGCATTGAACCTATAGATTGCTTTGGATAGTATACTCATTTTCACTATATTGATTCTTCCAATCCATGAACACGGTATGTTTCTCCATCTATTAAGTGTCCTCTTTGATTTCTTTCATCAGTGTTTTATAGTTTTCTATATATAGGTCTTTAGTTTCTTTAAGTAGATATATTCTGAAGTATTTTATTCTTTTTATTGCAATGGTGAATGGAATTGTTTCCTCAAAATCTCATTCTGTTTTCTCATTATTAGTGTATAGGAATGCAAGGAATTTCTGTGTGTTGGTTTTATATCCTGCAACTTTAATATATTCATTGATTAGCTCTAGTAATTTCCTGGTGGAGTCTTTAGGGTTTTCTATGTAGTTCACCAATTCCTAAAATGTCGATGTTCACTCTTGTCATCTCCTGTTTGACCACTTCCAATTTGCCTTGATTCATGGACCTACCATTCCAGATTCCTATGCAGTATTGTTTTTTACAGCATCAGACTTTACTTCCACCACCAGACACATCCACAACTGGATGTTGTTTTTGTTTGGCTCAGCCTGTTCGTTCCTTCTGAATTTTTTCTCTGCTCTTCTGCAGTCGCATATTGGGTGCCTGCTGACCTGGGGAGTTCATCTTTTAGTGTCAGATCTTTTTGCCTTTTCATACTGTTCATGGGGTTCTCAAGGCAAGAATACTGAAGTGTTTTTCTATTCCCTTCTCTAGTGGGCCACATTTTGTCAGAACTCTCCACCCTGATCCATATGTCTTGGGTGGCCCTGCACAGCATAGCTCATAGTTTCATTGAGTTAGACAAGGTTGTGATCCATGTGATCAGTTTGGTTAGTTTTGTGTGATACAATTGCAAGTGGTATTGTGTTCTTAATTTCTCTTTCTGGTAGTGTATAGAAATGTAACAGATTTCTGTGTATTAATTTTGTATTCTACAACATTACTGAATTTATATATCCTAGTAGTTTTCTGGTGAAGACTGTAGAATTTTCTATGTACAGTATAGTCATCTGCAGTGAGTGACCATTTAAGTTCTTCCTTTGCTGTTTGACTCCCAGATGGGTATGTACAGTTTCTTGGTGAGTCCTGTCAACATACTCATCCCTGAAAAAGGAGGGTGGTAATTGATACTGCTTCATTTCAAGTGGGTGGGGTGGAAGTTCACCTTCCCACTGTGCTCCAGTGACATCAGGAGATAAAGGAATCATAGTATCAATCACTTCTCCCTGCATCACCTTGGTTTCCCTCATTGATGTGAATAGTTGTTTAGCTCCTATTAGGATTCTCTGATATGATTTGGTTGCTGACTAGCCTTGCATCACCCACCTTGTTCAGTCTTGTTGCAGTCAAGTGGAAGTTAGGATTCTGCTTCCAAATTATCACCTTGATGACTTGGGGTGCTAGGAGGGTGTGAGTGAAACCTAATGATAACTAGCCCCACCTTATACTAGCTCATTCAACTTGTTGCCACAGTACTCCAGTGCTGCCATATCTTGTTGGAGAAATTAAAATAACATCCTTATACTGGTAAGAAGATAGAAAATCAACTGCTGATTTAGACTCAATAGTACTACCCCATCAGGGTTGTATTGCTGCCCCCTGCCTCCACTGCTGTGGAGATGGAAATTCAGCATCCTGCTTAGTGCACTGATATAACCTGGCAGTGGAACAAAGTGCTACCTGCTTCTTCCAGGCAGGAGATGGGTGATTAGCAACCTGCTTATGTCCTTAAATACCAGTTACTATAGGATTTAAAGTGTACTCTGCATGGCGGGAATGAGATGAGGTAGATGATCAGCTCCCTAGTCAGCCCTCTTGAACTCCATGGAGTGGGAAGGAGGAAAGTATGGTTTTTTCGTTGTTGTTTGGATAGAATAGGATGGATAATCCCACAGTTTGCTTTTAGCCCACCGTCTTCTCAGTCCTTTTGGAGAATAGCTTTTCTTGGATTTTTTGTTTTTGTCTTTATTTTTTACCTGTGCTAGTTGGTGGTACTGGGTTGAAAACTTCTGCACTGCCCTGTCTAGCATATATGGGACACAAAGGAAACTCAAGGAACTCACTACTGTGTCATTCCGCAAGTCCTGAGATGCCTAGAAACTTCTTTCTTTTTTTCTACCTCAGAGTTTACTTTTGCTTGTTTATAATGTTATCTCCAGGGTTTTTGCTCTTGTTTTCAGTTATGAAGGACAGAAATTGGGAGTAATAGTGCTGTTCCCTCTTGGCAGAATTGTAATTCCCCATCCCCAAATTTTAACATGCTGTGTTTTCCTTCCATTCAGCTTGAATTATTTTCTAATTTCTACTTGTTTTCTTTAACTAAGGGTTATTTATAAATGTTTTATTTAGTTTCTAAATATTAGAGATTTTTCTATAATTCTTTCCGTATTGATTTCTAATTTAATTCCATTGTGGTCAGACAGTATATGAACTGAATCCTTTTAAATTCATTGAAGCTTATTTTATGGTCCTGTCTGTGGCCTATCATAATAAATGTTAAATGAATGAGTATTTTGAAATGAATGAATATTTTGCTATTGTTGGTTGGATTTATCTGTAAATATTAATTAGGTAAAATTGAGAGTTATTCAAATTTATATTTTTACTGATTTTATCTACTTCTAATAACTGAGAGAGTGGTATAGAAATCCCCCACTATTGTTTTAGATAGATCTGTTTATCCTTGCAGTTCTATCAGTTTGTTTTGTTTTATTTCATGTATTTTGAAGCTCTGTTTTTAGTTGGGTAAACAGTTAGGAGTGTTAAGTCCTTTTGTTGAGTTGACTCTTTTAACATTATAAAATGACCTTCTTTGTCTCTGGTAATATTCTTTGATCTGAAATTTACTTTTTCTGACATGAATATAGCCACTAAAGCTTTATTTTGATGAGTATTAGCATGGTGCATATTTTTCCATCTCTTTTATCTTAATCTATTTGTGTCTTCACATTTAGTGTATTCTTAGAGGCAGCATCTAGTTGGATATTGCCTGTTTTCCTAAGTTGACCATCTCCATGCTTTATAATTTTTATTTACTTTTATATTAAAATAGGTTTATGTTTTAACATAATATATATTTTTAAGAGATGTTACTTTTCTTTTTAGAGAATACATTAGTCATTTCAAATTTCACCCTTCAATATTTTCATATAGTAAATCTGACTTTTTTCTTTTAATATACAGTTCTATGAATTAAATACAAGTATACCTCATTTTATTTTGCTTTGAGATACTTATTTTTATAAATTGAAGGTTTTTGGTAACTCGTGTCTTCAAGTCTATCAGTACCATTTTTCTAATAGCATTTGCTCACTTAGTGTCTCTGTGTCACTTTTTGTTAATTCTTGCAATGTTTCAAGTCATCCACCAGCAAAAACAGTATGACTCACTGAAGGCTCAGATGATGTTTAGCTCTTTGCAGTAATTAAGTATTTTTAATTAAGATATGTACATTGTTTTTTTTTCGTTTGTTTTTGTGCATTGGTTTTTTTTAAGACATAATGCTGTTACACACTTAATAGACTACAGTATAGTATAAATGCAATTTTTATATGCACTGGGAAATCAGAAAATTTGTGTGACTTGCTTTACTGTGACTATTTTCCCCCATTAGTTTTATAGTTTTAGGTTTTTAATTTAAGCTGTGATTCATTTTGAGTTAAGTTTTGTATATGGTATAAGGATGGGATCTGCATTACTTTATATGTGGATATTCAGGTGTTGTGGTAATATTTCCTAAAAAGAAGTCTATCTCCATTAAATTGTCTTGATGTCCTTGTTGAAAATCAGTTGACTAAATATGTGAGGATTTATTTCTAGAGTCTCAGTTCTGTTCCAGTTAGCTATATGTCTACTCTATTTCAGCACCTCATTGGTTTTGATTTCTGTAGCTTTCTATACACTTTGACGTTTGAGTCTTCCAACATTATTCTTATTTTTTAAGGTTTTTTAAAAATATCGTGGGTCTCTTAAATATCCATATGGATTTTTGTCTGTTGTCTATTTCTGTGAAAATCATTGTCTTATCTATTTCTGCAAAAAAAAAAAAATGCAGCTGGTATTTGGATAGGGATTTCTTTGATTTTGTATTTGGAGTGTATTACCACCTTAACAATATTAAGTCTTTTGATCTATGGGCATTAGATGTCTTTCCACTTGTTAGGTCTTTAATTTTTTCATTTAAAAAGTGTTTTCATTTAAACATTGAAAAAAATGTTTATAGTTTTTAGAATACATGTTTTGTACTTCTTTTGTTCAATTTATTGCAGATTCTTTTATTACTTTACTACTGTAAATATAATTATTTTCTTAATTTTTGGATAGTGCTTTGTTAGTATATAGAGAAAGTTGATTTTTGTACATTGATTTTGTTACCTGCAGCCTTAATGTTACCTCTTTTATTAGTTGTAATGATTTTTCAGTGTATTTCTTAGGATTGTGTGCAGACATACCTTGGAGATATTGTGGTTCCAGACCATTGCAATAAAGCAAATACCACAATAAACTGTCACATGAAGTTTTTGGTTTCCCAGTGGATATATAAGTTATGTTTACACTCTGCTGCTGCCTATTAAGTATGCAGTAGTATTATGTCTGAAAAAATAATGTACGTGCCTTAATTGAAAAATACTTTATTGCTTAAAATGCTAATCATCATCTCACAATGCAGGGTTGCCATAAACCTTACATTTGTAAAAAAGCTTCATGTCTGAGAAGTGCTAAAAAAGTAAAGCACAGTAAAATAAGGTATACCTGTATGTACAAGATCATGTTATCTACAAATAGTTTTAGTTCTTCTTTTCTAATCTGGGTATCCTTTATTTCTCTTGTTCAGTTGCCCTGGATAAAACCTCTGGTACATATTTGTCTCATTCTTTGTCTTAGAAGGAAATTACTCATTGTTTCAGTAGTATGACATTAGCAGTAGGTTTTTTGTACATGCCCTTTATCATATTGAAGAAATTTCTTTCTATTGTTAATTTATTGAGAGTTTTTACCATGAAGGTGTAGAAACTTTTTTCAAATACCTTTTCTTCACCTCTTGAAATGGCCAAGTAATTTTTGTCTTTTAGTCTGTTGATAATATATGTGTTACATTAATTGATTTTTTTTGTTGTTAAACCAGTGTTGCATTCCTGGAGTAAATCTTACCAGATCATAATAAATGACCCTTTTTAGATGTTGCTGGATTCATTTTGATTATTTTTTTGCTGAGTATTTTTATGTCTGTATTAGTAAATTATTAGTCTTTAGTTTTCTTTCTTTGTAATATCTTTGAATCAGCTATCAGGGTGAAAGTGAAGTTGCTCAGTCGTGTCCAACTCTTTGTGACCACATGGACTGTAGCCTACCAGGCTCCTCCATCTATGGGATTTTCCAGGCAAGAGTACTGAAGTGGATTGCCATTTCCTTCTCCAGGGGATCTTTCCAACCCAGGGATTGAACCCGGGTCTCCCTGATTGCAGACAGACTCTTTACCGTCTGAACCACTACTGGCCTAATAGCGTCTTATGGGAAGTGTTTTCTCTTTTGATTTTTAAGAGAGTTAATGAAGAATAGGTAATAATCTTAACTTTTTGGTATATTTTACCAATGAATGCATCTGGGCTTTTCATCCTGGATAGTTGATTACTAAATCAGTTGCTTTAAAGGACTATTCAGATTTTTTTCTAATCAGTTTAGGTAATTTATGTATTTCCAGGAATTTGTTCATGTCTTCTATATTATCTAATTTGTTGGCATATAAATTGTTTATAATATCCCCTTATAATCTTTATTTTTATAAGATTTGTAGTCACATTTTTAATTCCTGACTAATTACTTGTATATTCTCTTTTTTTAAGGTTGGTGCAGCTAAATGAATTTTGCTGATTTTTTTTTGAAGAACCAACTTTTGCTTTCATTGATTTTGTTTATTGTTTTATTTTCCATTTTATTTATATCAGCTCATCTTTTTAATTTCCTTTCTTCTGATTGCTTGGGTTTAGTTTTCTCTGCTTTTATTGTTTCTCATAATGCAATTTTAGGTTACTGAATTGAGATTTTGTTTGTGTCTGTAGATGCTTATAGCTCTTAATTTGTATCTGAGAACTGCTTTATCCCCTAAGGTTTATTATGTTGTGTTTTAATTTAAAAAAATGTTGAAATATAGGTGTTTTGCAATGTTGTGTTAGTTTCTGCTGTACAGCAAAGTGAACCAGCTATTTGTATACATATATCTCCTCTCTTTTGTTCAGTGTCATATGTATATGTTTTCTATCTGTTTTTCTTTCTGTAGTTAATTTCTAGGGTTTTTTTTTTTAGAAAAAATTCTTGGTGTATTTTTATCCTTTTAAATTTGTTTAGACATGTTTTGTGACATAGCGTGCAGTATGTCCTGGAGAATGTTTTATATGCACTTAAAGGATGTATAGTCTGCTGTTAGGGGATGTAAGTCCTCTGGATGCCTATTAAGTTCAATTGGTCTAATGTGTCATTTAAGACTACTGTTTCTTTAGTATTTTTTTCCTGGATACTCTTGTTTATTGATATAAGAGGCTGTTCAAATCCTCTACTATTATTGTATTATTGTCAGTTTCTTCCTTTATATCTGTCAATATTTGCTTCATATACTTATGTGCCATTATATTAGCAGTATGTGTGTTAATGAATGTTATATCCTCTTGTATTGATCCTTCTATCATTGTGTAGTTGCTGAGTTGTGTTGAATGCTTTGCAACCCTGTGAACTGTAGCCTGCCATGCTCCCCTGTCCATGGGATTCTCCAGGCAAGAATACTGGACTGGGTTGCTGTTTCCTCCTCCAGAATTAACCTAATACATCATGATAAATATTGCTCTTTAAAGAGCAAATTATTTTCTTATTTACAGTTTTTTGCTAAAGATCTGCTCTATAAAAATAATTTATTTTCTCTATATTTTCCTGCTACAGTAATGCCAAAACATATCTATAGTATCGTCAAACCTCAGGTGTTAATAGCATATTATTCTGTTTGAGTTGGAACACTGCTTCACATAGTCAACATGTTTTTTTAAGACACTCTAAGAACTCTCAAGGACAGTAAAAGAAAAACATTACTGTTGCCTACAGATCTTTCAGGTATTTTTCCCCTCAAATTTTTCTAAATTAAACGTTGTGATAACTGGTTTTTCTTTGTCTTCCATGGTACAGTCTTTAAGTTATTTTTCTTTTACTTTGAGCCACTCCTTCGTTTTCAACTTGATGAGCAGGCAGGCTTTTCATTTCCACGGAAAAGAATTCCTACGGCTGCGGGTAGGCATTCTTATTCCACCAGTCTTTTGTTGTGCTTTTGGACCCAGTGACTTAGGTGAAAAAGTACAACGGATTCTTCCATGATGGATATAATATGATAATAAGAAACTGGGATCTAACAGGACCCAGGGAACTGAGAAGCTGGAAGGCACACCAGGAAGGTTGCAGTGTGTTTTATGCAAATTTTATGCTGCCCTAGTAACTTTTCCATCAGAGGTTTTGTAGATCAAGAGTGAAGAATCTGCTGCATGAGACAAGTAGGAACCCTCCTGCAAGCTACGTAATTTTCTTAGAATTATATAATGCTTTTTTTTTCCCTTTGTGGTAGACCTTGTCTGATATGCATATTCCTACCCCAGCTTTCTTTTTTCATTTGTATGAATGTTTTTTACCTATTCCCTCACTTTCAGTCTATGTGTGCATTTAGCTCTGAAATGAGTCTCTTATAGGCAGGATATAGATGTGTCCTTTTTTGTTTTTAAATACAGTCAGCCACCTTATATCTTTTGACTTGAGCATTTAATCTATTAACATATAAAGTGATTATTGATTGGCATCTATTTATTGACATTTTGTTTCTTGTTTTTTGTTTTATGATTCTGCTCTTTTCTTGCCCTGTGGTTCAGTGATTTTTTTTTAGTGTCATGCTTGTGTGCCTTTCTCTCTTGTTTTTGTGAATCTGTTGTATGTTTTTGATTTGTAGTTAACATGGGATTTATATATGTTGATCTATATGTCAACTTGTTACACAGTGGTAGTCATTTAAGCTTAAACACATTCTAAATGATCTACATATTTTACTTCCTTCCCCCCTGTTTTTGTTTTTGATGACATATTTTACACCTTCATATTTATCCCTTAATTGTTTCTTGTACTTGATTTTACAATTTTTGTCTTTTAATCTTCACATTATCTTTTTAAAGTGGTTGATTCATAGACTTCACTATATATTTGCCTTTATTAGTAAGATTTTTCCTTTCCTATGATTTCTTACTTCTTACCATAGCCATTTCTTTTCTACATAGGGAAGACTCTAGCATCTCTTTTAGGGTCTATTTAGTATTGAACTCTTAGTCTTTGCTTGTCAGAGAAAGTGTTTTTATCTCTCTTCCATTTCTAAATGATAATCTTGTGGAATAGAGTATCCCAGGTTGTAGGCTTTCCCCTTTAAACTCTTTAAATATATCATGCCACTCCCATCTGGTCTGCAGAATCTGTAGAAAAATCAGCTGATAGCCTTATGGTGTTCCCTTGTATGTGACTTTTTGTTTTTCATTTGCTGCCTTTACAATTATCTCTTTAATTGTAAGTTTTTCCATTTTAGTTATGATATCTCTTGGTGCAGGTCCCTTTGATTCATTTTGTTTGGGGTCCTCTGTGCCTCCTATATCTGGATGTCTGTTTCCTTCTTCAGGCTCTAGAAATTTTTAGCCACAATTTCATCAAACACATTTTAAACTCCTTTCTCTATCTTTACTTCTTGGACCCCTGTAATGTGAATGTTACTATGAATGCTTGATGTTGGCTCAGTGATCCCTTAAACTGTCCTTACCTTAAAAATTTTTTCTTTTTCCTGTTATGATTGGGTGATTTCCATTATTCTGTCTCACAGATTTGCATGTGCATTTTTCTTTGTCACCTAGTCTGTTAATTCCCTCTAGTATGTTTTTCATTCCAGTTGTTATCTTTTTAAAAAATATAAATTGATTTATTTTAATTGGAGGCTAATTACTTTATAATATTATATTGGTTTCTTTTTCTCTGACTGGTTCTTTTTTATATTTTCTAGTTCCTTGTTTAAATTCTCACTGTATTCATCTATTCTTTTTTCAAGTTCAGGTCAGTTCAGTTCAGTTGCTCAGTTGTATCCAACTCTTTGTGACCCTGTGGACTGCCGCACACCAGGCTTCCCTGTCCACTACGATCTCCCAAAGCTTGCCCAAACTCACATCCATCGAGTCAGTGATGCCATCCAACTATGTCATCCTCTGTTGTCCACTTCTCCTCCTGCCTTCAATCTTTCCCAGCATCAGGGTCTTTTCAGATGAATCAGTTCTTTGTATCAGGTGGCCAAAGTATTGGAGCTTTAGCTACAGCATCAGTCCTTCCAATGAATATTCAGGACTGATTTCCTTTAGGATTGACTGGTTTGATCTCTTTACAGTCCAAGGGACTCTCAAGAATCTTCGCCAACACCACAGTTCAAAAGCATCAATTCTTCGGTGCTCAGCTTTCTTTATGATCCAACTCTCACATCCATACATGACTACTGGAAAAACCATAGCTTTGACTAGATGGACCTTTGTCAGGAAAATAATGTCTCTGCTTTTTAATATGCTGTCTAGGTTGGTCATAGCTTTTCTTCCAAGGAGCAAACATCTTTTAATTTCATGGCTGCACTCGCCATCTGCAGTGATTTTGGAGCCCAAGAAAATAAAGTCTCTCACTGTTTCTATTGTTTCCCCATCTATTTGCCATGAGGCAATGGGACCAGATGCCATGATCTTGGTTTTTTGAATGTTGAGTTTTAAGCCAGCTTTTTCACTCTGTTCTTTTACTTTCATCAAGATGCTCTTTAGTTCCTCTTTGCTTTCTGCCATAAGGGTGGTGTCATCTGCATGCGTATCTGAGGTTATTCATATTTCTCCTAGCAATCTTAATTCTGCCTTGTGCTTCATCCAGTCCAGCATTTTGCATGATGTACTCTGCATATAGGTTAAATAAGCAGGGTGACAGCCTCGAAGTACTCCTTTCCCAATTTGGAACCAGTCTGTTGTCCCATGTCCCATTCTAACTGTTGTTTTTTGACTTGCATACTACTTCTCAGGAGGCAGGTAAGGCTGTCCAGTATTCCAATCTCTTGAAAAATTTTCCACAGTTTGTTGTGATCTACACAGTCAAAGGCTTTGGCGTAGTCAATTAAGCAGATGTTTTTCTGGAATTCTCTTGTTTTTTCTATGATCCAACAGAATTGGCAATTTAATCTCTGGTTCCTCTGCCTTTTCTAAATCGAGCTTGAATATCTGGAAGTTCTCTAGTCTTTCCCATTCTATTGTTTTCCTCTGTTTCCTTGCATTGATCACTTAGGACGACTTTCTTATCTCCTCTTGCTATTGTTTGGAAGTCTGCAGGTTTTTAAAGCCATTCAGGAGACTCATCTTCTTGATTCCAACATGATGACTGGGATGCCCAAACCCCTTATTCCTCAGGGAGAACCTCCCAACCTGTGATATCCCCTTCTATTTTTGTGCTTCCTGCTAGGCACTGGTCCTGATCACTTTGCCTTCCTCACTACCTGACTCTATGTGGATCTTTCTTTACACCCTTGATTGTAAAAGAACCTTTCTGCCAGTCTCTAGTTTATTTTTAGCAAGCCTCACATGTAGATCTATTTTTGATGTATCCAACAGGAGGAGGTGAGCTCAATGTCTCCTACACCACCATTTTGATCTCTCTCCATTTCTTTTATTTAATGTATTTTGTTTTCCTGATTTTGTTCAGTTCTTTCTCTGTGTTTTCTTGCATTTCGTACAGTTTAAGATGATTATTTTACACATTCTTTGTCAGGCAGATCATAAATCTCCATTTCTTTGGAACCAGTTACTAGAGCTCTATTACTTTCCTTTGGTGGTGTCACATTTGCATAATTCTCTGTTGTCTGTGTAGCCTTACAGTGGTGTCTGAGCATTTGTGGAAGCAAACACCTCTTCCAGTCTTTACAAACTGGTTTCATGAGATAAAAATCTGCTGTCTGTTTCCTGAGCTGATAGGATTACATCCATAATTGCTGTTGTGAAGCATACATGGGAGGCAGTTTTTGCTGGGTCTACAGTGGCATCTACAATTTGTGGTCTTGTTACTGGGTCTTGGGCTGGTATGGATGGATCCTTTCTGGTCCCTGGGTGGATGTGACTGCCTGTTGTACCTTGTTCAGTAGGGTAGGACTGGGACAAGAGTCAGCTTTAGGGTCCATGTGTGGGTCTTCAGCCAACAGGTCCTTGTGCTAGGGATGTTTATGGTGTATTGGGCCCTGTCAGAATTTCTGAGAGTATAGACAGGAGGCTGTCCTGTTGGGTATATTTGGTAGCAGGGCTGTTCACAGACTGCTGTTGGGAGGGAGTGGGATTCGGTGTAGGGCCTCCAAGTAGGAGTGTTTCCTACTGGGACACTGGTCATTCAGGATTGTTGTAGACTGGCAGACTATGGATATGAGGTAGCTGGAGTCATATATAGGGGCTTATATAGAGAGAGTCATATATAGTTTTTGTTTTTTTTTTTTTTTTTTCAGAAACTCCAAGGGACAGAGACAGGAGTATCTCCTGTCTAGTCTTTGTGTCAGCAGAAATTCTAGCATACTGTGGCAGTGAAGGGGCTTGAGCTGAGTATAAATCTTTTTTAGGATCTTAGAGGGCCCAGACAAGCATGTTTCCTAAGGGGTTCCTATGTCAGCAAGATTGTTCCTAAACTGTGGCTGAGACCTGCTGGAGGTCTGTTAGGGGGCCGTTTCAGAATCAACAGTCTGATGAACTATACCTTACTTCCAGGGGCTCTCCTCCAAAGGTGGAGTGAGCTGGAGCTGGTTCAAAGGCCACTTCCTGGTCTACAGCCAGGAACAAGTTCTTGATTTTGCCTGTTAACCTGATACATGGATGAATATGACTCCTCTGGATCTCTTGACATATGGGATTGCTGGTGACAGACCCAGAGCCAAATGGGATTGTAGCTAAGTTCTCAGGGGAACAGAGCTATTTCTGTTTCTATAGCTGAGGCCACAGTCAGTGAGTCAGCTGCCTAGAGGCAGTTCTGTCTCCTCAGTGGAGAAAATGGACTGCACCTTCATAACCTCCAACCTGGATCCTGAAGCTCCTGAGAATGCACTTTGGTCTGTGCATGCAGAGGCAAAATTATTGTTGTTGAAGGGGGTTGATGTGTGAGGGACATTTTATTCAACCATTTTGCTGACAAACAATGTTGTATAATATACTTTCCATTAACTAAGACCATGATTTTTCAACCCTCTATTTATAAAAATAAAGGTAAATAATAAGCCAAATGTTGGGTGCTAAGTAGGTTAGTTTTTTTCTTTACACATGAATATTGATGCTAATTAAAATGTTAGAATCCTTGACCTTTATTATTTTAGACTTGGAAGACCTGGTGTTGATTGTTATTGTCAACATGAAAGTGGTGCGGCTGTCCTGCAGCTCCAGTTCTTAATCAATGAGGTAAGATCTTCTTGAATATTTATATCTCACACACATTGTGTAATTGTTTAAATAGTATTTTTCTACATGCTTAAAGATATATACATATGAAATATTCATGGTGACATTTTTCTTTAAAGACTGCACTCCTGTATTTGTTAATTTATTAAATTTTAAAGGAGAAAATTTGTATTACCAGAAGATCCTGTTATTGTGATTGTGTAGCATAATTTGTAGATAAGTTGTTTAAGTGGTTTTAAAACAATTACTAAAATCTTTTGATTGCCATACTGACCATTAAACTTTCCCTCTACATTCTCCTGTCACCAGTTGTTTATTCACCTAGTGTTAATTTTCATGTTTTGTCTTTATCTTCCATAAATAATCTTTTCAGTTTTATAATTTGAATGCATTTGTCTGTATCTTTATAATCATTTATTGGCATATGAGTGCATAGCTATTTTGACAATTGACTGCCTACCCTATTCCTATTTTTATAGACCTATGGTGATAAGGAACTCCCTAAAGACAAAGTTTGTAAATCTCAGAAAGTGTAGTTGAAGGCTGCTTAAGGCCTTCTTGACTCATATTTTTACAATGAATCTTTTAGTTAGTTAGTTAATTCAGTCGCTCAGTTGTGTCTGACTCTTTGTGACCCCATGAATCGCAGCACGCCAGGCCTCTCTGTCCATCACCAACTCCCAGAGTTCACTCAAACTCACGTCCATCGAGTCAGTGATGCCATCCAGCCATCTCATCCTCTGTCGTCCCCTTCTCCTCCTGCCCCCAATCCCTCACAGCATCAGAGTCTTTTCCAATGAGTCAACTCTTCACATGAGGTGGGCAAAGTGCTGGAGTTTCAGCTTTAGCATCATTCCTTCTAAAGAACACCCAGGGCTGATCTCCTTTAGAACTGACTGGTTGTAGTCTAGAACTCTTCTATGTTAAGTGAGTTAGTCAATACAAAAATGTTTTAAGAGTTTATGCCACACCAAATTTGAGCACTTAGCAGAGTGGGCTCAGTATGTTGAAAGAAAAACATGAGGTATCATTCGTCATTTTCTTATGGCATAAATGATGATCTTTTATTTGACAACTCTATGTATTTGCATATATATATATATCTTTCTAAGAATTTTTACTCATAAACATGGTTAAAATATTTCATATAGCTTTGTATCAGTGAAAAATTGAATAAAAATATGAAAAATTTATGATACTGAAACATGTCCACGTTTCACTTTTCTTGACTCAAAAATCTTTCTCAGAAGGCTGTGAGATTCTTCTTATTGACAGACCTAGCATATTTCATGTGGTAGGCATATTTGCTATGGGGTACCAAAATGAGAGAGGGAAATAAAGAAGAGCAGGGAAAAGATTTTTTAAAATATTTTATTGTAATAGCTAGTCATTAGTATCTAGAATGACAGCCTTTTTGAAATCTCAGTGTTACACTGTAGCTCCCAGAGCAAACTGTGGGAGATGGTGAAGGACCAGGGAAGCCTGGTGTACAGGTTTGTACAACAACTTTGTAGCTCCTAGTTGAAAGATCTCAGTCCTTTGCCTTCTGTATAGATGTTTACTGGTAAGCATAAATTGTTTCCAAGTGATTTTCTCTGGGTCCTGTCCTCTGAGAATTCTCTTCAAGGCCTTAAATTTGCCTCTGTGCTGCTATATAACTAAGAATAAATAAAGACAAGCCTTCAAAACTGACGAGCCTGCCAGTGTTTATGTTGTCTATCCTGAACTACTCACCTTGATCTGCCTTTAAATTCAATTTCTGGACCTTTTCCCAAACTTCCCAGCCTCTGACCTCATGACACATGTTTTTATTCAATTTTTAATCTTCATAGGTCTTCATTAGCAGTGCTTCTTATAGATTTGTTTTTGTAAATGAGTCCTAGACACCCTGCTGATGGGTGTTATGTCTCTGCTGGCACTGTTACGTTCAGAGGTTCTGTTTACTTCCTTTAAATGCTGTTATCTCCTAGTTTTATCATAGTATTATTAAAACTGACTTCCTTCCTATATTATATATTCAGCTATTACACTAAGGTATTATTAAACATCTGCTGGTTTATTTTACTTTCATTGCCTTTGGCATAGTATATATGTTTTGTATAGCACGAACTATATTTTATTAATTTCATGTATCATGAAATGATATTATATTTTATTCATTTTAAAAAATTATAGCTCATCAAGTACTTCTAAGAAATCCTAATAATTTTCTAGTTGGAATATGTGAAGTATTTGAGAACAGCTTACAAATAAAGCAAGCATACAAAGACAAAAATCCTCAAGGCATGTATAGGATTCATTTTATTGCATGGAGTGTAATTACCTGTGAGATTATGTTAAAATATATGTATCAATGTATACCTCTTTGAATATGTGTAATTTACATATTTATATACAAATATGCAAATTACATTTTAAAACATTTTAATGGTTATACTCTGTTATGATTTTTGTTTTAAAAGCTATTTTTCTCTGAGACTAAAATCATAGTTATATATTGATTAGTGTCAAGAGAACTATCATAAGACACATGAGCATCTGTTTGTCTTAGGAATTGTTATGGAAGTGTCATTTAGATTCCTCTATTCATTAATTCCTAAAGAAGAAATAAAGTCTAGGAATTTCAGTATAGCTCTTACTAGCATTTACATGGGCTAATCATTTTGATATCTGTGGTTGAGTTAGTAAACTATGAAAGGTTACTTGTAACACAGTACTTTGAAAAATATAAGAATTTTAGATATCTCAGGACTACCATGATTGTGCAAGATCAGTTTTACAGAACACACTCAGTAGTCTAGAGTAGCTTTAGGCTCTGACATAGGGCAAGCACTGACATTTTTTTGCTGGGAAATTCATAATGGCAAAAGTTCTGACATAGTTTTAAGATGATCTTAATTAACTCTGAAATAAGTAGTTTAAATATAAGAAGTCATACATGGCAGCTAGTTCTGCCCATGTTGTGTCTGCCATACTAATAGGTAGAACCCATCCTATTTTAAATATTTGAAGTAGGATTCATTTGTATTTGGAGGCTTTGTATAAAAAGACTCTTATTATTTTTGTAGTTATACTGAATTCTAGTTGGAAAAATGTTTACTTTTACTACAGATGTTTTCTTTTGTCACAGATGACTCTTCTTGAACTATGAAGACAAATTATATTAAGTATACTTTTTAGGAAGAATATGTACATCTCAACAGTATAGAAAATTTTTAGAAATGGTGAATTTTTATGTGATTAGATTGCAGTTTTAAAACTGAATTGGATATTTGCTTCTCTGTAGAGCTACATGATATATATGTAAATAGTAGAAACAAAAAGGAATAGCTTTTCACAAAGAAAATATAAGAAATCTTTAATAGTTACAATGATGCTTATAATAATAATAATCCCTCTATTGATAAATGCATATTCCTTGAGCTAATTATTCTCACCAATCCATATATGGTAGTTTACCTGCTTCTTCTACTCTAGCATTCTTAGGCTTCCTGACTGAAGTATGTTCATTGTCCTTCCTTGTATTTCTACATATATAAATACAAATAGCTTAAAGAGCAGTGAAAAATTCATTACATTAGTTTAGGTTTTGCTTCACAAAAAACATAAATTAAGTAAATCACTCATTTTGTCTTCATTTTGTTCCAGGGCGCTTTGGTCAGTGCAGGTTCAGATGATACACTTCACTTGTGGAACCTTAGACAAAAAAGGCCAGCTATTCTTCATTCTCTCAAATTTAACAGAGAACGGTAAGAATGTAAGAGTTACACAGTTTCTTAATGTATAAGAAAATGATTTGCTGAATGGGTTTCAGGTTAATTTTTGAAAAATATTTTAAAATAATTTTAATAGCACTAAAAAATATATATGCTTGCTTTTATAGTAGTTTATTTACATAGAAAATTCACTGATATAGGTTCAGTCATCTTCTAGTGGAGAACTCCTAGCATTCTTCTCTTTATAAACCAGGACTTCAGCAATGGGTGATACGTTCTTTCTTAGGCCAGGGTGCCGAAAATCAGACCTAAAATTTAAAAGTCAAGTAAATACTGAATGTATTTCTATACTTTTTGATCTTGGAAGTTACCTCCTACACTTTCATTTTTTTTGCTTAAATTTTTTTTTACCTTAAAAAATATCAGACAGAGATTTTAGACATCCAAAATTGTTGGTACTAGGTGTTGAGCAACAGTATACATTCAAGATTAACATTTTCAGAGATGATTTATTGATCAGAATTCAAATTCTTCCATTTTAGAGTGAAATAATAATTGGAAAAAAATTGAAAGATATGGGGCAATTATTAGAACAGATATGGAAGAATTATTAGATTTTATTTGAAACTGTACAAAATTTTAATGTTTCTAGTCTTTGTTTTAACCAGAGCTAGAATATCACAGACATCTACTTAGCTGATAATCCATCTCAAGATGAAGTAAAATTTGTATTTTATTAACCATCTCTGTTATTTAACTATCAAATGATTTTATTATTTTTATTATTATTTGGGAAGCAGCAGGCTTTTTGCAGTGATTATGAAGGGCTAGAACAGGAAAATTTGATATTAATGAAAGAGAAATCTCTGAGAGATCAATTTATACAAATTAGCAAGTGCTAGTCACAACTGAGGTAGGTAGATAATAGAGACAGTCACTGCTGAGAACTCAAGAAAGTACTTATTTTATTTTGTTGGATGGTTATAGTTCATATGGAATCATCACTATATAGGCAGAGCCTAATGAAGTAAATGTGTGTTTATAGGTTTGATGAGAAGAAACAATGGCATCTATACAGACATTCTTTTTTCTACCTGGAACTTTTTCTTCTCATTTGCATATTACTTAACCTTCAATGTTCTGAGTAATATTCATGAGTATTCTATCCACAGTATTTTGGAATCAGCATCAATGAAAGTTTTTATTATATCCAGTATTTTTTTGAGTGGAGAAAATTTCTGTTTTAGCTATTTGCTAAAACTAGGTAGAACTTCTTTCTTCATATCGATCTAATTTTGGTTTATCTTAAATTTTAATATAAGTAATGTAGCAGAAATTAATACATGATATGAAAAACTGAAAGATTAGTCAAGAGTTGTTATACGTTTCCTTGTATCTTTACTGCTAAAAATAGTACCTACTCAGGTATTGCCCTGTTGATTTTATCTCTTTCTCTGCTTGTAGCATTTTTTGTTTGTCAATATTTTGAGTAGATCTGGCCCTACAATTTTGTGTAGATAAGCAGAATGAGTTTTTTCCCCCTTACAACTGGATTGTTGAAGGAAATGTTCTGTTTCCTTTTAAAGCCATTTTGGGGAGAAGAAATGATTGATGATGATGATTTCTAATTATAATTTTATTAACTCAATCGAGGTGTATTTAACTGGTAGCAATGTAAAAGCAAGCTGACAGATTCTGGACAAATTTAAACACTGGGAACTTTGTAGGCATTACCTATATTTTAAATTAACTTTTATTGGAATATAGTTGCTTTACCAATGTTGTGTTAGTTTCTGCTGTACATCAAAGCGAATCTGTTATATGTATACATGTATCACTTCTTTTTTAGATTTCCTTCCCATTTAGGTCACCACAAAGCATAGAGTAGAGCTCCCTTTGCTAAACAGTAGGTTCTAATTAGTTATCTATTTTATGCATAGTAGTGTGTATATCAGAGAAGGCAATGGCACCCCACTCCAGTATTCTTGCCTGGAAAATCCCTTGGAGGGAGGAGCCTGGTAGGCTGCAGTCCATGAGGTTGCTAAGAGTCGGACAGGACTGAGCGACTTCACTTTCACTTTTCACTTTCATGCATTGGAGAAGGAAATGGCAACCCACTCCAGTGTTCTTGCCTGGAGAATCCCAGGGACAGAGGAGCCTGGTAGGAGGCCGTCTATGGGGTCACACAGAGGTGGACACGACTGACACGACTTAGCAGCAGCAGCAGCAGCAGTGTGTATATGTCAATCCAAACTCCCAATTCATCGCAACACCCCTTCCCCTTGGTATCTCTAAGTTTGTTCTCTACATATGTCTCTCTCTTTCTGGTTTGCAAATGAGTTTATCTATACCATTTTTCTAGATTCCACATGTAAGTGACTTTACGTGATGTTTGTTTTTCTTCTTCTGATTTACTTCACTCTGTATGACAATCTCCAGATCTATCCACGTCTCTGCAAATGGACTATTTAGTTCCATTTTATGGCTAAGTAACAGTCCACTGTCTATATGTACCACATCTTCTTTAACCAGTCTTCTGTTGATGAACTTTTAGGTTGCTTCTGTTTCCTGGCTATTGTAAATAGTGCTGCAGTGAACATTGGGGTGCATGTATCTTTTTGAATTATGATTTTCTCTGGATTATATGCTCAGAAGTGGGATAGCTGGGTCATAAGGCAGTTTTGTTTGTAGATTTTTGAGGACCATCCATACAGTTCTCTATAGTGGCTATACTGATTTACATTCCCACCAACAGTTCCCTTTTCTCCACATTCTCTCCAGCATTTATTATTTGTGACTTTTTGATGATGGCCATTTTGATCAGTGTGAGATGATAGATCATTGTAGTTTTGATTTGAATTTCTTTAATCTTAATAATTAGTAATGTTGAGCATCTTTTTATGTATTTGTTGGCCATCTTTATGTCTTCTTTGGAGAAATGTCTATTTAGATCTGTGCAATTTTTCATTGGGTTATCATTTTTTTATATTGAGCTACATGAGCTGTTTATATATTTTGGAGATTAATCCCTTGTTGGTTGCTTCATTTGCAAATGTTTTCTCCCATTTTGAGGGCTGTCTTTTTGTTTTGTTTATGGCTTCTTTTGCCATATAAAAGCCTTTAAGTTTAATTAGGTCCCATTTTTTTGTTGTTGTTATTTTCATTACTCTAGACGGTAGTTCAAAAAAGATCTTGCTGCAATTTATGTTAAAAGTGTTCTGCTTGTGTTTTCCTCTAAGACTTTTATAGTGTCTGGCCTTGAATTTAGGTCTTAAATCCATTTTGAGTTTGTTTTTGTGTATAGTGTTAAGTGTAATTTCATTCTTTTACATGTAACTATCTGGGGTTGCCTATTTTAATGCTTACAAAAACTTATTTATCATTTTGAGAGAGATAAACTATCTTAACATTGAGAATAATCATTAATGTCACTATTTATTGTGGAGAGAATAAAAATCCTTAAATGTATGGTGAAGGCAAGGCTTAAGTCAGCAAAGAAGAATTTAAACAAGCATCTTTGGGAACTCTAAGCCCTCCTAAATAGGCCATTTAACTATGTAAATTTCTATATACCTGTCAACTGAAAGACAGATATACAGTGTGAGAGTTGTGAGTGAAGTTTTATTGAGTGTCTTACTGGGAACTATATGGCCTGGAAGATAGCTTCTCAGAAAGCTTTGAGGAACTGCTGCAAAAATGGTACTGAGGAACCAGTATCTATATTAATTTTTTTCACTGGGAGAAACATAGAGTCAGGCATGAAAGATTATTGCTAATCAAAAAGAGAAGACATCTTAAGTTAATGATGTAAGTGCTTCTCTATGTATGGGAAGATGTAAGAATCTGGGACCATTGAAATTCTTTTTTAGATAGGAATCTTAACTGTCTTTGGGCCATATATCCAAAACAGAATACTGCATCCTGTTTTTCTCTCCTGAATTCCCCTCTGGGTGTACTTGCAATGAGTTGTTGCAGCTTAATCCTTGTATGACTGGAATGTTGGGCAACATTCTTTCATATCTTTATGCTTATGTAATATACATATATACATATTTAGTTTGTATAGTTTGTAAATTTTAGTGTGTTTTTATTTATTTTTTAAATAGAGCACCTTCAATCTTTGGTTTTATAATCTTTGAAGGTGGCAACCAGGCTTAAATTGTTGATGATCCTTGGGTCCCCTCATATCTGACTTTATAAACCTACATATGGAAGAAAAACTTTTTATTTCTGTGATGTATGATCTGAAAAATGAATAAAATCAAGCATTCACCTTTTAAGGCATATTAACAGTCATTGCTATCACTGATCATAAATTGTGTAACATTGGGGAAAGCCTAGAATTATTTTATATGATTCTCAAGTAAAATTCAACAGGGAGACTATGATATACAGATCATAAAGTATTTGTACTTATTATATCAGTTTCTTTTTCTATCTGTGGTATTCTGATAATTAAAACATCAAAACATTTCTAAGTATTATTAGTTAAATTTCCAGGAAGAAATATTTTGTTAAGAACCTTTTTTATGAAATCTCTAGCAAACTTGACCCATCAATGTTGGCTTTGGGAACTATTTATAGCCCAAATTTTAAAAACTGCATTGCTTTATAAATATAATATGAATTATTTCTCCTTAAAATTTTTCTTAAGTTATTAACATTTGCCTGGTTAGACATTCAAAGATAAAAAACATATGTACAGTGAAGGATTTTCTTCCTTACATATAAGCAAATGTATATGTAATGTAATTTTTTATTTTATGTATTTATAGACAAATATGAAAGTATCATACATTTCTGTTCACAGGTTGTAACATGCAAACAGTTTTGTACCTAATTTTCTCTATATATATTCTCAAGACCATTCCTTAACAACACATAAAATGTTTCCTTATTCTTTTCTTGTGTGTGTATGCAAATATTACCAAACTATCAAGACTGTGTAAATATTAATTGTATACCTCAAAATAATTTTACATTCATGTAACAACTCAGTTCAAGAAAGAGAAAATTACTAAAACCACAGAAATCCCTCTGTGTTAAATAATTATTACCTAACCCTCAAATGTAACAAACACTATTTTGATTTCAAAAACTGTTGGTTTTGACATTTATAGATATGAAATTATACATATATACCTGTTTGTATTTTGCACCTATGCTCAACATTATATTTGGAGATTTCACTCACATTGCATGTAGCTTATTATTTTCATTGTTATGTAGTATTCAATTTAATGGGTATTCTTTGATTTGATTAACCATTCTACTTCAATATATCCTGGTTGTATTTTTGTATTTCCATTAAACTTTTAGAAATTGCTTTTCAGATTCCACAAACACACTTTCTGAGATTTTGATTGGAAACATCTTGAAGCTGTAGGTCAGTTTGGGGAGAATTGACATTGCCTTGATGATGGAGAATGGCAGTATTGTTTGACTGTTGTTGACAATGATGACACTGATTCATTGGATGAATCACAGACAGGGATTGAACATGGTATATATTATATCCCACCACTTAGGTATTCTTTGATTTCTCTAAATAACATTTATAGTTTTCTCTGTAGAGGTCTTCTACATTTTTGTTGTGTTTCAGTTCAGTTCAGTCGCTTAGTCGTGTCTGACTCTTTGCGACCCCATGAATTGCAGCACACCAGGCCTCCCTGTCCATCACCAACTCCCGGAGTTCACTCAGATTCACGTCCATCGAGTCAGTGATGCCATCCAGCCATCCCATCCTCTGTCTTCCCCTTCTCCTCCTGCCCCCAATCCCTCCCAGCATCAGAGTCTTTTCCAATGAGTCAACTCTTCACATCAGGTGGCCAAAGTACTGGAGTTTCAGCTTTAGCATCATTCCTTCCAAAGAAATCCCAGGGCCGATCTCCTTCAGAATGGACTGGTTGGATCTCCTTGCAGTCCAAGGGACTCTCAAGAGTCTTCTCCAACACCACAGTTCAAAAGCATCAATTCTTCGTTGCTCAGCCTTCTTCACAGTCCAACTCTCACATCCATACATGACCACAGGAAAAACCATAGCCTTGACTAGACGGACCTTAGTCAGCAAAGTAATGTCTCTGCTTTTCAATATGCTATCTAGGTTGGTCATAACTTTTCTTCCAAGGAGTAAGTGTCTTTTAATTTCATGGCTGCAGTCACCATCTGCAGTGATTTTGGAGCCCGAAAAATACAGTCTGACACTGTTTCCACTGTTCCCCCATCTATTTCCCACAAAGTGATGGGACCACATGCCATGATCTTCGTTTTCTGAATGTTGAGCTTTAAGCCAACTTTTTCACTCTCCTCTTTCACTTTCATCAAGAGGCTTTTTAGCTCCTCTTCACTTTCTGCCATAAGGGTGGTGTCATCTGCATATCTGAGGTTATTGATATTTCTCCCAGCAATCTTGATTCCAGCTTGTGTTTCTTCCAGTCCAGCGTTTCTCATGATGTGCTCTGCATAGAAGTTAAATAAGCAGGGTGACAATATCCAGCCTTGACATACTCCTTTTCCTATTTGGAACCAGTCTGTTGTTCCATGTCCAGTTCTAACTGGTGCTTCCTGACCTGCATACAGATTTCTCAAGAGGCAGGTCAGGTGGTCTGGTATTCCCATCTCTTTCAGAATTGTCCACAGTTTATTGTGATCCACACAGTCAAAGGCTTTGGCATAGTCAATCAAGCAGAAATCGATGTTTTTCTGGAACTCTCTTGCTTTTTCCATGATCCAGCGGATGTTGGCAGTTTGATCTCTGGTTCCTCTGTCTTTTCTAAAACCAGCTTGAACATCAGGAATTTCATGGTTCACGTAGTGCTAAAGCCTAATTTTAAATGCTATTGAAAATTGTACATGATGATAAAATGACAGTATATCTAATATAAGTTGTACATGATGATAATTATATGTCATTTTCTGTATTATTTTTGTTAGAATATAGAAATATAATTTATTCTTTTTTCTATATTCTGTTCTGTGACAGTGATTTCCACCATTCTGTCCTCCAGGTCATTTATCTGATCTTCTGCTGCAATCATTCTGCTGTTGATTCCTTCTAGAGTATTACTCATCTCTGTTTGTTCTTTAGTTCTTTTCGGTCTTTGGTAAACATTTCTTGGCTCTCCATTATTTTTCCTAGATCCTGTATCATCTTCACTATCATTATTCTGAATTCTTTTCCTGGAAGGTTGCCTATCTCCACTTCATTTAGTTGTTTTTCTGGGGTTTTATCTTGTTCCTTCATCTGGGACATACTTTCTGCTTTTTCATCCTGATTTACTTTCTGTGTTGTGCTTTTTGTTCTAGCCACTGTGGAACTGTGGTATTTCTTGCTTCTTCTGTCTGCTCTATGATGGAGGAGGCTAAGAGACTTTTGTAAGCTTCCCGATGGGAGGGACTGGTGGTGGGAAAAACTGGGTCTTGCTCTGGTGGACAGGGCCTTGCTCAGTAAAGCTTTAATCCAATTATCTGCTGACAGTTTTTGTACTCCCTGCCTGTTAGTTGTTTGGCCTGAGGCAACACAGCCCTCTGTCTATGGTCAGGTTAATAACCTCTAAGAGGGTTTACTCTAAGGGGGACCTTCCCAGACAGGTGCCCCTGTCCCTGTGGTGAGCCCCTGCTGACCCACACCTCCACAGGAGACTGTCCAACATTAGCAGATAGTTTTGGTTCAGTCTCCTGTGGGGTCGCTGCCCCTTTCCTCTGGGTCTTGGTGCATGCAAGATTTTGTTTGTGCCATCTAAGATTGGAGTCTCTGTTTCCCTCAGTCCTCTGGAAGTCCTATAAGCAAATCCTGCTGGCCTTCACGGTCAGATTGCCTCAGGATTCACAGTCCCTTTGTTGGATGCCCAGGCTGGGAAGCCTGATGTGGGGTTCAGAACCTTCACAACAGTGGGAGAGATTCTTTGGTATTACTGTTCTCCAATTTGTGGGTTACCCACCTGGTAGGTATGAGATTTGATTTTATCCTGATTGTGCACCTCCTACCATCTTTCTGTGGCTTCTTTGTTTTTGGACATGGGATATCTTTTTTTGGTGGTTTCCAACATTCTCCTGTCAATGGTTGTTCAAGAGCCTGTTGTGATTTTGGTGTTCTTGAGAGGGATATGAGCGCATGTCCTTATACTCTGCCATCTTGAACTGGAAATCCCTGGAAATATAATTTATTTTTATGTGTTGACCTTGTATCTAGTGACTTTGCTTAAATTCAAGGAATAATTCTAATAGCTTCCTGTAGACTTTTCTAGGTACACAGTCATCTTCAAATAATAATAGTTTTATTTTCTTCTTTATAGTTTCATATGTATTTATATTTATTTTTACTATTGTACTGGGGTTAAGACCTTGTATTAGTTATTTATTGCTATGTGACAATATTACCACAAACTCAGTGGCTTAAAACAGCATACATTTCTTTCTTTTTTTTAACAGCATTTATTTCTCATCTCAGAGTTTCTCTATCTGAAAACTAGGAGTGGCCTAGATGAGTTTCTGTATCAGGATCTCACAGAACTACAATTAACATGACTTTCAGGGCTGTGGCCTCATCTGAGGCTTGATTGGGAAAGGATCTATTTTCAAACTTATTTGGTTATTGGCAGTGTTCTGTTCCCTAGGAAGTTGGTGGATTGAAGGCCTTAGTTTTTGCTGGCTGTTGACCGGAAACCACTGTCAGTTGCTTGCCATATGTCTTTCTCCAAAAGCCAGCTGACAGCTTAGCAGCTTCCTTCTTCAGAGCCAGTAACAGAGTCTTCTGATAAGATGAATGTTACAGTCACATGTAATTTAGACATGAAAGTGATATCTCATGACTCTTGCCATTTTCAACTGATTAAAAGCAAATCATAGGTCCTGACACACTGAAGGGGAAGTGGATTTATGCAAAGGCAAGGATATCAGGAAGTGATGATCATGGGGACAGCATTGGAATCTGTTCATCATAGGCTTCCAGCACAATATTGAATAAGAAGTTCAAGGACAATTTTTTTTAGGGAGATTATTTTTTATTATTTCATTATTTAGTATATATTTGCTGTAGGTTTTTAAGTAGATACTCTTTGTTATCAAGAAGTTTCTTTTGCTCCTAATTTTTATAAGGGGATATATATGTATAAATCATGAATGAATACTGAATTTTATCATGTAGTTCTTATGCATCTATTGTGATCATGTTGTTTTTTCTTTTTTAAAATCTGTTAATGTGGTAAATGACATCACTTGATTTTTTTACATGTTAAATGACACTTGTATTCCCAGAATAAATATAATTTTGTGATATACTAGCATTATTATATGTGCTCCATTTGCTAATGTTTTGCTAATAAGTTGTTTAAGAGTTTAATATCTATGTTAACAAGAGTTTAGCATAGAAATTTCCTTTCTTTTGAGTTCTCTGCTAGGTTCTCACGTCATAGTTATTTTCATCTTATAGAATGAATGGGGAAATGTTTCCTCTTTTCTATATTCTATCAATACTTGTGAAAGATTGGTGTCATTTCTTCCTTAAAATTTGGAAAAAAAAAAAAAGATTCACCAGTAAAGCATCTGAACCTGGGTTTTCTCTGAGGTAAGATTTTAAATGGCATATTCATTTCTTTAGTAGTTTTAAGAATACTCAGATATTCTTTTTTACCTTCAGTCAGTTTTGGTAAGTTGTGCTTTTGAAGAAATTTGTCCTGTTCATCAGAATTTTTAAATTTATTGGCCTTCACAGTAGTATCTGAAGTGATTTCCTGTCTTTCATTCTTTTCTTCTTCCTTTTAAATCAAGGTAAAGCTGATTTACAATATTGTGTTTGCTTCAGGTGTACAGAAAAGTGATTCAGTTATATATATATATTTTTTTCAGATCATTTTTCATTATAGGGGAGTGAGATAAGCTATTGAATATTGTTTCCTGAGTTATACAATAAATCCTTGTTACTAATCTGTTCTGTATGTAGTAGTGTGTATTCATTAACCCCATGCTCCTAATCTATCCCTCCACATCCCCTTTGGTAACCATAGTTGGTTTTCTATGTCTGTGAGTCTGTTCCTGCTTTGTAAATAGATTCATTTGGCTTATTTTTTAATATTTCACATATAAGTAATATATATTATTTTTCTTTGTCTGACTGCACTTAGTATGATATTCTCTAGGGCTATCCATGTTGCTGTAAAAGAAAATATTTCATTCTTTTGAGACTGAGTAATATTCCATTTTGTGTGTGTGTGTGTGTGTATCCACATGTTCTTGTTTAAAATTTTTATTTTATATTGGGGTGTAGCTTATTAACCTGTAACACAGGTTATTTTCAGGTGTATAGCAAAGTGATTCAGTTATACATATGTGTGTGTGTGTATTCTTTTTCAAACTCTATTTCCATTTAGGCTGTTACAGAATACTGAGAAGAGTTCCCTGTACTATCCAATAGATCCTTGTTGGTTATCTATTTTAAACAAAATAGAGTGTATATATCAGTCAAAGACTTCCAATCTGTCCCTCCCCTACCACCTTTCCCCTTTGTAGTCATAAGTTTGTTTTCTAAGTCTGTGACTGTTTCTTTTGTGTAAATAAGTTCATTTATCATTTTTTTAGACTCCATATACAAGTGATATCATATGATATTTATCTTTCTCTGACTTCACGTATTATACTCTCCAGGTCCGTTTATGTTGCTGCAAATGACATTATTTTGATCATTTTAATTCCGTCGTATTTATGTACCACAACACATTTCTTTTTCCATTTCTCTGTAGATAGACATTTAGGTTGCTTCGATGTCTTGGCTATTGTAAACAGTGCTGCAGTGAACATTGGGTTCATCTATCCTTTCAGACCATGGTTTTCACTTTTTTTCTTCACACCCTCTCCAGCATTTAGTTATTGTTTGTAGACTTTATTTATTTATTTATTTTAAAAATTTATTTTAATTGGAGGCTACATACTTTACAATATTGTAGAAGTTTTGCCATACATTGACATGAATCAGCCATGGGTGTACATGTGTTCCCCATCCTGAGCCATCCTCCCACCTCCCTCCCCATCCCATCCCTCTGGGTCATCCCAGTGCACCAGCCCTGAGCACCCTGTCTCATGCATTGAACCTGGACTGGTGGTCTGTTTCACATATAGTAATATACATGTTTCAATGCTATTCTCTCGAATCATCCCACCCTTGCCTTCCCCCACAGAGTCCAAAAGACTGTTGTATATATCTGTGTCTCTTTTGCTGTCTCACATATAGGGTTATCGTTACCATCTTTCTAAATTCCATATATGTGTGTTAGTATACTGTATTGGTGTTTTTCTTTCTGGCTTACTTCACTCTGTATAATAGACTCCAGTTTCATCCACCTCATTAGAACTGATTCAAATGTATTCTTTTAATGGTTGAGTAATATTCCATTGTGTATATGTACCACAGCTTTCTTATCTGTTCATCTGCTGATGGACATCTAGGTTGCTTCCATGTCCTGGCTATTATAAACAGTGATTCGATCAACGTTGAGGTACACGTGTCTCTTTCAATTCTGGTTTCCTTGGTGTGTATGCCCAGCAGTGGGATTGCTGGGTCATATGGCAGTTCTACTTCCAGTTTTTTAAAGAATCTCCACGCTGTTCTCCATAGTGGCTGTACTAGTTTGCATTCCCAACAAAAGTGTAAGAGTGTTCCCTTTCCTCCACACCCTCTCCAGCATTTATTGCTTGTAGACTTTTGGATCGCAGCCATTCTGACTGGCGTGAAATAGTACCTCATTGTGGTTTTGATTTGCATTTCTCTGATAATGAGTAATGTTGAGCATGTTTTCATGTTTTTTAGCAATCTATATGTCTTCTTTGGAGAGATGTCTGTTTAGTTCTTTGGCCCATTTTTTGATTGGGTTGTTTATTTGTCTGGAATTGAGCTGTAGGAGTTACTTGTATATTTTTGAGATTGATTCTTTGTCAGTTGCTTTGTTTGCTGTTATTTTCTGAAGGCTGTCTTTTCACCTTGCATATAGTTTCCTTCGTTGTGCAAAAGCTTTTAAGTTTAATTAGGTCCCATTGTTTATTTTTGCTTTTATTTCCATTACTCTGGGAGGTGAGTCATAGAGGATCCTGCTGTGATTTATGTCGGAGTATTTTGCCTACGTTTTCCTCTATGAGTTTTATAGTTTCTGGTCTTATGTTTAGATCTTTGATCCATTTTGAGTTTATTTTTGTGTTTGGTGTTAGAAAGTATTCTAGTTTCATTATTTTACAAGTGGTTGACCAGTTTTCCCAGCACCACTTGTTAAAGAGATTGTCTTTTCTCCATTGTATATTCTTGCCTCCTTTGTTGAAGATAAGGTGTCCATGGGTGCGTGAATTTATCTCTGGGCTTTCTATTTTGTTCCATTGATCTATATTTCTGTCTTTGTGCCAGTACCATACTGCCTTGATGACTATGGCTTTGTAGTATAGCCTGAAGCCAGGCAGGTTGATTCCTCCAGTTCCATTCTTCTTTCTCATGATTGCTTTGACTATTCAAGATTTTTTGTATTTCCATACAAATTTGTGAAATTATTTGTTATCGTTCTGTGAAAAATTGTTTGTAGACTTTTTGATGATGGCCGTTCTGACTAGTGTGGTGTGATATCTCATTATGGTTTTGATTTGTGTTTCTCTGATAATTAGCAGTGTTGGTAATCTTTTCATGTGTTTCTTGGCCATCTCTATGTCTTCTTTGGAGAAATATCTGTTTAGGTCTGCTGCCTATTTTTTGATTGGGTTGTTTGTTTTTTTGACACTGAGCTGCAGGAGCTGTTTGTAGATTTTGGAGATTAACTCCTTGTCAGTCATTTGATTTGCAAATATTTTCTCCCATCCTGTGACTCCTCTTTTTGTTTATGGTTTCCTTTGCTGTGCGAAACTTTTTGAGTTTAATTAGGTCCCATTTGTTTATTTTTGTTTTTATTTCCATTATTCTAGGAGGTTGAAAAGTTATTGCTGTGATTTATGTCAAAAAAATGTTCTTCCTATGTTTTCCTCTAGTTCCGGGAGTCAGGATGCCTCTGGTTTATGATTCTCAGGCAGGTTGTCAATGGCTCAGGGTTCTGTTAGTTCATCTTGGCCTGGAGAAACAAAATGAATTTGTACATTAATGATGATATCTGTAGTAGCTGTTTTAGTACATTAATGATGTTATCAACAATAGAAACTTTAGTCATTTGACTGTGGTTGAATAGTATTCAGTTAACACAGAATTGAAGTCAGAGAGGACAAGAAAGGGAATAAAGTTTTGGTTTCTTTTTTTATGAATGAGGGCTGCAATTTTTCAAGTGTTTTCCTACCTCGATTGATAATGATTTTTCTTCTTTAGATGGGTGATATAATTACATTAATTGATTTTCAAATATTGAAATAGTCTTACATACCTAGAATAAATCACATGGAGTTATCAATCAGTCTGTTCAGTTGTGTCCAGCTCCTTGTGATGCCATGGATTGCAGCAATCCAGGCTTCCCTGTCCATCACCAATTCCTGGAGTTTACTCAAACTCCTGACCATTGAGTCGGTGATGCATCCAACCATCTCATCTTCTATCATCCCCTTCTCCTCCCACCTTCAGTCTTTCCCAGCATCAGGGTCTTTTCCTATAAGTCAGTTCTTCACATAAGGTGGTCAAAGTATTGCAGTTTGAGCTTCAGCATCAGTCCTTCCAGTGAGTATTCAGGACTGATTTCCTTTAGGATGGACTGGTTAGATCTCCTTGCAGTCTAAGGGGCTCTCAAGAGTCTTCTCCAACACCACAGTTCAAAAGCATCAATTTTTCGATGCTCAGCTTTCTTTATAGTCCAACTCTCACATCCACACATGACTACTAGAGAAACCATAGCCTTGACTAGATGGATCTTTGTTGGCAAAGTAATGTCTCTGCTTTTTAATATGCTATCTAGGTTGGTCATAACTTTTTTCCAAGGAGTGAGTGTCTTTTAATTTCATGGCTGAAGTCACCATCTGCAATGATTTTGAAGCCCCCCAAAATAAAGTCTGTCACTGTTTCCCCATAAATTTGCCATGAAGTGACAGGACCAGATGCCATGATCTTTGTTTTCTGAATGTTGAGTTTTAAGCCAACATGGAGTTGTAGTGTAGAATTATCTTTACACATTTGAAAATTTTGATTTGTTAATATCTTGTTGAAGATTTTTCCATGTATATTCATGAGAGTCATTGGTCTGTCATTTTCCTTTCTTATAATATCTTTGATTTCCGTTTTAGCTAACCTTAAACTACCGCAAAATTGCACTCATCTCACATGCTAGTAAAATAATGCTCAAAATTCTCCAGGCCAGGCTTCAGCAGTATGTGAACCATGAAATTCCAGATGTTCAAGCTGGTTTCAGAAAAGGCAGAGGAACCAGAGATCAAATTGCCAACATCTGCTGGATCATGGAAAAAGCAAGAGAGTTCCAGAAAAACATCTATTTCTGCTTTATTGACTATGCCAAAGCCTTTGACTGTGTGGATCACAATAAACTGTGGACAATTCTGAGAGAGATGGGAATACCAGACCACCTGACCTGCCTGTTGAGAAATCTGTATGCAGGTCAAGAAGCAACAATTAGAACTGGACATGGAACAACAGACTGGTTCCAAATAGGAAAAGGAGTACGTCAAGGCTGTATATTGTCACCCTGCTTATTTAACTTCTATGCAGAGCACATGATGAGAAACACTGGGCTGCAAGAAGCACAAGCTGGAATCAAGATTGCCGGGAGAAATATCAATAACCTCAGATATGCAGATGACACCACCCTTATGGCAGAAAGTGAAGAGGAGCTAAAAAGCCTCTTGATGAAAGTGAAAGAGGAGAGTGAAAAAGTTGGCTTAAAGCTCAACATTCAGAAAACGAAGATCATGGCATGTGGTCCCATCACTTCATGGGAAATAGATGGGGAAACAGTGGAAACAGTCAGACTTTATTTTTTGGGCTCCAAAATCACTGCAGATGACGATTGCAGCCATGAAATTAAAAGACACTTACTCCTTGGAAGAAAAGTTATGACCAACCTAGATAGTTTATTGAAAGCAGAGACATTGCTTTGGCAACAAAGTTCCATTTAGTCAAGGCTATGATTTTTCCAATGGTCGTGTATGGATGTGAGAGTTAGACTATAAAGAAAGCTGAACGCCAAACAGTTGATGCTTTTGAACTGTGGTGTTGGAGAAGACTCTTGAGAGTCCTTTGGACTGCAAGGAGATCCAACCAGTCCATTCTGAAGGAGATCAGCCCTGGGATTTCTTTGGAAGGAATGATGCTAAAGCTGAAACTCCAGTACTTTGGCCACCTCATGCGAAGAGTTGATTCCTTGGAAAAGACTCTGATGCTGGGAGGGATTGGGGGCAGGAGGAGAAGGGGATGACAGAGGATGAGATGGCTGGATGGCATCACCGACTCGATTCATGTGAGTTGGTGAACTCCGGGAGTTGATGATGGACAGGGAGGTCTGGCATGCTGTGATTCATGGGGTCGCAAAGAGTCAGACACGACTGAGTGATTAAGCTGAACTCAATTGCACCTTAGCCTCAGAGAGTTAGAAAGTGTTGCCTATGCTTCTGTTTTCTGGAAGAGACTGCAGATAACTTTTTTTTTTTTTTTCTTAAGTGTTTAGTGGAATTCACTAATGAACCCATCTAGGCCTGGTGCTTTGTTTCCTTTTTTTTTTTTTTTGAAATATTATTAATTTATTCAGTTTCTTTAATAGGTGTAACCCTACTGTGTGACTGAACAATGCTGACTCCATTTTGTCAGCTCCATCTTAGGCCTGAGTTACTAATCCTACCTCTTTCTGTGGGACTGACCTTTAGCTTACTCACAAGAAATATGCCCAAACCAGATAAGTCCCCTATCTACTTTTACCTTAGCAGCAGAAGCAGTATCTGTTACAAAAGCTGAAAGAATGCCTTATGCTGATACAGATGCTCAATGGTCATGAAACTGCGATAGGTTGGGAGGAAGCCCTGGTTCCTATTTGTGTGGACATGCTTCTCACTTAGTAGTCAGATTCTGTAAATACAGAATCTGTGTTTACAAAAAAGGGCTTTGGCCCTTTTACATCTCTCTGTACCCCTTTCACCTTGTAGTGCAGCTGCAGTTGTCTGCCGAATCCTACCTTTGTGTAAGACACTCCAATAAACTTCATAATTGTACTTTATAGAGATGCCACCTTCAGTTTTCAGTCTTAAAGTTCCTTCTCAGTTTGAGGATATTATTCAGTATCTCAACCTCTCAATACTTATTCAGATTAACTTTTCTTTGTGTGAATTTTAGTAATTTGTGTCCTTAAAAGTAGTTAGACCATTTCATATAGGTTATCAAACTTGTAGACAGAAAATTTTTCATATTATTCTGTAATGATCCTTATAATATCCAGGGGATTAACATGATGATCCTCTTTGTTTCTGACATTGGCAACTGTGTTGTCTCTCTTTTGCTCTTGGTTAGCCTGGCTAGAGGCTTATCAATGTTATTAATCCTTTCAAAGAACAAGCCTTTCAGTCAGTTAGTTCAGTTGCTCAGTCGTGTCCGAATCTTTGCGACCCCATGAATCGCTGCACGCCAGGCCTCCCTGTCCATCACCATCTCCTGGAGTTCAGTCAAACTCACGTCCATCGAGTCGGTGATGCCATCCAGCTATTTCATCCTCTGCCGTCCCCTTTTCCTCCTGCCCCCAATCCCTCCCAGCATCAGGGTCTTTTCCAATGAGTCAACTCTTCACATGAGGTGGCCAAAGTACTGGAGTTTCAGCTTTAGCATCATTCCTTCCAAAGAAATCCCAGGGCTGATCTCCTTCAGAATGGACTGGTTGGATCTCCTTGCAGTCCAAGGGACTCTCAAGAGTCTTCTCCAACAGCACAGTTCAAAAGCATCAATTCTTTGGTGCTCAGCTTTCTTCACAGTCCAACTCTCACATCCATACATGACCACTGGAAAAACCATAGCCTTGACTAGACGGACCTTTGTTGGCAAAGTAGTGTCTCTGCTTTTGAATATGCTATCTAGGTTGGTCATAACTTCCCTTCCAAAGAGTAAGTGTCTTTTAATTTCATGGCTACAGTCACTATCTTCAGTGATTTTGGAGCCCTGAAAAATAAAGTCTGACACTGTTTCCACTGTTTCCCTATCTATTTCCCATGAAGTGATGGGACCACATGCCATGATCTTCGTTTTCTGAATGTTGAGCTTTAAGCCAACTTTTTCACTCTCCTCTTTCACTTTCATCAAGAGGCTTTTTAGCTCCTCTTCACTTTCTGCCATAAGGGTGGTGTCATCTGCATATCTGAGGTTATTGATATTTCTCCCAGCAATCTTGATTCCAGCTTGTGCTTCTTGCAGCCCAGCGTTTCTCATCATGTGCTCTGCATAGAAGTTAAATAAGCAGGGTGACAATATACAGCCTTGACGTACTCCTTTTCCTATTTGGAACCAGTCTGTTGTTCCATGTCCAGTTCTGTCGCTTCCTGACCTGCATAGAGGTTTCTCAAGAGGCAGGTCAGGTGGTCTGGTATTCCCATCTCTCAGAATTGTCCACAGTTTATTGTGATCCACACAGTCAAAGGCTTTGGCATAGTCAATAAAGCAGAAAGAGATGTTTTTCTGGAACTCTCTTGCTTTTTCCATGATCCAGCAGAAGTTGACAATTTGATCTCTGGTTCCTCACCTTTTCTGAAACCAGCTTGAACATCTGGAAGTTCACGGTTCATGTATTGCTGAAGCCTGGCTTGGAGAAGTTTGAGCATTACTTTACTAGCGTGTGAGATGAGTAGAACTGTGCAGTAGTTTGAACATTCTTTGGCATTGCCCTTCTTTGGGATTGGAATGAAAACTGACCTTTTCCAGTCCTGTGGCCACTGCTGAGTTTTCCAAATTTGCTTGCATATTGAGTGCAGCTCTTTCACAGCATCATCTTTCAGGATTTGAAATAGCTCAACTGGAATTCCATCACCTCCAGTAGCAAGCTTTTGGTTTTGTTAATTTTCTCTCTCTCTCTTTTTTTTTTACTTTTGCTCTAATTTTTACTATTTATTTTATTATTCTTGCTTTAGTTTTAAATTGCTCTCCTTTCTCTAGTTTCCTAAGGTACAATGTTAGAGTATTGGTTTTAGAACTCTTTCTTTAACTTTTATTTTCTATTTTATATAATTATATGTTTATTTCATTTTATTGTTTGAATTTTATTTCATAGTTGATTAGTGTGTTTCAGGTGTACAGCAAAGTGGTTCAATTATATATACACATACATATATCCATTTTTTACATTCTTTTTACATATAGCTTATTACACAATATTAAATATAGTTCCTTGTGGTATACTATATATTCTTGTTGATTATCTGTTTTATATATAATAGTGTATATATGTTCATCCCAAACTTATAATTCATCCCTCCCTTCCACCTTTCCCCTTTGGTAACCGTAATGCTTGTTTTATTTTCTAAAACATTCACTTAGTGCTGTAAATTTTCCTGTTAGCACTGCTTTTACTGTATCCTATATAAGTATTTTTTTGAGATTTCTTCTATGAACCATGCTTTATTTAGATATTTATCTCTAATGGATAGGGATTTCTCAGGTACCTTTCTGCATTTGATTTCTAGTTCAGTTCCATCATGTTTGAAAATTCACTTTATGTAATTCCTGTGTTTCTAATTTGCTAATGTGTGTTTTATTTCAGAATGTGTCTGCCTTAGTAAATATTTCTTATGAGCCTAAACAGGCTATATTTTGTTATTTTAGTTGAAGTAATATAGAAATGTCAGTTAGATCAAATTGTTTGCTACTGCTCTACTGGTCACCTATATTCTGACTTTCTGCCTGGGTGTTGGAGCCTTCAACTAATTTTCTAACTGACTTTCTGCCTGATGTTGAAGTCTCCAACTATATTAATAAATACTTCTCTTTGTTCCTGCATATCAGTTTTTTTCTCATGTATTTTAATGTATGTTGTTAGGTGTATATACACTAAGATTTGTTACATCTTCTTGGAGAATTGACCCTTTTATCATTATTTTATGCCCATCTTTATCCCTGATAATATTTATTATTCTGATGTCTGCTTTGTCTAAAGTTAATATTGCTATTTTAGCTCTTTAACTTTCTTTTGATTAGTGGTAGCATGTTATGTTTTTCTCTTTTCACATATAAGTGAAAACATACAGTATTTGTCTTTCTCTGTCTGACATATTTCACTACGTATGATACTCTCCAGGAACATCCGTGTCATTATAAAAGATAAAATTTTATTCTTTATATGGCTGTCTAGTACTCCATTTTGCATATCTCCCACACCTTTATTTACTCATCTGTTGTTGGTCACTTAGGTTACTTCCATATCTTGGCTATTGTATGTAATGTAGCTATGAACCTTGAGGTGCATATATCTTTTAGAATTAGTGTTTTCATTTTCTTTGGATAAATACCCAGAAGTGGATCACTGTATCAGAACTTTTAAGAGTTTTTGTTTCACTAACACTAACACATTGTTGATTTTTTTCTTATCTATTTGAAAAATCTCTATCTTTTAATTTGTCAATAGACATTTACATGTAATTATCAAATGGTTGAATTAATATCTGTCATATTTGTAACTGTTTTCTATACATTGCACTTATTCTTTCTTTTCTTTTCTTTCCCTTTTGTACCTTATGTGGTTTTAAGTGGACTTTTTATATCTCAGTTTTTCTCTTCTCCTAGCATATCAGTTATAGTTCTTTAGAAAACTTTGTAGTGGTTTTTCAATATACATTTACAATTAATGTAAATCTACTTTCAAATAACATGCACTAAAGGCACTAACAGGTTGTAAGTGAAGGGATGGAAAAAGATATTTCAAGAAAATGGAAACCAGAAAAGAACAAGGGTAGCTGTGCTTGTATTGGAAAATATACTTTAAGTCAAACACTGTAACAAAAGATAAATAATTCATTATATAATGATAAAGGAGTCAGTTCATTGGGAGGATATAACATTTATAAACATATATATACTGTTTGGAGCAGATAAGTATATTAAGCAATTGTTAATACATGTGGAGAGATAGATGGCAATGCAATTGTAGTAGGGGACTTCACTTTTAGCAAGGAATAAATCATCCAGACAGAAGATCAATGCACAAATAATGAACCTGAATGATACTTTGGACCATGTGGATCTAACAGACATAGAACATTCCATCCAACAGGAATAGAATACACAATCTTCTTAAGCGTACATGGAACATACATACTTTAGGATAGATCACATGATGGATCACAAAATACATCTTAGCAAATGTAAGAAGTTGGAAATCACACCAAGTGTCTCTTCTGATCACAACAGCATGAAACTAAAAATCAATAACGGGAGGAAAACCAGAAAATTCACAGATATGTGGAGATTAAACAACATGACCTTTAACAGCCAATGGGTCAAAGGAGGTGGGAGGGGGATTCAGGATGGGGAACACGTGTACACCCGTGGCAGATTCATGTTGATGTATGGCAAAACCAATACAATATTGTAAAGTAATTAACCTCCAATTAAAATAAATAAATTTATATTTAAAAAAGAAGTCAATAGAGAAGTCAAGCAATATTTTGAAACAAATGAAATTGGAAACACAACATATCAAAACCTAAGGAAGTTTTCAAAAGCAGTTGTAAGAGTGAAGTTTGTAGTGATAATGCCTACATTACAAAATGAGGCTAATCTTAAAAACTGCCCTTTACACTTTAAGGAACTGGAAATAGAACAAACTAAGCTGAAAGTTAGCAGAAAGAGGGAAATAACAAAGAAAAGAGAAGAAAGAAATGAAATAGAGGCCACGAAAACAAGAGAAAAGATCAGTGAAACTAAGAGCTGGTTCTTTTAATACACAAAATAGACAAATATTTAGCTAGATTAAGATAACAGAGAAGACATTTCTAAAACCAGTATTGAAAGAGAAAACATTATAATTGATACCACAGAAATGCAAATGATTATGAGACTGCTGTCAACAAGTATGTGCCAACAGAATGGATGGTCTAGAAGAAATGGTTCAGTTCAGTTCAGTCGCTTAGTCGTGTCCGAATCTTTGCGACCCCATGAATCGCAGCATGCCAGGCCTCCCTGTCCATCACCAACTCCCGGAGTTCACTCAAACTCACGTCCCTCGAGTCGGTGATGCCATCCAACCATCTCATCCTCTGCCATCCCCTTCTCCTCATGCCCCCAATCCCTCCCAGCATCAGAGTCTTTTCCAATGAGTCAACTCTTCGCATGAGGTGGCCAAAGTAGTGGAGCTTCAGCTTTAGCATCATTCCTTCCAAAGAAAGCCCAGGGCTGATCTCCTTCAGAATGGACTGGTTGGATCTCCTGGCAGTCCAAGAGTCTTCTCCAACACCACAGTTCAAAAGAATCAATTCTTTGGCGCTCAGCTTTCTTCACAGTCCAACTCTCACATCCATAGATGACCACAGGAAAAACCATAGCCTTGACTAGACGGACCTTTGTTGGCAAAGTAGTGTCTCTGCTTTTGAATATACTATCTAGATTGGTCATAACTTTTCTTCCAAGGATTAAGTGTCTTTTAATTTCATGGCTGCAGTCACCATCTGCAGTGATTTTAAGCCCCCCAAAAATAAAGTCTGACACTGTTTCTACTGTTTCCCCATCTATTTCCCACGAAGTGATGGGACCACATGCCATGATCTTTGTTTTCTGAATGTTGAGCTTTAAGCCAACTTTTTTGCTCTCCTCTTTCACTTTCATCAAGAGGCTTTTTAGTTCCTCTTCACTTTCTGCCATAAGGGTGGTGTCATCTGCATATCTGAGGTTATTGATATTTCTCCCAGCAATCTTGATTCCAGCTTGTGCTTCTTCCAGCCCAGTGTTTCTCATGTTGTACTCTGCATAGAAGTTAAATAAGCAGGGTGACAATATACAGCCTTGACGTACTCCCTTTTCCTATTTGGAACCAGTCTGTTGTTCCATGTCCAGTTTTAACTGTTGCTTCCTGACCTGCATAGAGGTTTCTCAAGAGGCAGGTCAGGTGGTCTGGTATTCCCATCTCTTTCAGAATTTTCCACAGTTTATTGTGATCCACACAGTCAAAGGCTTTGGCATAGTCAATAAAGCAGAAATAGATGTTTTTCTGGAACTCTAATAAATAATTGAAGAGAGAGAATACTCCTAAACCATTTTGTAAGGCTCATATTACTCTGATACAAAAACCTAGTAAGACACTACAAGAAAAGAAAATTACAGACCAATATCCTTGTTGAATATAGATACAGAAGTTCACAATGTAATACTAGCATACTAAATACAACAACACATTAAAAGGATCACTCACCATGATCAACTGGGATTTTATCCTTGAAATACAAGAATGGTTTCACATACACAAATCAATTCTGTAATATATAATATTAATAGAATGGAAGATAAAAATTATAGCGTCATCTCAATAGCTTCAGAAATGCATTCAAGAAAATAAAACATTCTTCCTGAGAAATTGGATGTATAAGGAATGTTCTTCAGCATAGAAAGGGTCATATATGATAAGCCAACATGTATTGCCAAATTCAATCGTGAAAATTAAAATCCTTTCCCATAAGATCATAGCATGACACGGATACTCACTCTTGACATTTCTATTCAACATAATTCTGAAAGTCCTAGCTAGAGCAATTAAGAAAAAGAAATAGAAGACATACGCATTGGAAAGGAAGAAGTAGAATTATCTCTGTTAGCAAATTACATGATCTTATGTGTGGAAAATCTTAGGATCCACTAAAATTTGTTAGAACTCATGAGTGAATTCAGTGAAGTTGTAGAATACAAAATCAGCATACAGAAATGGTTTGTATTTTTCTGTATATTAACAATGATCTGAAAAAGAAATTAAGAAAGCAATCCCATGTATAATAACATCAAAAACAACATAACGCTTAGAAATAAATTTAACCAAGGTGGTGAAAAACCTTTACACCAAGAACTACAAAACATTGATTAAAGAGATGAAGAAGACACAAATAAATGGAAAGATATCCTGTGTTGTTGGTTTGGAAGAATTAATATTATTTAAATGACCTTACTACCCAAAGCAGTCTACAGAGTCAGTATAATTCCAGTCAAAATTCCAGTGACTTTTTTCTATCAAAATATTTTAAAAATATCAAAATTGTTTGTACCATAAGAGGCCCTGAATAGCCAACCTGATACTGAGAAAGAAGAACAAAGCAGTAGGGATCACCATACCTGATTTCAAGCATTATTTCAGAGCTGTAGTAATCAAAATAATGAGGTACTGTCCTAAAAAAAAGCATATAAATAAGTATAACAGAATAGAGAGCTCAGACATAAACCCCAACATTTTTGGTCAAGTAAATTTTTAACAGTGTCGCCAAGAACACTCAGTGGGGAAAGGACACAATACATGGTGTTGGGAAGACTAACGTCTACATGCAAGAGAATGAAATTGGACCCCTGTCTTACACCATTCACAAAAATTAGCTTGAAATGGATCACATATTTAAATACAAGACCAAAACCTGTATAACTACTAGTATAAAATATAGGGAAAAATATTCTTGACAATGTAGAATAAGCAAATTGGGTTTTATTAAAGAGCTTCTGCATAGCAAATGAAACAATATAACATAGGGAATGGGAGAAAATATCCACAAACCATATACCTGAAAAGGGACTGATATTCAAATTGTATAAGGAATGTGTACAACTCAATAGCAAATTTGAATCAGTTCTGATGAGATGGATGAAACTGGAGCCGATTATACAGAGTGAAGTAAGCCAGAAAGAAAAACACCAATACAGTATACTAACACATATATATGGAATTTAGGAAGATGGCAATGACGACCCTGTATGCAAGACAGGGAAAGAGACACAGATGTGTATAACGGACTTTTGGACTCAGAGGGAGAGGGAGGGGGTGGGATGATTTGGGAGAATGACATTCTAACATGTATACTATCATGTAAGAATTGAATCGCCAGTCTATGTCTGACGCAGGATGCAGCATGCTTGGGGCTGGTGCATGGGGATGACCCAGAGAGATGTTATGGGGAGGGAGGTGGGAGGGGGGTTCATGTTTGGGAAGGCATGTAAGAATTAAAGATTTTAAAATTTAAAAAATAAAAAACTAAAAAAAAATTTTAAAAAAATGGGGAAAGAACCTGAAATAGTTGTTTTTCCAAAGAAGAGATGCAAATGGCAAACAGTTACATGAAAAGATGTTCATCATTACTAATATCAGAGAAATGCAAACCAAAATCACAATGAGATATTACCTTTATTACCTTGTGTGTGTATGTTGGTTGCTCAGTCATGTTCGACTCTGTGACCCATGGACTGTAGCCTGTCAGGCTCCTCTGTCCATGGAATCTTCTGTCCATGGAATTCCAGGCAAAAGAACTGGAATGGGTTGCCATTCCCATCTCCATGGGCTTTTCCCAGTCGAGGGATTGAACCTGGGCCTCCTGCATTGCAAGCAGATTCTTTACTGCTGAGCCACCAGGGAAACCCTAAGATATTACATTATACCTGTTTTTATGAAAAGGAATAAGAGATAACAGGGACTTCCCTGGTGGTCCAGTGGTTAGGACTTCACCTTCCAGTGCAGGGGGTGTGGGTTCGATCCTGGTGGTTTACACGGTAAAGAATCTGGCTCCAATGCAGGAGGCCCACATTCAATACCTGAGTTGGGAAGATGCTCTGGAGAAGGGAATGGCAACACACTCCAGTATTCTTGCCTAGAGATCCCACAGACAGAGGAGCCTGGCAGTCTACAGTCCATGAGGTTGCAGAAAGTTGGACATGACTGAGTGACTAAGCACAAGATATAACAAATGTTTGGGGTTGGAGAAAAGGGAACATTTATACACTGTTGCTTTCTCTGTGATCCAGTGGATGTTGGCAATTTGATCTCTGGTTCCTCTGCATTTTGTAAACCCAGCGTGTACGCCTGGAAGTTCTCAATCCACATACTGCTGAAGCCTAACTTGAAGGATTTTGAACATAACTTTACTAGCATGTGAAATGAGTGCAATTGTGCAGTCAAAGGCTTTGGCATAGTCAATAAAGCAGAAGTAGATGTTTTTCTGGAACTCTCTTGCTTTTTTGATGATCCAGTGGTGTTGGCAATTTGATCTCTGGTTCCTCCTTCTTTTCTAAATCCAGCTTGAAAATCTGGAAGTTCATGGTTCATGTACTGTTGAAGCCTGGCTTGGAGAATTTTGAGCATTACTTTACTAGCGCATGAGATGAGTGCATCTTTGTGGTAGTTTGAACATTCTTTGGCATTGCCTTTCTTTGGGATTGGAATGAAAACTGACCATTTCCAGTCCCGTGGCCACTGCTGAGTTTTCCAAAATTTCTTTCATATTGAGTGCAGCTCTTTCACAGCGTCATCTTTTAGGATTTGAAATAGCTCAACTGGAACTCCATCACCTCTGCTAGCATTGTTTTTAGTAATGCTTCCTAAGGCCCACTTGACTTCGCACTCTAGGATGTCTGACTCTAGGTGAGTAATCATACCATCGTGGTTATCTGGGCCATTAAGATTTTTTGTATAGTTCTTCTATGTTTCTTGCAAATTTTTGTTTTTAAATTGACGTAAGGTTGATTTACAGTGTTGTGTTAGTTTTAGGTATACCACATAATGATTAGATATTTTCATGGATTATACTCCACTTAAAGTTATTATAACATATTGGTTACATTCCTTGTTCTTTACATTGCATCCTTGTATCTTATTTATTTTGAAGGATAACTGCTTTATAGAATTCTGTGGTTTTCTGTCATACATCAACAATAATCAGCCATAGGTAGACCCATGTCCCCTCCCTCCCCACCCTACCCCTTCAGCCTGTCGCAGAACCCCTGTTTGAGTTCCCTAAGTCGTACAGCAGATTCCCATTGGCTATCTGTTTTACGCATGGTATTGTAAATTCTGTGTTACTCTCTCCATACATCTCCTCTTCTCCCTCCCCTCCTCCCACCTTTTCCATAGGTCTGTTCTCTATGTCGGTTTCTCCATTGCTGCCTGGAAAATAAATTCATCAGTGCCATCTCTTCAGATTCCATATATATGTGTCAGTATATGATATTTATATTTCTCTTTCTGACTTACCCACACAGCTTCTTTATCCAATCATCTGTCGATAGACATCTAGATTTCTTCCCTGTTCTAGCTATTGTAAATAGTGCTGCAGTGAACACTGGGGTGCGTGTCTTTTTCAGTTTTGATTTCCTCAGGGAATATGCCTAGGAGTGGGATTGCTGGTGTCATATGATAGTTTTAATCCTAGCTTTTTAAGGAATCTCCATACCATCTTCCATAGTGGCTGTATCAGTTTGCATTCCCACCAGCAGTGCAAGAGTGTTCCTTTTTCGCCACATCTTCTCCAGCATTTATTGTTTGTAGACTTTTTGATGATGGCCATTCTGACTGGTGTGAGGTGATATCTCACTGTAGTTTTGATTTGTATTTCTCTGATAATGAGCAGTGTTGACCATCTTTTCATGTGCTTGTTCGCCATCTGTATATCTCTTTGGAGAAATGTCTCTTCAGGTCCCTGTCCCACTTTTTGATTGGGTTGTTTGCTTTTCTGGTATTGTATAAGCTGCTTATACAACTTGTATATTTTGAAAACTAATTCTTTATCAGCTGTTTCCCTTGCTTAATATTTTCTCCCATTCTGAGGGTTGTCTTTTCACCTTGTTTGTAGTTTCCTTTGCTGTGCAAAAGCTTTTAAGTTTAATTAGGTCCCATTTGTTCTTTTTCGTTTGCTTTTTCCATTACTCTAGGAGGTGGATCATAGAAGATCTTGGCTTTGATTTATGTCATCAAGTGTTCTGCCTATGTTCTCCTAAAAGAGTTGAATAGTTTCTGGTCTTATCTTTAGGTCTTTAATCCATTTTAAGTTTATCTTTTTGTATGACATTAGGTAGTGATCTGATTTCATTCTTTTGCAAGTAGCTGTCCAGTTTTCCCAGCACCACTTATCAAAGAGGCTGTGTTTACCCCATTGTGTATTCTTTCCTCCTTTGTCAAAAATAGGTGTATGGGTTTATCTATGGGTTCTCTATCTTGTTCCATCAGTCTATATTTCTGTTTTTGTGACAGTACCATACTGTCTTGATGACTGTAGCTTTGTAGTATAGTCTAAAGTCAGGACAGTTGATTCTTCCAGCTCCATTCTTCTTTCTCAAGACTGCTTTGGCTATTCAGGGTCTTTTGTGTTTCCGTATGAATTGTGAAACTTTTTGTTCTAGTTCTGTGAAAAAAGTCATTGGTAATTTGATAGGGATCACAGTGAATCTGTAGATTGCATTTGGTAGTATAGTCATTTTCACAATATTGAATCTTCCTACCCAGGGAAATGGAATATCTCTCCATCTGTTTATGTCATCTTTGATTTCTTTCATTAGTGTCTTATAGCTTTCCATATACAGGTCTTTTGTTTCCTTAGGTAGGTTTATTCCTAGATATTTAATTCTTTCTGTTGCAATGGTGAATGGTATTGATTCCTTAATTTCTCTTTCTGATTTTTCATTGTTAGTATGTAAGAGTATAAGTGATTTCTGTGTATTGACCTTGTATCCCGCAGCTTTCTGAATTTGCTGATTAGCTCTAGTAGTTTTCTGATAGTTTCTTTTGGGTTTTCTATATATAGTACCATGTCATCTGCAAACAGTGAGAGTTTTACTTTTTCTTTTCCAATCTGGATTGCTTTTATTTGTTTTTCTTCTCTAATTACCATATATAGTACTTCCAAAACTATGTTGAATAGTAGTGGTGAGAGTGGACACCCTTGTCTTGTTCCTGATCTTAAAGGGAAAGGTTTTAGTTTTTCACCATTGAGAATAATGTTTGCTGTAGGCTTTTCACATATGGCCTTTACTATGTTGAGGTAGGTTCATTTCTATGCCCATTTTTTGAAGCGTTTTTATCATAATTGGATGCTGGATTTTGTTGAAGGCTTTTTCTGCATCTATTGAGATGATCATATTGTTTTTATCTTTCAGTTTGTTGATATGGTGTATCACATTGATTGATTTGCATATATTGAAGAATCCTTGCATCCCTGGAATAAACCTAACTTGATCATGGTATATGAGCTTTTTAATGTGTTGAATTCTGTTTGCTACTTTTGTTGAGGATTTTTGCATCTGTGTTCATCAGTGGTATTGGCCTGTAATTTTCTTTTTTCGTGTTGTCTTTTCCTGGTTTTGGTGTCAGGGTGATTGTGGCCTTGTGGAATGAGTTTGGAAGTGTTCTTTCCTCTGCAGTTTTTTGGAAGAGTTTCAGAAAAACAGGCATTAGCTCTTCTCTAAATGTTTGATGGATTTCCCCTGTGAAGCCATCTGGCCCTCAGCTTTTGTTTTTGGGAGATTTTTGATTACTGTTTCAATTTCAGTATTTGTAATTAAGTTGTTCATAATTTCTATTTCTTCCTGGTTCAGTCTTGGGAGGCTCATCTTTTCTAAGTATCTGTGCATTTCCTCTAGGTTGTCCATTTTATTAGCATATAATTGCTCATAATATTCTCTTTTATCCTTTGTATTTCTATGTTGTCAGTTGTAACCTCTTGCTAGCGACGGAATGAAACACCAACACTGCAGAGTGGTTTGAATCTTTTTACTTTTACTTTTACTCCCTTGCTTCTTACAGCTGCTTTATTTTATATCCCTTGCACAACAATCTACAGGGCAAGTTGCCAAGCACTATGATTTAGCGACTATACAGTGCGCAGGCACGGGGCGAGATAACCTTTACCTTAACTTATTTACTACAGCTAAGACTTTGTTTTGAGAACTTCCTTATCAACTTAGAATCCATTTTGTCCCTGGGTCTGTTCCTTTTGAGGAATCAGAGAAACATCCTTGTGTGCAAGAAATGTTCTTTTCCCACGGGAACAAACAGAGGATTCCTAGCTGAACATCTCGTTTGCAAGAATGTTCAGCCCTGGTTGAGAGTCTCGTTTGCAAGCATTTCTCAACCTTCCTTATACCTTGTTCCATACCCTGGGCAGAGCATCTCATTTGCAAGAAAGTTCAGCCCTGGTTGAGAGTCTTGTTTGCAAGCACTTCCCAGCCTTCCTTATACCTTGTTCCCTACAACCTCTCCTTTTTCATTTCTAATTTTATTGATTTGATTTTTCTCCCTTTTTTTCTTGATGCTTCTGGCTAGTGGTTTGTCAATTTTGTTTATCTTCTCAAAGAACCAGCTTTTAGTTTTATTAATCTTTGCTGTTGTTTTTTTCATTTCTTTTTCACTTATTTCTGCTCTGATTTTTATGATCTCCTTCCTTCTACTGACTTTGTTTTTTCTTTTTCTTTACCCAGCTGCTTTAAGTGTAGAGTTAGGCTGTCTAGTCAATGCTTTTCTTGCTTCCTAAGGTATGACTGTGTCACCATAAACCTCCCTCTTAGTACTGTTTTTGCTGAGTCCCATAGGTTTGGGGTCATCGTGTTTTCATTGTCATTTGTTTCTAGGAATCTTTTGATTTCTTTTATTTCTTCAGTAATGTTTTTGTTATTTAGTAATGTATTGTTTAATCTCCATGAATTTGTGTTTTTTGCTGTTTTTTCCCTGTAGTTGATATCTAGTCTCATAGCGTTGTGGTCAGAGAAGATACCTGATACAATTTCAGTTTTCTTAAATTTACTGAGGCTTGATTTGTGGCCCAAGATGTGGTCTATCCTGGAGAATGTTCCATGTGCACTTAGAAAGAAAGTGTATTCTTCTACAGAAAGTCGTGAAGATATCAGTTAGGTCCATTTGGTCTAATGTTTCATTTAAGGTTTGTGTTTCCTTATTGATTCTCTGTTCTGATGATCTGTCCATTGGTGAAAGTGGGGTGTTAAAGTCCCCTACTATTATTGTGTTGCTGTCAATTTCTCCTCTTATGCCTGTTAGTGTTTACCTTATGTATTGAGGTGCTTCTATATTGGCTGCATAGACATTTACAATTGTTATGTCTTCTTCTTGGATTGATCCCTTGATCATTATGTAGCATCCTTCTTTGTTTCTTATGATATTTTTTATTTTAAAGTCTATTTTGTCTGAAATAAGGATTAGCACTCCAGCTTTCTTTTGGTTTCCATTTGCATGGAATATCTTTTTCCATCCTTTTACTTTCAGTCTGTTTGTGTCTCTAGGTCTAAAGTGGGTCTCCTGTAGGCAGTGTATATATGAGTCTTATTTTTGTATCCATTCAGTCAGTCTGTATCTTTGGCTGGTGCATTTATTCTGTTAACATTTTAGATAATTATTGATATATATGTTCCTATTGGCATTTTCTTGATTGTTTGGGTTTTTTTTAAGGTCTTTCCTTTCTTTTGTGTTTCCTGGCTATGTAAGTCCCTTTTGTATTGTTGCAGGCTGGTTTGGTGGTGCTGAATTCTCTTAACTTCTGCTTGTCTGTAAAGCTTTTGATTTCTGCATCAATTTTGAATGAGATCTTTGCTGGGTATAGTCATTGTAGTTGTGGGTTTTTCTCTTTCAGTACTTTAAGTATATCCTGCCATTTCCTTCTGCTGAAAGATCTGCTGTTAATCATATGGTTTTTCCCTTGTATGTTACTTGTTGCTTTTCTTTTGCTGCTTTTAGTATTCTTCCTTTGTGCTTAATCTTTGTTAGCTTGATTAATATGTGTTTCAACATGTTTCTCCTTGGGTTTAACCTGTAGGGGATTCTCTGTACTTCTTGGACTTGATTGACTATTTCCTTTCCCATTTGGGGGAATGTTTCAACTATAATTTCTTCAAAAATTTTCTCAGTGCCCTTTTTTTTCTTCCTCTGGGACCCTTATAACTCAAATGTTGGTGCATTGAATATTGTCCCAAATATTGTCTGAGACTTTCCTCAATTCTTTTCATTCCTTTCCCTTTATTCTGCTCTTCAACAGTTATTTCCAATATTCTATCCTCCAGCTCACTTATCCATTCCTCTGCCTCAGTTATTCTACTATTGGTTCCTTCTAGAGTATTTTTCAGAGAAGGCAATGGCACCCCACTCCAGTACTATTGCTTGGAAAATCCCATGGATGGAGGAGCCTGGAAGGCTGCAATCCATGGGGTCGCTGAGGGTCAGAGACGACTGAGCGACTTCACTTTCACTTTTCACTTTCATGCATTGGAGAAGGGAATGGCAACCCACTTCAGTGTTCTTGCCTGGAGAATCCCAGGGATGGGGAAGCCTGGTGGGCTGCCGTCTCTGGGGTCGCACAGAGTCGGACACGACTGTAGTGACTTAGCAGCAGCAGCAGCAGAGTATTTTTAATTTCAATAATTATGTTATTCATCTCTGTTTGTTTATTCTTTATTTCTTCTGTGTCCTTGGTGATTGTATTAACTGTGTTAAATGCTTCTTGGATTTTCTCCATTCTATTTTCAAGTCTTCAGAGCATCTTTACTGTCATTATTTTGAATTCTGTTTATTGCCCTCCAAGTCCCTGATTTACCTGGTTTTTGAAGGCTTCACAGCTCTGCCTTGGGGCCACCTGTGAAGGTGTTTCCCTGTGCATGGGAACTCCTATTTCAGGGTTCCCTCCCTCCCTTGGGGCACAAGCTGCTCAGAAGTTCTCCATCTTTTCCATTTTTATGTCTCCTCCTTCTCTCCTATCTCATTTTAGGGAGCTTAACCTGTCTTCCTGGAAGCCTGGGTCTTCTGCTGTTGACTAGAGGTTGCTTTGTAGGAGTTGTTCCATATCTTGATGAGTTTTTGATGTATTTGGGGGGCGCTGGTGATCTCCACATCTCACTCCTCCACCATCTTCCGTCTCCCAGAATTTTTAATTTAAGAAATTTTTTGGAGACTTTAAAATTATAGTTGATTTACAGTATTATATTAATTTCAAGTCTTCAGTATAGTGAGTCAGTATTTTTTATAGACAATGCTCCATTGAAAATTATTGCAAGGTAATAACACTAATTCCCTCTTCTATATAATATATCCTTGTTGCTTATCTATTTTATACATAGTAATTTGTATCTCTTAATCCCATGACTCTAATTTGCCCCTCCTACCTTCCCTATCCACCCATTGTAATCACTAGTTTGTTTTCTATATCTATGAGTCTGTTTCTACTTTGTTGTATACATTTGTTTGTATTATTTTTTTAGATTCCACATAAAAGTGATAACATACAATATTTGTCTTTCTCTATTTCACTAAGCATAATAGTCTCTAGATCCAGCCACATTGCTATTTTTATATCTGAGTAATATTCCATTGTGTCTATGTGTGTGTATCACATCTTCTTTATTAGTTCATCTGTTGATGGATACTTGGGTTGCTTTCATTTATTGGCTATTGTAAATAGTGCTACTATGAAGATTGAGGTATGTATATCTTTTCAAATTAGTGGTTTGCTTTTTTTTTTTTTTTGAATATATACCCAGGAGTGGAATTTCTGGATCATATGGTAGTTGTATTCCTAATTTTTTGAGAAATTTCCATACTGTTTTCCATAGTAGCTGCACTCTGAGGGTGTCTTTATTTCTTCACACTTGGAGCATCTTTTCTTCAGACATACAAATCTAGGTTGATGAGGTGTTTTTTTTTTTTTCTATTAGCACTTTGTTTCACTCCACTTTAGTTCTTTGTTGCATGGTTTATGATGAGATGTCAATCTAATTCTTATCCTTTTTTCTCTATAAGTATTGTAGGTAAGGGGCTTTCCCTCCACCCCTGGATTTATTCAAAATTTTCTCTTTGTTATTGGTTTTTTGCAGTTTGTGTATGATATACTTAAGTGTAGATTTTGTATATTTTTGCCTCCCAGGTGTCTCTAAGCTTCCTGGATCTGTGATTTGATGTTTGTCTTTAATTTGGGGAAGTTCTTAGCCATTTTTGCTTCAAATACTTCTATTCAATTCTCTATTCTGGTATTCCATTTATATGTATATTGCACCTTCTGAAACTATCCCACGGTTCTTGGGTATTCTCTTGCCTCTTTTTTTTCTTCTTGTATATAAGTTTTGAAAGATTCTAATAACCTGTGTTCAAGTTCATTGATTGTTAACTTGGCCATGTTGACGAAGTCATCAAAATGCATTCTTTATTTTCTTTACAATGGGTTTCATATCTAACATTTCCATTTGAAATGCTGTTGTTTTTTCTCTTTGCTTACGTTACCCATCTTTCATATCCTTTACTGTCTCTTCTAGAGCACTTAAAATATTAATCATAGTTATTTAAAATTTCTTACCTATATATAAGTATATTATTTTTGTCACATCTGAGCCCGGTTCTGATGTTCCTTTGTCTCTTCATATGTTTTCTCTTGCTTTTTAGCGTGGCTTGTAATTTTTCATTGAAAGTTTGACATGTATATCGGGTAGTAGTACTTGAGGTTCAGTTCAGTTCGGTCACTCAGTTGTGTCCGACTCTTTGTGACCCCATGAACCACAGCACACAAGGCCTCCCTGTCTATCACCAACTCCCAGAGTTTACCCAAACTCATGTCCATTGAGTCGGTGATGCCATCTAACCATCACATCTTCTGTTGTCCCCTTCTCCTCCTGTCCTCAATCTTTCCCAGCATCAGGCTCTTTTGAAATGAGTCAGCCCTTTGCATCAGGTGGCCAAAGTATCGGAGTTTCAGTACTTGAGGTATATAGGCCTTTAAAAAAAAAATTATTTATTTGGCTGCATAGGGTCTTAGTTGTGGCACGTGGGATCTAGTTTCCTGACCAGGGATCAAACCCAGGCCCCTTGTTTTGAGAGTGCAGAGTCTTAGCCACTGGACCACCAAGGAATTCCCTAGACAGGACTTTAATGTCAGGTTTTATGTTGACACAATAAGGAGTTAGGCTGTATCGATGTTTGCTCTGGCTATGGGTACCAGAAGCTTCAGATTTTTCTAGTGTCCTTGATTTTGTCTCCCTTGTTTTTTGGTTCCCCTAAGAACTCCTTCTTATATAGAAATTTTGAAGTTGTAGCTTGTTCCAAGATTTCACTTCTCTCCCGGGTCCAATAAAATTGATTTTCCATTTGTCAGCACTTTCTCATATATTTTTATTTTTAACCATTAAGTTCTGAGCATTTAAAAAGTCATTCTAAATACTAGTCTTTTGTTGGATATATGATTTGTAAATATTTTCTCCAGTCTGTAGCTTCTATTTTGATACTCATAGAAGATTCTTTTGTATAGAAGATGTTTTATATTTTGATGAAGCACAATTTATTAGTTCTGTCATTATGGATCACTCACTTTTAGATCAAATCTGTGAATTTACCACTTCATCCAAGATCCCAAGGATTTTCTCCTGTTTTGGTAGAGTTTTATATTTTATATGTAAATATAAATGTATAGTCTTCTTCAAGTTAGTTTTTGTATGTTTGAAGTTTAGGTAGAGATTCATTTTTGTCTCAGACGATATCCAGTTCTTTAGTACTATTTGTTGAACTTCTTTCATTGAATTGCCTTCCAAATTTGTCAAAAGTCATTTGGACCTTCCCTGGTGGCTCAGAGGTTAAAGCATCTGCCTGCAATGTGGGAGACCTGGGTTCGATCCCTGAGTTGGGAAAGTCCCCTGGAGAAGGCAATGGCACCCCACTCCAGTACTCTTGCCTGGTGAATCCCATGGACAGAGGAGCCTGGTGGGCTACAGTCCACAGGGTCGCAAAGAGTTGGACATGACTGAGCGACTTCACTTCACTTCACTATGGGTTTATTTTTCTGTGTTTTCTATTCTGTTGCATTGGTCTGTCTTTCTGCTGCTGCTGCTAAGTCACTTCAGTCGTGTCCAACTCTGTGCGACCCCATAGACGGCAGCCCACCAGGCTCCCCCGTCCCTGGGATTCTCCAGGCAAGAACACTGGAGTGGGTTGCCATTTCCTTCTCCAATGCATGAAAGTGAAAAGTGAAGTGAAGTTGCTCAGCTGTGTCCAACCCTTAGTGACCCCATGGACTGCAGCCTACCAGGCTCCTCTGTCCATGGGATTTTCTAGGCAAGAGTACTGGAGTGGGGTGCCATTGCCTTCTCCAGGTCTATCTTTCTATCCCTCTGCAAATACAACAGTCTTACTTACTAAAGATAAATATGGTCTTAAAATTGGGTAGGCGGTTTTCTCCCACTTCATTCTTCTTTTACACAATTGCTTTAGTTATTCTTGTTCCTTTGCCTTTTTATAGAAATTTTAAAATAAGCATGTCAACGAAATCTACAAAAATACTTTGCCAGAGTTTTATAAAAATGTAAACTGATGTTTCTTACAGTGTTGAGTATTAAAATTCATGAACATAGTTTGTTTACTTATATCTTTTCTCTCAACCAGGTTTTGTAGATTTTAGCACTCGCGTTCTATCATTGTTTTTAGACTTATATCTCAGTATATCATATTTTGAGTGATTTTAAGTGGTGTTGCATTTCAGTTTTCAGCTTCTACATGTTCCTTGCTTGTAGACAGAAATAAACTGAGTTTTGTATGTTTCTCTTATATGCTGCAACATTACTGAACTTATTAACTCTATGAGTTTCTTTTGCAGATTTCTTAGGATTTTCTATGTTGACCATCATATTATCTGCAAACAGGGAAGTTTTATGCATTACATGCCTTTATTTCTTTTTCTTGCTTTCTAGCACTGGCTGGAACTTCCTCAAACTATGTTTAGTTTGAGAAGGATGAGAAGGATGAGAAAAGCCATGCTGTCTTGTTCTTGATCTTTAGGGAGGAAAGCATTCATTTTTTCACTCACTACTAAATATATTCCTGTAGGCTTTGGGAAGGTGATCTTTATGAAGTTGCGAGAATACTCTCTAATACTATTTTTGCTGTTAATGTGAATGAGTGTTGAATTTTGTCAAATCTATTTCTGCATCAATTGATAAGATCATATTATCTATCTCTTTTAAACTGTTATATGATGAATTACATTGACTGATTTCCCAATACTGAATTAGCATTGCATTCCTGGAATAAACCTCTGTTGGTCTTTTTATATATTGCTGTATTCTATTGGAAAATCTTTTGTTAAGGACTTTTACACCAGTATCCATGAGCATTGTTGGTGCATAGTTTTTTCCCTCTTCCCAGCTTTACTAAATTAAAATGACAAGTAAAAGTTACTTCTGGTTTTCTTTATTATATTGTCCTCATTTGATTTCACTCTCAGGTAATCCTGTCTTTATAGAATAACTTGGGAAGTTTTCCCTTTTGTATTTTCTGGAAAAGATTGTTACAGTTGGTGATAATTTTTTAAGTATTCGATAGAATTCTCTTGTGAAACCACATGGGGCTGAAGATTTCTTTTTTGGAAGTTTAAAAATTATAAATTAAAATTTGGGACTAATCTGTCTACTTCTGATTTGGGGAATTGCTCTGATTTTTGCTTTTTTGAGGAATTAGTTCACTTCATAAGTTGTCAGATATACTTTGTAAAATTGTTACTATCATATTTAAACTTTGTATAATCTACAGTAATATTCCTTTTTAATTCCTAATATTGGTAAATTGTCTTTCCTATCCTTTTTTCTTGTCAGTTTTGCCAGAGATTTTTCTGTTTTATTGACCTTTTCAAGGAATTGCTTTTTGTTTCATTCATTATAAATTACACAGGTGCTTTAGTTATTCTTGTTCCTTTGCCTTTCATATAAATTTTAAGTAATCATGCAACAAAATCTATAAAAATACTATGCCAGAGTTTTATAAAAATGTAAATTGACATTTTTACAATGTTGAGTATTAAAATTCGTGAACACACTTTGTTTACTTATATCTTTTCTTTCATCTGTGTTTTGTAGATTTTAGCACTCAAGTTCTATAATTGTTTTTAAATTTATATCTTAGCTTTATATCTCCATTGTTTTACTGTTTTCAGTTTCATAATTTCTGCTCTTTTATTATTATTATTATTTTTTGTCTACTTGGTTTGGATTTCTTTTGCTCTTATTTTTCTAGGTTCTTTAGAGTGGGAGATTAGACACTGATTTGAAACTTTTCCCTTTTTTGTAACATAAATATTCAGTGCTATAAATCCCCTTTTGGTGTTGCTTTAGGAAAAGTTTCAAGTCAATATCTAAGCTCTCACCTGTTTTGATATATTGCATTTCCAGTGTCATTCAGTTCAGTGTATCTTTTGAATTCACTTGTGATGACTTCTTAGGCCCATGGATTACAAATATGTTGCTTAGTTCTAAATATTTGGAGATTTTTCCTATTATCATTCTTCTATTGATTTCTTGTTTGATTCTGTTGTGTTTAGATAACACATTCTATATGACCTGAATTATGTAAAATTTACTGAGGTTTGTTTTTTCACCCAGGATATCATCTGTCTTAGTATATGTTTTTTTGTGACTTCTAGGATAGAATGTCTATTTTGCTGTTGTTTGGCAGATTAATCTATAAATGTTGATTGCTTCCTGATGGCTCATGGCTGTATTGAGTTCTATTGTATCCTTACTGATTTTCTAGAGATAGGTGTTGAAGTCTCCTACTAGAATCATAAACTCTTTTTTTCTTTTCAGTTTTATCAGTTTTTGCTTCATGTATTTTGCACCCGGTTGTTTGGTGTATGCACACACATTTGGGATTATAATTTCTTCTTGGTGGACTGATATTTTATCTTTACATAAAGTCTGTCTGGTTATTTTCTTACCTCAGAACTCTTTTTTATTTGATATTATATAACTTATTCTTCTTTCTTTTGATTAATGTTTGTGTGGTATACCTTGTCCTTGTTAGCTCAATATAAGTAAAGTTTCTTGTAGACAGTGTATAGTTGGGTTTTTTTAAAAACTCAACCTGTCAATCTGTGTATTTTAGTTGGTGTTTATATTTTCTGTAATTGATACCTCAAGACTTAAGATCTCATTTTATTTTTTGTAGTCTGCTTGTTGGAGAAAATCTCTCTATTTTTCACTTGGTATTTTTTTTCTTGCTGTTCTCTTTTTAATTTTTTTCAGAATTTCATTTATTTATCTTTACTTTTTAGTGTCTCTTTGTATCACTTCACTTCTTTAGAGGTTGCTGTAGGCGCTTCATTATATGTAAACAAATTATCACAGTCTTTTGCTATTGCATTTTCACAGTTTGAATGAAGTATAAAGACCAATTTTTTTTTAATTTCCCTGTATTTCCCTCATTTATAATAAAATTTCCTCCTCTATATTTAGAACCAAATTGGACTGTGTTATAATTTTTTTCCAACTGTCAAACATAATTTAAGAAATTCAAGAGAATGAAAATACATTATACTTACTCATATTTTTACTTTTTGTTATTTTTATTCACACTTGATATTCAGATATTCCTTTTTTATCATTCATTTTTCTTAAGTAAATTCCGTTTAACCATTCTCTTTGAGTTGATCTTTTAGTGACAATTTCTTGGTTTTCCTTCATTTTTAATAAAAATAGAAATATATTTGGTGTGGATAGAATTCTGGGTTGACAGTTCTTTCCTTTATACCCTTGAGTAATGCTCTACTTCCTTTTTGCTCCCTGTTTTCTGATGAGAAATCTACTATCATTGGAATGTTCCCCCTGTAGTTAAAGTGTTGTTTGTCTCTTGCCACCTTCAAGATTTTTTTTCTTTTTTAGTTTTCAGATGTTTGGTTATGATCTCTCTTGGTTTTGTTTCTTTGGGTTTATCCTTTTGAGCTTGGGTGGTTTTTTTTTTTCAGTTTTATATATCCTTTGTTTTGACTTTTACCAATTTTGGAAAGGTTTTAAACATTTTTGCACTACTTTTTCAGTCCCATCCTTTTCCTTCTGGGAAACTGATAACATGATTTTTAGATCTTTTGTTTTTGTCCCACAGGTCTCTGAGTCTGATTTTTTTTTTTTTAACATCTACTTTCTGCTTTACAGATTGGATAAATGTTTTATATTTGAGTTTACTGACTCTTCTGTTTCCTCCATTCTGCTGTTAAGTTTATCTGTAGGTTTAAATATATTCTATTTTTAAAGTATTTTCTTTATTGTACTTTTCAGTAGTGAAATTTGTATTTGGTTCTTCTTTATACTCCGTTTCTTTGCTGATACTTTATACTTTTTTCATTATATTTTATTCATTATTGTTTCATTTTTACAATACCTTCTTTTAAATATTTATCAGTAAATTCTAACATCTGTATCATCTTCATGCTGGTAGCTATTTTTCATACATTCCCGTTGAAATTTTTCCTTTTTTTTTGATATGCATGATTTTTTATTCAAGCTGAACATTTCCAGTATAATATTCTGATACCCTAGGCTTTGTTTAAACCTTTGATTTTGGGTGGGTTGTTTTGACATTGCTCTAGCAACAGAAGCGCAGGTGTCCTTTAATTGCTATCTGGTGAGAATAGAAGTTTAGGTTCCTTAGTTGGCCTTCACTAACACCTGAGATAGGGAGAGGCATCTTACTGGGGTGGAGTGTGGCTTCCATTATACTTCTACTTTAATCGCCCTGACCAGAAGACCTGTGACTTATTCTCACCCTCCCCATGTGGCTTCCACTAACTTGCTTCTCTCATTTGGAAATTGAAATATTCTAGATACAAAATGTTAATTCTGTCACTGTAGAAGAATGAGGATAAGCTTCTCAGAATTGGATTTGCGAAAAAAAAACATATTATTTCCTATGGGAATGCAAAGATTTGACTTATTTTTAAAATTTGACTTACATTTGTTTTCCAACTAATTATGAACAATAAAATTCAGTGAATTTTTTACTATCTGGTTAATTAAATCCCATTAAGACAATGAAATTTAAATTTTCACTAATTAGTTTTATCTCTTGTATTATAATTCTAGCTAGATACAGGCTGTCCAAAGTTATTTTTTTCTTAAACAAATTTTGATTCCTTATTTTTGCTTTTATATGATTTTAGTTTTTCAACTCAAACTCCTAAATATCAATCTTTGGCTTCAGATGCTGAGAGAATACTGTCTGCCTCTTTCCCCTGTTATTGGGATTTTTATTATCATCATTATTATAAGCGTCATGAGCTGTTTCAGGGGTACTGTATCACGTTATCCCTTCTACAAGGTGTCATTCCTACTACTTGTAAGAAACGCCGCGGGAAGAAGGAGCCACCCCTATGGACCGTTGATCAGGGCCTTTTATTGGGCGGTCGCTCTCGGGCAGAACTCCCAGGGGCGGGCAAGCAAGGAAGCGAGGGGGTGGTCTGCGAAGCAAAGGGAGTCTGCGGGGTAAAGGGAGTCTGCGGAGTCTGTGAGGGTGGGGAAGGGTTTTATAGCCCGGCAGGGCCTCCCATATAAGGAAGAAAACGCGGGCTCAGCGGTGATTGGTGTCCAAGGGCTCCATGTCAGCTCCTGATTGGACGGCGAGGGCTTCGTGTCGGCTCCTGATTGGTCGGCTTGGTTGCCGGCCCGTGTCTGGGGCTTGTCTGCAGCACCCTCTGCCGGGACATGTCCCGACATGCCTGACCTTGCCCTGACCTTTCATCCTGACCTTGCCCTGACCTTTCATCCTGACCTCGCCCTAAACCTTTCATCCTGACCTTGCCCTGACCTCTCATCCTGACCTTGCCCTGACCTTTCACTACTAATTTAGTAGTTTAGGTTCTTATCCTAAAATTTGAAGAGTAAGTAAGCAGCAGTCATTCAGCTACAGAACTACATTTCTTAAAATGTAAGTCATGAATTATCTGTATCAGAATCATCTAGAGGAGTGCTACATAAACTTTCATGTGTGTGTGACTCACCTGGGGGGTCTTCACAAAATGCCATTTCTAATTCTGGGGCTGTGCCTGACACTCTGAATTTCTGCTAGGTTCCAGGTGATACCATGCTGCTGGTATGGACTTCATGTTGAATAGCAAACTATTTATTAAAATATCAGTCATATGTTCCTCCCCAAGTCCCTGGAGTCAGTTTGTGTGACTGGAATCTGGGATATGCATTTTAGTGAGATATTTATCTATACTAAAAATATAAAGTTTTTATAATTTCATGGTTCTTAACTGTAATTGTGCATCAAAGCCAACCAAAAAGAGTTTTAAAGTAGTAATCCTAGATATTACTCCAGAACTACTGAATTGTCATTCCCTGTTATTTGTATTTTTAATATGCAGAATCATACATCTGACTCTGAGTATAACCAGGTTGTAAAGAATGATTATAAATATTTTAGAAGGAACAGGAGCCAGAGTCATCAGGCTTGATACTAAAAGTTTCACCTGGAATATAGATTAAAAGCTTCCTTGGTAGCTCAGATGGTAAAGCGTCTACCTGCAATATGGGAGAGCTGGGTTTGATCTCTGGGTTGGGAAGACCCCCTGGAGAAGGAAATAGCAACCCACTCTAGTACTCTTTCCTGGAAAATCCCATGGACAGAGGAGCCTCGTAAGCTACAGTCCATGGGGTTGCAAAGAGTCAGACACGACTGAGCAGCTTCACTGTAGATTAAAAAAATAAGACTAAAATTGAGCTACATTAGAATTTAGGGGGGAAACATTACAAGGTTGAAATCGTCCACTGTTTTATACAACATAATTTCTATAACTTTAAGCCATTTTCTTTTTAAATGTATATTTTTGGTTTGTGTATTGATAGTGTTTCTCAAACTAGGATCTATGGGCATAGTTTTGGGGTTGTGAATTATCCATAGTAATTTCTAATTGTAATATTTTTGTTTTATAATTAGACTAATGGAAATATCCTGAATGATTTGAATAAACCATTTTATGCAAAAATGCTGTCATACAATTTAATATTTGAAGTTATAGTTGCATTTTATGGTTGTGTTGGTATCAAGTAGTATCATTTTAATTGTTATAGGTTATGTATCATGTATTCATGCCAAATAATTATAAAATTATGTGATGGTATACTGTGGAACAGAATTCAAAGGTGCTAAGTGGTAAAAGAGAAGCACAGGGTAAGTGTAGACTCACCAAATTGAAAACAACCTGTGTAGACAGAATCATATCCATATTGTGAGGTTTTTTAAGTTTTAAAAAAATTTCTCGCTCATGTAAATTAATGTCATTTGAATTCTAACTTTAGTTTTATTCATATTTATATTTATTTTTGTGTATATAGGAGCCATAAGTATGAGGAATTTATATCTTATTTTTATATATTGTTTAAGAAGTTATAACGGTAAGTCAGAAGTGAGGAGCTGCAAAAAATTTTTTAAAGATCTGTATATTATTCAATATTGGGAAGTATGTATTTTATAACAAATATGTGAAATTAAAGAGTTTTTTGATCTTTAATGACCCAATCCACACACTGTATACTTTTCTACCATAGCTTTCCTTGATTTCTGAAAATTCCTCTGGAATTAATTTCATAATTGAATGAATCCTTCCTTCCTTTGAACTCTTTATAGTAATTAACACATTTTACTTTTATTTTTCTTACTTGTCTACTTGTCTTATCTCTGTTCTTAGATGTTACTAATATATTTTTAAAGGAAAAAGAATAAGTATGTTGTAATCAAGACAGGACTTTCTCTAAAGAATTATACAGTGAAGGCCGCAAACATGGATAAATGAAAGGAATACTGAGGATATCTTAAGTGATTTACTGTGAAAGAATGATAGTAAATATGGATATAGGAACAATATTATTTTTTCAAAGTCCACATAGGTGGTGGTGGTAGTAAATAAATTATCAGTGAAAATGCTATTATTAAGTACAATAAGTCCTGTAGGACTATTTATTAGTCACTTATAGAGTGGGTAGCCATTCCCTTCTCCAGGGTATCAAATACACAGAACAAGTATAATCATGTATTCTCCTTCACATATGTCCATCATCTTAAGTAAATCACATTACTTTTTCTTTTTTTAAATTTTAAGAGTTTATTTGAGCAAAAATCAATTTGAATTGGGCAGTGCCAATAGAAGTGATTAGGAGTGCTCACAGATAGCTAGGGACAAGGCGTTTATAGATAAGACCTGAAAGCAAATCAAGGAATTATTGAATTGGCTATAGCTTAAGTAGCTGCTTTATTCAGGAAAGTGTAGTTGGCTCTTTGCAAGTGGTTGTCCTTAAATTTCAATTTCTTTTTTTTTCCTTGAAGTTTTACCATGATAAAATGGATATACGGCACTGTCTTAAAGTATACACTGTAATGACTGTTTACATACATCATGAAATGATTATTACAGTAAAGAGTAAACAGTGATTCAGTATTTCTATATATAATGATCACCACAATAATTTTAGTTATTAACTATCACCATACGAAGATATTACATTACTGACTATATTTCCCATGCTCTACATTTCATCCCTATGACTCATCTATTTTGTAGCTAGAAGTTTGTACCTCTTAACTTCCTTCACCTATTTCATTCATCTGCCCACTTCCCTCTTCCAGCAATGACCTGTTTGTTTTGTTATGTTCATTTGATTTGTTTTTAAGATATCACCTTTAAGTGAAATCATATAATAGGTATGTTTCTGCCTGACTTGCTTCACATAACAAAAGATCCATCTATATTGTCACAAATAGCAAGATTTTATTCATTTTGTAGCTGAGTAATTTTCCATTGTATATGTATATATCACATCTCCTTTATCCATTCATGTATTGGTAGGCACTTAATGTTGCTCCCATATCTTTGCTACTGTCAGTAATGTGGCAGTGAACATAAGGGTGCATATGTCTTTTCAAATTAGTGATTTTATTGGGTTCAGATTAATTCTGGAATTCTTTCTTACTTGTTCAACCACTACTCATCAGTTGGACATTGGACATAAGATGAAACACTTTTGTCCTAAAGGGTCTATTTTCTTATCAATCAGAATGAGGAATACAGTGCTGTGGTTCAAGGAATATTTATAATTCTCTTTGGAACTTCTTCATGTATTCCATTGTTCTTGTACATAATGTAAAGTCTGTATTGGAATTTTGCCCCTTGCTTCAGGTCTCATTACTTAGACTTTTCTTCTTAACCATATAAATGACTACACAACCTTTAAGCTAGCTCCTTTTCTACCCCAAACTCCTGTATTTGTGTCTACTTTAATGGGATTAGCTTTTTTTTAACTCCCTGCTCAGAAAGTTCAGTTCAGTTGAGCAGTCATGTCCAACACTTTGCAATCCCATGGACTGTAACATGGCAGGTTTCCCTGTCCATCACAAACTCACAGAGCTTGCTCAAATTCATGTCTATCGAGTCAGTGATGCCATCCTCTGTCGTCCCCTTCTCCTTCTACCTTCTATCTTTCCCAGCATCAGGGTCTTTTCAACTGAGTCAGTTCTTTGCATCAGGTGGCCAAAGTATTGGAGTTTCAGCTTCAGCATCAGTCCTTCCAATGAATATTCAAGACTGATTTCCTTTAGGATGGACTGGTTAGATCTCTTTGCAGTCCAAGGGACTCCCAAGAGTCTTCTCCAACACCATGGTTCAAAAGCATCAATTCTTTAGCACTTAGCTTTCTTTATAGTTCAACTCTCATATCCATACACAACTATAGCTTTGACTAGAGGGAACTTTGTCAGCAAAGTAATGTCTCTGATTTTTAATATGCTGTAGGTTGATCATAGTGTTTCTTCCAAGGAGCAAGCATCTTTTAATTTCATGGCTGCAGTCACTACCATCTGCAGTGATTTTGGAGCTGAAAAAAATAAAGTCTGTCACTGTTTCCACTGTTTCCCTATCTATTTGCTATGAAGTGATGGGACTGGATGCTGTGATCTTAGTTTTTGAATGTTGAGTTATAAGCTGGCTTTTTCACTCTTCTCTTTCACTTTCATCAAGAGGCTCTTTAGTTCCTCTTCGCTTTCTGCCATGAGGGTGGCATCATCTGCATATCTGAGGTTATTGATATTTTTCTCGGCAGTCTTGATCCCAGCTTGTGCTTCTTCCAGCCCAGCATTTCTCATGATGTACTTTACATATAAGTTAAATAAGCAGCGTGACAATATACAGCCTTGACGTACTCCTTTCCCAATTTAGAACCAGTCTGTTATTCCATGTCTGTTTCTAATTGTTGCTTCTTGACCTGCATACAGATTTCTCAGGAGGCAGGTAAGGTAGTCTGGTAATCCCATTTCTTGAAGAATTTTCCACAGTTTGTTGTGACCTACACAGTCAAAGGCTTTGGCAAAATCAATAACGCTGAAGTAGATGTTTTTCTGGTATTCTCTTGCTTTTTTGATGACTCAACAGATGTTGGCAATTTGATCTCTGGTTCCTCTGCCTTTCCTAAATCTAGCTTGAACGTATGGAATTTCATGGTTCATGTAATGTTGAAGCCTGAGCATTGCTTTGCTAGCATGTGAGATGAGTGCAATTGTGTAGCAGTTTGAGCATTCTTCAGCATTGCCTTCCGTTCTTTGGGATTGGAATGAAAACTGACCTTTTCCAGTCCTTTGGCCATTGCTGAGTTTTCCAAATTTGCTGGCATATTGAGTGGAGCACTTTCACAGAAGCAACCTTTAGGGTTTGAAATAGCTCAAATGGAATTCCATCACCTCCACTAGCTTTGTTGGTAATGATGCTCCCTAAGGCTCACTTGACTTTGCATTCCAGAATGTCTGGCTCTGGGTGAGTGATCACACCATCATAGTTATCTGGATCACAAAGATTTTTTTTTTTTTTTTTTTTTACAGTTCTTCTATGTATTCTTGCCTCCTCTTCTTAATATCTTCTGCTTCTGTTAGGTCCATATCATTTCTGTCCTTTATTGCGCCCAATTTTGCATGAACTGTTCCCTTGCTACTTCTAATTTTCTTGAAGAGATCTCTAGTCTTTCCCATTTTATCGTTTTCCTCTATTTCTTCGCATTGGTCACTGAGGAAGGCTTTCTTATCTCTCCTTGCTATTCTTTGGAACTCTGCATTCAAATGGGTATATCTTTCCTTTTCTCATTTGCCTTTAGCTTCTCTTCTTTTCTCAGCTATTTGTAAGGCCTCCTCAGACAACCATTTTGCCTTTTTGCATTTCTTTTTCTTGGGGATGGTCTTGATCACTGCCTCCTGTACAGTGTTCCTAACCTCCATCCATAGTTCTTCAGGCACTCTGTCTATGAGATCTGATCCTTGAATCTGTCACTTCCACTGTGTAATTGTAAGGGATTTGATTATTGATTATTCAGAAAGAGTGATCATAAATACTTTTTAAAATGAGCTTCCTCTTTCTACATAGATTGAATTGGAAATTGATTGTCCATTGACTAGAAACATGACTATTAAGTTATTTCCTATAGAACTTTATTTGGCAACAGCACTTCTGGACTTTAGGTTTGATCAAAATTGTCTAATAATCATGTATGTTATATTTTAATTAGATTATCAATTAACTCAGTAAATGTGTGTGTAATAACAAGACTTCTAGTTTTTTAATTTAGTGTGCTAGGTGCCTTATGAATAGGTAAAGTTTGGGCTTCCCAGGTGATGCAGTTGTAAAGAACCTGCTTCGCCAGTGCAGGGAGATGTAAGACACATGGGTTTGATCTCTAGGTCAGGAAGATCCCCTAGAGTAGGAAGTGGCAACCCACTCCAGTATTCTTGCCTGGAAAATCCCATGGACAGAGGAGCCTGGCAGACTATATTTAGCCCATGGGCTTGCGAAGTGTTGGATGACTGAGCATGCACACACACAAGAGTGTACAGAAAGTCAGTGAACCAGATTGAAAATATAAATTTGACATGCTGCATGTTCACTGTTACATAAAGAGGTACAAGATAAAATCGTTCTTGGAATTTATCATTCACTGTCCTTTTTTTTTTTTTCATAGTGGTCTGTCTGCTTAACATCAGAATTCTGTTTTTCTCTTCTAACAGTTTGCCAGCTCCTTTTCTAAATAAATTCTAGGAAATATTATGGTTTAATAAGAAGTTCTGGCAAGAAGATAACTGTGAACTTATCCCTCATGTCTTTTTTAAAAGTGGTTAAGGAGCATAAGTAGGCCAAACTAGAAAAAGTGTTGCTCTGGCTGTGGAACAAGTTCCCAGAATTGGTCAGAAAGCCCATTGTGAAGATAAAGGCAGAACAGAAAAATAAAGAAATAGTATAATGGATCTCTAACCTTACAAGTTTTCCTCATACTATTTAAATGCCAAGCATCAGGAAAAAAGTAAATAATTTATCACTTCATGTAGACAAAGCTACAGTCTCTCTGAGAACTCTGAAAATTATGTTTCATATATACCTAATTTTTATTTCAAGTGACACTATTATAAAAATCCAAACATAGCTTTGTAGAAATGCAGTAATTTTTCAACCAGACAGTAATGGATTTGAATCCCAGTTTTGCCACTTATTAGCTGTCAGTCCTAGACAAGTAGAAGTACGAATTCTTGACCTCAGTTTCCTCTTTGTAAAGAAAAGTTGTATATATGTCTTGAAGTGCTGTTTTCAGAATTAGAAATAATATATATCATTGTCCATATCAGACACTTATTTAATAGTGGTTGCTTTATCATTATTATTTTTAATGACATAATCTTGTCATTTACAGTATAAACTCTGCTAATAATTAACTGCTACTGAGTATATAGTAAATTTTATTGTTTATATAGCTATCCCTGTAAAAAGTGTAAAGAAATTTAATGCTGACCAGATATAAAATTTAGATATTTTAATTGTAATTTTCTTTCTTTCAGAATTACTTACTGTCATCTACCTTTCCAGAGTAAATGGCTCTATGTTGGAACAGAAAGAGGAAATACACATATTGTAAATATTGAATCTTTCATTCTTTCTGGATATGTTATCATGTGGAACAAGGCAATTGAACTGTAAGTTTGAACTTGAATACCACTATATTTGTATTAAATATTTTTTAGAGTTATATAGTACATATATATATATCAAATTCGAGTTATCTGAAGCATCAGTAGCTAATTTATGATGAATTTGAGTGAAAAGTTCATCTAAAATAATTGAAAACAATATTAAGTTTTTTAAAAATAGATATTATAGTATTAACAGATGCTAATTTTAGCCTTAAAATATTATAAATAATTAAGGGCTACTATGTATGCAAGCTTTGTGGTAAAATAGTAAGGCTTATTCTAAAAGGTATACATGAAAATCATGTCATTTCTTTATAGTCAGTATAGCCACTTCCAGTGGGAATGGAAAGAGGATTGTTATCACATATAGTTTAATTTAAAAATAATCATGGTCAATTCACATGTTTTTAAATACTGATAGCTTATTCTTTTGGAGAAAGCAATGGCACCCCACTCCAGTACTCCTGCCTGGAAAATCCCATGGACGGAGGAGGCTGGTAGGCTGCAATTCATGGGGTCCCTAAGAGTCGGACATGACTGAGGGACTTCACTTTCACTTTTCACTTTCATGCATCGGAGAAGGAAATGGCAGCCCACTCCAATGTTCTTGCCTGGAGCATCCCAGGGACGGGGGAGCCTGGTGGGCTGCCGTCTATGGGGTCGCACAGAGTCGGACGCTACTGACGTGACTTAGCAGCAGACAGACGTGACTTAGCAGCAGCAGCTTGTTCTTTGCTTGCCCCAGTAACATCTTTTTCTGGGTTCTAAAAAGATATCTTTCACATTGTGATGTATACAGCTTTTTGGATATGTGGCTGATGGCTATTACCATTTTCACTTTGGCACTGACATTTACGTTTCTGCACATGTAAAATGTGAAATCCCTCCAATGTGAAACTTTATGGAATTTCAAGCCATCTTTTGTAGTATATATACAAACAATTCTCCTTGTCAGTGTGTTAATTGGGAAAACTATTTTTCTTTAATAAATGTTTACACTCTGTACCTACCAGGTCCTTAATAAGGTACATTTGACTTGAGGTTGACTCATTCTCTCTCTTACATATACATATTCTAAGTTACATAATTGTTTTTCTCTAAAACTCTGATTAAAACAGCCTATTTTCATGAAATTTGACTTTGGTTTTCATAATAAATCTACTATTCCCTATTCCCAATATTTCAGTGTACATGCATATTGCTTGATAGGAAGGGGATATTAGCAGTTATATTCTTATTACAATTATCCATTTGTATTGTGTCCTAATGAGTCTTTTTTTTAATTAATGGTAACTCTTCCTCATTAGAATAAGAATAGCTTCAGGGCAGAATTCTTTGTTTGTTGCTCATTATTTTTTTTTCATGTTTGTCTTATTTTGGTGATTTCCACAGAGCGACTACTAAATAACTAATGATGTTAGTGAAAATTAGTATGATAAATAGATACACAGTGCTGTTGACTTAAAGCTTTCATTTATAATTATGATTGGTATGAGCTTTTTTGTTCATATACATTTTAATATTCTATGTATATGTTTTTAAAAACATTTGTCCTATTATGTGTCTCTCAAAAAGTATTTATTTTTTCAGCTATTTGGGAAAGGATTTTCCCCCTATAATCTTAAATCTATAAAAGCATTACATAGTGCTGAGCTTAATATTTGTTTTCATAATGTTTTGGGATACTGATAGACACAAGTAAACCTGAGAGATAGAGATTTTATACAAATTTGCTATTAGTTACAAATAGTAATAGATTTGTGTTCAGTTCAATGCTGCTAAAGTAATTAAGAAGTATTTTTTTGTAAACAGATCAAATATTTCACCATTCTTACAGTGTTATTTCTATATTCATTTACCTAACAAATCCTTTTCATCATTCAGATTAATACTACCTGAACTGTGACTGATACCCTATATGTATTTACATAGTTTATATACTTTATATTTTCTGAACTAATGATTTTAAAATGTATATTATAAAGGAGGATAAAGCTAGGAGAAATTAAAGAAATAAAATAGAAAGGCATTTTTATTTTTCATAATATCTTATACATGTGATTCTGAATAGAATCTCCTATTTACATAAATAAAGTGTTTCATGGAGTTGTATGTACCTATGAAAATAACCTTGAAATATCCTCAATCAATTATTAGTAGCCACCTTGTCTCCTGACTATTTATTGCTTTATTTAGACCAGATTTCCAAAAGTGTGTTCCATGGTAATATAGTCCCACTGAGATAAATATAATTTTAAATCCCAACTTCCAACTTCCTTGAACAACTTCCTTAATTGCTCTCTACCTCTTGAGATACATTAGGAAATGCAAACCACTTATGTGGTTAAGAGTTTGCGACAGTAATAAAATATGCATTTAATTAAGACTCATTTTATAACTAGAACTTTACACAAATTTTAACAGGACATTTTAGGTGTGAGAAATGCAGAATTATCTTTAAGATGCGATATTATAAAAAAAAGACGCGATATTATTTCTATTTTAAGTTCTTGAAATACTTTTCATTCAGTGTTTGTCTTTTTAGCTTGTGTTTTCAGTGAAGTCTCCCAGTTGTAATTGTAGGCAATTCTCATAATTTTAAATTGTTCGTGTTCTCATAGTGTATATGTTAGTTATTTGGAAACTAGAGGCCATTTTTGTGATGTCTATAGAAACAATAATGTCTATAGAAAATAGTCTTTATAATAATGTCTTTATAAAATAGTAGTATAACAAAATGACATTAAAAAATTTAATTGGAAAATATATTCCAGGTTGTAACACAGAGATAGGTGTTTCTGCAGAGCAGTCCCAGCTTTAAAAAATTAAAGGGGGGGGGGAACCTATTTCTTCTACATGTGATTAAAAATTTGAGCATGAAGTTTAGAACTAAATAAATATAAGGCTTACCGTCTTCAAATATATTTTCTGAGCACTATGATACGCTAGCTCCTGGAAACCAGTATAAACTAGAAAGACATAATTTCTCTCTTCTTGGAGATTCCAAAGTAATAAAGGTGAGATTAAGTAAAAAGGCAGTTCAACTATATTGGAAATATAATGTTGCAAGTTTTGTAAGAAGGATGCCTAATATAGATGTGAGGTCCTAGTGAAGTATCTGTGAAGGAAGTTACATCCGTGAGATCTGAAGGATGAGTCTCAGATGAGCAGAGAATCAATTGGGGGAGAGGGTTTCCAAGGAAGGAAACAGAAATGTTACAGGCTAGAGTGTGAGAGAGGTTTTGTTCCATGCACAGAAATTTTAAGGAGTTTAATTAGTTGGGAATGGCTAGGAGAAAGGATGGCAAGCGATAAAGTTGAGAAGATAGTAAAGATACATAGTATGAAAGTCTTATAAGCCAATTTGAGCATTTAGACTTTATCCAAGGTCAGGAGCTAGGTTTTGAAGGGTTTTAAGAGAAAAATTCACTTGACCGAACTTGCACTTAAAAAGTCTACTCTGAATGCAGGTATGGAGAAATCATTGAAAAGAGAAAAGACTATATTCTTGGCAAAAATTATGGACGATTTAGGAGTGAAGATAAGCTGACACATTAAAGAAATAGTTAGAAGACAGAAGAGGCAATATTTGGGTCTTGTGAGAAGATGTAAGAATAATAGAGAATTGAGTGAGTATTTGGCTTGAGTAACTATGTAGACAAAGGTGTCATTTAGTGAAAGAAAGCAGATTAAGTAGGTTGGGAGTAAAATAATGAGCTAAATTTTAGGTAGGTTGAGTTGTGTGTATTTTTAAGTTATTCAAATGGAATTGGTATGGGAGAATGGAAGGATGTGGGATATATGGAATATATCAGAATATTCTATATATATTTGAACCTAATGACATCAGAATTTACATAGACATTGGAACTATGAGAATATATGAGATTGTACCTGGAGAATATATATAAATGAGGTAGCAAACTTGTAGACAATGAACCAGTTTTGACTCATGGGTGTGTTTTGTTTGCCCATCAGAGTATTTAAGTATATTCTGAATTATTAGTTTCCAGAATTTAAGAACTGGTAGAATAGAGATGAAAAATTGAATTTCCAGCTTTTCATAAAAACAATTCCTAATGAAACAATCCCAGTCCATTATTCTTGCATGGCAGTCAGAAATCAGCTGAAACTAACAACTTTCCTTTTATAGGTGGGTAATGTGTTAACATTCACATATGGGCTTCCCTGGTGGCTCAGGAGGTTAAGAATCTGCCTGCAATGCAGGAGACTCAGGTTCGATCCCTGGATCAGGAAGATCCCCTGGAGAAGGGCATGACAACCCATTCCAGTATTCTTGCATGGAGAATCCCATGGACAGAGGATCCTGGTGGGCTACAGTCTGTGGGATCTCAAAGATTTGGACATGACTGAACGACGGACACATTCACATTCAATGTGCTAACAGTTTGGCACAGTTCTTATTCAGCCTATTGAACTCATTTGCAATATCTACCTGGCTCCCATGGTCTCTTGAATTCATGATCATATATAATATGGGAATACATTTCAGTCTAGAACAGAATACAAAGAAATACCAGTATTTAAGATATGGGAAGAGAAAGTCCACAAAAGAAACTATCAAGAAGCCATTGTGATGAATGGGAGGAAGAGAAATAAATAGGGATTTTAGAATTACTGGGCATTGTTTAGATGACTGTCCCATGAATTTAATTCTATCTAAAGCGATTTCTATGATATTTACGGAATCCATAGGACACAACTGCTTTTTAAAGTAGTTTCTAATGGCCATAATTTTTGCAAAGAATGCTTGGTAGTTTTTGAAAATTCAGTGTTGGTGAAAAAAGTCATAAAAAAATACATCAAAATGTTAATAGTCATGAGAGTTTTCCTTTTAACTTCTGTTATCGTCTTTAACTTTCAGGGTTCTTTTATTTTTTACAATTAAAAAAAATTTCTTCTATAGCCTGAAAAAGTTATTACAAATAACTTTAGATTTTTTTCTAAACTTAAGTGTTTTGTAGAGTCTGTTAAGTTAGTCTTGCGTATGGTCTAACTTGCATATGGTCAGATTTGCAATGTTGATTTGCATATCATGTCTCTAAGAAGTTCTGTAAAAGAAAAAAAAAATTAACTTTAATCCAGACTTTCCCAAACTTTTTCTGATATAGAACATTCTTTATGTGAAACACCTTATATATTCACTAGTTTATCATGGGGTACACTTTGGTACTTGTTGTTCCAATCAAACACAAGAGACATAGAATTTTGGTTTATTGGATATTATTAGTTACTAAAAGATAATTGAAGGACATTGTCTTTTATCAGAGCCCTTTATACTGTAATAAAGCAGTACAATAATATAATATAGTATAATAAAGCATTTATATGTGAATGATATATTACATATAAATATAGGAGAACTGCAAAAAACTATATAAACTTTTCATGAAGCCTTTTCTTCCTGAACATATTCTAGAATGCAAATAGTAATTCTAGTATTGAATTATTCCAATGATTTACAACAAACTTAATATATAATATTTATTGAGTACTATGTTTTGGTATTTCGTTAAGTGCTGTATGTGTATTCTAATCCTCACTATTATTCAGTAGGTTCACTGCTATCATCTCCATTTTTAAATGAAAAAATTTAGGATAAAACCATTGATAAGATATGTAATAAATATGTATTTATTAATAATTCTTTGAGTTACTCTACAGAGTTGTATCTGGGGAACCCGGAGTTACATAATTTGTCACTTTTGTCTGACTCCAAAGAATTTCTAAAATTTAAATTTTCTTGTTTTGTGCAGAATATTTGATGGTTTTCACGTGTGCCTAAGAAATAAATTATAACTATGTCAAGTATACTTATAATAGGGTTAATCTGACACAATTAAGTCATTGAAGACAGGATATGGAAAAATTAGCAATAATCTATGTCATATCAGTTCATGTCATATTTAATCGTGATATAATCATACTCAACGGTGGTATCTGTTAAGGTCGGAAACATAAAAAACATGCCAAATATTGGAATAGGATAAATTTAAAGTCAGATTAGCAGATCAAAGATCCTTTTAACAATATGCTGTTAGACTGTTATTGATTATCCTAGTTAACCAGATAAATGAGACATAACCAGTGAAGTAGGTTTCCCCAATTTCTCAGATTTTTGTAAGATACCTATCACTGGCAAGAATCTATTTGTAGCTCAAAGGAGCCCCTGTACTGCCCATTAGAAGCAAAATCAGAAATTTCTTGTCAAAGGAAATTTTAAATTTGATATGTACTTTGCAGTTTAGTTGAAACAGGTTTACAGCATCACCCTTGTGGTCATATAAGTCCTTTTGTCTGTATAAGTACAACTTCATTCTTAAATTTTCAGAGAAGCAGATCTAGCAACACACAGATAAGCATATAAGGTAATGAAGAATGTCATTATTCTGTGGATTAATGTTCTTAAACCAGATTTTTAAAAATAGTCCTACTTTAATAGAGTTAGTAGGGAAAATAAAAATATTCTTAAAGAAAAACAACCAAGAGCTCAAATTAGTTTATGCTAAGCTCCAGAATATTGGGAGTGTATTTCACTGTAATCTTAATTCCTTTGTTTCAGTCTCTAATGGCAAAGTGTTTTAATGTTTTTTTAAAGTGACTCTCTTGAATTGATTTAACAGATCCACAAAGACTCATCCAGGTCCAGTTGTGCATTTAAGTGATAGTCCAAGAGATGAAGGGAAAGTGAGTATTACAGTACCATTATTCTTGAATTTATTTTTCTTATTCTTGAATAAAAGTGTTTATTACTGTTATTTTATACGTAACATCTAGTACAGTGCATTCAGTATAATCTAAAATTAAAACATGTTGAATGAATGAATGAGCAAATGAATGAGTGTATTATTTACACTAATAATAGTTCTAGATTGAATCATTAGTTTTACCTAGAGTTAAGTTGATATTTAATTATACAATTTTGAGAAAGGCATATAACACATGTGCTGTGTTGTGCTAAGTCACTTCAGTCATGTCCAACTCTTTGCAACCTCATGGGCTATAGCCCACCAGGCTTCTGTGTCTCTGGGATTTTCCAGGCAAGAATACTGGAGTGGGGTTGCCATTCCTCCCCCAGAGGATCTTTCTGACCTTGGGATCGAACCCGGGTCTCTTATGTACCCTGTACTGACAGGTGGGTTCTTTACTACTTACTAGTGGCAGAATTTTGAGAAAGGCATATAATATGTTGAACAATTTTAATTATCAAGTATTCTATGCTTAAAGATAAAAATATTATCAATATAATTAATCATTGGCCCATGATATTCAGTAATGGTAATGATAAATAGCAATATTAAATAATCATAAATTAGCCAATCTTAATTTTATAAATAAATAATAATATAGAAAATGTTCTCAGATTGCAGAAATAATCTTAATAATCTCCATTTTTTATAATTTTCCTTTAATGATTTGACCCTTGGGTCAGGAAGATCCACTGGAGGGAAGACATGGCAACACAACAGTATTCTTGCCTGGAGAATCCCATGGACAGAGAAGCCTGGCAGGCTATAGTCCATAGGGTTGTAAAGATTCAAACATGACTGAGCAACTGAGCATGTACACTTTAATGATGAGGAACAAAGTTGATAAAAGCTCTGAAGTGTCACTTACTTTCATTATCAATATTGTCTCTTCAAGTGTATATATTTTTGCTAAGTACTATATAAAACACACAAATAAATTATATAGATTTGGTTCTTTATTTTTAAATAATAGAAACTGGATTAACCTAATCAATACTGAGCCTGAAAGACAAGTCCCCTGATAGTAAGAGAAAGTACATTGAATTTCTTCAAACTGATTTATAAATAGTGTAATTCCAATCAAGTGTCATTCAGATTTACTTTTTAAATTGAAATTCAGTTAATTTACATTATTACATTAGTTTCGTGTATAAAATATAATGATTAAATATGTTTATAGATTATATCCCACTAAAAGTTATTAAAAGATAATGGCTCTAATTCCCTATGCTATACAATATATCCCTTGTTGCTTATCTATTTTATAGATAATAGTTTTTATCTTTTAATCCTGTACTCCTAATTTACCCCTCCTTCCATCTCCATTCTGGTAATCACTAGTTTATTTTTTGTTTCTGTGAATCTATTTGTTTTGCTGTATATGCTTATTTGTATTATTTTTAGATTGCAAATGTGACATATAGTATTTGTGTTTGAATAATTTTACTAAGCATAATGTTCTCAAGTCCATCCATGTTGCTGCAATTGGTAGAGTTTTGTTTCTTTCTATGCTCAATTATATTTCATTGTATATATATGTGTGTATATATAACTGCCAAATTCTTTTTATGTGTTCATCTATTCGTGGACATTTGGGTTGCTTCCATATCTTGGCTATCATAAATGGTGGCGGTTTAGTAACTAAGTTGTGTCCGACTCTTTCGACCCCATGGAGTGTAGTCTGCCAGGCTCTTCTGTCCATCGAGACTCTCCAGGCAAGAATACTGGAGTGGGTTGCCATGTCCTTCTCCAGGGGATCCTCCTGACCCAGGAGTCTAACCCAGGTCTCCTGTACTGCTTGGATTGCTTCCATATCTTGGCTATCATAAATAGCACTGTTCTAAATATTGGGGTGCATGTATTCTTTGAATTATGTGTTCATTTTCTTAATATATATACCCAGGAGTAGAATTGCTGGATCATATGGTAGTTCTGTTTTTAGTTTCTTGGGAAACTTTCATGCTTCTTTCCATAGTGGCCGGACTAATATACATTCTGACCAGCATGTACAAGTGTTCCCTTTTCTCCACATCCCCTCCAATATTTGTTATTTATGGACCTTTTGATGACAGTCATTCTGACAGAAACAAGGTGATATCTCATTGTGGTTTTGATTTGCATTTCTCTAGTAATTAGCAGTGTTAAGCATCTTTTCATGTCCCTGTTTGCTGTCTGTATGTATTCTTTGGAAAAAAGGTCTATTTAGATGTTTTACCCATTTTTTAGTTGGGTTGTTTGTTTTTTTAAAATATTGAGTTGTATGAGCTGTTCACGTATTTTGAGTATCAATTTCTTAGGCATATCATTTGCAAATATTTTCTCCCATTTTGTTGGTTGTCTGTTTATTTTGTCAATAGTTTCCTTTGCTTTGTGAAAGCTTTTAAGTTTAATTTGGCCCCATTTGTTTATTTTTGCTTTGTTTCTTTTGCCTTAGGATACAGCTTTTGCTACAATTTATGTCAAGTGTTCTTCCTGGTTTTTTTTTCTAGGAGTTTTATAGTTTCAGGACTTAAGTTATATCTTAATCCATTTTGAGTTTATTTTTGTATATGGTATGAGGAAATCTTCTATTCTCACTGTTCTACATGTAGCTCTCCAGTTTTCCCAGAACCACTTATTGAAGAGACTGTCTTTTTTCCATTTTATATTTTTGCCTCCTTTGCTGTATATCAATTGACTGTAGATGCAAGGGTTTATTTCTGGAATCTCTATTCTGTTTTATTGTTGTATATGTCTTGTTTTGTGCCTGTACCATGCTTTTTTTCATTATTGTAGCCTTGTAGTATAGTCTGAAGTCTGGGAGCATGTTACCTCCAGCTTTGTTTTTTCCTTTCAAGATTGTTTTGGCAATTTAGCATCTTTTGTGATTCCATATGAATTTTAGGATATTTGTTCTAGTTCTGTAAAAAAAAAATCTGATAAGTATTTTGATAGAAACTGCATTAAATCTGTAGATTGATTTGAGTGTATAGACATTTTAACAAAATTATTTCTTCCAGTTCAAGAGCTCAGGATATCTTTTCATTTCTTTGTATCATTTTCTGTTTGTTTCTTCAGTGTTTTATAGTTTTTAATGTGTAGATATTTTATCTCCTTGGCTGTTTATTTCCAGGTATTTTATTCTTTTTGGTGGGATTTTAAACAACATTGTCTTTTACTCTCTGATAGTTCATTGTTATTGTACAGAAAAGCAACAGATTTCTATATATTAATCTTGTAACCTACAACTTTTCTAAATTCATTTATTAGTTCTAATAGTTTTGGGGTGGAGACTCCAGGATTTTCTATACAAAATATCATGTCATCTGCCAATAGAGTTAATTCCTTGCTTTCAACTTGAATTCCTTTTAATTATTTTTCTTGCCTGATTCCTGTGACTAGGACTTCTAATATTATGTTAAATAGAAGTGGCAAGAGTGGGTATCCTTGTCTTATTCCTGATTTATATGAAAGTCTTTCAACTTTTCACTGTTGAGTATGATATTACTTGTGGGTTTGTCATAAAGAACCTTTATTATGTTGAGGATTGATCAAAAGCTAGGCCACAAAACATGTCTCAACAAATTTAAGAGAATGGAAATTATACCAAACATTTTTTCCCAACCAGAACAGTATAAAACTAGAAATCAATTACAGAGAGAAAAATGGGAAAAGATCACACATGTGGAGACTTAACAACATGCTACCAAAAAACCAATGAGACAATGAGAAAATCCAAAAATGCCTTGAAAATGGAAAAACAACACTCTAAAATCGATGGAATCCAGCAAAGAGTTATTAGAGGAAAGTTTATAGTGATGCAGGCTAAACACAAAAAAACCCTCAAACCATCTAACCTACCACCTAAAGAAATTAGAAAAAGAAGCAAAGCCCAAAGTTAGTAGAAGGAAGGAAATAATAAAGGTAAGAGAAGAAATACATAAAATAGAGATTAAAAAGCCAATAGAAAATATCAACAAAACCAAGAGCTGATTTTTTGTAAAGGTAAACAAAATTAATGATCCTTTAGCCAAACTCACCAAGAAGAAAAGAGAGATGACTCAAATAAATAAAACAAAAAGTTAGAGAGGAGAAATAATAGCTGATACCACAGAGATACAAAAAAATAAGAGAATACTACATATAAAATAATAAGATAATAATACACTAGTTATATGCCAACAAATTGGACACCCTGGATAAAGTGGACATATTTCTAAAAACATACAACTTACCAGACTGAATCAAGAGGAAACATAATTTAAATAGACCAATCACTGGGAGTGGACTTGAATTTGTAACTAAAAAAAAGACTCCCAGCACAAGAACGTCTAGGATTGGATGGTTTCACAGAAGAATTCTGACAGACATATAAAGAAGGACTTATACCTATCATTCCCAAACTATTCAAAAAAAAAAAATAATTTGAAGATGATGGCACACTCCAAATATCATTCTGTTAGTCTGGTGCTACCCTGATACCAAAACCAGACAAATAAATTACAAAAAAAGAAAATTACAGGTCAATATCTTTGATGAATATAGATGTAAAAATTATCATCAAAGCTTTAGGAAACAGCATCCAAAAATATGTTAAAAAGACCATACACTATGATCAAGTAAGATTTTTTCCAGGAGTACAAGGATGGTTTGACATTGCAAATCAATCAGTGTGATACACAACAGTAACAAAAGGAAGAATAAACAATCACACTCAATTTAATAGACACAGAAAAAGAATTTGACCAAATTCAACACCCTTTGATGATACAAGCCCTTAGTGAAGCAAGTATGGAGAATTTACTTATTTTTAAAAAATTTACAAGCTGATTTTAAAATTCATAAGAAAAACAAAATGTTTAAGAATAGCCAAAATGTTGTTTTTTTATGAATAACATTGTGATATTGGTATAGGGCAATATAAGAAAACCAATGGGTCTAAGAGATATTCCAGAAATGATTCAGGTATTTGGGAGAATTTTGTATAATTTAGAGAAGATATTTCATGGAATGATAAACTATTAAATAACTGGCTTTCATCAGTTAGTATCCAGTTTGAAAAAAAATTTTAAGACCTCTACCCTTTACCACTCACAGAAATAAATTCCAGATAGAGAAAACACTTAGTGTTCAAATGGCAACTCAGAGAGTTTTAGCAGAAACAATAACAAGTTATTACTGTGGAATAGGGACATCTTTAGGCAAGCTTTAAGGAATATACCATAACAAGACAATCATGATAAGAGACAGGCAACAAAGTGGGAGACAATGATTGTTAGGTACATAGCAGGAAATTAATGAATATGAAAAATATTTAATGATATTTTGCTAAACCCTCATCTTTCATAATAGGAAGTTAATAGACAATGTCTAAATAATGAATGAAGCAATTGCAATATACATATGAATCTGAGTCTGCTAGAAAAGATGATTTTAAGAGTTAAAGCTGTGGTTGCCTCTTACCTCTAATAAAGATCAGGGTTTGGCAGTGAGGAGGAACCAGCTTCATTAGTAATCTCTAGGGATGTGCAATATACCCCCTTTTCCCCATTAGGCTGGCAAAATATTAAAAATTAAGAATATTAATAATATCAAGTAATGGAACAGGAATTGAAAAATGAGCATCTAGACATAACAATCATGCTTATACATACCAGTATGGGCAATTTGTTGTCAACATTTAAAATATGTTGATAGAAAATCCATTTCAGATATTTATCCTATTTATAGGACCAATGGGCAAAATACTGAAAATAGCCTGAAGGTCTATTAATAGAAAATTGAATAAATGAATGGTACTATATACATACTGTGAAATGCTGTTCTGATAAGGAAGATCCTTCAAGCCATGCTTTTTTAAAGAAAAGATGTAGAACAGTAAGGTTAGTATAAAATCACTTGAATAATGAATTTATGTTTTTACTTACATATTTAAATATTCAAGGGAAAAAGCCCAAAAGAAGATGTACAAATCTGGGAAGGATACTGGTGATTGGCATTGAGGAAAATGGTCAAAGATTCTCATATTGTACTTGTGTTGTTCAAATTTTTATGAAAAACTATAATGTGTGTTAATTGGGTAATTAGAAATTAAAAGGAATGCAAAATAAATTAGTATTAGAGGCAGAAGACTGTATTTGTATTGTGATCCACTGCTTATTAGCATATAACCTTGAATAAATCCGTTGACTTCCTGTAGTTTAGTTTTTCCATCAATAGCCTTTGTCACATACAAATTCTTGATTTGAATGTATTCAGTCTTATCAGTCTTTTCATTTGACTCCTGCATTTTGTTTATTACCTACTAGATATTTCCCTTCCTAAGGGAAAATGCAGTTTTATTTTTTCTATCAGTTTTAAGGCTTTCTGTTTCACAATTTGATTTTAATTTATATGTAATTTATTTTATGGTGGTTTGATATAAGGGTATGTTTTCATTTTTATATACAAATTATTTATTGAATAATCAATTCAGTTTACACTGATTTATAAGGACATCTCACTTATATATCAAGTTCTTACTTTTGAGTGGGTCTTTGGGCTTTTTTCGCTGTTGCATTGATACATTTGTCTATTATTCTACTGATAGCATACTTTATTAGTTATAATATCTTTACTAAATATCTTGATATATGGTAGCCCCTCTCCATTCTCATTTTCTCATCTTGTTCTATGACCATTTATTCTACTATATGAGTTTTAGGATTAGCTTATCAAACTTTATGTAAATCCTTGTTGGGACTCTGAAACATGGACATATTGATGAATTTAGAGAATATGTACATCATTAAGACATTAAGTGTTTTATCTTTTCATCTTATAAACATATATTTACTTTGGCTTTCTTTTATATCTTTCTGCATAGCTTTACAACTTTTTCACAAAAAAGTCACAAATATCTTTTGTTAGCTTAATTTTAAGTCCCTTACAGACTTTATTGCTCCCATGAATTAATTTTCTTAAAATCTGTTTCATAATTAATTGTTAGTGTATATGTGTTAATCACTCAGGTGTATCTGACTCTTTGCAACCCCATAGATATAGCCCACCAAATTCCTTTGTCCATGGAATTCTCCAGGCAAGAATATTGGAGTGGCTAGCCATTCCCTTCTCCAGGGGATCTTCCCAGCCCAGAGATCAAACCCAGGTCTCCTGCATTGCCCGCAGATTCTTTACTCTCTGTGCCACCAGGGAAGCCCGTATAAAATACTATTCATTTTTGTTATTTTGTATCCAACTACATCACTGAATGTTTGCTTTCAGTAACTGTGTTTAAATTATTTGAAATAGTCTGTGCCTTATAGACAAATTTTATTTCTTTCATATGTATTTTGGTGAAAAATTAATCAATGGTCAATTATTGAAAGAAATGAAAAATTATATTCGAGCCAAATTGAAGAATATAACCTGGGGTAGTGGTCCTAAGATGGCAGAGAAATAGGACGAGGAGACCAATTTCTCCTCCACAAATTCATCAAAAGAACATTTGAACACTGACCAAATTCCACAAAACAACTTCTGAATGCTGGCAGAGGACCTCAGGCACCCAGAAAGGCAGCCCATTGTCTTTGAAAGGAGATGGAAAAGTCCTGAAGCTACTGTAAGAATAAGACATATAACCAGAGGCAGGAGGCTTAAGTCCAAATTCTGAGAACACCAGAGAACTCCTGACTCCAGGGAACATTAATCGATAGAAGCTCATCAAAAGCCTCCATACCTACACTGAAACCAAACACCACCCAAGGGCCAACAAATTCCAGAGCAAGACATACCACGGGAATTCTCCAGCAACACAGGAACATAGCCCTGAGCTTCAATATACAGGCTGCCCAAAGTCACACCAAACCCATTGACATCTCAAAACTCACTACTGGACACATCATTGCACTCCAGGGAGAAGAAATCCATCTCCACCCACCAGAACACCAACACAAGCTTCTCTAACCAGGAAACCTTGACAAGCAGCCCATCCAACCCCACCCACAGCGAGGAACCTCCACAATAAAGAGGAACCACAAACTGCCAGAATACAGAAAGGCCAAACACAGCAATAAACAAGATGAAAAGGCAGAGAAATACCCAGCAGGTAAAGGGACAGGATAAATGCCCACCAAACCAAACAAAAGAGGAAGAGAGAGGGGATCTACCTGATAAAGAATTCTGAATAATGATAGTGTAAATGATCCAAAATCTTGAAAACAAAACAGAGTTACAGATAAATAGCCTGGAGACAAGGATTGAGAAGATGCAAGAAATGTTTAACAAGGACCTAGAAGAAATAAAAAAAGAGTCTATATAATGAATAATGTAATAATTGAGATCAAAAACACTCTGGAGGGAACCAACAGTAGAATAACAAAGGCAGAAGATAGGATAAGTGAGGTAGAAGATAGAATGGTAAAAATAAATGAGGCAGAGAGGAGAAAAGAAAAAATAATTAAAAGAAATGAGGACAACCTCAGAGACTTCTGGGACAATGTTAAACACCCTAACATATGAATCATAGGAGTCCCAGAAGAAGACAGAAAGACCATGAAAAAATAGCTGAGGAGATAATAGTTGAAAACTTCCCTAAAATGGGGAAGGAAATAGTCACCAAGTCCAAGAAACACAGAGGATAAACAGGATAAACAGGCAAACATAAGGATAAACATAAGGCAAAACTCCCCAAGACACATATTAATCAAATTAACAAACATCAAACACAAAGAACAAATATTAAAAGTAGCAAGGGAAAAACAACAAATAATACACAAAGGGGATACCCATAAGGATAACAGCTGATCTTTCAATAGAAACTCTTCAGGCCAGGAGGGAATGGCAGGACATACTTAAAGTGATGAAAGTGAAAAAGCTACAACCCAGATTACTGTACCCAGCAAGGATCTCATTCACATATGAAGGAGAAATCAAAAGCTTTACAGACAAGCAAGAGCTGAGAGAATTCACCACCACCAAACCAGCTCTCCAACAAATGCTAAAGGATCTTCTCTAGACAGGAAACACAGAAAGGGTGTATAAACTCGAACTCAAAACAACAAAGTAAATGGCAACAGGATCAAGCTTATCAATAATTACCTTAAATGTAAATGGGTTGAATGCACCAACAAAAGACAAAGACTGGCTGAATGGATACAAAAACAAGACCCCTATATATGTTGTCTAAAAGAGACACACCTCAAAACAAGGGACACATACAGACTGAAAGTGAAGGACTGGAAAAGATATTCCATGCAAATAGAGACCAAAAGAAAGCAGGAGTAGCAATATCAGATAAAATAGACTTTAAAATAAAGGCTGTGAAAAGAGACAAAGAAGGACACTACATAATGATCAAAGGATCAATCCAAGAAGAAGATATAACAATTATAAATATATATGCACCCAACATAGGAGCACTGCAATATGTAAGACAAATGCTAACAAGTATGAGAGGGGAAATTAATAATAACACAATGATAGTGGGAGACTTTAATACCCTACTCACACCTATGGATAGATCAAGTAAACAGAAATTAACAAGGAAACACAAACTTTAAATGATACAGTAGACAAGTTAGACCTAATTGATATCTATAGGACATTTCACCCCAAAACAATGAATTTCACCTTTTTCTCAAGTGCACACGGAACCTTCTCCAGGATAGATCACATCCTGGGCCATAAATCTAGCTTAGTAAATTCAAAAAAGGAACGCATGTAAGAATTAAAGATATTGAAATTTAAAAAATTTAAAAAAAAAAAGAAAAAAAAAAGAAATTATTCCAAGCATCTTTTCTGACCACAATGCAGTAAGATTAGATGTCAATTACAGGAGAAAAACTATTAAAAATTCCAGCATATGGAGGCTGAACAACACACTGCTGAATAACCAACAAATCACAGAAGAAATCAAAATATGCATAGAAATGAATTAAAATGAAAACACAACAACCCAAAACCTATGTGACACTGTAAAAGAAGTGCTAAGGGGAAGGTTCATAGCAATACAGGCTTACCTCAAGAAACAAGAGAAAAATCAAATAACCTAACTCTACACCTAAAGCAATAAGGACTTCATGATCTGAGCCACAGTCAGCTCCTGGTCTTGTTTTTGCTGACTGTACAGAGCTTCTCCATCTTTGGCTGCAAAGAATATAATTAATCTGATTTTGGTGTTGACCATGTGGTGATGTCCATGTGTAGAGTCTTCTCTTGTGTTGTTGGAAGAGGGTGTTTGCTATGACCAGTGTGTTCTCTTGGCAGAACTCTATTAGCCTTTGCCCTGCTTCATTCTGTACTCCAAGGCCAAATTTGCCTGTTACTCCAGGTGTTTCTTGACCTCCTACTTTTGCATTCCAGTCCCCTATAATGAACAGGACATCTTTTGGGGGTGTTACTTCTAGAAGGTGTTGTAGGTCTTCATAGAACCATTCAGCTTCTTCAGCATTAGTGGTCAGGGCATAGACTTGGATTATTGTGATATTGAAAGGTTTGCCGTGGAAATGAACAGAGATTATTCTGTTGGTTTTGAGATCACACCAAATAACTGAATTTTGGACTCTCTTGTTGACTATGATGGCTACTCCATTTCTTCTAAGGGATTCTTGCCCACAGTAGAAGATATAATGGTCATCTGAGTTAAATTCACCCATTCTGGTCCATTATAGTTTGCTGATTCCTAAAGTGTTGATGTTCAGTCTTGCCATCTCCTGTTTGACCACTTCCAATTTACCTTGATTCATGGACCTAACATTCCAGGTTCCTATGCAATATTGCTCTTTACAGCATCGGACTTTACTTCCATCACCAGTCACATCCACAACTGGGTTTTTTGCTTTGGCTCCATCTCTTTATTCTTTCTGGAGTTATTTCTCCACTGATCTCTAGTAGCATATGGGGCACCTACTGACCTGGGGAGTTTATCTTTCAGTGTCCTACCTTATTGCTTTTTCATACTGTTCAAAATATATAAGAAGTATAGTTGAAGTATATAAGAAGTATAATTGAAGTATAGTTGACTTAAAATAGTAATTAGTTTCAGCTATACAACAGAATGATTTGATACTTTTATAGATTATGCCCATATAAAGTTATTATGATATTATTGTTTACATTGCTTGTGCTATACCTCTTAATCAGTCAGTCAGTTCAATCACTCAGTCATGTCTGACTCTTTGTGACCCCATGAATCACAGCACGTCAGGCCTCCTTGTCCATCACCAACTCCCAGAGTTCACTCAGACTCACGTACCTCTTAATACTCGCCACCTATTTTGCTACCTTCCCCCAGTGCCCTCCCCACTGGCAACCACTAGTTTTGTTCTCTGTATTGTGAGTCTGTTTCTGTTTTGTTATATATTTGTTTTACTTAAGATTCCACATATATAAGAAAACATATACTATTTATCTTTCTTAATCTGACTTATTTCACTTAGCATACTGCTCTCCAGGTTCGTTCATGCTATCACAATTGCCATGATTTCATTCTTTTTTGTGGTTGAGAAATATTCCTCTGTGCGTGTGTGTGTACTACATCTTTATCCATTCATGTGCTGATGGATACTTAGGTTGCTTCATATCTTAACTATTGAAAATGATGCTACAGTGAACATTGAGGATGTATATATCTTTTTAAATTAGTGTTTCAATTTTCTTTAGGTAAATATCCAGGATTGGAGTTGCTGGATCATACAATAATTCAATTTTTAATTTTTTGAGGAACCTCCATACTGCTTTCCATAGTGGCTGTATCAATATACATTCTCCCGACAGTGCACAATAGTTCCCTTTTCTGCACATCCTTGCAAATGCTTGTTAATTATATGTGGTCTTTTTGATCACAGCCATTCTGACAGGTGTGAGGTGATATCATTGTGGTTGGTAATCAGTAATGTTGATCTTCTTTTCATGTGCCTGTTGGATGTCTGTATGTCATTTTTAAAATCAGATTGTTTTTTGGTACTAAATTGTATGAGTTCTTATGTATTTTGGATGTTCGTCTCATCATTTGCAAATATTTTCTCCCATTTCATAGTTGTTTTTTTTTTCCTATTTATCGATGCTCTCCTTCTCTGAGCAAAAGGCTTTTTAGTTTGATGTAGTGCCATTTGCTTATGTTTGCTTTTTTGTCCTTGCCTGAGGAGACAGATCCAAAAAGTATTACTGATACTGATTTCAAAGAGCATATTGTTTGTGTTTTCTTCTATGAGTTTTTCTATTTCAGGTTTAAGTGTTTTGTTCATAGAGTTTATTTTGTTACAAGTTATGAGAAGATGGTCTAGTTTCATTCGTTTACATAACTTATGTAAGAAACTGTCTTTTTCCTGTTTTGTATTCTTGCCTCCTTTGTCGTTGATTAATTGACCATATGTGCATTGGTTTATATCTAGGCTTTCTGTTCTGTTTGGTAGACCTGCTTGTCTGTTTCTGTGCAGCATAATACTGTTTTGATTACTTTAGCTTTATAGTATTTTTTAAAAATCAGGGCATGTAATACCTCCAAGCTTTTTTCTTTCTCAAGATGGCTTTGATTATTCAGGGTCTTTTGTGGTTCCATTCAAATTTTAGGGTTATTTGTTCTAGTTCTGTGAAAAATGCTGTGAGTATTTTGATAGAAACTGCATTGAATCTGTAGATTGCTTTGGGTAGTATAGACTTTTTAACACTATAAATTCTTCTAGTCTGTGAGCATAGAATATCTTAATGCTTATTTATGTTTTCTTCAGTTTATTTCATCAGTGCCATATAGTTTTCAGAGTGTAGGTCTTTCACCTCCTTGGTTAAGTATATTCCTAAATATTTTATACTTTTTGATGCAGCTTTAAATGGGATTGTATTCTTGCTTATTCTTTCTGATAGTCATTTTTAATGTACAGACATGCTGATTTATATATATTAATTTTTCTGCATCCTTACTGAATTATTAGCTCTAATAGTTTTGAGTGGAGTCATCAGAGTTTTTTATATGAAGCATCATGTCATCTGCAAATAGTGACAGTTTTACTTCTTCCTTTCTAATTTGGATGACTTTTATTTTCTTGTCTGATTCCTGTGATTCGGACTTCCAATTTTATATTAAATACGAATGAACATTCTTTTCCTGTTCTTGATCTTAGAGAAAAAGTATTTGCCGTTTACTTTTCACCATTTACTATAATGTTTACCTGTGGTTTTGTCACAGATGGCCTTTATTATGTTGAGATATATTCCCTATATACCCACTGATGAGAATATTTATCATGAGTGATTGTTGAATTTTGTCAAATGCCTTTTCTGCACCTTTTGTAATGGTCATATGATTTTATCCTTCCCTTAGTTAATGTGATGTATCACAGTGATTGATTTTCAGATACTGAACCAAATTTGCACTCTTGGGAGAAATCCCATTTGATCATGGCATAAGATTCTTTTTATATGCCGTTGAATTTTGTTTGCTAATATTTTGGTGAGGATCTTTGCATCTGTATTTTTCAGATTTATTGGCCTATAATTTCCTTTTTTGTAATGTCTTTGGGTTTGATATCAGTGTAATACTGGATTCAGAGAATGAGTTTGGAAGTGTTCCTTTCTCTAATTTTTTGAAAGAGTTTGAAAGGGATAAGTGCCAATTCATCCTTAAATGTTTGGTAGAATTCCAATGTGAAGCTATGTGATCCTGAACTTTATTGGGAGGTTTGTTTTTTTTTTTAATTTAATTGCAGATTCAGTTTCATTACTGATAATTGGTCTTTTCATATTTTCTACATTTTCTTGGGATATTTTACATTTCTTGCAGTTTGTGCATTTCTTCTAGATTGTCCAAGTTGTCATATAAATGTTTGTAGTATTCTTCAGTTATTGCCTTTCTGTGATAGCTTTCAGAACTTCTTGTTCATTTTTTATTGTATTTATTTGGGCCCTCTTTTTTTCTTGATAAATCTGGCCAAAAGTTCATTGATTTTCTTTATCTTTAAAAAGTTAACCTCTTAGTTTCATTGATTTTTCCCCCCATTTTTGTGTCTCTGTTTCATGTATTTCTCTCCATGGGCTCTCCCCTTTTCTTTATTATTTCCTTCCTTCTAATTGTTGAGCTTTGTTTTATTTTTGTAATTCTCTTAGATTTCTAGATAGTTTTTTTTGATACTTTTGTTTGTTTCTTGAGGTAGGCTTGTAATGCTATAAACTTCTCAGCTGTATTTGTTGCATCCCATAGACTTTGAGAAGTTGTGTTTCTATTTTCATTCATCTCATCTTTAAATTTCCTCTGACTTGTTCATTGACCCATTGATTTTCTAGCAACCTATTGTTTGGTCTTCAAGTGTTTGCATCTTTTCCACCTTTCATCCTATCATTGATATCTAGTTTCATACCCTTATGGTCAGAAAATATACTTGATATGATTCTACTCTTTTTAAATTTATTGAGACTAGTTTTGTGGCCTACTGTGTGATATGTCCTGGTGAATACTCCATGTGCTCTTGAAAAGTGCATATTCTGTAGTTTCTGGATGGAATGCTTAGTAAATGTCTATTGAGTTTAACTGTCAAAGTATCATCGAAGGCCAGTGTTTTCGTTTTGATTTTCTGTCTGGGTGATTTATTCATTGTTGTACGTTGGGTATTAAAATCCCTTACTAATACTTGTTATGGCAATTTCTGCTTTTATTGTATCTGTTATTATTTGGCTTATATATTTAGTTGCTCCTATGTTAGGTACATGTATATATTTATTAATATTATTTCCTCTTTTTGGGTTGAGCCCCTTAATATTATGTGATGCCCTTCTTTTCCTTTTGTTACAGTCTTTGTTTTAAAGTCTATTTTGCTGATATGAGTTGTATTACCCCTACTTTCTTTTCATTCTGTTTGAATGGAACATCTTTTTCCATCCATTCACTTTCAGTCTATGTGTGTCTTTAGCTCTGAATTGAGTCTCTTGTAGACAGCTTATAGATGAGTATTTATTTATTTATACTTATCTGTTTAGCTATGCTGTGTCTTTTTGTTGGGGCATTGAGTTTACTTCCACTTAAAGTGATTGTTGATAGGCATGTGCTTTTTTCCATTTTGTTATATGTTTTCTGGTTGTTTTTGTTGTTGTTCAGTCCATAAGTCATGTCCAATTCTTTGTGACCCCATGAATTGTAGCATGCCAGGCTCCCCTGTCCTTCACTATCTCCAAGAGTTTGCTCAGATTCACGTCCATTGAGTTGGTGATGATGCTATCTAACTATCTCATCCTCTGCTGTCCCCTTCTTCTTTTGCTTTCCATCTTTCCCAGCATCAGGGTCTTTTCCATTGAGTTGGCTCTTTGCATCAGGTGGCCACAATATTCGAGCTTCAGCTTCAGCCTCAGTCCTTCCAATGAACGTTCAGGGTTGACTTCCTTTTGGATTGACTTGGTTGGATCTCCTTGCAGTCCAAGGGACACTTAAGAGTCTTCTCCAGCACCACATTTCACAAGCCTCAACGGTGCTTAGTCTTATTTATGGTCCAACTCTCGCATCCATACATGACTGCTGGAAAAACCATAGCTTTGACTATGCGGAACTTTGTCAGCAAAGTTATGTCTCTGCTTTTTAATATGCTGTCTACTCCAGTACTCTTGCCTGGAAAATCCCATGGACGGAGGAGCCTGATAGGCTGCAGTACAGTTGGACACAACTGAGCAGCTTCACTTTCACTTTTCACTTTCCTGCATTGGAGAAGGAAATGGCAACCCACTTCAGTGTTCTTGCCTGGAGAATCCCAGGGATGGGGGAGCCTGGTGGGCTGCTGTCTATGGGGTCACACAGAGTTGGACACGACTGAAGCAACTTAGCAGCAGCAGCAGCAGCAGGCTTGTCATCACTTTCCTTCCAAGGAGCAGATATCTTTTAATTTCATGGCTGCAGTTGCCATTCACAGTGATTTTGGAGTACCAGAAAATAAAATCTATTGCTTTTTCCCTTTCTGCTTGCTGTGAAGTGGTGGGAGCAGATGCCATGATCTTAGTTTTTTGAATGTTGAGATTTAAGCCAGCTTTTTCACTCTCTTCTTTTACCCTTATCAAGAGGCGCGTTAGTTCCTCTTGTTTTCTGCCATTAGAGTGGTATCACCTGCATATCTGAGGTTGGTGATATTTCTCCTGGCTACCTTGATTCTAGCTGACATTTCATTCAGGCCAGCATTTTGCATGATGTACTGTGCATATAATTTAAATAAGCAGAGTGACAATATACAGCCTTGACATACTTCTTTCCTAATTTTGAACCAGTCTTTTGTTCCATGTTCGGTTCTAACTGTTCCTGGCCTGCATACAGGTTTGTCCGGAGGCAGGTAAGGTGGTCTGGTATTCCCATCTCTTAAAGAAATCCACAGTTCATTGTGATCTACACAGTCAAAGGCTTTCAGTTCAGTTCAGTTCAGTTCAGTCGCCCAGTCATGTCCGACTCTTTGCGACCCCATGAATCGCAGCACGCCAGGCCTCCCTGTCCATCACCATCTCCCAGAGTTCACTCAGACTCACGTCCATCGAGTCCGTGATGCCATCCAGCCATCTCATCCTCTGTCGTCCCCTTCTCCTCCTGCCCTCAATCCCTCCCAGCATCAGGGTCTTTTCCAATGAGTCAACTCTTCGCATGAGGTGGCCAAAGTACTGGAGTTTCAGCTTTAGCATCATTCTTTCCAGAGAAATCCCAGGGCTGATCTCCTTCAGAATGGACTAGTTGGATCTCCTTGCAGTCCAAGGGACTCTCAAGAGTCTTCTCCAACACCACAGTTCAAAAGCATCAATTCTTCAGCGCTCAGCCTTCTTCACAGTCCAACTCTCATATCCATACATGACCACAGGAAAAACCATAGCTTTGACTAGACAGACCTTAGTCGGCAAAGTAATGTCTCTGCTTTTGAATATACTATCTAGGTTGGTCATAACTTTTCTTCCAAGGAGTAAGCATCTTTTAATTTCATGGCTGCAGTCACCATCTGAAGTGATTTTGGAGCCCAAAATAATAAAGTCTGACACTGTTTCTACTGTTTCCCCATCTATTTCCCATCTCTTAAAGAAATCCACAGTTCATTGTGATCCACACAGTCAAAGGCTTTAGCATAGTTAATGAAGCAAAAGTAGGTGTTTTTCTGGAATTCTGTTCCTTTTCCTATGATCCAGTGAATGTTGGCAATTTGATCTCTGCTTCCTCTGCCTTTTCTAAATCCAGCTTGTACATCTGGAAGTTCTCGGTTCATGTACTGTTGAAGTCTAGCTTGGAGAGTTTTGAGCATTACTTTGCTAGAATTTGAAATGAGTACAATTTTGCAGTTCTTTGAACATTCAGTGTCTTATTATGGTAAAAATCATCAGCACAGTAAGTAATATTTAGCTGAGTGACTGAGTCTTGAGTATGATCATCCAATCATTTTCTGTTCTCAAATGCTTTTCTTTTGAAATGAAGTAGGTATATTTTGTTAATTGTCTTATTTATTGATTTACAAGTCAATATCAACTATGTTTAATGACATGAATCTCTAGAATATCTTTGTGAACTACTGAAAGTTCATCAATCACCAACTTGAAACACTGTCTTAAATCAGAGATAAAATTGGATTTGATAGAAAATAATTTGAAACCAAATTAGTGGCCACATTTTTCAAGTGCATAGGCCTGAATGGCATATACACTGTTTATTCAGTTATCACCTTTATTTCATGTTCATTTTCTTTTCCATTTTTCTGTTATTCCGTTTTTCCCATGTATTTTTATGTTGTGTCATGCATACTTATGCTTCCCTGGTGGCTCAGATTGTAAAGAATCTGCCTGCAATGCAGGAAACATGGGTTCAATCCCGGGGTTGGGAAGATGCCCTGGAGGAATGTCTGGCAACCCACTCCAGTATTCTTGCCTGGAGAATCGCCACGGACAGAAGAGCCTGGCAAGCTACAGTCCATGGGGTCACAGAGTCGGACACGACTGAGTGGCTAAGCACAGCACATATATACTTACAAGTTTTCTCATTTCATTGGTATATATTTATATTGAATAGAGTTCTTTTGCTAATATTTTTCAATGTTGAACATATTCAGGTTTGGAAAGATTGGTATTTTAAATAAAGTTGTATTATGTAGTATGGTTTTACTTTATTGTATTAACATTAATCTTTATTTGGAACAAGCTAAAATTAATGTTAGAATTACAAAAATGATTGTTCTAATGTTTTCCAGTTGCTAATAGGTTATGAAAATGGTACTGTAGTTTTCTGGGACTTGAAATCCAAAAGAGCAGAACTGAGAGTTTACTATGATGAGGTAAGTGATTTCTACTGAACTATTTGAAAAGAGTATTGTGATTTTATGCCTGTTGTCTACTTTTACTCCTTGTATATTACCAATATTTTTATTTTTGGAAAGCTGCCTCATTTTGATCCAGTGCCTCATACTGCCTGTTGGTTTTTGCTTGAGTTTTACCTTGGAATTGTTCTCCTGACTGGAAATTTTCCCTTGATGAACTATTTTTAAGCTTTTTTGACATCTTACATATATTGGTTTCTATTACTTATCTTTTTCTTTTCTTTAGGCTTCATGATTATTTCTTACCTTTTTGTCCTTAAGGTCTCTAAAGATACTGTTCATGTCTTTAGAAAATTGCTTTTCTGTGGCAGAAAGTTTACGTAGTCAGTTTGAAAGGCTTTATCGTCTAATACTTGCCTTCTTAAAATAGAGAGAGATTTTTTAAAAATAGTAATACTTATTGTTACTAAGAATTAGATCTTAAAGTATGTTTTATCATACAGAATTGAGATTTTAGATTTTCATGTAGAGAAATCAATGAACTCATATTGAGGAATAGTCTCTTAATTGATCTTCAGGTGTTCACAGATTGATTCTAGGCCATTAAGTATTTTCTTCTTAAGAGGCTAATGAGAAAAGAGTGAGGCCAAGGGTAAAAGGTGAGAAAGGGGATTTATGTCTTGTAGCTGTGGAAATAAAGGTGATCATCTAGGCTCTCTATTAAATTTTAAAAACTGGTACAGTGGTGAGAGAGAGAAGAAAATACAGGTCATAAATCATTGTCTAGCATTACCCAGGCTAAATAGAAAGAGTACCAGAGAATTCAAGACAACACTAAGATAAATAGAAAAAGAATTTTGAAAAGAAAACACATTTTTAAAAGCATAGTTCCTTTTTTCTGCTCCCTTCCATCCCCTTATAACAGTAAAATTTAAATTTTGATGCTTAAAGATGCAAGCCTTTAGTTATTCCATAACTGCTACCCCTATTCATTTCTTGGTGGTTCTAGCAAAATACAATTTTATGTTATATACAAGATTATTATCACGGTAACAAAGAATTCAGAAGTAAATGATATAACAGCTGGGTAATTTGATCATGATTGGTGAGCAATATTCTGGCAAGCAATGTCATACAATTATGCGCTTTATGAGCAACTTATAGGGCACCTTTAATCATAAGAAGGTCCTGGAAGGCTAAGCTAGGGTTTTCCTTTTGTTAAATACATAAAAATAAAGATGAGGATGGAGATCATTTATTCTGTAAAACTACCCTTTAGATAAGAGTGCAAATACCATCTGTGTGTTTAGCCACTTGGAACTAGAATAGAGCAGCTGAAATGGAAATCCAGATGAGAATCCTCAGTTAACTAGTTTTCTTGTAGCTGTAAAAAGTGTGGAAGGAAAGTTTCTAACCTTAAAAAGTAAATGAAAGCCATTTTGCAATGAAATGTCTATATAAATATTAACAATGTTAATCAGTAGAATAACATACTTTACCTATTTTATATTTAGAATTATATAAATTATATAAAATCTATATAATGCATTATATCCTGTCATTTTAATAAAGGTAGTTATATACTTCATGTTATTACTAAACTCTTAAAAAATTTTCTCAGCACAGTTTCCTCTCACAGTTTGAAATCATCTGTAATACTTACCTGCAATAGTATCTAATAAGTCACCAAGGATCCCTTCTTAGTCTTTTAAGTTCCTCACTAAGCCTGTGACTTTACATCAGTCCAACTCAATGGACATGGGTTTGGGTAGACCCCAGCAGTCGGTGATAGACAGGGAGACCTGGCATACTGCAGTTCATGGGGTCACAAAAAGTCAGACACGATTGAGCGACTGAAGCCTGTGACTTTACATCAGTCCTTTGTTCTTAAATGGTTTCTTCATTTGTTTGTATTGTTCCATCTCATTTTTTCCACCCCTCATTTCTCCATCATTGTTTCTTTCCCTAACTCTCCTTTAAATTATACTCTTCAGGATTCTACATCTTCACCCTCTTTTCATTTCTCCTTCAGTTTGCGTTTACGTTCATATTCAGCCTCCCATCATTTCAAATATTACCTATATTATGCTGATAGATTAAAATTCATATATTTTTGGTGCAAATATCTAATAATATATTAGGTAACTTCAGATGAATATTCCATTGGCACTGAATTAGTATTTAAAGACCTAATTCTCTCTCTGTGTTTTTATTTCAGTTTTTCAATTTTGATTTAGTTATTTCAATTTAGAACCCACAGACTCATAGTTGACCCTTTTTTCTTCTTGCAGTCTTCTTGATCCCATTATTATATTATCTCTCATTTATCTCCTCTCTTTTTTAATTTCCACATTCAGTGTCCTAGTTGAGGATGTTATCTTTTGCCTTGAAGACTGTAGTAGACTTTTAACTAATCATGTTTCCTTGGATATCTTAGCTTTACAGTATATCTTTCACTATCAAGATTACCATTTTAAGACATAGCTGATCATAATTTCCTACCTCAGAACCTTTAAATGGGTCCCAGTTGTCAACAATCCAGTCTTATTCCTTGACAGGAGATTTAAGGCCTTGGTGCTGTCTTTCCTTTGAACTTAATTTATGGCATTCTTTCTATACACTCCTCATACATCAGACATATTACTGTCTCCTAAACATACCATTTACTGCTACTTCAAAGCCTTTGCTTCTGCTTATACTTTATCTTGAACTCCCTTCTTTCCTCTTATGCATATCAAAGTTCAGTTAATTCCTTGGCAATTGTAAAGCTATTTGTACAATATAGCCACTTGATAAATAACTACTGATGAATTCAGAGTTTTGTAAATCCAAGATCATTTTCAGAAATAAGTATACAAATTTTATTTTCACATTAGCTGTAAAGTTTTTGTTTCATCTGTATTTTAAAAATAATCTCTCGCAGAGAAATCTCTCTGAGTTTGACATGAGGATAATCTTTTAATTCCTTTAGTAACTGCTGTTTTTCCTGTTTTCAGATTATTACTTAGCTTTTTGGGATTCCTTTGTCTTTTTTGTTTATGAGAAATTCAGTTACAGCCACTGAATTAACCAAAGTTACTAGTGTTTTATTTTCCATATTGTTTTCTGTTAAAAAATTTTTCCTTTAGTTGTATTATATTTGGTTTTTCAGAAAACCCTTAAAGTCCTTCTTAAATAATGGAGTAGGGTATAATCAAATAAATAGAAATTAAATATTTACCCATTAAGTCAAGTTCAAATGCCAGCTCTTCAGCCTCTTCAATAAATGATTATTTGACTTCCTATTATTTAATAACAGGTTGGTTTTACATGCCTACTCTTCTATACAATGTGTGCTTCTTTTATAGAACTTATTTTGATTTTATGTTATATATCTATTATTTTTATATCTGTCTTCTCCAGTAGACAAATTCAGTGGGATATAAAGATTAGGGCTGGGGATGCTTTCTCTGCACCTACCATTTTTAGCAAAGTAGTCTGAAAGAACTTTATTAAATTGACTGAGGTTCATCCAGGTTAACATGTAGAGGAGGTAAGAAGTGGCCTTTGCCTTTAGATACATACAAAAATGAGAAGAAATAAGCTGAGAAGACAAAGAACTGTTTTTTTCACTCTCATTGCCTCTACTGAACCCTGGTAGTAAAGAAATCTTCTCTGCCCAGTAATGGAGACCAGAGTGAGAGAAAAAATAAGTCTGTTGTGTCATGGTATCATTTCCAATTAATCAAATCTTACCTTGAGGTCCACTGATATACTGTTTCATTTCTAATATGTCTATTGATTGCTCTAGCCATCATTTGTCTATAATAATACTTATTGTTTGGAAATATATGTGTGTGTAAATAGATGTATAAGTTTGGTATAAATAAATATATTCATAACTTAGTTGTATAAATATAAATAGTAACAAATATATCTATAACTTAATTTTATAAATATAGATTAAAAAACTAAATATTAAAAGTTCTAAACAATAAGTATTGTTATAGTTTCCTTTCTCGCAGTTGTTTAGGTTCCTTTAAGGAAAGATCATGCTGTATACATCTGTTCAACTTTTATGTCTACTAGAGTTTCTTTCATCTTGCAATAAATAGCACATTACCGAAGTTCCGTATATACTTTACTAATTTTGAAAGAATACCAAGGGTGTGGCAACATTTGATAACATAAATACTTATTCATTTAACAAATATTTGGGTACCTACTTTATGTAAGATATTGTGTAATCACGGGGAATAAAACAATTCAGGAAAATGTAACAATTGCTTTTTAATTTAATTTATAACTACAGAATGAATCTGTAAATACAAACAATTTTAAGCTTTTCCTGCTTTAAGTTAATTTAAATAGCATATGTTAGAGTTAACATAGTTCATTGATTCCAAATATAGGTTTTATAGTTAGATGTTGGATTTGAGTGGTGTAACCTGAGCAAGGATATCTTCGTCTTTCTAGCCTGTTTTACCGTGTGTAATTTGGAAACACATAATATCTGTTTGGTAGGATTAAATGAGATAATGTACATAAACTGCTTACCTTGGGGTCTGGCACATAGTTAAGCCCTCAAATTGCAACTCTAATGTAAATTACTTTTTAAGTTGGATACTTTAAGTGAAATTAAATTCTGCCTCACCTGAGATTATCTTCTGTTAACCTTGCTTTTACTTCCATGTAATAATTTTCAAAGAAGCATTAAAGGATATGGGAAAGACAGGATTTACAACAAAAAGTTCTGGGATCCAACAAAATGAAATTTACTTAACTTTTCTTATCTAAGGAGATAAGATTTTACAGCCTCTTATATGCCTATAGAGAGTTGAAGCCAAAGGTAGTATGATCTAGGTCAGAAAAATTACATGTTTCTTAAGTGTTATTGCTATAATAATTCTGTGTTAAAATATTTTTCCTTTGGAATATACAATGATATATCAACTTTCTTCCTCCTCTACTTGTTTTTAATTGTTATTTCATTAGGCTATTCATTCAATTGATTGGCATCATGAGGGCAAACAATTCATGTGCAGCCATTCAGATGGTAGCTTGACTTTATGGAACCTGAAAAGCCCAAGTCGTCCTTTCCAGACCACAGTTCCACATGGTAAGATATATGCTTTCAAAAGAAAGAAACTCTGGAGATGCAGTGCCACTACTTGAACTAGGAAAGTTGGTATCATTATCACTAAAAAGAGGTAATAGATAGCTTCTGATTCTAAATACCCCTTTATACCTCCTTCAGATGCCCACCTTATGACCCAAAGTTTCTAACTTATCCTTCCTCCTGTCTGTCAACTTTTCTACATTGTAACTGAAAGTATATAGAGGCCTCCCAGGCAAAAATCGAATAATTGATGATTGCTGTGTCTGAAGCAGAGGAAATGATGCAGGAATTTGACCAATTTTAAGGGGTAAGGAAGCTAGTGAGAGATGGGACTTTATGGATCTAACTCTTAGACCTAATTTCTGTACTGCTTTAGAGTCTTTTATCTTCTAAATTCCCCTGTTTATTTTCACTTATGCCATTTGAGTACTGTGGTTTTTCTTTTAGGTTGTATTTCTTATTATATCCCTCATTGAAAGGAGATATTTAGGATTTATGTTGGTTCTACCTAACTGGACAGAATAACAATGTCAAATGTATGAATAACTTTTATTCAGAGGCTGTATTGTTTTCCATAATATAGGTGATCTGAGTTTTCGTGTTTACCTCATACTCTTGGTTGTAAGAATGGAAAAGTCAAAACCTAGAGGTTATCAAATATGTTGTGTTACAGTTTCTGGGTGTTTATTACAGTTTTACATTTAGAAAATAGTGGTATGTTTGTATAGTGGGTGACCCATAAATCAAAAGATGGAATTATTCCAGCTTGGGTTGTTCTGCCATCTTTTTGTACCATCATGTTCTATCTGCAAAAGACTAAATTATTGCAGTATTTATCTTAGCAGTTTACTTAAGAGATTACCTTACATTTAGGCACTTAACTTAGAGATGCTTTATTTATTTATATAGAAGTACCATTGATATATTATTTGTATTAGTATTGGGTATACAGTATAGTGATTAAATATTTTTATAGATTGTACTCCATTTAAAGTTTATATAAAATAGTGGCTGTAATTCCCTGCAGTGTGCAATATTCCTTATTTGTTCTATACGTGGTAGTTTATATCACTTCATCTCATACCCTAGTTTGCCTCTCCCCCTTCCTTCTCTACTCTGGTTACCACTAGTTTGTTTTCTATATCTGTGAGTCTGTTTCTGTTTTGTTTTGTTTTTGGTTCCACATACAAGTGACAAAGAGTATTTGTCTTTCTTTGAATTGTGTAACTTAGCATGCTGTTGCTGCTGCTGCTGCTGCTGCTGCTGCTAAGTCACTTCAGTCGTGGCTGACTCTGTGCAACCCCATAGATAGCAGTCCACCAGGCTGCCCCAGTCCCTGGGATTCTCCAGGCGAGAACACTGGAGTGGGTTGCCATTTCCTTCTCCAGTGCATGAAAGTGAAAAGTGAAAGTGAAGTCGCTCAGTCGTGTCTGACCCCATGGACTGCAGCCTATCAGGCTCCTCTCTCCATGGGATTTTCCAGGCAAGAGTACTGGAGTGGGGTGCCATTGCCTTCTCCATAACTTAGCATAGTACTCTTCTATTCTGCCTTTCATTTACTTTATAATTAGACATACACAATTAATTACCATGAAGTTCCAAGTATACTTGAGAAGAATATAATTTCCTTTTACACGAAGGTCAAATTTGAAATTCTTATTTTTACTTTGTACTATTTAAATCTTCACTGTTTTTATTATTGAGTTTTCAGTTCTTAGAGAAATACCTATTATTAAAACCTCTATTATTGTGAATTTTTGCTTGTAATTCTATTCTTTTTGAGTTTATACTTTAAAAACCAAATAGCAAAATGTGGTTTATAATGTTTATCAAATCTTCTATGATTTAACTGATATTTGACTACTAACCAATTTCTGAGAAACTGGTATTAAAATTTAATGGTTATAGAATTATCTGCTCTCTTTAATTTTGTCCTTTTTTTTGTTTCATGTGTTTTAAGATTTTATTATTAGACATCCATCATGTCTTCTGTAGAGAACATATAGTTGGGTCTTGCATTTTTATTCACTCTAACATCATTTAGTTGGAGTGTTCACTAATATTAAATAGAATCACTTACAGTATTGCATTTTTGTTCCTTTTATCTCCCCCTTTTGCCTTCTTTTGGCTTATTTTAAAGTTTTTACTGTAATTCATTTGAATTTACATATAGGCAACTTACCTTCATCTTCACATAGTCTTTTTAATCAGTTGCTCTAGGGATTACAGTATACTTCCTTAACTTTCCATATTAGAGTTAATTGTAACATTTTACATAAAATGTAGAAATTTCACAACCACATATATTTATTTACCTTCACCCATTGTCCTTTATGCAATATTTATCGTATTTATTACATCAAAATACAATGTTTTAATTTTTACTTTGAATACGCAAGTATTTTTTATTGTTGTATAGTTAACTTACAGTGTTAGTTTCAGGTGTACAACTTAGTGATTCAGTTGTTTTTTCAGATTATATTCCAACATAGGTTATTACTGAATATAATTCCCTGTTCTATGCAGTGAATCCTTGTTGCTTATCTATTTTATGTATAGTAGTTTATATCTGTTAATACAGTACTTGTAATTTTCCTCTCCTCCCTCCCCTTTTACATTTGTTTTCAATATCTATGAGTCTGTTTCTATTTTGTGTATAGATTCATTTGTATTATTTTTTAGATTCCACATATAAGTGGTATCATAATGTTTGTCTTTCTCTGACTTACTTCACTAAGTATAATGTTCTCTAGGTCCATCCATGTTGCTGCAAATGACAATATTTCATTCTTTTTATTGCTGAGTAATATTGCACTGTTATGTGTATTTGTCACACACCACTTCCTAAGACAGTCATTTGTTGATGGACACTTGAGTTGTTTCCATGTCTTGGCTATTGTAAATAGTGCTGCTATCAACATTGGTGTGCATATATCTTTTTGAGTCAGAATTTTCTTTTTTCTTTCTTTTTGGGTATATACCCCGTAGTGGTATTGCTGGATCACATAGGTAGCTCCATTTTTAGTTTTAAAGGAACCTCCATACTACTATCCATAATGGCTATACCAGTTTATGTTCCTTCCTGCAGAGTTCTCTTTTCTCCACATCTTCTCTAGCCTTTATTATTTGTAGACATTTTGATAACCATTTTGACCACTGTGAGACTTAACTTATTCTGTTTTTGACTTGCATTTGACTAGCATTTCTCTAATAATTAGCAATCTTTTCATATGTCAGTCATCTATGTCTTCTTTGGAAAAAACGTCTGTTTAGGTCTGCTCATGTTTTGATTAGGTGGTTGGGTTTTTTTAAAAATATTGAGTTGTATGAGCTATTTGTATATATTAGGTATTAAACCCTTGACAGTCATATAATTTAAATATTTTATCCTATTCTGAGGGTTGTCTTTTTGTCTTGTTTATGGTTTTCTTTGTTGTACAAAAGTTTTTAAGTTTAATTGGGTCCCATTTGCTTATTATTGTTTTTAATTTCTTTATTCTAGGAGATGGGTCAAAAAAGATCTTGATGCAGTTATGTCAGTGTTCTGCCTATGTTTTCCTCTATGAGTTTTATTGTATCCAGTCTTACATTTAGGTCTTTAATCCATTTTGAGTTTATTTTTGTGTATGGTTGTTAGGTACTGTTCTAATTTTGTTCTTTTACATGTAGCTGTCCCGTTTTCCCAGCACCACTTATTGAAGAGGCTGTCTTTTCTCCGTTGTATATTTTTGCCTCCTTTGTCATATATAAGGTGACCATGAGTGCATGGGTTTATCTCTGGGCTTTCTATTATGTACCATTGATCTACATTTCTGTTTTTCTGCAAGTACCATACTGTCTTGATATCTATTGCTTTGGAATATAGTCTGAAGTCATGGCACCTGATCCATCCAGCTCCATCTTTCTTTCTCAGTATTTTTTTGGCTATTCAAAGTTTTTTGTGTTTCCATACAAATTTTTAAATTATTTGTTTCAGTTCTGTGAAAACATGGTGGTAATTTGACAAGGATTACATTGAATCTATAGATTGCCTTGATATTATGGTCTTTTTAACAATATTGATTCTTCTAATCCAAGAACATAGTATTTTCTTTCCATCTGTGTCTTCTTTAATTTCTTTCATCAGAGGCTTATAGTTTTTCGCATACCAGTCTTTTGCCTCCCTAGCTAGGCAGGTTTATTCCTAGGTTTTTTATTCTTTTTGAAATCATAGTAAATGGTACTGTTTCCTTAAATTTTCTTTCTGACAGTCCATTTTGTACAGAAATGCAACAGATTTCTGTATATTGATTTTCATCCTACAACTTTACTGAATTCATTGATTAGCTCTGATAGTTTTTTGGTAGTATATTTTGAATTTTCTATGTATAGTATCATGCCATCTGCAAACAGTGACACTTTCATGTCTTCCTTTCTGATTTGGATTTCTTTTGTTTCTTTTTGTTGTATGATTGTCATGGCTAGAACTTCACAACTATGTTGATAGAGTGAACATCCTTTTTTTGTTCTTGATCTTAGAAGAAATGATTTCAGCTTTTTACCATTGATTATGGTGTTAGTTGGGCCTTCCCTGGTGGCTCAGATGGTAAAAAATCTGCCTGTAATGTGGGAGACCAGAGTTTGATCCCTGGGTCGGGAAGATCCCCTGGAGAAGGGGGATACTTCTGCCCACTTCAGTATTCTTGCTTGAAGAATTCCCCTGGACAGAGGAGTCTGGTGAGCTACAGTCCATGGGATTGCAAAGAGCTAGACATGACTGAGAGAGGAACACTTTCACTTCATGATATTAGCTGTGGGTTTGTCAAATATGGCCTTTATTATGTTGAAATATGTTTTCTCTGTGTCCTCTTTCTAGAGAGTTGTCATAATAAATGTTGATTTTTATCAAAAGTGTTCTGCACCTATTAAGATGATCATATGGTTTTTATTCTTCAATATGTTGATATGGTATATCACATTGATTTGTGGATATTAAAAAATTATTATCCTTGGGATGAATTCCATTTTTCATGGTATATGATTCTTTTATATATTGTTTGATGTGGTTTGTTAGTATTCTGTTGAGATTTTTTTCATTTATGTTCACCAGTGAAATTGCCCTATAATTTTCTTATTTGTGTGTGATATCTTGGTATGGTTTTGATATCAGGGTGATGCTTGACTCATAGAATGAGTTCAGAAGTGTTCCTTCCTCTGCAGTTTTTGAAATAGTTTGAGAAGGATAGGTTCTAACTCTTCTATAAATGTTCGTTACAATTCACCCACGAAGTCAATTTGTTCCGGACTTTTGCTTGTTGAGAGTTTTTAATTAATCATTCAGTTCCATTACTGGTCTGTTCATATTTCCTATTTCTTCCTAGTTTAGTCTTGGGAAGGTGTGCCTTTCTGAGAATTTGTCCATTTCTCTTAGGTTGCCCATTTTATTGGCATATAGTTGTTCATAGTAGTCTCTTATGATCCTTTGTATGTCTGTGGTGTGGGTTATAATCTCTTTTTCTTTTCTGGTTTTATTGATTTGAGTGAGCCCTCTCCTTTTTTTCTCAATGAGTCTGGCAAAAGATTTATCAATTTTGTTTATATTTTCAGAGAATCAGTTTTTACTTTCAAGAATCATTTTTATTTTTTCTTAGACTCAATTTTGTTTCTGCTGTCATCTTTATAATTTTCTTTGTTGTACTAACTTTTGGTTTTGTTTGTTCTTTTTCTAGTTGCTTTAGGCCTAAGGTTAGGTGTTGCTTATTTGAGATTTCTCTTGTTTCCTGAGGTAAACCTGTATATACCATAGATTTTTCTCTTAGAACTGCTTCTGGTGCATCTCATATATTTTGGATCATTTTTTGTTTTCATTTCTGTCAAGGTATTTTTTAATTTCCTTTTTGATATTTTCAATGATCCACTGATTGTTAAGTAGCATATTGTTTAGCCTTCATGTGTTTGCATTTATTACATTTTTTTCTTATAGTTGATTGATTTCTAGTCCTCATAGTGTTTTGCTTGGAAAAGATACTTGATGTGATTTCAGTTTTCTTACATTTATTGAGGGCTTTTTTCTTTTTTTTCTGGCCTAGTATAATTTATCCTGAAGAATGTTCCATGTGCACTTGAAAAGAATGTGTGTTCTGCTTTTTGATGGAATGCTCTATAAATATCAATCAAGTTCATTTGCTCTAATGTGTTATTTATGGCCTGTGTTATATTATTGATTCCTTCTCTGGATGTTCTGTCCATTGATGAAAGTGGGGCGTTAAAGTTTCCCACTCTTACTGTATTACCGTCAATTTCTCCTATTATGGCTGTTGGCATTTGCCTTATATATTGAGGTGCTCCTATGCTGGGTGCATATATATTTACAATTGTTGTATCTTCTTTTTGGCTTGATTCCTTGATCATTATGTAGTGTCCTTCTTTCTCTCTTATAACAATCTTTATTTTAAAGTCACTTTGTTGTATGTAAGTACTGCTACCTCAGCTTTCTTTTGATTTCCATTTGCATGGAATACTTTTTTTCCATCCCCTCACTTTCAGTCTGTATGTGTCTCTAGATCTGAAATGGGTCTCTTATAAGCAGCATATATGTGGGTCTTGTTTTTGTACCATTCAGCCAACCTATATCTTTTGGTGGAAGCTTTTGGTCCAGTTATATTTAAGGCAGTTATCAATTTTTATGTTCTTGCCATTTTTTTGTAAATTGTTTTGGATTTGGATTTGTAGCTTTCCCCCGCTTTCTTCTTCTCTTGTTCTATTTTCCTGTGATTTATGCTTGGATTTTTTTTTCTGTGTATCTGGGGATCTGTTATTGCTTTTGGATTTGTCACTATCAAGAGGTTTTTGTATAGTAATCTATATATACATGATTAAGTTGCTTATCTCTTACTTTCACATGCATTTCAAAAACCTTAAATGTATACTCTCCTCCCCCTCACGATTACTGTTTTTGATATCATATTTTGCATCTAATTGTTTTGTGTATCCCTTAACTCTTTATTGTGGATGTAGATGATTTAATGACTCATCTTTTAACCTCCCTACTGGTTTTGTGTATGCATGGTTTTGAACCTTTACTGTATCTTTGCTTTACTGGTGAGATTTTTCATTTTATAATTTTCTTGTTTCTAATTGTGGCCTTTTTTTTTTTTTTTTGCCTAGAGAAGTTCCTTTAATATTTGTTGTAAAGCTGGTTTTAGTTCAGTTCAGTAGCTCAGTCGTGTCTGACTCTTTGCGACCCCATGAAGTGCAACACACCAGCCTCCCTGTCCATTACCAACTCCCGGAATTTACTCAGACTCATGTCCATCGAGTCAGTGATGCCATCCAGCCATCTCATCCTCTGTTGTCCCCTTCTCCTCCTGCCCCCAATCCCTCCCAGCATCAGGGTCTTTTCCAGTGAGTCCACTAGCTCTTCGCATGAGGTGGCCAAAGTAGTGGAGTTTCAGTTTTAGCATCAGTCTTTCCAGTGAACACCCAGGACTGATCTCCTTTAGGATGGACTGGTTAGATCTCCTTGCAGTCCAAGGGACTCTCAAGAGTCTTCTCCAACACCACAGTTCAAAAGCATCAATTCTTCAGTGCTTAGCTTTCTTCACAGTCCAACTCTTACATTCATACATAACCACTGGAAAAACCATAGCCTTGACTAGATAGACCTTTGTCGACAAAGAATGTCTCTTCTTTTTAATATGCTATCTAAGCTGGTCAGAGCTTTCCTTCCAAGGAGTAAGCATCTTTTAATTTCATGGCTGCAATCACCATCTGCAGTGATTTTGGAGCCCCAAAAAATAAAGTCTGACACTGTTTCCCCATCTATTTCCCATGAAGTGATGGGACCACATGCCATGATCTTAGTTTTCTGAATGTTGAGCTTTAAGCCAACTTTTTCACTCTACTCTTTCACTTCCATCAAGAGGCTTTTTAGTTCCTCTTCACTTTCTGCCATAAGGGTGGTGTCATCTGCATATCTGAGGTTATTGATATTTCTCCCGGCAATCTTTTTGATTCCAGCTTGTGCTTCTTCCAGCCCAGTGTTTCTCATGATGTACTCTGCATATAAGTAAAATAAGCAGGGTGACAATATACAGCCTTGACATACTCCTTTTCCTATTTGGAACCAATCTGTTGTTCCATGTCCAGTTCTAACTGTTGCTTCCTGACCTGCATATAGGTTTCTCAAGAGGCAGGTGAGGTGGCCTAGTAGTCCCATCTCTTTCAGAATTGTCCACAGTTTATTGTGATCCATACAGTCAAAGGCTTTGGCATAGTCAATCAAGCAGAAATAGATGTTTTTCTGGAACTCTCTTGCTTTTTTGATGATCCAGCAGATGTTGGCAATTTGATCTCTGGTTCCTCTTCCTTTTCTAAAACCAGCTTGAACATCTAGAAGTTCACAGTTCATGTATTGCTAAATTCTGGCTTGGAAAATTTTGAGCATTACTTTACTAGCATGTGCTGCTGCTGCTATGTCACTTTAGTCGTGTCCAACTCTGTGCGACCCCATAGACGGCAGCCCACCAGGCTCCACCGTCCCTGGGATTCTCCAGGCAAGAACACTGGAGTGGGTTGCCATTTCCTTACTAGCATGTGAGATGAGTGCAATTGTGCGGTAGTTTGAGCATTCTTTGGCATTGCCTTTCTTGGGGATTGGAATGAAAACTGACCTCTTCCAGTCTTGTGGCCACTCCTGAGTTTTCCAAATTTGCTTGCATAATAAGTGCAGCACTTTCACAGCATCATCTTTCAGGATTTGAAAGAGCTCAACTAGAATTCCATCACCTCCACTAACTTTGTAGTGGTGCTTTCTAAGGCCCACTTGACTTCACATTCCAGGATGTCTGGCTCTAAGTGAGTGATCACACCATTGTGATTATCTGGGTCGTGAAGCTCTTTTTTTGTACAGTTCTCCTGTGTATTCTTACCACCTCTTCTTAATATCTTCTGCTTCTGTTAGTTCCATACCATTTCTGTCCTTTATCGAGCCCATCTTTGCATGAAATGTTCCCTTGGTATCTCTAATTTTCTTGAAGAGATCTTTAGTCTTTCCCATTCTGTTGTTTTCCTCTATTTATTTGCATTGATCACTGAGGAAGGCTTTCTTATCTCTCCTTGCTATTCTTTGGAACTCTGCATTCAGATGCTTATATCTTTCCTTTTCTTGCTTTTTGCTTCTCTTCTTTTCACAGCTATTTGTAAGGCCTCCCCAGACAGCCATTTTGCTTTTTTGCATTTCTTTTCCATGGGGATGGTCTTGATCCCTGTCTCCTGTACAATGTCCCAAACCTCTGTCCATAGTTTATCAGGCACTGTATTAGATCTAGTCCATTAAATCTATTTCTCACTTCCACTGTATAATCATAAGTGATTTGATTTAGGTCATACCTGAATGTCTAGAGGTTTTCCCTACTTTCTTCAATGTAAGTCTGAATTTGGCAATAAGGAGTTCATGATCTGAGCCACAGTCAGCTCCTGGTCTTGTTTTTGCTGAGTGTATAGAGCTTCTCCATCTTTGGCTGCAAAGAATGTAATCAATCTGATTTAGGAGGCTAAAGCTTCTGAAAGCAAGAGGTTGGGGTCAGATTGGAGTGTCCATTCCTGAGAAGGCCCTTTCAGTTCCTGCACAGCTTCATTTCTAGTTTACTGGGAGTTTTTATCAGAATGGGTGTTGGATTTTGTCACATGCTTCTTATGCATCTTTATATGGTGATGTGTTTTTCTTTTTTGGCTTATTGATGTGATGGAGTACATTAATTAGTTTTTGAATGTTGAACCAGCCTTACATATCTGGGATAAATTGCACTTAGTCATGGTATAGCATTCTTTTTACCACCGTCTCTTTCTTCTGCTTCTGTTTGCCTGGAATATCTTTTTCCATTGCCTCACTTTCAGTATGTGTCTTTACATGTGAAATTAATCTCTCATAGGCAGCATATTGTAGTCTCTTGTCTTATTACACAGTCTGCCACTCTGTGCCTTTTGATTGGAGCGTTTAGTGCATTGACATTTAAGGTAACTATTGATAGATATAAATTTAATGCCATTTAAAATCTTATTTTCTAGTTGATTTTGTATTTCTTCTTTGTTCCCTTCTTTCTGTCTTTTTATGGTTTGAAAATTTTCTTTTGTATTATGCTTATGTTTTCTTTTGTTTTTTCATGTACTTGGCAACTTATTGACTAAAAACTTTAAAAAATATTTTATTTATTTTTATTGGAACATAATTGGACATGTGAACACAGGTGGGAAGGGGTGGGTGGGACAGATTGGCAGAGTAGCACTAATGTATGTATACACTACCATGTGTAAAGGGATAGCTAATGAGAAGCTGCTGTATAGCACAGGAAGCTCAGCTCAGTGCTCTGTGATGACCTAGAGGGATGGGATGAGGGGCTGGTAGGGAGGCTTTAGAGTGAGTGGCTCTGTGTATACATCTAGCTGATTCACTTTGTTGTATAGCAGAAACTAATTCCTTTTTTGTTTGTATTTTGTGCATCTATTTATTTTGTTTTTTATTTGTGGTTAAAGTTTTTCAAGTGTGTTAACCCAATACCATATCTACTTGCTTAGGCTGGTAGTCATATAGGCTCAAAGACATTAAGAAAAAAAAAAATCTTCATTTTCTTACACCCCTCCCCAACATTTTATGATTTTGATGTACTGTTTTACATCATCATGTTTATTCTTTTGCTATTCATTGTAATTATCATCACTTTCAAAAAAACTTTTTAAATTCATGTACTGACCTATTTAAGTGATTTGCTTCCCAATTGTTATTTTCTCTTTCCTATAGATTCTTGCTTCTTTTCTGTTTAGATAAGTCCTTTCAGTAGTCCTTTCAATAGTTCTATTGCTGTATTCCTTTAGCTTTTGCTTATCTGCGGAATTTCTAAATGACAATCTTGCTGGATAGAGTATCTTAGGGTGTAGGATTTTCCCTTCCAGAGCTTTGTATATAACATGACAGTCCCCTCTGGTCTGCAAGATTTCTGTAGAGAAACCAGATGATAGCCTTATGAGGGTTCCCTGTAACCTACTTTTTTTTCTTTTGCTGCCTTTAGAATTCTCTGTTTATGATATATTTTGGTGTAAGTCTGGGTTCTTCCTGTTTTGGACCCGCTGTGCTTCTTGTGCCTAGATAGTTTGTTTCCTTAGGTTTGGGACAAAATTTCCATAATTTCTTAAAATATATTTTCAATCCTCTTTTCTCTTTCTTCTTCTTTGGGATCCCTATTATGTGTGTAATAGGTCTTTTATATTGCTTTTTTTTTTTATCTGTCTATTGTTCTGATGCATAATTTCCATTCTTTTCTTCCAGATCACTTATTTGTTCTTCTGAATTGTTAAGTTCGGTATTTATTGCTTTCAGCTCAGCTTTTGTCTCAGAAAATTAGTTTTCTAATTTTAATTGGCTTTTCTTTATAGTTTCTAGTTCCTTGTTCAGTGATCTGCCTTTCTTAATTCCTGTTGATAGCCTTTCTTAATTCTGTCAGTATTTTTATTAGTCTTCTTTTTTGAACTCCAAGACTGGGGAGATTTGTTTGTTCTTTCAGGGGATTTCTCTTGTTCTTTTAATTGGAAGTGGTACTGCTGCTTCTTCATTTTTCTTAGATTTCTTCGACTCTATGAATTAAGAAGAAACAGTTGTCCACTGCAGTCTTAAAGGGCTGTTTTTATGTGGGTATCCCTGTGTAGCCTGTGTCTGTGTAATATTTTTGGTGAGAGGGCTGTTTTTAATATGGCTGCCTGCCTCAGCTTTCCTCATTGTGTCCTGCCCATTATCCTCTTGATAATGGGTGTGACTGGTATTGTGGTGATCAGAGCCTGCCTCGATTGTTGAATGGGGCCTCCGTTTTGCTCTGTGGTTGTCACAGCCCTGTTGCGGGTAGGGTCTGCTCCCAGTTGTTGGAGTAGTAGCTTCTAGATCCATTTCTGAGCTGTGGTGTGAGGTAGGTGAGAGTGAAACACTTCGCTGGGGGACGAGGCACTAACTGTTCCTCCCCAGGAACTGTCTACTGGGAAGTGTGCTCTGTGGTCTCACCCATGAGTATGCTCTCGTTGGCACCACCCTTGGCCCTTCCTCAGGATAAGAATGCAAGCCATCAGCCCAGTTCCTTAGGCACTGTGCTCACCAGTCCACCAGCATAGATATGCAGGCACAGATCCACTGGTCAGGCACCAGGACCTGCTGTGAGACCTCAGGGGTCAATCCAGACATTGGCCCTGCCTTTGCTTGTTCTGGCAGCTACTAATGCCAGACCCATCCAACCCTGGGACTACCAGTAGTCTGCTTGAATGTATCACAGGCTCTGAGCTTACAAAGGAGCCTATGGCATAAATCCTCCAAAGCCAACAGGACACTGCTCAAATTTCAGCCCTGCTTCTAAAGTCATGTGGCTCTGGCTCCTGGGGATCAACACAGATTTCAGCCTTGCCTCTGTGTGTGTACGGCCCACAGTGCTTGAGCATGCCCAGAGCTCACAGAGGCAGAGCCGTGCCCACTGTGAGCATGTTTTGGTACCCTTCCATTCTTGCACATTTACAGTGGGGCTTCAGTGGCAGAATCAAGCTCCATCCTGTGTACCCCCAATTGTAGTCTAAGACACACTCTAGCCCCTTCAGGCTGCCTCTGCACAGCTAACCTCAGGTTTCTCCCTGGGTCTATCCACTGGAGCCCAAGTTTTAGCTCACCGCCCAGTGAGCACCACAGACATGCATCTCGGTCTAGAGACTGCAAGTGAGGTAGCCAGGACCATCTATGCTAATCTCTGTTTGTTCTGCCTACCACAGGCCAGCTGCTACACTCTCCTCTGAGCCTCTGAAGCTCCCTGTTTTTCACTGTTGATCTCCCAGCCGTTGAAGGGGGTTCCCAGGGTGAAGGAACCTTTCTTCTTTTACAGATCCCTCCCAGGGGTGCAGGTTCTGTTCTGATTGCTTTTTTTCCCCTTTTGTCCTACCTGCTTAGATGATGATCTTTCCTGCAGTTTTGATCACATGAGATCTTCCACCAGTATTCAGTAGGAATCTATGAGAATTTTTCCACATGTAGATGTATTTTTAATGTATCTGTGGGAGGATATGAGCTCCACATGGTTCTATTCCACCATCTTGATCTTTCTTCAGTTGTTTTTGATCAGAGAGGGAAAATTTTTCTTCTTTCACCAGTAAATATGATGGTAAGCTCTGGGTTTCTATTCATAGTAATTTATCAGGTTGAGGAAATCTTTTTCTTTTCCTTTGTGGAGCTTTTGTTTAATCAAAAGAGTGTCAGACTTCATCAGATGCCTTTTTAGTCTGTTGAGATAATTGTTTAATTTTTGTTCTTTATTCTATTGATAAAGGTATATTACAGTAACTGGTTTTTCTGATGGTAACCATATTCCCGTAATTTAGAAAAACCTCACTTCTTCATTGTTATATTTCTGTCTTAGCCTCATATCAGGATGTTTGATCTCATACAATGGATGGTACTAATAGTTTTATAGAATTAGTTGGCAAATATTTCCTCTTTGGTTTTTAGGAGAATGTTTGAAGGATTGGTGGCAGAATTTAAGTCTTTTATCTCTGTTTCTGTCTTTTCTGGTCAGTTCAGCTATTTTACTGATCTTTTCAGAGAACCAGATTTCAGTTTATTGATTTGCTATTGATATATATTTTTTCTATTCTATTAATACTTCATTAAAGTGAAGTGAAAGTTACTCAGTCATGTCCGACTCTTTGTGACCCCATGTACTATACAGTCCATGGAATTCTCCAGACCAGAATGCTGGAGTGGTTAGCCTTTCCCTTCTCCAGGAGATCCTTCCAACCCAGGGATCGAACCCAGGTCTCCAGTATTTTTTTGTTTGAACCATTTATTTAGTCAAAGGTATGTATGTATATAGGGCCTTCCCTAGTGGCTCAGATGGTAAAGAATCTGCCTGCAAGATGGGAGACCCAGGTTCAATTCCTGGGTTGGGAAGATCCCCTGGAGAAGGGAATGGCAACCCACTCTACTATTCTTGCCTGGAGAATTCCATGAACAGGGGAGCCTGGCGAGCTACAGTCCATGGGGTCACAAAGAATCGGACATGATTGATTGAGCAACTACTACACACACATGTATGTATAGAAGTTGTTACGTTAGCCTTTTTGCTGCTTATGTGTGGTTCTCTTCCTTTGTTCTTGTGGATTCAAGTTACCATTTGGTCTCCCTCCAGTGTAGCCTTGCTCCCATCAACCTTCTCTGTGTTATTATTTTCAAATAAGTATCCCATATTACAATTATATATATATATCAATTTTTACATTGCTTCTTAAGTCAGTTAAGATTAAAAAGGAAATGTATAATTATACTGTCTTTTATAATTACCTACATTAATTACTTTTACTTATAATCTTTGTATATAGGTTCATATTACTCTTTCAGCCTAAAGAACTTCTTTGTATTTTTTGTAAGGGAGCTCTGCTTGCAACACATTCTCTCAGTTTTTGTTATCTGGAAATATCTTTATTTCACCTTAATTTTTGAAAAGTGAAATAATCAAAATTATTTCATTTTGAATATTTCAAATTATTTTGATAATGATTATTGAAATAATTTTGATGAACATAAGCTTCTTGGTTAAGAGGGTTTCTTTTCCCAGTAAATTAAGTATGTCATTCCTCTGCCTTTTGACTTATTGTTTCTGATGAGTCTCAGCTATTAACCTTATTGGGGCTCCCTTATATACAATGAATGATTTTTCTCTTGGTCCGTTCAAGATTTTTTTTTCTTTTAGCATTTTTACCTTGATGTTTCTGGGAGTAGATTGACTTTTTTATCCTACATGGAGTTTTTTGAGGTTCTTAGATGTATAAATAATGTTTTTCAAATAATTTAGAAAAGTTTCAGCCAATATTTCTGTGAATGTTTTCTCCTTTCTCTCCTCTCCTTCTAATATTCCCATAATGCACTTGTTGGTATGATTAATAGTATCCTACCTTTCTTTGAGACTTTTTACTTTTCTTCAGTTTTTTCCCTTCCTGTTTTTCCTGAACATTTGTAATTATCTTCTTGTTTTCCATCATCAGCATCTTACCTCCTCAAAATTTCTTTATTAAATAAACCAGTATTAATATTTCTGAGACATTGCTCTATGCATATTATTTCTCAACTTGGAAGTTTCCAGTGGCTCTCCCTTGTCAACACGGCAAATCTGTCTTATAGATTGCCATTATATGGCTCTTTTGTACCTCATCAGCATTCTTTCCTCTCTTCTTCTACATGAATCTTTTAATCTACCCAGTTTGGCTTATGCATTGTTCTCTCATCATACTGGCCATATTCTCTCAACATTCTGCCTTCATGTCTTTTCTTATACTCTCCTAGCCAACTTTTGTCTTTTAGTTCTTAGTCTAGTATCTAGGAAGTCTTCTGTAAAATTCTACAAAATCTTCTGTTACAAAAGGAAACCATAGTTTTATTCTCCACTCTTAAAGTACTTCATGTCTATCAGTCATTTATGGTACCTAATATTATCATTTTCAAATTTTTTTTGTTTAGTAAATTTTAAGCTTCTTGGTGGTTATTTCTCTGTACCCTCCCACTTACTTCGATACTGTGAAAATAAGCAATAGCAAGTTATTGACAGTGTTGTTTTATACAAAATGACATTTAAGCATATTTCAGTTACTAACAGGCAATAAATATAATCAAAGCAGAGAGCTTTGGCTTCAAATAAATCAGAGTTGGAAATTGAAGTAAAACATTAGTTAATTAAACAATGATTCTTTTCTATTAAAATCAGTGCGTGGTACTGATGTTTACTGACTGAAAAATAGTACTTGGTTACACATATATATATATACATATATATATATATACACACACAATTGCAAAAATGCTGTTTTGGTCAGCTAACAGTTTGACAGTTACTAGAGAAGCACTGGGTAGAAAAAATGTCAACTGAGAATAATGGGCTGCTTTGCTAAGTCTGTTACTTCCTTTAATTCTCTAATTCCATTCATTATCAAAACTTAGTAATCCCTGACTAGCTCTAAGACCACTGTACAGAATGAGTCCCTGAGCCAAAGTTGTCCCTTTGTAATGATCTATATTTAGTGTTAACAGTTCTTTTTCATATATAATATAGATACTTTTAATCCTGTTTTACAGTATAAATGATATTGGTCAATATTTATTATTGGGTTGCTTCTTCAGTTGACATAGGGTAAAAGAAAAAGAAGGAAATTTCAAAAAACATGCCATGGAGCAGATAAGGTATACTGTATGTGGATAGCCACTAAACAAATTGGATAAAACTGTCCTGACTTCCAAGTTGGATTTGTCTTTGCCATTCTGAAACTGTGATGAAATTTTAACTTATATGCATGTAAACATCTCTCTACATGATAGGTTTCTTTGTCTACAAATAGCTCTGGCAGTGTAAGAATATTGATTAAAATAAAAGGTGTCATCTTACAAAACAGATTAATAAGCAAAATTTTAACTATAAAGATAAAGCTTACTTCTGCCTATGACATACTTATTTCCATTTTCAACTCTTCTTGATGTTTTATTCAAACTCTTATGGAATCTGAACATAATCTTTCCTTTATAAGAAACTATTATTTTTGTTTTATGTAGAGTTCATCATTAAAATTTTAAAAAATCTTGAAATAAATCACCTGTGTTCATTGTCTAATGGACTTTCCTTTGAATTTGATGAAAATGCAGTGATTTTCATAGTGTATCATAAGTTTTAAGTGACAAGTCTTTCTGCATGTGAAAGGGTTTTCTTGTTTCATAGGTAAAAATTGTAAAGCCTAGTATGGATTTTCATAATATATTTCATTATACAGACAAGTATATATGTGTGTGTCTTCAATTCTGCCATTGTTTATCATGAAACTTGTGTAATTAAAATAACCTTATATGATACTAGATTTATACATTGAGAATGTGAAGCAATAAAAATATGTTTACAAATAACTATTGATTATATAACAGTCAATTGTTAGGGCTCAATAAACCATTTATAAATTTAACAAGAATGTTAGAATGCATAGAAATGTGTCTATCTGATTATTAAAAATACATAATTACTTTTAAAATTCCTTTAAAAATTCTCATTGATAAGTAGAATTTAATTCATATTTAATAAAATCCTTTTCTTTCTTTAGGAAAAAGTCAAAGAGAAGGAAGAAAACCTGAATCTTGCAAACCAATTCTTAAAGTAGAATACAAGACTTGTAGAAACAGGTATGCATTTTTACTTGGGGGGTTGTGGAAAAATATGTAAGAAAGAGTGACAAGAAATACAGATATCTTTTAATGTTTATATATTATTAGGTTTTACATAATTATATTAACATTAACAGCAATGTTCCTTGATAACATTTATTATTCAATGGGTATGTATATGATGCCAATATTATAAATAGTAACTCTTAATTATTTAAAGATTTATATGACTATTCGGATAAGTATTATATACATTAATTTTAACAATGTAGGGCTTTTGGGCCATGCAATTGCAAGTAGCAATCATTTAGCATTATTAAACAGCAAAAGCTATTTACCTATTAGTATTATATAGGAATTAAATATATAAGTCTCTGTACTGTAAGATCTTACATTTTGAATTTGGAAAGATTAAAGTTAGTTGGGAATATAAACATTTATGTATATTAGTATAATACAATATAAATTTTAAGATATAGAAAATTTAAAATAATATTTAATAAAATTTATCTTATATCTGTAGAAGGCATATCCAATACATCGGCAATGTTCTTTATACTTAAAGTAATTATTAGTGGCAATATTCACATCCAGAATTACCATAATTACAAATCTTGTGTAGACCTTAGTTTTAAGTCTAAATTGGATAATTCTACTTTATATTACTTAAATGCTCACACTAGAATATTTTCCTGTCATCACAGGTACATATAAGATTTGCTTATAGCTGCTATTCTCAAAGTATGATAGATGGATCAAAACCTCTTTAGCCTAGCCTAATGTTACTATGCATAACTAGTAAAAATAACCACAGTTTTATTACTATTGTAACTAAAGTATTAAAACATTTAAAATTTAATCATTATGGATGAATATATTTTACATATATTCTTTCCTTCTTAAAACAGTGTTTATGACTTTAACTTTGCTTGAGTCTTCAGGCTCAATATTATTTACATCCATTGTTATACAGTGTCGCACTTCAAGGGCACCTAACCTTGCCTAAAGGGAATACAGAGAACAGTGAAGGAAGGAATCACTGAAATTCTTCTTAGGAAAGGAGATGCCTGAGATGGGATTTTAAGGGATGGAGGATAGGATGGTTTCAGATGAAGGGAGAAAAGGATAAACATAAAGAAAAGGTAATTCAGAAATCAGGAATTCAAGGCAAGACAGTTTACTATAATGATTAAGATCATTGGAGTAAAACAGCTGTGTGACCTTGAAAATTAACTTTTTAAAAATTTAATTTTCTCATCAACAGTACCTATCTCATCAATGATGTTTGTAACATCATAAATTTGATGAGAGGCCCACAGTGGATTTCTTAAAAAGCAGTTGTTGTTATCATCATCAACACCATTGATTTTCACACTGTTAATATTCTTTTATGATTCTAAATTGATATGTTCTAGTTATTGGTAGTTGAAGTTTGTGTAGAAATAATTCAGATTTCTAATGTGAAGTAATTATGATTAGTAATATAAGTAATATAATTATGATTAGTAATATCAGGCCACTTACTGTGCACTGTAGAACACTGTTGTTCTACAATTTGTTGTGATTTACAACTATATTAGGAGCAGTGGATCCACAGCTCAGAACACAAAGAGACCACAAAAACAGAGGAGCACGAACATTGAGTCCACAGCAAAGTGGGCTGTAGTCTGGAAGTGGAAATAAAGCTATTTCTGCTCCTTCTCGGACATAGCAGATACGTTGTGAAGTGAAGAAAATGGGATGGCTTTAGCAGGAACAGGAACTTGATAAGAGCCTTGCCTTTGTGTGCAGGGCTTCCCTGGTGGCTCAGGTGGAATGTGGGAGATCTGTGTTCAGTCCCTGGTCAGGAAGATCCCCTGGAGAAGGAAATGGCAACCCACTCCAGTACTCTTGCCTGGAAAATCCCATGGGTGGAGGAGCCTGGTAGGCTCCATGGGGTCACAGAGAGTCAGACATGACTGAGTGACTTCACTTTCCTTCACCATGTATGCTGCAGCAGCTGGGCCTCTTAAAGGCCTGCACAGGTAACAGATGTAAAGCATATGTTTTCTGTTTAATATTATCTTGGACTAGCCATTTACAAACTTGCTTAGGAATCATTGGTCCCTAGTCACGGATTTGCTTGCCGCAACTCTAGTCAAAATGGTCTCAGGCTTAATAATTTTATCCTTTTAAAAAAAGCAAATAATGATCTCTTTATCTACTATCACTAGCATTATCAGGTTCTTTGTTGTTAATAAAAATTACTCTCTGCTAATTTTTTAATCCCTTTCTATTGTAGCCACCTACAGATAGACTTCATGTGTAGTTAAATTCTCCAAGCTTTAGTATACCCATCTATTAAACGAGGATAATAGTAGTAGTTCCTGATTGGTATATCTTAAGGATTAAATACAATAATGCATTTGAAGTTCTTCACAAAATGCTTGGAACATCATAAATACTCAACAGATGTTACACATTTGTTACATTACACAATTTATCATTTAATCCATTTGCCTTCATTGAGACAAAATCTCAATGCTTTTTACTGTATTATCTATTTTATAAATTATACAGTAGTCTTTTTTTTCCTCTTGTGTACAGTTCTGTGGATTTTTTAGCAAATGTATAGATTCTTGAAATTGCCACCACAATAAGAATACAGAAAATTTCCATATTCACCAAATTATCTTTGCAGTTTGTAATTGTTATCCCTTAACAATTACACCTTTCCCCACTCCTAATCTCTAGAAACCAGTGATCTGTACTTTGTCACTATAGTTTTGCCTTTTTGAGCTGTCATGTAAGTGTAGTTACATATTATATAACTTTTGATCCTAGCTTCTTTTCCTCAACATAATGATACAAAGACTCAAGGAAAGTAAATTAGAGCTTTTTCCCATATTTAGTTTACAACTCAATTATTTGTGTGAAAATACTGACAAAACTTTACATATAAAATGCCTTCAGTAATTTCTATTTAAGTTCTGATGAAAACTTTTTATTTATTTATTTTTATTTTTACTTTATTTTACTTTACAATACTGTATTGGTTTTACCATACATTGACATGAATCCACCAGGGGTGTGCATACGTTCCCAAACGTGAACCCCCCTCCCACCTCCCTCCCCATAACATCTCTCTGGGTCATCCCCTTGCACCAGCCCCAAGCAACCTGTATCCTGCATTGGACATAGACTGGCGATTCATTTCTTACATGATAGTATACGTTTCAATGCCATTCTCCCAAATCATCCCACCCTCTCCCTCTCCCTCTGAGTCTAAAAGTCCTCTCTACACATCTGTGTCTCTTTTGCTGTCTTGCATACAGGGTCATCATTGCCATCTTTCTAAATTCCATATATATGTGTTAGTATACCATATTGGTGTTTTTCTTTCTGGCTTCTTAAACAACTTTTTGATTATTATATAGTCAGCATAAGATTAGCAAATGTCCCTTTGATATTGTTTGGTACTATATATGATACAATATGGAAAAGAACAGGGATTCTTATAGACTGAGTTCTAGAAACAAGTAGATTCTTCAGTTTAGCATATAGATAGAAGTGACTTATTTAGTGAAGCATATATTCTCAAGGAATTTGGTACAATAAAAGTGTCTAGTTCCTTTAAAAATTTTTTGGAGAATATTTTCAGTCTGGTCTTTACTTATTGAAAAATGCTTCATAGCAACACACATTTTCTTTTATATACATATGCTGGAGATACAGATATATGAGAAAAGAAAAATGAAAAGTTATGAAAATATTTAATAACTTTCTGACAGCTATAATATTTTATGATCATCTTAGCTCCCCTCTATTATCTAACTGTAACTTGCGGTTAACAGAAATGAAAAAGTTTGTTCCAAGTTAGTTTTACAAGCTAAATAAAATTGGCTTACCCTAGGTAAAAGGGAGAAGATCACATTTATTTCTGGTGAATTGTTTTCCCCTTGCATGTAGTTTTCTCCATCTTCTTGTCATAACCCTTTTATACAGAAATACCATTATGCAGACTTTTCATGTTACCCTCCACTATTCTGGGCTTGCCATTGTCACATTTCATTTTATATTGAAATTTGCTTCTATTTCTTCATGATTTAAACCCCATATGCCTACTAGTTAACATGATAAGCTAATATTGTCTAACATTCTAATAGTAGTAATTTAGCTTTTGGGAACCAACCACATGTGATGTTCTTTTGAGTCAGTGAGCATCTTTCCCCTGACCATCCTCACTGCCTTTTTCCCATCTCACCTCAACATCTTCAGACTGATTCATTAGTAATTTTAACAGTGAGAATGTACATCAAGTAAAAGGGAAATAGAATAGTAAATTTGTTGGATGAGATATTTGGAGGCAGAAAAGGCTTTTGCTCTGACAATTAGTGTACATAATCCCTACCAAAGTCCATTCTTTTTTGCCTCAATCCTGTGACATTGTGTCATCCTGAAGAACTCTGTCTCATTATTTTTCCTTTGTAGTGAACCATTCATAATATTTTCTGGTGGACTGTCCTATGACAAAGCTTGCAGAAGACCAAGTTTAACCATCATGCATGGAAAAGCAATCACAGTGCTTGAAATGGATCACCCTATTGTTGAATTTCTAACTTTGTGTGAAACACCCTATCCAAATGGTAAGTAACTAAAATGAAGTGATGTTGAAAAATAAGTTTTGAAATAATCAGTTCCTAACAAAATTAAGCTTAAATATTTTTAGTTTTGGCAGCTGACATCTACTGTGATACAACACTGTGAGCTACAGGTGCTGGAGCAGGCTCTGCAACTGTACCTACTTGACAGACTGGAAGTAAGACAAATGTAGTGCAACAGTGCTGGAGTTTCAGGTTCTAATATCAGGTAAGTGCTTTAAACTTTGATAAGGATGGTGGAAGCTGAGCTGGGAGGGTCCGATCGGGGTCCGGGGTGAAATCACTTGGAGAAACTGAGGTCTCCTAATAGCCTCTCCTAGACCAGCTCCACCCATCCCATTCCTGTGCCAATCAAAGTTAAAGCACTTACCTGATATCAGTGATCTGTAACTCTGGCGGTGCTGCATCTGTTTCACATCTGACTTTGCTTCAGATGCAACTGCAGCACCTGTGATTACTCTGGGATTGCTGATGTGTGGTTAGTGATTTATTCCAATTTTGAGAAAAATTAGAAGAGTCTTTGAGAGGAGAGGTGCTTAGGTATTTTTATCATCCCCAATATAAAGACTTTTTATAAACATAAAATCTAGTCTAAAGTTACATGCAGACTGTATAATGGAATCTAATGATGAAATATATCTTAATGAAATCTAAAAATTGAGATGGATGAAATGCAAAAGGGGAAATATGAGTTTACGATTTAAAAACATAATATATGTATATATATATATACACACACGCACATATATATTATTATATTTTCAGGAGGGAAAATGTAGAGAGAAGAACATTGTACTTGGAGACAGAATATTTGAGTTTATGAATTATCTCTGTCACTAGCCATGTGACCTTGTACAAATCACTTCATGTTTATCATTTGTACAAAAAATATAATATTGACTCCACATGATTATTAGAAGGCCAGAGGGACTCATCTTGTAATCTATAAAGATAAATAGTTTTATTATAAATGTATTAATTTGTTTTAAATTACTGAGTTTCTTGTTTAAAACCTAGAATAAAGTGATATGAAATAAAAACCAATGTGGCACTTTATTCCGAGCTGCCAGTGGCAGACAAATTACCTGTGCTGTTAATTAACCACAAATATTTATTGGATGCTTCTATGGCCTCAGTATAACGAGAAGTTGGTGAGGAAATGGATGAAGCATGAAACCGATCTCTGATGTCAGATTGCAGATAATCTGGCCACAAAAGGAAGATAATTATGACTTAAGCTTAAAACACATTACACCTTAATTAAGTGCAGAGTTATGAATCAGAGTTTAAATACTGTGCTAATTTATATTAGGTAGTTGATGACTGAAATATTGCATGAAATATTCATGCAAAGCTTATAGAAAATGTAGGATCTAGATAGGGCTTGAAGAATGACTTGGGCCTTGAAAATAATATTGAGTAAAGGTTTTAGAAATTGTGAATTTGCTAGAGTGGGATCAATTCAGAGAAAAGATTAAAAGCCTTTTGTAGATATTTGGAAATAGGGAACTACAGAGGAATTTGGAGGAAATATTAAGTGAAAGAAGGCAATGTTTTAGTGAGTGGGTTTTAAGAGAGAGACTGAAATCTAAAACTTTGGATTCCAACTGGGGAGGCTTTGTGATAGTATGCATTAAAATGATCAAGCTATGACATCTTGATCAGCTGCTTATAGGAGTGGAAAATGAAAACCCATTGAATTTTGTCAACAGTTGGATTAGGGAGTGATATGAGTCAAAGATAACATTTTAGGAATAGTGGTTTTATAAGCAGTAATAACAGTTCTTGAGAGTAGAGAAAGATAAAATTTGAGTCAGTACAGTTGTGTAGAGCATTAGAAAGAGAGGGAGGAGGTCTTTATTATTTATTTTTGAATCATCATAATATAGATGCTCTTTGGAGTTATGAGAATGAATGATAAATGAACAAAGAAAGAAAGAACAGAGGACCAGAAACTTAGGTTAGGAAAATGCCTTCTTCAAGAAAGAAGGTGTGCATGCCAGCAATAGAAACTGAAAATGTGTGGTTTCAAAGATCAAACACTATATGTATATATACATTTCTGCACATCAGTAGAGATGTTAGGACAATTTCTAGTAATGTTAAACAAATTATAAATGTACTGTAACCAAGTCTAATTACTGCCAAACCATGTATATTACTTTGCTTTTCAGAGAAATGGTAATGAGGATGGAGCTTTTTATGTATTAGGAGCTAGGAGAAATATCACTTGACTCAGTAAAATATAAGTGTATTTTATTAAGTATTTCTGATTAAAGCAATAGTACATGAAAATGCCAGAAAAGAACCCTACAGTATGCCATAGTATATAATGAAAACTTTCTCATTGCCCTTTCAGAGGCAACCACTATTACAAAGTTTCTTATGTGTTCTCCCACAAATAATGTATGCATATGTATGCTTATTTATGTATCTATACATTATCTCTTTTGTAAGATGACAGCATAACTGTTCTAACACTCTTTTCACTTAACAGTATATAGTATTTTAATTATGATTCCATATTAGCAAATATGAAACTATAATCTTCTGTATAGCCACATAGTGATAAATGTTATGCATATATTAAACAAAATACATTTAGTAACAGTTTTTAATATTGCTGAATCATTTGTAACATCTGACAGTTCAGCCTATTTCTCAAAGTACAGAAATGCCTAATCCTCTTACCTCACAGGGCTTTGCCCAGAGTAATTAACCAATAATACTCAGAATTTGTCAGTTTCACATCTATATTTAATTGTATCTGGTCTTCTGCAAGTGTCATAAATAATGCATTTCTCTTCAGAGAAGTAGTAATTATGATCAAGCTTTTCAACTTTCTTGTTGGGAGCTAGGGTTAAAAGGCTGAGCCTGTTCAAAGGCAAGCAATCTAATGAAGAAAGTAATGCAGTTGGCATCTAGTGAGTACCTACTATAAGCCAGGCTTTGCATTAAACATCTTTGAAAGTGAAAGTGTTAGTCTCTCAGTTGTGTCTGACTCTCTACGACCCCATGGCTGTAGCCCACTATGCTCCTCTGTCCGTGGAATTCTCCAGGCACGAATACTAGAGTGGGTTGCCATTTCCTTCTCCAGGGGATCTTCCCGACCCAGGAACTGAACTCAGTCTCCCACATTGCAGGCAGATTCTTTAGCATCTGAGCCACCACGGAAGCTCATTAAATATATAAAGATGTATATTAAGTATCTTTATATACATCTAATCTTCATAACAGTCTAAGGTAGTTATTATTTTGCCATTTCAATGTATAAAGAAATTGAAAGTCAAAAAAGTTGACTAATTTGTCTATGGTCAAACTTTTAATAAATAGACCCAAAGTGAAGCTAACACTGACTCACAGGAAATCTTTTTATTCAGTGGTTACCACACATGGTATACCAAGTACTACAAAGGTGAAATTTTTGCTATCGGTTTTTATTATTTGAAAAGAAACCATAATCTATAACAGATGTACTACTATAAAAATAATAATTTATTTATGACTTTTACTCCTTCATACCAGTGTCTCACCTATTTTATTTTTGTAGCCATTGCTTCCCAACCAGTGAATTTCCTAGAGGGGGTTGAGAAGACAAAGAGGAAACTAGTAGTATTCTTTAAGCTGATAAACAAAATCTCAAGCCCCAGCAGTATTGAAATAATGTTGAAAACTTCAAAAAACCCTAAAGGTGAAGGGGAAATGCCTCAGTTTGAAAAAAGTTTGAGTAGTAAATAATATAAGAACTGTATACTGTTGTATAAATTTTCACCCAAAGGCAGACCCCTCAGTTTTTGTTTGTGATTTTTTTTCTAGTTTTTCTCTCATAGCCTGTGGCTTAAAAATTAAATACAAACAGGTTCTATAGCTTCTCAGGACTGGAAGGGCTATGAAGATCATATATTTTACTTCACTATTCAAGACCTGAGTACTCTTGAGTCCAGAATTCCTGCCAAGTGCTTGTTGAATTTAGGAATAACTCTTAAACTAGCCAGAGGGAGAAAGGGAGGGTTGAATTTTAAGAACTTGGAAATCCTAGGCTATCCTCAGATTCTGGTTTTTTTGAAATATTCTTGGGCACATAGCATATGGTCTTTAAGCACTGTTAAATCACATTGAATTGAAAGTAATCTTTTTAGTATAAGGAGTGTTCCCCTCATAGGGAGGTTAATATGTATCATGTGTTAGAGAAACAGAACTATTTCTTGAGCATATCTCTCTGTAGGCATGAAATCAGATCTGGAATGGAAGGTTGTGGAAGACTAAGATAAATGTGAAATGGAGGTGACAGACTCACTCACTTCAAATAATCTACTACTATTATGATTACTGAGATATATATAACTCTATGCTCTGTAGCTTCTCATTTTTTCCTTGCTCTCTATAATGGTCTTAAATATTGTTTGAGAAACACAACATATATTTTTTTAATATGCTCTTTATTACTTCTTACTTTGGCTTATATTTTGGTCTTCTCAAATCATTTAAATAACATTTGTACAGGAGCTAAAGGAAATACAAGTGTGGTGATTTTATAAACATTTTATAAAATGTTAAACATGAAAACTTTTCCCTTTTTTCTACTTGTAGAATTTCAAGAACCTTATGCTGTTGCAGTACTTCTGGAGAAAGATCTCATTGTAGTTGATCTGACACAAAGCAAGTAAGTTGTCCATGTGCAGATTAACACTAACTAAACTATTTATTGCAGTTGAAATATAGGAGGACATTATAGGTAATTTGCCATTAGAATTCTTTAGGTGGTAAATATTCTTTATGTGGAATATTGTTTTCTTAGGATTACATAAATATAATTTGGTTCAGTAATGAAAACTAAACCAGGAGAATTTAGGGGACACTGAAAATTTTGCAAGATATTTTAAAGGCAGCCTCTAATGTTTAGAAAGAGGCATTTGGAGACTCAGAACACATAAAATGGATTTCATTTCTGACATTTCCGTAAGCAAAAACAATTGTTATAAAATCTTGCAGGAGGTACTGTCTGGCCATCTGCTGACCCTTTCAAAGGAAAATTCATGTGATAAAAGTATTATTGGACTACTGTGGCAGATGATATAGATGATCAGGATCTGGAAAGAAGAGAAGACAGATACTTCTTATACTTTCTTTTTTTCATTATGTTGTGGGCAATGGAAACAAATATAAAATATCGCTGTTAGAGTGGCACTCCCCACTACTTTACATGGACAGTAAAAGTAGACTTGACTTTGACAAACCCTGTCTTCCTGGTACATATTTTCATTATCAATGATGAAAGGCATGAAGCTCATTTTCTCTCATCCTATGTTCTAGATACTCTGATCATTTTTAAGTTCCTTATATTTACAGAGCTGCATGGAATAATATTCTATTCCTTTTTCTCCCTATTAACATCTGGAAGAATCTCAACTCAGATATCATTTCCTCATTTAAAGAAAATCTTTCATTATCTATATAATTTGGTCAAATATCCTATTAAAGGGCTGTCTTAGACCCATGTTCCTGTCCTTCATAGCTTTGACACAATGAAATTTTTCACTTGTTATTAAAGATCGTCTCCCTACTAGACTATAGGCCTCATGAAGAACAAGCTTTGTCTCTGCATGAAGTAGGTTCTTAATAAACTTGTTGAATGAAGTACAATCTGAGTTTTACTTTCAATGTAGTTTGTAAGTGTAAGGGCCAAAGTTCTTTTTTGTGATCATTTGCATCATATAATATTTCAATATTTTGAAAGGGAATAGAATTGGTCCATAATATTATTTCCCCAAGCATTTTCATGATATTGTTCACTTTCTCAGGAGTCTATCATTGTAACCTCTTGCTATTATCAAATCCCAGGTTGTAGATCTGATCTTTAAGATGATCTACTTATTTTACTTCTAATTCTTCAACATCAAAAATATTGATAATTTCTACTCTGAAACAGGGAATCTCAGATCATTTTAACCTACTTGCCATTTATTAAACTTAACATTCTCTTTTGTACATGATTTTCCATATACTACTATTCTTAACTGGGAAACCATTAAAATTGAAGGCAAGAGAGAACCCCTGTCAACACACACATAGACACACATACCAGACTCTTCTGAAATTTGAACCAAGTTTCTGATTAACTTTCTTTAATATAGGGAAAATTATTTTTAATAGTCCTCCCCTCATCCCAAAGCACCTTGTATCAGAAGTAACAGTCACACAGGCTAAGAACAGATGCAGCATATATAATACTCAATTCCATCTACCACAGTGCCTGGTATATTCAGTACAAAAGAAGTACACAATATATTGTGGTTCTAAGAGTTCTTAATTTGGTTCCATACTGATATCCCCTTTTAAAATGATAATTGGCTTGAGGATATAAAATTTACTACACCCATATGTCTGCATGCCCACTTTGCTTTCTGATTTACATAGGAAATGATCTTAAACATGTATAATCACACATGTACCTACATAGTACACACATCTTTCAGTTACTCCATATAAAAGTACAAAATGAAAATACCTACCTATGTATTATGTGCCTTGGAAAGCATTTAAAATTTACTGATATTTTAATACTGTTATAAACATATAGATAAAGTACCTAGTTGATACATTTTAATAAACTGACTAAGTCAACTTTCTGCATCTTTTCAATGTAATATAATTTAGTCTATGTATATAAGAAAGTAATATTGCTGTGGAATTTTGGAATTACAAGAAAGAAAATTAGTTTATTCAAGTAAAATTTTAGCAGTATTAATAGTACATTTTATAGATACATTTTTTTAAGAGAATTCTTGTTCAGGTGATGATTGTTTATGATGCTTAAAAAACAATAATGTGAAATGTATAATCAATATTTAGAAGGTTTTAGGATTTGTTTTATAAAAGTTGTCATTTTTATGTCAAATTTTATATTATGAAATGATACTAATATATTATCTTTGTCTGTTAGCTTTCCAATCTTTGAAAATCCATATCCCATGGACATTCATGAATCACCAGTTACATGCACAGCATACTTTGCTGACTGCCCACCAGATTTGATTCTAGTGCTCTACTCTATAGGAGTCAAGCATAAAAAACAAGGATACAGTAATAAGGTAAAAGCAACAATTAGAAAAATATTTTCCTGTATTCATATCCATATGATCATACTTTTTTTTTTCCTATGGAAAGTCAGAAAATGACTTGAACTAAATTATTTTCAAGTCATAAGCTTGTACATCAAAAAAGACAATTTCTGAAAGCCAAATTATCTAAATGCTACATAGCTTTAAGTCTACAATAATATAAATTTCTTATATATTAAGTATACAGTTATATACTGATATAATTACCTATCATGTATATTTAGTATATGTGTACTGAGTCACTTCAGTCTTGTCCAACTCTTTGTAACCCTGTGGACTGTAGCCTGGCAGGCTCCTCTGTCTATGGGGATTCTCCAGGCAAGAATACTGGAGTGGGTTGCCATTCCCTTCTCCAGAGGATTTTCCTAACCCAGGGATCGAACCCGTCTCTCATGCAGCTGCTGCCTTGCAGGCGAATTCTTGACCTCTGAGCTGCCAGGGAAGTCTATGCTAAATATATGTTTAAACTAACATAAGTTTGAGTAATAGGATGTTACTTTAGATTATTTTAGGTGAAAGACTATAGTTTTAAAAAATTCAAGTCAGATCTTTGTAGTTATTTCGTATCAATCAGTGGTTAATAAGATAATTATCAAAAGTCATTTGTTAAATAACTTCCTAGAATTCCATTTTGTTATATTTAACTACAGTATTGAAATGCCTACAATTTTAATAGATCTCCCCATTATAATTTCTGTTATTTGCACAGGACTGTTCAGATGGACAACTCCAGGGGACACAGTTTACATAGTGCTTTGTATTAAATGGCACCACAACAGTTTGGGAGTACATAAACTATGTGGAAAATGTAGCAACACTGTATTTGTATGGTTAAAAATGCTTCTTTGCATTTTTAGATCAATGGTAATATTTATTAAAAAATCTATGTTTTCAGAGGATATTAAGTTATACACTTGGAATTGTTCAATGAAAGGATTAAAAGATAGCTACAAATTTAATTCTTAATTACTCAACAGCTATTTTAAGTGAAACTTTTACTCTTATTTTAAAATATTTTTATTTTAAATTTCTAAGTCATTTAAATTAAAAAAATTAAAGCTTATGATTTCTTCCTATGTAATCTATTTAGGAGTGGCCAATCAATGGAGGAGCTTGGAACCTTGGCACACAAACATATCCAGAAATCATTATTACTGGGTAAGTGGTTGTGATTTATGAGTTTATCAATTTATCATCAAAAATATTTCATCAACTATTCACACTTTTCCATAATTGTGCTCTAGTAATGCTGACAGTTTAAATAAAAATATAAGACACAGCTTCTGTCCAAAGATTATAACCTTTATAGAAGAGTCAAACCATAGCTATATAACAATAAATAAGTATAGATTATAAGACCACACGAATGTCAAAGATAGAAAAATCATGAAAAATTAGTCAATGAATTTCTGTAGAATTCATAGACTATTAGCTTTGGAAAGGTCCTTATCAGTATCTCTTGACTCCTTCCAAATCTAGGAAACACTGCTCTGTATCCCCATTAGGTGATTATTTAAAGTATATTTCACATACACACCGAGGAAAACAGAATTGAAAGAGACACATGTACCCCAATGTTCATCGCAGCACTGTTTATAATAGCCAGGACATGGAAACAACCTAGATGTCCATCAGCAGATGAATGGATAAGAAAGCTGTGGTACATATACACAATGGAGTATTACTCAGCCGTTAAAAAGAATTCATTTGAATCAGTTCTGATGAGATGGATGAAACTGGAGCCGATTATACAGAGTGAAGTAAGCCAGAAAGAAAAACACCAATACAGTATACTAACACATATATATGGAATTTAGGAAGATGGCAATGACGACCCTGTATGCAAGACAGGGAAAGAGACACAGATGTGTATAACGGACTTTTGGACTCAGAGGGAGAGGGAGAGGGTGGGATGATTTGGGAGAATGACATTCTAACATGTATACTATCATGTGAATTGAATTGCCAGTCTATGTCTGACGCAGGATGCAGCATGCTTGGGGCTGGTGCATGGGGATGACCCAGAAAGATGTTCTGGGGAGGGAGGTGGGAGGGGGGTTCATGTTTGGGAATGCATGTAAGAATTAAAGATTTTAAAATTTAAAAAATAAAAAACTAAAAATTAAAAAAAAATAAATAAATAAAGTATATTTCAAAACTTATAGCACCAGAAATCTTATTACTTCCTATAGCAGTCTACTTCATACTCTAATATTAGAAATAAAAATAGAAACATAGCAACACACAAGATAAGATTTAAAAGATAATAAGGGACTCTGGGGATATAGAATAGATTTAATTTTCCCTATTCTTCCCACTAAGTACAACTAAATCCCCTGGATATTATGTGTTTAAAAACATAATATGATTGAAAAAGATGAAGAGAAGTCACGCTGGCTAGGGTCCCAAAGACCCAAGGAATGTCATGGAGGTGAGTTTCCTGGCTTTTGTTTTTGTCTCATATATCCGAGAATTGGAACTGAAAAAGCTGGCAACCTGGAACTTCCAGTGGGCACAAACCTGAAAGGCCCAACAAAAGCTAGCTCTCTCTAGCCAAAAGATGAGGAAAGGGGCGGCCTATCAAGACAGAAAATTTTTAGAAAATAATCTTTCTACTGCAGCTAACCACCACAGGAAAAAATTGTGGCCCCACTCCAACCCATTTCATCTAAGACTGAATGGGGAGCCTGGACTTCCACCCTCATCAGGCCACAACAGTGTACCTCAACTTACCCCAATTCAGTCTCTGAGACTGAACATAAGTCTGAGTAGGGAGCTGGGACTTTTAACTCTGCTGAGTGGTAATGAAACTCATCACCTATGGTGACAGAGATCATATGGGGAGACAGAATCCCCAGCACTGTCCAGCAGTAATGAGGAGCCATATACCCTCCCCTTTTGTGTCAGTGGAAGTCCACTGGGGACGGAGAAAAGAGCAGGGCTGAAAAAGTTCATAAGGAAATAATGATGAAAACTTCCCAAATCTGAACCGAGAGATTGCAGAAGGTGGGTGAGTCACAAGAAGTCCACAAGATACATTATAGTCAAAATACTGAAAACTAAATTACAAGGGAAAAAAATCATGAAAACAGCAAAAGAGAAATGACACTTTTACCAACTGGGCAAAACTAATTTGAATGAAGGCAGCTTTCCCACTAGAAAACATGGAGGCCAGAGGAAACCTGAATCTTTCAAGTGCAGAAAGAAAAGAACTGGCAACTTAGAATCTTATACCCAGCAAAAATATATTCTAGAAATTAGAAATTAATACATTCTAAGATGAAGGAAACTAAGAATTTGTCTATATCAGACATATCAAAACGAATGCCAAAAGCAAGTTCTCTAAACAGAAAGCAAATGATAAAAGAAGGAACCTTGGATTATGAGGAAGGAAGGAAGCCCACAGTAAGTAAAAATCTGGGCAAATACAATAGGCTTTCTTGCTTTTGAGTTTTTAAAATTATATTTGATGATTGAAGAAAATATTATGGTTACATTGTTTGATGTGGTTCTACATATGTATAGAGGATGTATTTAAGGCAATTATAAATGGGCAAGGGTAAACTGGTATAAAGAAAGATAAAGTTTTTATGTGCTAAGTTGCTTCAGTCATGTCCAACTGTGTGTGACACCTATGGACTGTAGCCTGCCAGGCTCCTCTGTCCATGGGATTCTCCAGACATGAATACTGGAATAGGTTGCCATGCCTTCCTCCAGGGGATCTTCCCAACCCAGGGATCGAACCTGCATCTCTTACATCTCCTGCCTTCACAGGCAGGTTCTTTACCAGTAGCACCCCTACCTACCTTAAAATGGTAGTATGATAGCATCAGTAGCTATGATAAGTTAAATGAATATACAATGCAGTACCTAATGCAACCCTGTTTAAAAAAAAAAAACTGGGCTAATAGATATACTCAAAACATTACTGACTCATAAAAATGGATGTACTAAAATAATTCAAATAGCCCATAGGAAAGAAGGTGAAAAAACAGTGACAATAAAAGAGGAAAAAAATGAAAGAAAAAAAAAAGACAGTGTAATTATTGAAATTTTAGGGCTTAAATGTAAATGGTCTAAATACATTAGTTCAAATGCATTGAAAAAAAAAGACAGTGTAATTATTGAAATTTTAAGGCTTAAATGTAAATGGTCTAAATACATTAGTTCAAATGCATTAAAAAAAGAGAGTGTAATTATTGAAATTTTAAGGCTTAAATGTAAATGGTCTAAATACATTAGTTCAAATGCATTGATTGGCAGAGTGGATTAAAAAATATAACCAAACTGTATGCCATTAACAATACACTCACTTCAAATATAATAGTATCGCCAGGTTAAGAGAAAAAGGACAGAAAAATACTTCATAAAAGAGTCAGTGGAGAGTGACATCAGCAAGATGTCAAAATAAGTAACCCCAGACCTTGTTCTCCCACAGACACACAGATTTAACAACAATATATTGTCTAAAACCCTTTATGAAAACTCTAGAAACCAGTTAGAAAATCACAGTACCCCAGGGGAGCTCAAAGCCAGAACAGCCACTCTGAAATGAGTGAGAACAATCATTTTATTTCAGCTGTGTCAGCTCCCCCCACAAATTGGCACAGCTCATGTTCAAGGAGGAATATTAATCAATAAGAAGGAAGTTATGGAATAGACTGTGCATCCAGTGTTCCTGCTTTTCAAGGGACTTCCAAAGAGACTAGTTTTTATCTCCCCTCAGTCAGAATACTGATAGAATCTGGATGCCTGGGTATCCACAGAAAACAAGGGAGAGTTCAGTGGCTTATTGAAATGCCAAGAAATTTGCAGTACTACAGACATAATGGATAGAGCAAGAGAGTGCAAGCTCCTGAAAAAAAGAAACCAGCAAACCTCTATAGCTTGGAAATTATACAACAATCCCAGAGAAGACGCATCCCTACTGAAGGTTTGAGAGACCCCAAAGAGCTTGGTGAAGGTCTTCCCCTGTATAAAGCCAGTTGATAACAGGTGGCTGTATTTTCAAATGCTAAATTCACAACATAAAATAACAAGGCACATAAAAAAATAGGCAAACACAGCCCAATCAAAGGAATAAGAAACATGTCTAGAAACTGAACCTAAAGAATTTGATATCTGTGATTACATGACAATTCAAAATAATTGCCTCAAAGAAACTCAATGCATGACTGGAGAACACAGGCAGACAACTAAACAAAATAAGGAAAGTGATGCATGAGTGAAATTAAAATATTAACAGAGAGATAGAAACTATTAAAAGAACCAGAAATAAAGTTTTAAGTGAAAGAATACAATGACTGAATTGAAGATTTTACTGGAGGGGATCAATAGCAGATTTAGTCAGAAGAAAGAACCAGCCAACTTGAAGATAGACAATAAATACTGAGTGAGAGGGATAAAGTTAAAAGAATGGGACAGAGGAATTATTTGAAGAAATGTTGGCTGAAAACTTCTCAAATCTGAGGAAGTAAATGGACTTCCATATTCATTGGATATGTATCAGACTACTCTAGTGAGGATGAACCCAAGGTGGACAACACTGAGACACATTATAAACAAATTGACAAAGACAAAGAAACAGTCTTAAAAGCAGCAACAGAAAAGCTACTCATTGTGTGTATGAAAACTTACATGAGATTATCATTGGATTTCTCCTCAGAAATATATAGGCTAGAAGGGAGTAGGATGATATATTTAAAGTGCATTAAGAATAAAAGAAAAACCAGCCATGAACACTGTGTCTAGGAAATTGTGCTTCAAAAATGAAGGAAAAATAAAGGCCTTCCAAGATAAACAAAGGGCTTCCCTGATAGCTCAGTTGGTAAAGAATCTACCTGCAATGCAGCAGACCCTGGTTCGATTCCTGGGTCAGGAGGCTACCCTGGAGAAGGGAAAGGCTACCCATTCCAGTATTCTGGCCTGGAAAATTCCATGGACTGTATAGTCTATGGGGTCACAAAGAGTCAGACATGACTGAGCGACTTTCACTTACACTAAGATAAACAAGAACTGAAACCATTTATTAGCAGTACACTTGCCTCACAAGGATTGCTAAAGGGAGTCCTTTGAGTTGAAATGAATGAACGTTAGACAACAGAATGAAAGCATATGAAAATATAAAGCTCTCTGGTAAAAGTAAATACATAGACAAAAACAGAATCCTGTAACACTGTAGTGGTGGAGAATCACTTTAAATTCAGGTGCTTTTTCTTTATTGAGATGATAATGGTTTTTCTTTTTCAATCTGACAGTATAATGAAATATATATGGTGATTGATTTTTAAGAATGTTTAACTGGCATCACATTTCCAGGATAAGCCAACTTAGTTTTATGATATATTATCCTTATGCTTTTTAAATTAGATTTGCTAATATTTTGTTGACTTTTTTTTTCTTACATCTATGCTCAAGGGATATTGGTCTGTCATTTTCTTTTCTTGCCGTGTTTTTCCCTGGCTTTGGTGTCAGGATAGAGCTGGCCTCATGAAATGTGTTGGGAAGTATTCTGTACTCTGTGGCTCAGTGGTAAAGAATGCACATGCAGTGCAGGAGACCTGAATGTGATCCATGGGTTGAGAAGATTCCCTGGAGAAGGGACAGACTATCCACACCAGTATTCTTGCTTGGAGAATCCCATGGACAGAGGAGCCTGGCAGGCTACAGTCCATGGGATCACTAATAGTAATTCAAGTTTTTATACAGTTTGAACAATTATAATTTTTTAATTGACCATACTTAATGCTAATTTATTTCTTATCTAGGCATGCAGATGGATCAATCAAGTTTTGGGATGCGTCTGCAAGTAAGTTTTTCCTTCTATTATAGAAAAAAAACTTGGTTAGTATTTACTCATAGCCATTTACCACTTTTTAGTTTGGACAGTTATCATTTTAGATACATATTTAGATACATATTTAGATACACTTATGGTTGTGTTACCAAAATGCATTTCCTGTAATACTAAATCATTTTAAAGTATTATTTCTACTTTACTTTTTTTCTATGATATAGGCACAACTGAAATCACTGTTTATTAGCAACCTATTATATTTACACTGAAAAAATGTACCAAATTATTCATATATCAGAGTAACTGCTCAGGGAATTTCCTTCACTTCTTCACTCTGTGGTCTTGGAAAAGTTCTTTTGTCCTACTATTCTTTTTTTTTTACCTTTGCTGCTTGTCTACCAAGTGCCTGAGAATCAAAAGAAATAATTTGATAAATGTAAATTTTCTTTTGAAATCTTGAGAATTACATAATTTAAGGACAAAAAGTAATCTGCTCAACATTGAAGGATGTGCAAAAATATTTAAGACTTGACTATAGCCATACATACCCTTCAGAAGATTTATAGGGCAAACAGTATGGTAAGAACTCTAAATGTAGTACAACCCAAGTTCTGTTTGATATTGGAAATGGGAGATTTATTTGAACCAGGTAGATTCAGGAATGTATTTTGATGGGGTAACATTTAGTGTGAATTTTGGAAGATAAGATTTTGATAGGACTAGGAGGAGAGAATAAGTGAGTAATGTCTCTTAATTTTGTGAGATGAGTAATCATCAAGATGGAGGTAACTCTTTGGAAATAAGAATACAGGAGAGTTCTGGAGGTTTGGGTTTTGTTGGAACACCAGGAAATTCAAGTAAAAATGTCCATCAGTTAGGAAGAACAGTCAAGAATGGTATGTAATGAAGAAGCAGCAGCAAAGTGATACCTGAAGGTATAGAAGTAAACTGAGAAAGACTGTGGTAAGCAGAAAAGCAGGGGAAGAAAGTTGAATATTAATGATAGTCTTAGTCTGCAAGCTAGAGTCCTTTAGCAGTAGAACAAAACATCAACAAAGGGAAATTATTAAAAGATTTAAAACCATGAATTCTGAGGCCCCTTTCTGACCTCACAATAAAGAACAGTTGATCAAGGAGAAATTCCAAAGAATGACAGTTTTTTTTATTTTGATAAACCTTTTCATGTAAATCTGAGTTTGTTTCATGAACACAATTTCACAGTGATATCTTTGCTCATTTCATACCACCTCTAAGTTACTCCTTATCTTTTAAAATGTGAGAAGACAGTTTAACACTCTAATGACTTAAGTGCATGCCACCCTGAAAGCATACATGATGATATTTTAGAAAGTTAATTTCTAAATAAAGTATTTTATTACACTCAGAACATATGTTGCAAAAGTTTGCAACATCTTTAATATTTTTACTGTAATCCATTATAACAGCATATCTTCAAACCAGTGGATGTTATTAGAGAAATATCAGTTAGTCTGCCAATTTTGTGGAATAGGGTCCAGTACAGGAAATGAAGTTATATTTAATTTGAATAGATATGTGTACTGTTGACCCTTGAACAACATGGGAGTCAGTCAGATTGGCTATACCAACCCTCTACACAGTCAGCCCTCTACCCATAACTTACAGTTGGGGCATAATTTATAGTTGGCCCTCACATACAGTGTTCCTCTGTATCTGTGATTCAGCATCTGAGGATTCAGTCATCCTCAGATTGTGTAGTACTGTTCTATTTACTACTGAAAATAATATGAGAATAACTGGACCCATGCATTTCAAACCTGTATTGTTCAAGGATTCATCTTCAGTTGCTGAGTAAGCAAGGAGAGATAGGAAAGCCCTCTTCAGTGATCAATGCAAAGAAATAGAGGAAAATGATAGAATGGGAAAGACTAGAGATCTCTTCAAGAAAATTAGAGATACCAAGGGAACGTTTCATGCAAAGATGGGCACAATAAATGACAAAAATGATATGGACCTCACAAAAGCAGAAGATATTAAGAAGAGGTGGCAAGAATACAAAGAAGAACTATACAAAAAAGATCTTCATGACCCAGACAACCATGATGATGTGATCACTCACCTAGAACCAGATATCCTGGAGTGAGAAGTCAAGTAGGCTTTATGAAGCATCACTACAAACAAAGCAGATGGAGAGAATAGAATTCCAACTGAGCTATTTCACATCCTAAAGATGATGTTCTGAAAATGCTGCACTCAATATGCCAGAAAATTTGGAAAACTGGGCAGTGGCCGCAGGACTGGAAAAGGTCAGTTTTCATTCCAATCCTAAAGAAAGGCAATGCCAAAGAATGTTCAAGTGAAGTGAAGTGAAGTGAAGTCGCTCAGTCGTGTCTGACTCTTTGCGACCCCGTGGACTACATGTAGCCTACCAGGCTCCTCTGTCCATGGGATTTTCCAGGCAATAGTACTGGAGTGGATTGCCATTTCCTTTTCCAAGGGATCTTCCCGACCCAGGGATTGAACCCAGGTCTCCCGCATTGTAGACAGACGCTTAACCGTCTGAGCCACCAGGGAAGCTATGGCACAATTGCACTCATTTTACACACTAGCAAAGTAATACTCAAAATTCTCCAAGTAAGACTTCAATACTAAGTGAACTGTGAACTCCCAGATGTTCAAGCTGGATTTAGAAAAGGCAGAGGAACCAGAGATCAAATCGCCAACATCTGTTGGAGCATAGAAAAAGCATGAGAATTGCAGAAAAACATCTACTTCTGTCTCATTGACTACGCTAAAGCCTTTGACAGTGTGGATCACAACAAACTGTGGAAAACTGTTCAAGAGATGGCGATACCGGACCACCTTACCTGCCTCCTGAGATATCTGTATGCTGGTCAAGAAACATCAGTTAGAACTGGACATGTAGCAACAGACTGGTTCCACAATGGGAAAGGAGTACATCAAAGACTGTATATTGTCATCATGCTTATTTAACTTATATGCAGAGTGCATCATGCAAAATGCCAGGTTGGATGAAGCATAAGCTGGAATAAAGATGGTGAGCGAAATATCAATAACCCTAGATATACAGATGATACCACCCTTACGAGAGAAAAGGAAGAGAAACTAAGTGAAAGAGGAAAGTGATGATGAAAGTGAAAGAGGAAAGTGAAAAAAACTCGCTTAAAATTCAACATTCAAAAAACCAAGATCATGATATCTGGTCCCATTGCTTCATGGCAAATAGATGGGGAACCAATGGAAACAGTGACAGACTTTATTTTCTTGGGCTCCAGATCACTGCAGATGGTGACTACAGCCATGAAATTAAAAGACACTTGCTCCTTGGAAGAAAAGCTATGACAAAACTAGATAGTATATTAAACAGCAGAGACATTGCTGACAAAGGTCCGTCTAGTCAAAGCTATGGTTTTTCCAGTAGTTATATGTGGATGTGAGAGTGGGACTATAAGAAGTATGAGTGCCAAAGAACTGATGCTTTTGAACTGTGATGTTGGAGAACACTCTTGAGAGTCCCTTGAACAACAAAATCAATCAATCCTAAAGGAAATCAATCCTTAATATTCACTGGAAGGACTGATACTGAAGCTCCAATACTTTGGCCACCTGATTCTAAGAGCTGATTCATTAGAAAAGACCCTGTTGCTGGGAAAGATTGAAGGCAGGAGAAGGGGACAACAGAGGAAGAGATGGTTGGATGGCATACCGACTCAATGGACATGAGTTTGAGCCAGCTCCAGGAGATGGTAAGGGACAGGGAGGCCTGGCATGCTGCAGTCCATGGGGTTGCAAAGAGTTGGACATGACTGACTGACCGAACACAGCAAATTACCACAAGTTAGCAGTTTGAAACAATACCCATAAATTGCTTCACAGTTTTTGTGTCATGAATCTGGGTCAGGTTATTTGGGTTCTTTGCTCACATCTAAGAGACTAGAGTTGAGGTATTGGCTAGTCTGCAGCTCAGAGTTCTCTTCCAAGCTCATGTAATTGTTGGCAGAATTCATTTTCTTGCAGCTTTTTTTTTTATGGCTGAATAATGTTTTATTTTATTTTTGATTTTTATTTTTACTTTGTTTTACTTTACAATACTGTATTGCTTTTGCCATACATTGACATGAATCCGCCATGGGTGTACATGAGTTTAAAACTCATGTGATTTGTTTCTTCAAAGGAGTGTGTCTCTAACTTCAGGGAGGGCCTCAGTCCCTCTTTTAAAGGGCTCGCCAGATTCTGTTGGGCCTACTAAGAATAATCTCTGTTGGTTAACTCAAAGTCAAATAATTATGTCTGTAGTATTATTATTTCCATGTCATATTAAGCTTACAGAAAAATCACAAAAATGTCCTATGAAGTGTTGTATAGCCTTCAGCAAGATTACCCAAATTTCAGTGTATACATGTGTTCCCTTCACCCGCCCTTCTACCATATGCATGCTCTCAATCTAGCACTTGCTTGCTTGCACCCTTTCTCTTTCACCTCCATTTTCTTACACACATACACACACAAACATATACATATACATAGCTTTTTGTAACCATTTGAGAGCAAGCTACAAATATATGTTCTTCTTAACAGTACATGTACTGTTAAGTACTGAAGTACTTAACAGTACTTCAGTGTGTATTTCTTACAAACAAGGGTACTCTTTTATGAAATGAAATTATAGTTATCAAAATCAGGAGTTTAATATTAATATAATACCATTATCTAACTTCCAGATCTTACTCAGTTTAGCTGGTTGTTCAGTAATATCTCATTTACCAAAAGAAAATCTCAGAGTATTTGTTGGATTTTAGCAGTCTATCTTTAGAGTTTTCTTTAGTCTGGCATGGTTGCTAAGTATTTCATGATTGGCATTTTTAGTTCAGGCCAGTTCTTTTGTAGAATCTCTTTCATTTTGAATCTGACTAATGTTTCTCATGATTGTTTCAGATTGTGCACTTTTGGCAGGAACTCCCAGATTTTTAGAAATTTTCTCAAGAATCCTTTTTAGGATCAGAGATCTTAATATTGTGGAGCTATCATCCAGTTCTAAAATGGAAATAATATTCCTCCAAATAAATATTTCTGAAAACAATTCACAGACCAGACTTTTTAGAAATCATAACTGACTGTTTCCTAACACAGAGCCACTCAGAAATGACCTTTCTAAAATAATCTAGATCATTCCTAATATTGCTAACTGGTAAATTACAAGTATTTCTCATCTGAAGGAATGTCTAAAAATTTGTTGAGAGGAATAAACTCTTGAATAGCATCAACCTTTCATCCAACAATCAAAAGGGAAAACAATGAAAAAAAGAAGTATGGAAAAAGTAACAAGGAAACTTACATTACCATATATAAAATAGATAGGCAAGGGGAATTTGCTGTATGGCTCAGGAAACTCAACCAGGGGCTCTGTATCAACCTAGAGGGGTGGGATGGGGAGGGAAACAGGAGGGAAGTTCAAAAGCGAGGGGATATATGTATACCTATGGCTGCTGATTCATGTGGAGGTTTGATAGAAAACAACAAAATTCTGTAAAGCATTGTACTTCGGTTAAAAATTTTTTAAAAAAAGGACTTCTCAATCTTGGGAAAGAAGTAGATTGAGTAGTTTCATTATAAACTTTCTGAGCTCAAGTGTTTTATCAATAAACAAGGGGACTTTTCTGAGGAACCCATGAGAATGCACACAAAGTCCTACATGTTGTTTGGTATACCATATATGTTCAATGAATGTTTATGTTTTCCCTATAGTCTTCCTCCGGCTAAACAGTACTGATATGAGAGCATAACTTTGAATAATTCCTTGTTAAAATGTAGTTAATTTTGTTTACTTGGATTTTAATTTTTGTGATGTAACAGATATATTGAAAAGGCTTCAACAAATAAAAGAATTAAGTGCAAATTAGAAGATAACTATGATTCAATATCTTATAGTAACTCTGCAGATGCTATACAAGCTAAAAACTTCAAAAGTGTTTGAAAAACAGAAGGTAGGAGAAGGAAAACAAACATGTGAGATTGTAGAGGAAGACCCATATGCCATTCAGATGATCTACTGGTGTCCAGAGAGCAGAATATTCTGTGTATCAGGAGTCTCTGCATATGTCATAATTTATAAATTCAGCAGACATGAAATTACAACAGAAATAGTGGTAAGTCATTTAAAAATTAACTTTTACACTTTAAGTTATCAAAAGAAAACAATTATCATAGATTCTGACTAGTGCTTGGTATGGTTTTAAGCCATCAAGAGTACAGTATTTGGTCAGTTATCCAGTTCATAGAATTTTAAATTGTTTTTGTTACTTACTATGTTAAAAAATAATTTGGTTTAAAGTGACAAAATCAGCTATCAAATTTAGTATTATTAAATAGGATAGACTATGCCTATAGGTTTTATATAGACAGTCATTGATTTTATGTATAAATGTCAAATTAATGCAAGTTTTGTTCTATATCTTTATTAAATTTTTTAGGTTGTCCTTTTTGTCAGTTAACTGCCATAAATGACTATCAACTGCAGTAAGATTACTTTGATCTTTTAAATAGCAGCGTTTTTTATAGGGTGGAAATAATTATGGGGCTGCTTTACCTAATATTAATTTTTAAACATAATTAAATAGTTTAATTATTTGAAATAATGATGTTCTTAAGGGATAAGTTAAGTCTAAATAAAGGCACCTGTGTATAATGGGTCTTCTCTACCCACTCCATTTTATCAGAAAATAAAGATTTTCTATTAAAGGCCTAAATATAACTGCTTATCCCTTAGGGAATAAAATTAAACATTGCTCTTAGAGTATAGTAGTTAAATCCCAGACACTGGAGTCAGATAAGCCTAGCTTTTAATTCTGGCTTTACCAGTGAATACCTGTGTGACTAAACAAGTCATAAGACCCCATTAGTCAGTAGTATAGTCTGGGTAAAGACTCAGCTTCATCACTCATATAATTTCCTGTGTAAATAAAATAGAAAAATAGGAAGTAGTGATAAACTAGAAATTGTAATGCCATTTTCATAGGGTTTTATGATAGTATGTTAAAGTCATTAGCAGAGTATCTAAGTGTAGTAAGCACTTGATAATTGTTATTGCCACCAGAGGATTTAAGTGTTAAGATAATTATGAAAATAATTTGGATAACATTGCTGTATTCACTATTCCATAATTTATTTTTGTAAGCAATTGTTTTCAGTGTCAGAAATGCTTATTTTTACAATGAAAGACAATGTTTGTGTTATAAAATTGAGTTTTTGAAGCATTGAATGTAGTCATAAAGTAATTTTTAAACATTCTTAACTTTAAAGAAAGGGTTTTTTATTCCAATTTAAATTATCATATTTTTTTCATTAAGCAATTCTGACCAAGCTAATGAAATTATATAAGAGCTAAACTAATAAAATATGGAATTTATTTTGGAAAATTATACTGAATTAATTCGAAGTCAAGATTGAATGATTTTTTTAAAGCTAAAAAGTTTTGTACAAATAACAATTTGTAAGTGTGTTGTGTGCATGTAAATACACATACACATCCAATTTAGTTTCTTTCATTGGACTAACCAGACCAGTTCCTCCTTTTATTTGATCATATGTGGAACTGTAATTTATACTTTACCTTAAGGAATATTTATTATATAGAAAATTTATCTCCACTGGCAGGTATTTTTCTTATAATTCTAAAGAATTAAACACATTTACATTTTTTTTGTGAACGCCATTGAATATTTTATGTAACTTACTATTTAATTCAGTTTAGGGTATCTCTACTATTAATTGAAATTGAACTAATCTGAATAATTACCAAAACATGCCAGATTTTAATATGATTATCATTATTATTATTATGACAACCTAGATGAAATCAAAACTTGATTTTTCTTTTTTTAAGTCTTTAGAGGTACGACTGCAGTATGATATTGAAGATATTATTACCCCAGAACCAGAAACAAGTCCTCCATTTCCAGATCTTTCATCCCAGCTTCCTTCAAGGAGTCTCTCTGGGAGCACTAACACTATGGCTAGTGAAGGAGTAACAAAGGACAGTATCCCATGCCTCAAGTAAGAGTTGCTACCAAATTTTAAAACAACTTTACATGTAATTGTATAATTCTTTGAAACTTGCCAAATGAAATATCCTCTTTTATTAAGTTATTGTCAAGTGGTCTTCAGTCCACCAAGAGGTACCTTGATCTTTTTTGGGACTATCTATGAAAAGAGTCCAGTATTTTTATTCTTCATTAATAATGAATACATTTCCTTCCCTGAAGGACCCTAAAGAAAACATAGCTTTGATAGAGAAGGCTACAGGTGGAGCAAGTTTAGAGAGCAAGAACAGGAATTTAGGTTTTGAATATGTTGAACTCAAGTTGGGTTGTAGATTAATGGTCATAGTTCTTAATGTCATGCATTATGACTTACCCATATGTAACAAATATTGTGTAAGAAAGTAATTAAATAATAAAAATAATTTAAAATACTACTATCAAAAGAGAAAAAGGAACTCGTGAAGTCCAGTGAAGTTCTAGATCTGACTGACTGAAAAGCTACTTCAAGGAAAGGTTAAGAAATCACAAGTGACTTGGTGTATTTTAAGAAAGCTAGAAGATACTGTTTACCTGCATAATGTCCTCAGTGCATGGTATTGTATATTTCTATAGGAAGATTATTGTTATGAATTCTGAAAATAAGCATGAGCATATGTATTCGAACTGTATATGATGCAATTATTTTTTCTGTTTTTCTAGTGTTAAAACACGACCAGTGCGGATGCCTCCGGGATATCAAGCAGAACTTGTTATTCAGTTGGTGTGGGTGGACGGTGAACCTCCACAGCAGATTACTAGCCTTGCTGTGAGCTCGGCATATGGAATGTAAGTAGTTAAACATTCTTTCTAATTTGTATAATTTATCTAATATGTTTGATACATTAAATGTTTCTTTTAAAATAATTAAGTCCTAAAAGTGGAAAGAAGCCCTTGCCTGGATTTTTATTAGGTTGAAAATTGTATAAGAAAATAGTAATTTAAACATAAATTGTGGTTAAATGTTCTTTCTTAATTTATTTCAAACTTGTAATAGTAATGTCAAACTTTTAGTGTTGGGAGGCTGTTAAGATATTATCACACTCATACATTTTTATTTGTTTTGTGTTTTCTATCCTTTCACTCTTTGTGTTTCATTTTGGATACTTTCTTTTGACTTATCTTTAAAAGTTCACCAGTTCTTCAGTGGTATCTAATCTAATGGTAGATTCACCCATGGAGTTGAATTTCAGTTCTTTTTTAGCTCTAGACCTTCCACTTGGTTCTTTTTAAAGTTTTCTGTTATCTTCCTAAATTATCACTCTTCTGTTTCCTTGAACATGTTGAATATAGTTACTTTAAATATGTGTTTGACAGGAGGTGCTCAGTAATAATATAGAGGGGCAGGATGAGGTTAGAGAGTGGGAGGAGGTTCGGGGGGAGGAGACATGTGTATACTTACGGCTGATTCAAGTTGTTGTACGGCAGAAGCCAATACAACATGGTAAAGCAATTATCCCCCAATTTAAAATTAAAAAAATGCATTTGATAACTAGCTTATTATTTGTCTTGGGTTTGGGTCACATTATATTGTCATCATATAACTTAGGTTTGCCTTTTGGTTTTGTTTTGTTTTATTGAACATTATATACCACTATAAACTATTATAGAGATAATTTGAGGTTCTAAATGATGTTTTCATCCTCCAGAAAGTATTATTTATTTCTCTGACTAAGCTAATAGACAGTATAGAAAGCTCAGACAGGATAATCCAATCAGACATCCTATCTTTGAAAGTTGGATTGTATTCCCTTTAAGCACTAATTTAGTTCTAATTAATTCTTATTCCTAGTTTGTACTTTTCATAAACATTGTATCAAATTCCACTCCCATCAGCAGTGTTTGAGGATACCTGATTCCCTACAACCTTTTTAACAGCAGTGTATAACCAAATGTCATTCTGTTAAGTAAAAGGAAGTTTATTATTATAATATTAGCATTTTCCTTGTATCTTAAATGAAACCGAACAACTTTTTTTCTCTAGTGACATTTCTGTGTATATTCTTTGTCCATTTTTTTTGCAGAGTTATTTTTTTGTAGATTTGTGAAAAATGTTTATGTAGTAAAGAAGTTAGCTTTCTCTGTGATGAAACCTACAGATATTTTCCTTGGTTTTATTTATGATTTTGATTAGGATTTTTATTTCAAGCAAAAATTTAAAAAATATTTAAGTAATTCTGTTTTTATTTTCTGGCTCTGGATTTTTTGTCATACTTAGAAAAGCCTTTCTCACTTCAAGATCATGAGGCATACTGTCTTATATATTTATTGCTTTAATATATTTAAGTCTTTATCCAGAGTTTATTTTGGTATGAGACATGAAATAGGAATTACACTTTATTTCTTACCTGATGACTAAGAGTTATGCCAATACCACTTACTGAATATTTCATCTTTACCTTCTAAATTTGGGATCATCTTTTTTCAAATTAACACATTTACATACATATATACACACATGCATCGGGCTTCCCAAGTGGTGCTAGTGGTAAAGAACCCTCCTGACAATGCAGAAGACAAAAGAGACCCAGGTTCAATTTCTGGGTTGGGAAGATCCCCTGGAGAAGGGCATGGCAACCCACTCCAGTATTCTTGCCTGAAGAATCCCACGGACAGAGGAGCTTGACAGGCTACAGTCCATACGGTCGCAGAGTCAGACACAATTGAAATGACTTAGCACCCATGCACATATATAGCTCTGTTTATATATACCCAGTCTGCCCTTAAACTAAGTCTCATGAGCTCCAAGAGAACTTGAAGCCAGCTGAAAGGCCCATGACCTGAAAACAGTCTTGTGTTCTTAGAGGTTTGGGGGTGTATGTAAAAGATGTATGTGAATATAGATATCGGGAGTTTGCTCTTGACTGAAAAATCCTTTGATAGGAAAGCTGGCAGGAACAGCCTAGGGATTAGGGGAGGAAAGAAAGGTAGTGTGGGACAGCTATAATGCTATTTGTTTGATATGGCCAGCTTATCCTCTAACCCACATGGTTACTACGGAAGATGGCTGAGCTCAAACCATTTTCAGGCTTCCCTATTTGAGAGATTGACCTGCAAAGCAAGGGGATGCTAAAATTAAGAGCTATCAGGGTATATTGCTAGGTTCAGGCAAATTGCTGAAAGCTGTTCGAATAAATAAGTCAGAGAGCATGTTTCCCTTGTTCAGTAACTGGGGGTGGGGGTGACAGTCACTCCAAAGCTTCTGAAGAGCCTATAATTGTATGAGAAACCTTGGACACCTGCCTCATGAACACTCAACTGCCAAAACACTTCAGGCATCCATGTATATTCCACCAAAGTTTTAAGAAATAAGTAACAACAGTATTTATTTTCTTTCTGAGAACCTGTGAAAGAAAAAGTGCCATACATCTCATCTCATGTGGCCAACATAATGACGTCAAAACTTGAAAAGGGATTGGATCAAGATGGCAGAGTAGAAGGGTTAGAGCTCACCTTACCCCCTTAAACAACTCAAAAATTTACCTGTGTGTGGAAGAAGTCTCATGGAACTGGAGACTGACCAAAGTAGTCCTATACAACAAAGGTGCAAGAAAAATTTCCATGTAACTAGGTAGGATGGAAAAAAGTCAAAGGGTTGGCACCTCCACCTTGGGCTCTGAAAGGATGAAAAGGTCTGCATGCATAGACACATCCCTTGGGGAGTGAGCAGGTCAAGCCACAGACTAGAAATCCCAGTCTTGGAGCCCTACATAAAGGAAACAAGCCCTCATGGCTGCAAGGAGACTGGCTGCCAAAACTAAATCAAGAGGATACGTAATTTGAACAGACTGATCACCAGAAGTGAAGTAGAATCTGTAGTAATAATAATAAAAACAACTCCCTGCAGAAGAAGTTCAGGACAGGATGGCTTTAATAGGGAATTCTAGCAAAATTACAAAGAAGAACTTGTTCCTGTCCTTCTCAAACTGTTCTAAAAAACTGAAGAGGAGGGAATGCTCCCAAATTCATTCTGTGAAGCCACCATCACCCCAATACCAAAACCAACCAAAAACACTACTAAACTAGAAAATAAGAGGCCAATCTTTTTGATGAATATAGGTGCAAAAATCCTCGACAAACTGTTAGCATACCAAATCCAACAATATATAAAAAGGATCAAGCACCGTGATCAAGTTGAATTCATTCCAGAGTCATAGGATGGTTCAATATATACAACTCAATCTGTACAATACAGCACATTAAAAAAAGGAAAGACAAAACCCACATGATCATCTCTATACAGAAAAAGCATTTGATAAACTTCAAAATTCATCTATGATAAAAACTCTCAAAGTGATATAGAGGGAATATATGTCAACGACATAAAGCCCATTTATGACAAACCCATAGCCAGCATAATACTTAATGTTGAAAAAGCCTTCCCACTACAGGAAGAAGACAAGGTTACCCACTCTTACCACTTCTATTCAACATAGTATTGGAAGTCCTCGCCGCGGCAATTAGATGAGAAAGGAAAGGTATCCAGATTGAAAGGGGAGAGTCAAAACTGTCACTATTTGTACCTGATATGATACTCTATGTAAAATATACACCCCCAAACTATTAGAACAAATGTATTCAGCAGGGTCATAGGATACAAGATTAATATACAGAAATTTGTTGTATTTCTATATACTAATAATTAAATATCAGAGAAAGTAAAAAATCCCATTTAAAATTGCATTAAAAAATAAAATACCTAAGGACTAAACATAACCGATGAGGTGAAATACTTAGATGCTGAAAGTATAAAACATTGAGAGAGAAAATTGAAGATGATTCAGAGAAACAGAAAGATATGCTATGCTCTTGGATTGTAAGAATTAATATTATTAAAATGGTCATACTGCCCAGAGTCTACAGATTTAATGTCATCCCTATCAAAATATCTATGATATTCTTCAAAGAACTAAGATAAATAATTCTAAGATTTATATGGAACCAGAAGAGACCCATAATTGCCAAAGCAATCCTGAGGGGGAGGGAAAAATCAAAGCATAATGCTTCTAGTTTCTATTCTGTACTATAAAGCTACTGTGATCAACACAGTGTTGTATTAATTCAAGAAAAGATATATAGAACAATGGAACACAATAGAGAGCTCAGAAATAAACCCATGCATTTGTGGTCAATTAATCTATGACAAAGGAGGCAAGAATATACAAGAGAAAAGACAGTTTCTTCAACAAGTGGTGTTGGGAAAGCTGAATAGCTGCGTGTAAAACAATGAAATTAAAATAAATTTATATTTTAAAAAATTAATAAAATAGAAGAACCATAAAAAAAATTCCTTCACACCACATACAAAAATAAATGTAACAAGTTTAAAATACCTAAATGTTAGTTTATGACCATTAAATTCCTAGAAGTGAACATAGGCAAAACTTTCTTTGACATAAATTGTAGCAATGTTTTCTTTGTTTAGTTTCCCAGGGCAAAAGCAATCAAAGCAAATGTAAAAGCTTTTGCATAGGAAAGAGAACCATCAAAATAATGAAAGACAGCCTATGGAATGGGAGAAAATATTTGCATACTATGCCTCTGACAAAGGGTTAATATCCAAAATGTACAAACAGCTCATAAACTCAAAAAAAAAAAAAAAAAACCCCAAAGAATCCAATTTATAAAGATGGGAAGATCTAAAAAGACATTTTTCCAAAGACATACAGATAGCTAACAGGCATATGAAAAGATGCTCAACACTGTTGATCTTCAGAGAAATGCAAATTAAAACCACAATGAGGTAGCACCTCATCCTAGTCAGCAGTTTCACAGCATCATCTTTTAGAATTTGAAATAGCTCAACTGGAATTCCATCACCTCCACTAGCATTGTTCATAGTGATGCTTTCTAAGGCCCACCTGACTTCACATTCTGGGATGTCTAGCTCTAGGTGTGTGGGAATGATCACACATTCATGATTATCTGGGTCGTGAAGATCTCTTTTGTACAGTCTTCTGTGTATTCTTGCCACCTCTTTTAATATCTTCTGCCTATGTTAGGTCCATACCATTTCTGTCATATATTGTGCCCATCAAGAGATCTGTAGTCTTTCCCATTCTATTGTTTTCCTCTTTTCTTTTCATTGATCACTGAGGAAGGCCTTCCTATCTCTCCTTGCTGTTCTTTGGAACTCTGCATTCAAATGGGTATATCTTTCCTTTTCTCCTTTGCCTTTATCTTCTCTTCTCAGCTATTTGTCAGGCCTCCTCAGACAACCATTTTGCCTTTTTTGTATTTCTTTTTCTTGGGGATGGTCTTGATTACTGCCTCCTCTACAATGTCATGAACCTCCATCCACAGTTCAGGGACTCTGTCTATCAGATCTAATCCCTTAAATCTATTTGTCACTTTCACTGAATAACTGTAAGGGATTTGATTAGGTCAAACCCGAATGGTCTAGTGGTTTTTCCTACATTCTTCAGTTTAAGTCAGTTGAATTTTGCAATTAGGAATTCATGATCTGAGCACAGTCGGCTCCTGGTCTTGTTTTTGCTGACTGTATAGAGCTTCTCCATCTTTGGTTGCAAAGAATATAATCCATCTGATTTTGGTGTTGACTATCTGGTGATGTTCATGTGTAGAGTCTTCTTTTGTGTTGTTGGAAGATGGTGTTTGCTATGACCAGTGCATTCTCTTAGCAAAACTCTGTTAGCCTTTGCCCTACTTCATTTTGGACTCCAGGGTCAAACTTGCCTGTTACTCTACGTATTTCTTGACTTCCTACTTTTGCATTCCAGTCCTTGATGATGAAAAGGACATCTTTTTGGGGTGTTAGTTCTAGAAGGTCTAGAACTAGACCTAGAACGGTTCATAGAACCATTCAACTTCAGCTTCTTCAGCATTACTGGTTGGGGCATACACTTGGATTACTGTGTTATTGAATGATTGGAAAGGAATGGGTTGGAAAGGAACAGAGATCTTTCTGGTAGAAAGGTCTGACAAAATGTGGTCCACTGGAGAAGGGGATGGCAAACCACTTCAGTATTTTTGCCTTGAAAACCCCATGAACAGTATGAAAAGGCAAAAAGATAGGACACTGAAAGATGAACTCCCCAGGTTGGTAGGTGCCCCATATGCTGCTAGAGATGAGTGGAGAAATAACTCCAGAAAGAATGAAGAGACAGAGCCAAAGGAAAAACAGTGCCCAGTTGTTGACGTGACTGGTGATGGAAATAAAGTCCAATGGTGTAAAAAACAATACTGTATAGGAATCTGGAATGTTAGATCCATGAATCAAGGTTAATTGGAAGTGGTCAAACAGGAGATGCAAGAGTGAACATCAACATTTTAGGAATCAGTGATTTAAAATGGACTGGAATGGACAAATTAACTCAGATGACCATTATATCTACTACTGTGGGCAAGAATACCTTAGAAGAAATGGAGTAGCCCTCATAGTCAACAAAAGTGTCCAAAATTCAGTTCTTGGGTGAAGTCTCAAAAATGACAGAATGATCTCTGTTCAGTTCCAAGGCAATGGAATGTTCAGTTCTCAGCCATAAAAAGGAACACATTTGAGGTAGATGAACCTAGAGCCTGTTATACAGAGTGAAGTAAGTCAGAAAGAGAAAAACAATTGTATACTAAAACATATATATGGAATCTAGAAAGATGGTACTGATGAACCTATTTGCAGAGCAGCAATGGAAACACAGACATTGAGAACAGACTTATGGTCACGGCTGGTGGTGGGAAGAAGGAGAGGTATAGAGAGAGTAACATGGAAACATACATTACCGTAAATAAAATAGATAGCCAGTGGAAATTTGCTGTATGACTCAGGGAACTCAAACTGGGGCTCAATAACAGCTTAGAGGGGTGAGATGGGGAGAGGGGTAGGAGGGATGTTCAACTATGAGGGGATATGGGTAAACCTATGGCTGATTCATTGTTGACTTTTGGTAGAAACAAATGCAATACTGTAAAGCAGTTATCTTTCAATTAAAAATAAATCAATCAAGACAGTAGCATTATTTGTGATGGCAATATTATAATATCCCCAAACTACAAATGACCAGAGTAGACTGAATAAATTGTATTATATTAATTTCTCTAGCAGTGAAAATGAACTTCATTTACATGTAACTTAATATTAGAAAAAAGTGAAACATTTATTAACGAGTAAAACTGACTTTTGGTATAAGAAGTCAGATTTGGGGAGACAGAAGTAATAATCAGGAGAAGCACAAGTCAACTGCTGGTAATATTCTGTTTCTTGATGTAGTGATAATTATGTGAGGTTGTTCACTTTGTGATAACTGTTTAATTTATATGTGTTATGCTTGAATTAAAGAGTAAAATATACAGTGTTTTTCACATAAGTGAGTAATTTTATTTTTAGAAATTTATCCCCTAAATATACTCTATTTGAGTGAAACTAAATCATAAAGGATATTCATTTTTGCACTGTTAATAGCAATGGCCTATGGCTTCCTCAAGTTCAGGCTGATGAGTTGGAGTCCTCACTCTGGTTTGGCTGCATTTTCTGGCTTCACCAGTTCAGGGCTAGGACTGTGACACTAGGTTGGAGATGATGCCCTCGAAATGTGGGCTGACTGGCTGCTGGGTCAGGAAGCACACAGGTCTCTTTTGGTAGTAATTTGATTTTTATTAATATTAAAAACTGTATGGAGGTATTAACATTTATGAAAAAAAATTTACCAAGCATGCAATATGAGTTTTGACAAATATACATGACAGTGTAAGTTATGTAACCACCAACAGACTAATTTTATAAACACTATTCATCACCTCAGAAGTTCCCTTGTGCCCTTTTATTACCTGTCACTACTTGGCCCTGTAAAACCACTGATTTGCTTTCTGTCACCATATTTTTACATATATTATAATTTTATATAAATAGAAGCATAAATTATCTTGTTTTCTTCCACTTAGCATAATGCTTTTGTGATTCATCTGTTATTAATATTTGTGACTTGTTCATTTTCATTGCTTCATAATATTCATTTATGTGGATATACAAAAGTGTGTTGTATCTATTAATCATTGATGGAAATGTGGGTTTTTTCCAGTTTGGGACTATTAAGAATAAATCTACCATTAGCATTCAAGTAAAAGTCCTTATTGGAGAAGGCAATGGCACCCCACTCCAGTACTCTTGCCTGGAAAATCCCATGGGTGGAGGAGCCTGGTAGGCTGCAGTCCATGGGGTCGCTAAGAGTCGGATGCAACTGAGTGACTTCGCTTTCACTTTTCACTTTCATGCATTGGAGAAGGAAATGGCAGCCCACTCCAGTGTTCTTGCCTGGAAAATCCACCTGGAGGAGCCTGGTGGGCTGCCGTCTATGGGGTCACACAGAGTCGGACACGACTGAAGTGACTTAGCAGCAGCAGCAAAAGTCCTTATGTAACATTGATTTGTATTTTCATGGGTAAATAAGAGCAGAATTTCTCAGTCATGTGGTGAGTATATATTTATGAGACAGAATAAACTGTTTTATAAAGGGATTGTATCACTTCGCATTTCCATGAGAACGTATGAGGGTTTTGGCTTTACCACATACCTGTCAACAGTGCATAGTGTTGATCTTTTCAGTTTTATCTACTCTGATGGGTTCAGTGGTATCTAATTGTGGTTTTAATTTATGTATTCCTGGTAAGTAATTATGTTTGGCATCTTTGAAGTGCTATTTTCACATTTGTGCATGTTGTTTGGTGAAACATCTGTTTATATCTTTTGCTTACTTTTTAAATCAAATTATCTTATTATTACTGGGAGTTCTGTGAATATTCTGAATAAGAAATGTATTTTCCACATTCATGTTTTCCTCAACCTTCTTGAATATCTGGAATATATTTTCCAAAGCATTTTTAACATCCTTTTTGGCCAATTTTACTATCTATTTTACTTCTAGATATGTTTCTGTTGATTTATTTTTCCCCCTGGTTATCAGTCTGTTTCTTAATTCTTTATATGCCTACTGTTAATACTTTTCATGTAGTTAACATTGTTAATTTTATATTTATGTCGATATTTTATTGGATTCTTTTCAGTAGTTTTCTGGAAGGAAGTTATGTTACTTAGAATAGTTTTTGAGCTTGTTTAGGATGGATCCAGAAAAGCCTTTTAGTTTATGGCCAATTTGGTCACACTGCTGTATCTGTTTTCCCATGTATTTGGACATCTCAGCAGTGTGGCTGGTAGTGACATGAAATATTCTCAGCCTTGGATGAGCTTTGCAAATTACTCTGTTTTACCTTTGTTGGTAGTTTGTTCCCAAGCCTTGGGTAGTTTTATTTACGTGGGCGCCCAGACGCACTCTGAAGAGGGCCATTCTATACATCTCGGGTGTATTCCATCTGTGCTGCTGTCTTCTCTCTGGAATTCTGCCTTATAAATTCTCACTGCTTTTGCTGCATCAGACTCTGATTTCTGTCGCCTCAGTTCAGCAAGACTTCTGATCTGTCCTTGAGCTTTGGTTTCCTGTGCTCTAGCCTGGGAAATTTCTCCATTTGCTAAACTAGAACACTTAAACTAGAATGCCTAAAGTTTATTTTGTTATCCTTCTTTCATCTTACTCTATGTTTCCTGTTGACCAGTATGTGAAAACTGTTTTTCAATATATTTTGTTCAGTTTTCTAGTTAAGGTGTAAGGTTAAATCCAATATCCTTTCAAACAACCATTGCCTAACCTTCTCAAACCTAAGGTGTAACTTTCTAGTATTGTTATTTTTTAATTAGTTTATTTATTTTAATTGGAGGTAGTATTCTTATTTTTAACTCAAAAATAATTATTTTTGTTGGTGTCATACATTCTAGTTGTCTTTTTTCTCAAAATTGCATTTGGGAACTCTTATACCTGTAGGCAGAGGAACTACATTTTAACGTTAAAAATTGAAGAGATATTAATTCACTACACTATGTAATATTGTACATAAAGAAATATTAAGATCAATTCTAATTTGTGTGGAAACTTTTCAAAGTACTTTAATAACATTTCTGATTTGATGCTCATAAAAGCTCTGAACAAGATAAATCTAACATTGTAATTCTCATTACAAAGTAAAGAAACTAAGGCCTGGCAATGTTTATTAATTTTTCTCAGGCACATAATCTATAAATGATGAGATGGAATCTTCTGACTTTTACAATGTTTTTTTCCAGTTTCCAGAGTCAGTCTTCCTGGAAGATGTAGAACTTTATATAAAATAGCAAAACACCTAGTATGACAGAATTTTTCTTTTCACTTATTGTGAGAAAGGCAGTGTGGTGCAGTAGAAATAACTAGATTTACAGTAGCTGGTGACTCGTCCACAAGATTCAATCTAAGAAAATAACATGGAATTATTTAAAGTGAGGAAACAACATGCATACAACTATTTTATATTTAATTTAGGAAGCAAAAAGCACAGATTTACAATTTTTCAGCTAGAAGTCGTGTTGTGAATGGAGAAAAAAAGAGTTTAGTATATGCCAACAGAGGAGCCTGGCAGGGGGTGGCAAAGAGTCAGACACGAGCCAGTACAGCACAGCACAGCACAGTGGTTAAGGTGATCAAAACATCTGCCTAGGAGATCTGTTCTAATTTTAGAGGAGATTTAGTTAAGAAATTAATTCAAATAGTCTCTGTAGTTTAATGGGACAAAATAAAGACCAAAAGATCAAGGATATTATTAAATTTTTGTGAATGAAAATTCTGTCTCTCTTCATATCTACCATAGTAACAAAATCTTTGATATATGAAGTTAATCTTTACGTAAAATCTTCTGTTAAATATCTACTCTGTTTAAGACAACTAATTTGGAACCCCCAAATTATGATTTTATTTGAAAAAGGCATCTAATTGCATAAAGTATCTGTTGCTATTAAAGTGTGACATTTCTTGACCTAGTTTCCCCTTCATAGCAAGAAGATTTTCTGTTTTTACAGAAGAATCACATAAAATCAAGTTATTAAAGAACAGGCTGAGTAATCACTACTTACATGAGAAAATATCTGAGAAAACATTATTGCAGGTCATTCCTGTTTTTTTGCAGTGGTCCTGGCTATTATACAAGGTTAACCTATCCTATGTAAAAGGCACCATTTCCTTCATGACTACCAATCACTGCCTGGCTTACCCAATCCTAAAGCATTATTTTCCAATAATCATATTTATTTTTTAAATTCGGAGACAAAATAATAATGGTTGGTGTGATACATTCTAGTTGTATTTTTTTTTTCTCTCAGAGTTGCATTTGGAAACTGCAATGGGTTGGCTGTGGTGGATTTTATACAGAAGACTGTACTGTTAAGCATGGGGACCATTGACCTGTATAGATCAAGTGACATATACCAACGACAACCACGGTCTCCTCGAAAAAACAAGCAGTTCATTGCAGGTAGATAAAACAAGATGATTATGAACTTATTTAGTTCACCTGTTTTCTTTCCTTTAGATTTCTTGTCTTCTGTGATGCTATTCAAATGCATAGCAGTATAAAATCAGCATAATTTATAATGCCATGTAAGTAAAATTGGGCAGAAACATAGCGAGACTCTGAAAGGGTAAAGAAGGTGTTTAAACTTCAATTTGTTATTAATGTTAGGAAGCATCTCAATGTTCTTAAGTTGAATTCCTAAGAAATAACAAAATAAGACACTATCGAATGTAAAAATGTTAAGAAAATTAGTCTCTTTTGTTGAAAAAAAACTACTTACAATGGGATAATTTTCTTCTAATATACTATAGCTTTAAAAATGTAACAGTTACTCACCCATTGTAATTTTTTAAATTAGCTCCATTTTTTTAGCTGTCTTTTTTTTTGTTGGATGGTGACTTTCTTGGAGGTATTTTCACAAATGCAGTAAATGTTAATTAACATTTTACAATGCTATGAAAGATGATATTTTTTTGACAGGACAATTATAAAGGAAAATATATAAAGTTATTAAAATACAATCCAAAATACTTTCTACATGTAATACCAAACTTTGATATGCCAAGTTTTACTGAAATTTCAGTATATATCCAAATAGTTGGCTTTGTAAACATTGCCAATATTTTGTATATTTTTTGTCCACTGACATAGTTTAGTTGGTAAAAAACAAAACAAAACTGGTTGAGCTAAATGGTTTGCAGCTAGACATACACCTACAGTATTACATATTACATTATACAGTTTTTAAAATTTTCTGTATTTTTAAAATAATCAGTTGAATATTGACACTTTTACTAAATATACCAGGTGAAGACTATTATAAAGTAAAAAAAAAAAAAGGTACATGATTGTAGGTTTTATTTTTTAAATTGTAAGTGTGCCAGATTTAACATATGAAAGTGATAATAAGTGAAGTTTCCCTTGGGACTAACAAAAAATTACTTGATATACTGAAATTCTTTGTTAATCTTTTTTTGTAAGCCTCAACCCCTTCTAAATTTATAGTCTAGACTCTTCAGGAGCACAAAAGTTCTCCTTCAGAACCCACAAAACCTGGGTTTTGTGGCTAGGGATCTCATCTTTCAGCAATATTTTGGAGTGCCAGAAATATAAAACTACACAGGTTCTGCTTCTACTACTACTGGCTTTTGAAAGAAAGGCAGAATAGAGAAATTGTGCATGCATGTACCTTAAGATTCCCTCATGATTGAGAAAGAGAAAGTTGATTTTTGAAAGCTCGTTTATTCTCGATAGATATTAGGGGAAAGTAAACACTGTTTGTCTGCTGAAACACTAATTCAATCAGAAAAGCTGTGGATCTTAAGACAGTTCTAAGTTACTTGCTGGAAATACACTATGGAATGACAAGAGATAATTCAATTATCATTTAATTTAAACTTATTGAGCCTCAAACATTATGATTAGAACTCAGAATTTGAATGATTCAAAAATTGGGAAAAACTGGGATGAAGTAAACTATGCTTGTATTTAGTTATATAATGAGTACTCACTTTGTTATTAAAAAAAAAAAAAACTAAAATCCCTAGGCTTTCTTGTTAATACGGAGGATTAAAGACAACCATTTTTATATTTATGACATAACATACAAATTATTTATAAGCTAAATAAGTTTACTATGTAAAATGCATGTAAGAGAAATGCCATTTATTTTTATAAGAGACTTGACTGAATAAAATTACTACAGCATACTCATCATTCATCTATCACCTCTTACTTTCTAATTAATTTATTTTTTAAATATCTCCTTTCTAATTTGATTACCTAAACTTGCTGCAATTTCTTCATCTTGGCTGTTCTAGATTCTGGTATGATATCACTTCCTTTCACTTTAGACTATTTTTCTCTCTTCCTTCTGCCTGCTGCTGATGCTGGTGTTCTGGCATGTTCCAAAGACAACTTTTGCATGCGTGGCCTGTCTAACTTTTATCCTGATTTAACGAAACGGATCCGTACTTCCTATCAGAGTAAGTTTTATAAAGGTTAGGCAAATAGCTTTTTTAAGTCATAATGCTTGAGTTAAATCCATACATCTGTGCTCAGTAATGTGTTTGTTAAAACACATTCAGCATGCATGCAAATTTTCGTTTTGTTATGGAAATGCAACCTGATAATTTTAATAAAAATTACATAAACACTTCAAATAGTTATTGTCAAATACCTATGTACCCATATTCATTGTTTCAGTGTTTCTTTCAAATCATGCATACCATGTGTTGTTAGTCCAAGAGCCATTGTCTTTTGTTTTGAGGAGGAAGAGCCATGGTGTCCTCGTAAATAATAAACCTGATAATCTAGTATCAATAATAATTGAATGGTTATTTTGGAAACTTTGTGCTTTCAGCCATTTTATAAAATTATTGTAACCAGGGCCACAGTATTTGCTTTTTCTAATATAATTAGATTTTTTAGAGGGAGCCAAATATTTCCAATATCTGATGCATTTCATTCAAATAGAATATGCAAATAAACATTTCTATATTTATTTTAGGAGCCAAACACTGAAATTGGGAAATTAAGGTCGTAAATATAAGTCAGTAATAATAACTTTTACTGTGGTAGCAAATGCAAATCTGAAAATGGTGGAGTCAGATATTCTTAAAAATGGTACAGAAAGAATGAAGAGTGAGAGTATGATTAGAGATACAGATAATATTAGTGATGTTATGGGTGAATATTTATTGGTATGAGAATATGTGTATAATATGTTAATCTATGCTATGTTTGAGAAAGTTTGCTTAATAATACATATAAGAAGATATCATGTTTGTATAAAATATACACATACGGATACACACACATTTGTTGCTCTTATTCTGCATTTCTTCAGACCTCACCAGCTTGTAGATATTTAATAAAATTACATCACTTATAAAAATCTAAAACTTTGTGTTCCATTAACTAAAGGATGTTAGTACTTTTGACATCCTTAAAAATTTCTGGGGCCCAGAGGTGACTTGTTTTTGCTCATAACTATTGCCTAGGTTTTACTGGAACACAGCCAAACTCATTCATTTACATGTTGTCTATGGCTGCTTCCAAGTTACAGTGGCAGAGTTGAGTTGTTGCAACAGAAACCATATGGCCCATGAGACCTCAATATTTACTGTCTTGCTCTTTACATGAAAAATTTGCTGACTTCTCCGCTATACTATTCATTACCCATCCACTGCCACCTAAAAGGGTCCAGCCAAAACTTTTCCTGAAAATAGTCTCTAGGTGGTTTAACATACATACTCAAACTTCAGAATCCTAGTCTAGCCTTCCCATGGTGGAATCCCCCTATTGTGTGTGTGTATATGTGAATGTATCCATCTATACAGATGGAAGAAGTTTCTGGAACATGAGATTGTAAATTTTATAAATTTCTTTTAATATATTTTATTGTATTTCTATAATAAACATGTAATGCTTTTATAGTGAAAGAAATTGGATACTGAGAATAAGAAGCAGGCACTTAGTTAAACTATATGAAGTCTACATATAGTTTATATATGAAGTCTATATATGAAGTCTATATACAATATCAACCATGATATAAAGCTTAAATGTCATTTACCTTGATTACTTCAATAATCTTATGTTGTCTTCAGAATTAAAAAAAAAAATATTTTAAACCTTCCTTCAGGGTACTCTAAAATATAATTCCTATCACATCTTCAAATGAATTTTCTACTATACCTATAAAAACATTCCTTTTAAGTCAGTGTGTGGCTTTTACTACACTTATAAGTGAAACTCTCTGGAAACTTTCCTTAGATTTCACTCCCTTTAGTAAACCTTTCCTGCTACCATCAGAGTGCTTTGCACCATTTCCTTAATTCAAAATGTCTACAATGCCCACAGTGTACAGACTTGGACACAATAGAGTCTGAACCACTTAACTGGTACTTAGATTTGTTTGTGTTTTTATGCATATGCTCTGCCTTTGAAAGTACACAAAGAGAACCTGAAGACCATTTGTAAATTTCTTATTATCCTCTTACACCAGCACAACTATGAGCTCAGTAAGTCAGTGATGATGGTGGTGAGATAGAGTCTGACAGGTGATGCTTTTTACTCACATGAACAACGGGAGACTTTTCAAATTTGATAAATGAGAGTAGACATGGCTTCTGTAGTTACTGGATTCACTGAAACTTAGAAAAGAAATCATAGTTTCTTCTAAACAAAGAATTAAAGTATCAAGACATAAGAAAAATCAAATCCTTAGAAGGCCATAATGAGATGCTACATGTCTTCCATGAAACTATGATTTGTAAATGAAATGAAATGCTTTGGAAAAAGCAGGAGACCTAGGGTCAGAAGGTTTATATCAAGTTCTTTCTTTTTTTTCTTATTGACTAGACATTATATCTTAAGCAAATAATTTAACTGCTCTGAGCTTTTTTCTCATAAAGTAAAATCATAATCCCTACTTACCCTTTAGAGACTTTTGGAACTTTTCAAGATTAGCATTTATAATAGCACTTCTATAAATATTAGACATTATTTTTCTATAATTATCATCATCGAAGATGAAAGCCACACCACAGGTTACATAACTTTTGCAGAATACAACCAGTTTATGGAAGATTTAGGGCTAACATCCAGTCAGCTGCCTCATTGTCTAGTGCTTTTTACTTTTTACTTGTGACAATGACAAATTTTGCTAGTTGAAAATTGCTAATATACCATTTGAACCAAAGGAGGTTTAAAAAGTATGCTTAGGGTAGAACATTGTCAGAAAAAGTGCTTATGCATCAACTTCTGGTTATGCAATGAGGGAATCCATTGGAAAGTTTCAATCCTATGTATAGATATTTTCTTTCTTTCACTGCATAGTTTTTTCAGAGTACAGGGAGTCATAACAGATCCTGGATACACAAATCAGAAGCATAAAGAAAAACTGGAGAAAAGGGGGGAAGATAATAGAAGAGAATTAGAAAAGAGAGTCAAATATTTTTAAAAAATGATTGGAGAAAGTCAGGAAAGAAGGAAGAGTAAAACAAAGAATAAGAGGAATGCCTCAAGGAACAAATAAATGGGAAAAGTCCATTCATTTAAAGAATATTTATTAAGCATCATCTGTGTCAAATATTTTTTAGCTATTAGACATTTAATGAATGAAATAATTATGGTCTCTTCCCTCAATGTATAAGAGAAAACATACAAAGAAATTTCTAGATATACAATTACAGTTGAAAAAAGATAATGCTATCAAAGAAAAAAAATGAGACATGTAAAAGTTGGACTGATTTTTTTTAATGTGTTGTCAGTAAAGGCCTATCTGAGGAGGAAGCATTTAAGTGAATCCTTACAAGAAGCAATAAGACAAAGCTTTGAACTTACAGTTCTGAACAAGATAGAATAACAGGGACAAGGTTTAACATCCTTCCCCAAACACACAAACATAAACGGTCGTAATGAATGAAACTGTGGTTTTCAAGACATGACCATCAGGCAATGAAAACCAGTAATTCTGGCAGATGAGAAACAGAAGAAGTGAACTCTATTACCTGCACCTGTTTACTGCCCCGAGAGAGTTTCTAGATTGCAGCAAAGGGAGGAGGGGGAAACCCAAGAGGATACCAGCTCCCTATGTCGAGAAGATGGGGGTGAGAAACCAGGGAAACCAAAGCAGCTCCAGCACATAAAGAGAGGATCCCAGAGATCTACAGTTCCCTCCTTGAACAAAGTACCAGTCAATACACACATATGCTGTAGCTATCCAAGGACAAGAACCATCTGAAAGGTCTAAAGGAAATGGTACCCAACACTCAAACAATGGAAATAGTATCTATTTTTTACCACTAGGCAGACTAGAAAAATACCAGTGTAATTCATATCCGCTTCTAATTAACATTGTACTGGGGATTCTAGCCAGTATAGTCAGGCAAGAAAAATAAAAGTTATCCAGAATGGAAAAGAAGTTAAATCATCTTTTTTCATAGACAACATGATCATCTATGAAGAAAATTTAATAAAGTCTACAAAAAAGCTACTACAACTAATAAGTGAATTTAACAAAGTACAGGATATAAGGTCAATATTAAAAAAATCAATTTTATTTCTGTCAACCTGTAACACTTAGTCATAAATTAAACAACAAATGTGAATGATTCATGTATTGAAAACCAGAAAACATTTCTGAAAGAAGTTAAAGACCTAAAAAAATGAAGAATTACATGTATCAATATTATTAAGATATCGGTTCTCTCCCAATTGATCTGTAGTTCAGTATAGTCCCAGTAAATATCCTGCAGACTTTTTAATAGAAATTGACAAATTGATTCTAAAGCCCATATAGAAATGCAAAGGATTTAGAGTAGCCAAAGAATATTATTCTTTAAAAAGAATGATCTTGGTGAACCAACACCACCTAATCAAGACTTTTTAAAAAATTAGTGTTACAGTAGGGGAAGGAGAGAAGGGGGCGGATTGTGAAAGTAGCACTGATATATGCTACATAATATATATGTATACACTACCATGTGTAAAATAAATAGTTTATGGGAAGTTGCTATATAACACAGGGAGCTCAGCCCAATGCTTTTGATGACCTAGAGGGGTGGGATGGGGTGTGGGGTGGGAGGGAGGTTCAAGAGAGAGGGGATATATGTATACATATGGGTGATTCATGTTGTTGTATGGCAGAAACCAACACAACAATGTAAGGCAATTATCCTCCAATGAAAAATAAATTTAAACATGAATAAAATTAGTGTTATTGAGTCAGGTTGGTATTGATCCAAAGACAAATATGTCAGTGGAACTCAACAGACACTCCAGAGATACACCTACACGTATACAGAACACTGATCTTTTTACAAAGGTGCAAAGGCAGTTACGTAGAGAAATAGTCTTTTCTATTAACTGTATTTAAACAACTGAATATCCTTTCATAAAAAAAGTTATTTTGATTCATACTTTGTACTAAATTTTAATGATTTACAGTGGTTAATAAGCTTTGATATGAAACTTAAAACCATAAATCTCAGGGAAAAGGAGAAAATTTTGTGACCTTAGGCAAAAATGTTTTAGAGAAAATATCAGTGTCATGCTCCATAAAGGAACAAACATACAGATAAATCAGATTTCTTCAAAAGTAAACATTTTTTGCCCTTTAAAAGACACTTCTGAGAATGAAAAGTTAAATCATATACTAGGAGGAAATATTTGCAAAGTGTATATCTGATTAAGGACTTGTATCTAGAATTTATTTTTATTTTCTCAAAACTCAAGAAAGCAAGCAACCCAATAAAAATGTGAGTCAAAGATTTGAATAAATAATTCACAAATGAAAATAGTGATTAAAAAATAAGCATATAAAAGATTCTGAACATTCACTGTTAAGAAAATCAAAACTACAATAAGATAATAATACATTATAGTGGCTAAAATTAAAAAGAATGATCATACCAAGAACTGGCAAGAATGCAAAGGAAATAGAAAACCACTGGTGCGAATGTACAATGGTATAAAACCATTTGGCAGGTTCTTAAAGATTTAAACATATGCTTAATATGACCTAGCCAGTTTATATACATGTAGTTATCATATTTACCCTCAATAAATGAAAGCATGTGTCCATACAAAGACATTCACAGCAACCAGAAGATTCAAACATCTTTAGTAGTCAAAAACTGAAATATCTAAAGTCTCCATCAAAAGTTCAATGAATAAGCAAACCTCATATATATTTTCAATAGTTTACTATGCAGTAGTAAAAAGTCATACACTATTGATATGTGCTATACCATGGATGAACCTCAAAATAATTACATTGAGTAAGAGAAAACAGGGCACATATTGTATGATTCCATTTATATAAAAAAATCCTAGGAAATGAAAACTAATGCAGAGTGACAGAAAGCAGATCCACAGTTGCCTGGGGATAGAGAAGGGGCTGGAAGGGAGGGTTATAAAAGGACACAAATTCTTGGACATGATGGATACATTTATTATCTTGATTGTCAAGATATACCAAATTAAATACTTTGTAAATAGGCTGATTAAACCTCAAAGAGTTATTTTAAAAAAAAAAATAGAGCTGGTCACATGAAAGGCAGAGAGCAGTATGTTCCAGGCAGAGAGGAGAGCTTGTAAGAAGGTTCTAAAGTGGTTAAGGACTTTATCTTCTAGAAGTAGAAAGGTCAAGGAGTCTGGGGATGTGGTGATTGACAGGAAAAGTGGGTTAATATTTTGATGTCTAGATGAATAGGGACAAGATCATACAAATTTCTGAAGCAGTTATAAGAAACAGTTTTGAGCAAGGAAATGATAGGCTTTGATTTATATCTTAAAAATATTACCCACACTGCTGAATGAAAAAAAAACCTGTGAGGCCAAAAAAGAATTAAAGCAATATACCAGTTGGAGGGCCAATATTCTACTCCAGGCAAGAAATGAAGGTAATTTTGACTAGGGTGATAGCAGTGTTGTTGGAGGAAAACAGACAGGTGCAAGAATCATTAACACTTACAGAGCTACTAACTAATTTAATTTGGGATATCAGAAGGTACAATAAAAGATTATTTCCCAAATCTGGGCTTGAGCCAATGACTGTATCATGATATTTACAAAGAAGAAGCTAGGGTTAGTGCATGGCATGGTGGTAGGGACTAAAGAGTTGAGTTTTAGACTTGCTAATCTTTGATATATCTGTTACGAAGTGAAGATGACAAGTGGACAGGTAAACAAATCAAATTTACATACATATACAAATTTAGTATGTAATGGTAGTTATGGAGGGAGTAGAAGAAGGGAAGTGAGGGTTTGTGAACAGAGACAACAGGAATTACATTTAATTTCCAAAGGAAGAAGAGTAGCTGGCAGAGAACACTTGGCAGAGAGAAGAGAAGAAATGAGGAGACTATTGAAGAAACTATATTAAAGGGGGATATTTCAAGAAGTGGTCAGCCATATCAAATGCTATAGTAGGGCTAAGTACAGAAAAGTAGTTAGTGGGTATTGTGCTGTGAAGGTTATTAGCGACCCTTTACAAAGTAGTTTTGGAAAAGTATTGGGATAGAAACCACAATTATTTTAGACTAAGGAGTGGCAATGAGGAAACAGCACAAGTAAATAACTCTTTTGAGATGTTTGGTTATGAAGGGGTGCCAAAAACAGGTCAGTACTTGCATAGGAAGAAAATGTTAAGAGGAGGATATTTTTCATTTTAGATAAAGAGCATATTTTTAAGTTGATGTGACTATTGAATGATCCACAAAGAAAGAGAGATTGATGATAAGGGACAGAGGAAAGAAGAAGAAGCAAAATCCCCCAGAAAAGTGAGAGGGGAGGATATCCGAGCATATGTACAAAAATTAGTATCCAAGAGGAGGCTTTCTCTATTGTAATAGAGAGGTACATAAAAGGAAAAAGCTACAGAATCAGAGGGTATAATTTGTAATCATACAAATTACAAAATGTATGATTTGGTTGAGAAATTAAACAAGTGATTTTTGCATCTCTATTTTTCAGTTCTGTATTTTGATGGGTTTCCTTTTGAAATCAGTTTTACAGAGTGTTTTCTTACTCTAGACTTCGTATTGAAAAGCACACTGGTCTGTAATTAGTAGGTAAAATATAAGCTTCCATCTTTGAATTATATGAACAAAGAATAAAAAATAAGAGAGATATTACTTAGTAATAGATGTGAGTTTTCTAGAGTTTAACAGTCACCTTGTATAAGTCAAACAAATAAAACACCTACTATAATTTAGAGCAGTGGTTCTCAACTCAGTATGATTTTGTCCTCCAGGGGACATTCGGCAATTCCTGGAAATATTTTTGGTTGTTACAACTTGGGGAAGGAGTGCTCTACTGGCATCTAGTGGGTAAAAGTAGGAAATTCATGCAGTCTCAAAGTGCTTGCATTCAGGGGTTATTATAGAATCTGACCCAAGCTGAATTAAACTATCTGAAACTGCATCTCAACCCTCTTTCTGCACAAATACTGAGAATATTAGCAATCAGCCTGTTAAAAAAGTGAATAGGGAAGTTTGAGGGTTGCATTGAGGAGCAAAGGTTTTGAAGGGAAACAATCTAATTAAAGCTGCAGGCCAGCCACAGCTCAGCTCAGTACTTTCTAGAATCTGAATGATTAGCACTTCACTTGAGCAGTCTGACAAAGGATTAAAATTTGTAAGCCTGTAAAAAACTTAACCAAAATGACCTGACATAAATAGACATTTGCATCATATTAATGAAAATACACTTTTTTTTGCAACATGGAACATTCATAAATATGGACTGTCATGAAACAATAATGAATTATCATCAAGCACAGTGTGTTCTCTAATCATAAAAGAAATTAAATTAGAAATCAATAGCAGAAATATGTCTTAAAATCTCCAAATATTTGAAAATTAAGAATAGCTCATGTCTTGAAGAAATCATAAGGGAATTTTTAAAATTATTTTTTAACTTAGTGAAAGTATAAACACAAAATACCAAAATTTGTGATACTGAGATATTACTATAGTAGTACCTAATGGAAAGTTTAGAACACTAGAAGCTTAAATGAGAAAAAAGAAGGATCTCAAATCAATAATCTAAAAAAATCTCTTAGTTAAAACACTGAAGAATAGTGTAACCCAAAGTAAACAAAGGAAAGAAATTAAATCAGTGAAATAGTGAAATGAAATCAGTGAAATAGAGTAGAGCAAAAGATAGAGTAGATCAACAATCCCACAAGATAATTCTTAAAAAAAAAAATTACTATGATCTATAAAACCGGAGAAAGACTGATCAAGAAAGAAGAAAAGCACAAATAACCAAATGTAGATGAAATTAAGAGATTTCTTGAAAGGAAAAAAATTATAAAAAGTGACAAATTTAAAAAAGTGACAAACACATTGGAAAATATAAATAGACTCATGTTTTTTTACATTTTTTTCTATTCAAAGTTAAATATTCACAGCAAAGAAAACTGCAGGCCTCACTGACTAATTCAGTCAAACATTTAAAAAAGAAATAACCCATACTTTATGCAAACAATTTGAGGGCTAGAAAAAAAGAGAATTCTTCCCAATAGATTATGAGGCCAGCACAATGTTGAAAATCTGACAAAAACAGTAACTTAAGGGAAAGTACAGACCAGTCTCACTTATGAACATAGATGCAAAAGTGATAAATAATATATTAGCAAATGGAAGACAGATATCTGTAACAAAGATGAAATATAACTGAGGTGCATTTATACCAAGAATATGTTTAATATTTGAAAATCAATGCAAAACATCCAATTAACCTAACAAAGGAGAAAATATGTAATTACCTCAATACATGCAAAAAACTCATAATTTAATACTTATTTATGATAAAAATCCTCAGAAAGTTAGGAATAGAAAAATATATCCTAAATTGAATAAAACCCATCTCTGAAAAACTTACTAACATAATAATTATGAAATAATATTAAAATACTGAATTTTTTTCTACTAGAATTGGTAACAAGGGAGTGATGTCCACTCTCATTATCTTTGTTCAACATTGTACTTAAGTAGGGGCAAAAAGCAAGCTAAAAAGTAATTTGTATAAAAATCAGAAGGAAAACACTAAAACTCTATTTGCCAGTAGTGTTGTGGTATATGTAGGAAACCCAAAAGAATAAACAAAAAAGCTATAAAAACAATGATGAATTTTGCAACATCAAAGAATAAAAGTCAGTATACAAAAATCAACTATATCCCTATATAATAGCAGTAAACAATTGATAAATACTTTTTTCTTTGAGAAATATTCTTAAAACTTCCCTATACAGGATAGATTTTCAGATACCAGCCTGAGAAGCACCAGGGATACGTTCTGCAGAGAGAAGCATAACTGGGAAAACCTGTTTTTAAAAAGCCAATCACTTAGTCTCTGGTAATTGTCCTAAGAGGACGCAGAAAATGAAAAAGCATTGATTCAAGAAACTATATTGAAACTTGGTTTAAAAAGTGAGAGTTTGTAGACCTGAGGCACAACTTGCACTATACCTCTCCTGCCTGCAAGTTGCCAGCATTTCCTGCTCTCTCTAACTCAAAGTTGAAAAGTCCAAATTCCTGCTGAGTATGGTCAAGAGGTCAGAGGCTCCCTTCCGCAGCCGTTCCCAAACTAATAGGACAGAAGTTCTATACCAGGTATGGCAAGTCAAAAATGCTGAGGTTCTGACTGTTCTCACACCAGCTTGCTCATAAGGCAGAAGTTTCATGCCAAAGAAAAGTCAAACAGAAAATCAGAGGTTACCGCCTCTACCCCAGCCTAGTGACTTAGAGGTTTTGCTCAGGAGATGAGATAGTCTATAAGAACTGTGAATTCTGATGCTCTCTCCAAACAAACTAGCTAAATTTAAAACAATTTGAGAAATTCAAGCATAAAAATGCCCTCAAAACTGATGAAATGTTTGATAGAAATAAAATAAGAGGTAGGTAGTTCCTCTTAATTAACAGTAACCAGCTAGGACATAGTCAGCTGGTTCACTGGAGAGAACCTAGAAAAGAGATCAAAGTGAAGTCGCTCAGTCGAGTCCGACTCTTTGCAACCCCATGGACTGTAGCCTACCAGGCTTCTCTGTCCATGGGATTTTCCAGGCAATAGTACTGGAGTGGACTGCCATTTCCTTCTCCAGGAGATCTTCCCGACCCAGGGGTCAAACCCAGGTCTCCTGCATTGTAGACAGACGCGTTACCGTCTGAGCCACCAGAAAGTCCAGAAAAGAGATAGCTAAGACAACTTCTCCTAAGGTTTGAATAAACCTCCAAGAATGGTTTCAAATATGACCCCTGTCCACATTTAATGTTGGAATAATATATGGGCCAGGGTGTTCTCTAAAATAGCAGAGTAATCACTTAGCTCTAATTGTGATACCTAATAGCTAGAAGTGAAATCAACAAAGGCAGACAGACTTCCAGAGAGACCAGAAAAAGCATCAAAGAGAGCCCCGCTAAAAAAAACCACTGCCGTCTCAGAGTGACTGTATACACTGAAGGCTGCACCTTCTGAGGACAATATCAAAGCCTACACAAGGTAAGGAAAGTAAATTTCACTAAAATAGTCTAGCCAGATTACTAAACAAATAAGCAAATAACAATAAAAACCAGAAATGGGGAGTGAAATCAGTAATCAGCATCCAGAATCGCTATATTGCCTAAAATGTCCAGCTAACAAAATATCATGAGACTTGCAAAGAAATGGGAAAGTGTTACCTATTCACAGGAAAAAGCAAGGAAACAGACATTGCCTCTGAGAGGGCCCAGATGTTGAATTTAACAAAGACCTCACAGCAACTTTAAAAAATATGTTTAAAGAACTATAGAAGGAAGGGAAACTATGATGATAATTCCCCATCAAATAGATAATACCAACAAGACATGGAAGTTACATAACAGAGCAAATGGATCTTAGACCATACATAATAATTAACTCAAAATGGATAAAAGACTTAAATGTAAGATCTGAAACCATAAAACTCCTACAAGCAAACATAAGTGGTAAACTCTGTGACATGGGTATTGGCAGTGATTTTTTGGGGGGGATTTGACCCCCAAACCAAAGAAAATGTAATAAAAAATAAATAAGTGGGATTACATCAAAAAAAGGAAATGCCTATTCTTTTGAAATTCTTCCCAAAAAATTACAGAGAAAGGAACACTCCCAACCTCTTTTTATGAGGCCACTATCACCCTGATACCAAAACCAGACTAAGATACCACCAAAAAAGAATATTAGATGCCAATAACACTGATGAACACAGATACAAAAATCCTTCACAAAATACTAGCAAACTGAATCCAACAATATGTTAAAAGAATCATACACCATGATCCAGTGGGGTTTATCACAGGGATGCAAGGCTGTTTCAGTATCCAAAAATAAATCAGTGTGATATACCATATTAACAAATTGAAGAATAAAAACCATATGATCATCTCAATAGATGCAGAAAAAGCTTTTGATAAAATTCAATACCCGTTTAAGATAAAAAAAACTCTCCAGAAAATGGGGATAGAGGAAAAATACCTCAACACAATAAAGGCTATCACTGACCTGCAGATAACATCATACTCAGTGGTGAAAAACTGAAAGCGTTCCCTCTAAGATCAGGAATCAGGCAAGGATATCCACTGTCATTTTTATTCAGCATAGTTTTAGAAGTCCTAGCAACAGCAATCAGAGAAAAAAATAAAAGGAATCCAAATTGGAAAAAAGAAGTAAAACTGTCGCTGTTTGCAGATGACTTGATACTATACATATAAAAATCCTAAAGATGCTACCAGAAAACGACTAGATTTCATAAATGAATGTGGTAAATAAATTTGGTTGCAAAATACAAAATTAATACACAGAAATCACTTACATACAGTTACAATTAGACATCAGAAAGAAAAATTAAGGAAACAGTCCCATTTACCATCTCATCAAAAAAGAATAAAATAACTAGGAATAAATTTACCTAAGGAAGCAAAAGACTTGTACTCTGAAAACTGTAAGATGCTAACGAAAGTAAAGACAACACAAATGTTCTTTGATTGGAAGAATAAATACTGTCAAAATGACTATACTACAGTTTCAGTGCAATCCCTATCAAATTACTAATGACTTTTTTTGAAGAACTAGAACAAAAAAGTTTACAATTTGTGTGGAAATACAAAAGACCATGGATAGCCAAAGGAATTTTAGGTAAGAAAAATGGAGTTGGAAGAATCAGGCTCCCTGACTTCAGACCATACTACAAATCTTCAGTAATCAAAGCAGTATGGTAAGAAATATAGATTAATGGAACAGGATAGAAAGACAAGAGATAAACCATATACCCCTGGTCACTAATCTATGACAAAGGAAGCAAGAATATACAATGGAGAAAAGGTCGTTTCTTCAGTAAGTGCTGCTGGGAAAACTGGACAGCTACATGTAAATGAATAAACTTAGAATACTCCCTAATACCATATGGGCTTTCCTGGTGGGTTCAGTGGTAAAGAATTCACCTGCCAATGAAGGAGACATGGGTCAGGAAGATCCCCTGGAGAAGGAAATGGCAACCCACTTCAATATTCTTGCCTGGGAAATCCCATGGATGGAGGAGCCTGGCAGGCTACAATCCATGGAGTTGCAAAAGAGTTGGACGTGATTTAGTGACTAAACAACAATACCATACACAAAACCTCAAAATGGATTAAAGACCTAAATGTAAAGCCGATACTATAAAACTCTCAGGAAAACATAGGACGAACACTCCTTGACATAAATCACAGCAAGATCTTTTTCAATTCACCTCTTAGAATAATGAAAATAAAAATAAACAAATGGGACCTAATCTTAAAAGCTTTTGCACAGCAAACTATAAATGAAACAAAAAGACAACGCTCAGAATGGGAGAATATATCTGCAAACAAAGCAACCAACAAGGGATTTACCTTCAAAGTATACAAACAGCCCATGAATCTCAATATTAAAAACAAAACAATCAAAAAATGGGCAGGGGGCTTCCCTGGTGGTCCAGTGGTTAAGAATCCACCTGCCAATGCAGCAGACAGGGGTTCAGTCCCTGTTCAGGGAATGTCCCACATGCCAGGAGGCCACTAAGTCTATGGGCCACAACTACTGAAGGCTGTGTGCCCGAGAGCCCATGCTTCTCAGCAAGAGAAGCCACCGTGACCAGAAGCCTGCATACTGTAATGAAGAGGAGACCCCACTCGGCACAATTAGAGAAGGCCCTCATGCAGCGACAAAGACCAAGTTCAAGCAAAAGGCAAGTAAATAATTTTTTAAAAAAATAAAAAAATTGGCAAAAGATCTAAATAGACGTTTCTCCAGAGAAGACACACAGATGGCTAAAAAGCACATGAAACGATGCTCAACATCACTAATTGTTAGAGAAATGTTAATCAAAACTACAAGGAGGTATTACCTTAACATTAGTCAAAATGGCCATCGTCAAATATCTACAAACATAAATGCTGAAGAGGATGTGGAGAAAAAGAACCCTCCTACACTGTTGATGGGAATGTATACTGATACAGCTACTACAGAGAATAGTATGAAAGTTCCTTCAAAAACTAAAAATAGAAGTATTATATGATCTAGCAATCCCGCTTCTGGGCATATATCCAGGCAAACCATTATTAGAAAAGATAAAAATACATGCACCCCAGTGTTCACAGCAGCACTGTTTACAAACTAACACAAAATTTAAAATCAACTATACTTCAGTGAATTTTTAAAAAGAAAAGGTGCATCATCAGGGAAATGCAATTAAAATTACAATGAGAAATTACCTCGGACCTCTTAGAGTGGCTATTATAAAAAATATAACAAATGTTGACAAGGACATGGATAAAAGGGAACTTTTGCATTGTTGGTGGGAAAGAAATTGGTTCGAGCACTGTGATAAATAGTATGGAAGTTTATCAAAAAATTAGAAATGGAACTGCTATATGATCTAGCAATTCCACTTCTGAGTATGTATCCAAAGAAAATGAAAACACTGAAAAAGATACATGCACTCTCATGTTTATTGCAGCATTATTTACAATAGCTAAGATACAGAAACAAGTCATCATTGATAATGAATGGATAAAGAAAATATGCAATGGAATATTAATTCAGCCATAAATAAAGGAAATCTTGCCTTTGTGAAAACATGAGTGGCTCTTGAGGCCAATATGCTAAGTGAATTATGTCAAACAGAAAGACAAATACTGTATATTACATATATGTGGAATCTAAAAACAAACAAAAACTGCAAAAAAAATATGCTGATATATACAGAGAACATATTTGTGGTTGTCAGAGGAGTGAGCAAGAGGAGATGAAATAGGTGATAGGGTTCTGGAGAAAGAACCAAATGGAAATTCTAGTGTTGCAAAGTATAATAAATGAAGAGAAAAATTCAGTAGAGGAACTCAATAGTAGATTGAACTAGCAGAAATAAGAATCAGCAAATTGGAAGGTAGGTTGATAGAAATTATGCATTCTTAAGAACAGAGAAAAATGCAGAAAATCAACAAACTTTAGAGAAGTATGGGACACTTAAATGCACCAATATGTCCATGATAACATAATAGAATAAGGGGAGAGAGAAAACGAACTTGAAAACTTCCAGAACTTGAAGAAGTCCAGGTAGGATAAAAGCAAAGATACCACACTGATGCACATCATAGTAAAAATGCTGGGAAACTGGAAAATGTTAAAAATAACGAAAAAATCACGTTTGACTATCACGTATGACTCAAAAAATAGGACAGACACAGGGGAAGCCAGAAGACTTTAGGGTGACATTTTCAAAGTGCTAGAAGGAAAAAAACAATAATCAAACAAGATTCTTATCACCAGCAAAACCACATTTAAAAATGTAGGTTAAATAAAGACATTCCCAGAAAGGCTTATGGCCGAAATATTTACTTATAATTCCACTAATGCTATTAGCTATATTATTTGTATTTTGACTGCTTTACAAGATTATTGCTTATTTTATTATATAAAAAAAGATATTCCCAGATAAACAAAACCAGAATTTTTTTCTAGCAAAGCCATCCTCAAAGAATTACTGAGGGAGATCTTCAGGCTGAAAGAAAGTGACCCAAATGGTAATTTGATTCTAGACAAAGAAACAACACTGTTATGGTAGTTATAAACTATGTATATTTCTTCTCTTAACTGATTTAAAAAGCAATTTCTGAAACAATCTGTATAAAATTGTATTGGTAGGCCAATAATATATAGAAATGTAATATGTTTTCCAATAACACAAAGAAGGTGGTGGGAGCAAAGTTGTATTGATATCTGAGTAAGTAGATGATGGCTCTACCAGAACAAATGAAGAAAGCCAGAATGGTAAATCAGAAGGTTAATATATAAACTTATAAATATATGTTTGTTCTCTTCTCTTGGCTTTTATAAAAAATAAAATTATATAAAGCAATAATTATAGCAATATGTTGTTGGGGTTTGTGATACATATGGATATAATATAGATTACTGGGAGAAATATCAATAACCTCAGATATGCAGATGACACCATCCTTATGGCAGAAAGTGAAGAGGAACTAAAAAGCCTCTTGATGGAAGTGAAAGAGGAGAGTGAAAAAGTTGGCTTAAAGCTCAACATTCAGAAAACGAAGATCATGGCATCCGGTCCCATCACTTCATGGGAAATAGATGGGGAAAGAGTGGAAACAGTGTCAGATTTTATTTTGGGGGGCTCCAAAATCACTGCAGATGGTGACTGCAGCCATGAAATTAAAAGACGCTTACTCCTTGGAAGGAGGGTTTTGACCAACCTAGATAGCATATTCAAAAGCAGAGACATTACTTTGCCGACTAAGGTCCATCTAGTCAAGGCTATGGTTTTTCCAGTAGTCATGTATGGATGTGAGAGTTGGACTGTGAAGAAAGCTGAGGGCCGAAGAATTGATGCTTTTGCTAAGTCTTTTGGAGAAGACTCTTGAGAGTCCTTTGGACTGCAAAGAGATCCAACCAGTCCATTCTGAAGGAGATCAGCCCTGGGATTTCTTTGGAAGGAATGATGCTAAAGCTGAAACTCCAGTACTTTGGCCACCTCATGTGAAGAGTTGACTCATTGGAAAAGACTCTGATGCTGGGAGGGATCGGGAACAGGAGGAAATGGGGACGACAGAGGATGAGATGGCTGGATGGCATCACGGACTCGATGGACGTGAGTCTGAGTGAACTCTGGGAGTTGGTGATGGACAGGGAGGCCTGGCGTGCTACGATTCATGGGGTCGCAAAGAGTCGGACACTAATGAGCAACTGAACTGAACTGAATAGCATATAAAAGAGGAAGAAAAAATGGTGCTATAAGAATAACGTTTCTATATCTACTGGAATTTAGTATACATCAGAAGTAGATTCTTATAAGATGTATATGTTAAACTCAGAATAACCACTAAGAGCTCCAGAAATATAGGGTAAAATTTATCACTTCACTGTCTAAATATCACTTAAATATTTAAATATTTACTTAAGTACAAGCAAAGCAATAAGGAAGAATTAGAAGACTAGAAATACATGAGTTATGCAGGAAACCTAAAATGACACATGTAACCCTGTATCAGTAATAACATTTAATGTGGATAGATAATAATAAAGGAAATAAAAAGACAGATTGTTGGGCTGAATTTTTAAATAAATCAAGATCCAATTCCATGCTATCTGAAGATGACACCAAAAGATACAAATGGGAAAAGTAAAAGGATAGAAAAATATCACACAAACAGCAAACATAAAAAAAAAAAACTGGAATAGCTCTACTAATATCAGACAAAAAGATTTTGAATAAAAAATTTTTATTAAAGAGGGACATTTAAAGTGATAAAAATGGTCAGTATATCAAGAAGATGTAACAAACCTAACAGCTAGCTTCCCTAACAGCTCAGTTGGTAAACAATGCAGGAGACGCCAGTTCTATACCTGGGCTGGGAAGATCCCCTGGAGAAGGGATGGGCTCCCCACTCCAGTATTCATGGGCTTCCCTTGTGGCTCAGCTGGTAAAGAATCTGCCTGCAATGCAGGAGACCTGGGTTCAGTCCCTGGGTTGGGAAGATCCCCTGAAGAAGGGAAAGGCTACCCACTCCAGTATTCTGACCTGGAGAATTCCATGGACTATACAGTCCATCGGTTCACAAAGAGTCGGACACAACTGAGCGACTTTCACTTCACTTCACTTCAGATACCTAACAACAGAGTTACAAAGTATTTGAAGCAATCTGACAGATTCAAAGGGAGAAACAGACAATTCCACAATTACTGGATATTTTAATACTCTACTTTTAAATATAATACAAGAAGTAGGCAGAAGGTCAAAAGCTAAATAGAAGACTTGAAAAATGCCATGTGTAAGACCTCTGTACACAAATCTACAGAAAGGAAATGTTTAAATATTATTCAAATGGAGGTACCATGTTTATGGGCTGGAAAACTCAATATTTTTAAGATGCTATTCTACCAAATTTATCTATACATTTATCAAAATTCACTAATAATCTAGCATATCTCAGTTGGTAAAGAGTCTGCCTGCAATGCAGGAAACCCAGGTTCAATTCCTGGGTTGGGAAGATCCCCTGGAGAAGGAAAATGGCAACCCACTCCAGTATTCTTGCCTGGAGAATCCCATGTTCAGAGGAGCCTGGCAGGCTACAGTCTGTGAGGTCGCAAGAGTTGGACTCGACTGAGTGACTAAGCACAACAAGAACACATATCTTTTTATAGAAATTGATAAACCAATTCTAAAAATGGATGTTAGAAATTCAGAGAATCTAGAATAACTAAAACACATTTTGAAAAGAACAGAGTTGGAAGATTTCACTTCCTGATTACAAGATGTACTGTAAGCCTACATTAATTAGATATTGTGGTAGTCAGAAAAAAAAAAGACAAATAGACCAATGATTGTAGAAGAGAGAATCAAGAAATTGACCCATGCATACATGGTCAATTTATTTTTGACTAAGGCACTAATACAAATCAATTAGGAAAGGAAAATCTTTTTAACAAATAATGATGGAACAACTGGGCAAATAGGGGGAAAAATGGACCTTAATCCCTATCTCACACCATAATCAGAATTAACTTGAGAAGAATTATAGTCCTGAAAATGAAAATTTCTTGAGAAAACAAAGAATGATATATTCATTACCGTGGGATAGGCAATGATTACTTATACAGGAATCAAAAAAAACTCAAAATAAAAGAAAAAACAAATTGTCCTTAAGGTAAACTAATCTTTTGCTCATCAAAAGACATTTTATTGTCTTAAAGGAAATGGAATGATAAGTCACAAATGGAAGAAAATACAATTACTTCTGATGAAAGACTCTTAAGCAAAACATATAAAGAATTCTGTTGAAGCTTTGGCACTACTCATTTCTGTAACCTTAAGTAAATAAACTTTCCAAACTTACAATTTCTTTTTTATAAACATAATGACTGGGTTTAAGTGTCACAGTGGACATTTCTAAAGTGCTATGATTTTTTTAATCTACAGCAAGTTTATTAGTATAAATTACATAAAGAAGAGGATGGTAGGAAAGGAATATGAATAAAGATCATTTCAGTAATTGACAATAGCTTTTAAGTACCCCTGGGTATGGGGATTTACATTAAAGTAGAAACTCTATTTACAAAGAAAAGAAATGTGAAACTCTCCAACTAGGATAGGAAAATGATAAGGATATCTTATAAATGCCATAGGGATGTAGACTGGCAGATAGTGGGAATTACAAAATCTTTGTTAATCCATTGTGCCTGTCCCTTGTGTTTTTCAGGAAAGTGACATTAAAATAAAGGAATATTAGAAATGAAGAAAATAGAGTGCTTATTATAAAAAGGAACTTGATACCATTGAACACATCACTTAGTATTTACTTAACTTTTATAAATGAGTATAATATTTAAAATTTGTAACATCTCCTTAGTCTTTTAAAAAGCCAGTAACAATTTCCCTTGGAAATGGGAGATTTGAGTAGATTTTTTTTAAAAGAAGTTCTAATTCATGTTATTCTTGGTCTACTTTCAGATGAAACTAGGTCATTTACTAAAATATTATTTGATATAAAAAATAAGAAAAGGGATTTTGTATTTTTCTACTGTTATATTCAATTACCCTAAATATATCAGTTATTGCTTCTCCTGTACCATTGTTAAAATTTTTCAAAATAATTGTCGTAACATGAGCATAGAAAAGTTCTCACAATGGAAAAACAAAGCCTTATTTTAAAACTTATAGGAATTAATAATTATCTATGAAACATTAGAAAATTCCTCATGTTTTTTCATTTCATTTTCAGGCTTAACGGAGTTGAATGACAGTCCAGTTCCCCAGGAACTTGAGCGCTGCAAGTCACCTACTTCAGGTAAACATGAATGGTAATTTTCAGGCTTCTGGTAACTCATTGTAGTAATCCACTGCCTTATCTTCATAATTCTTGGGAAATTCATAATTTTGGTAATTATGTATAATTTCATTTCTGAAATTCAACCATAAGCAAATTTGATTCCAAAATAAAATATAAATGTCTTTAAATATTTATGGCTTCCCCAAAACTTAAGATCAAAGGTATGAGTACAGTACTTTTAAAGACATTTTAAAGGAAGGTTATTCTACAGATATATTAGTAATGCTAAGTAAAAATTGGTTATGTTATGTAGAAATTGTTTTACAGCTAGAGCTTAATTAGTGGGAAATACACACTACAGGCAGAGGAGCATAAGAAACCAGCCCTCTGGATCATAGTTTTGAAACATGTATTTGTTGGCAAAGAAAAATTATATGTTGGGAGTAAAACAAAGTGTGAGCCCATTATATTAAAAACATGAGTATAAAGGTTATTAGGAGTAAGTCTTTGCAACATTTGCAAAATTAAGGAGTACTTTTTAAAGTATGTGAAAAAAATTTAAACAGGTAGAAATTGGTGGTGGTAATCATTATGAATGATTTGCTTTTTAAGAAAATTTGTATTTACCTGATTTTAGTATTACATAAATTCTTAAGCACCAAAAAGTTAGGTATATCTTTGACATTGAATAGGTCTGTTTTCATAGGGTACCCAAATTTATAATTCATTTTTATTAAAAAAATTATTTTAAACTTCATGCAAATTTATAAACAGTAATCTCTTTATAAAGCAGTGAATTTTGACCTTTAGAAATTCAGTTGGAATTGTGACATTTCTTCAGTATACTCCCTTAAGAGTTGCTAGTTGCTTATTCTTTAAGAATGTATATTGAGTAGAATCTAGTTGTGTCCTGTGTAAATTTGTTTTAATCATATCCATTTAATCCTTATTGTACTGCTTTCATTTTAAGCATAGCCTCATACATTTACCCTTGTATTCCCATTGGCACCATCCTAATCTAGGTATTTATTATACCTATGATATCATAATATTCTAACAGGTGTCTCTGTTTTCCATGTCTCCCTGTTAGAATTCATTTTGCATATCATGATGCAAAATTAATCTTCTTAAAATATTACTTTGACTTATTCCTGCACCACAAATCTTCAATTAAAATATAATTCAACATCCTGTATCAAATTTAGATAATGTAACCTCACTTTAAATTCTCATCCATAATCTGAATTTGAAAGTAACACATCTATTAGGTTTTAACCATCAAAAATGGAATTAAAAACTTTCCCTTTCATCTTTCCCCATGCATTGTTTCCATCCTCTTGAAAAAATAATTATTGTTAGTTTGTTTATCCTTCTAGACAGTTTGTGTTTATAAACAAAAAGAAGTAGGCTTTTGCTTTCTGTTTTATACAAAAGCAGTATATCGTTCGCATTTCACTGGACTTTGCTTGTTTCACTTTACAGTGTATCTTGCTTTCCATTTCATTATTTTCTTATTTACATTATATGATATTGAATTACATGTGTATATGATAGTTTATGTAATCACTTCACCAATTAAAGTATACTTAGTTCAGTACCAGTCTGTTGCTATGTCAAACTGCTGCAGTAACTAAATGTTGTTCAGGTATACCAATTGGATGAATTCCTAAAATTAAAGTTGCTGAGTCAAAGAGGATATACTTGTTTAATCTCCAGCTGCTCTCCTTGGGGTTTATAACTTTTCATTCCTTCCAGCAATAACATGAAAATACTTGTTATCAAATTTTTTAATTTTTGCAAGTCTGTTTAGTAAAAGAGATGTTACTGCAGTTTCAATTTACCTCTCACATATTATAAGTGATGTTGAATACCTTTTTATATAAGAGCTCTTTAAATATTTTGTAAATTAAATATTTCATTTAAGAGCTCTTTAAATATTTTGTAAATTATCTATTCATATACTTTGCTCATTTTCTGTAGGGTTATTTATTCTTTTCATAATAATTAGTCTTCTTCATAAGTTAAAATTTTCTCTGTGACATCAGACCCAGATATTTTTTTCAATTTAATTTTTAACTTTGCTTATGGTGTGTTTTACTGTAGTTTTTTTTTTTTAAATAATCAGACATTGATCTTTGCCTTTAAGGACTTCTTTATGGCCAGCAATTTAAATACTATACATTATCTACTTTTTTTTAATGTTTTACTGGAATTCCCCTGTAAATCATTTACCCATCATTACTTATTTGCATATTTATACTTTCTCTGAAATGTACAATGAATATATGCAAAGATTGAGAACCTTTCTTTAATTAGGCTACCAAGTAGCTGATCTATTTTCTATTTAAACAGAAACAATGGTTTTACTATTTTTTGTTTTTTTCTTTTACCTTACTGATTTCTGCTTTTATCATTATTAGTACCCTCCTCTGTTTTCCTTCATTTTTCCCCTGTCACCTTTTTGTGGTAGATGCTCAATTCATTTATATTTATTATTTCTTACATATTGATATAACAGGGCTAAATTTCTCTTTTTTTCCTTTTTTCGCTATTTATTTTTTTTAATTTAAATTTATTTATTTTAATTTGAACTCTGCATTAAACATATAATACCTTTTGATATATTAAGATTGCATTAACAGTATTTTATGTATAGTAAACAATCTGTTTATAGTTCTTTTACCCAAGAGTTATTTAATGTAAGTGTGTGGGTTTAGGCAGCTGAAAGTTTTACCTTATTATGTCATTCATGTCCTTACTTACGTTTTGATTACTTGATTTGTCAAAGATGGGAAAAAGGCAAATTAAAATACTGTATTAATAATGTATTTCTATTTGTCCTTGTATCTTCTATTTTTTATTCTTTATATTTATGTGTAAATAGTCAAAGATATATGCATCCTTTATGTTAATCACCATTGTTCATATTATATTGTGTCCACCTGATATCATCTTTTTGCTATTAATACCACAACTCTTGCTTTTATTTATAATTTCTTTTTGTATTTCCTGGCCTTACCTCTTTTGGGATAAACGTTTTTTTAAACTGAGGTATAATATATAAACCTTGACGTGCATAATTCTTAAGAGTTCAGGCAGACTAGTTTTACAAATGAATACTCCATATAATTGTACCCATATCAAAAGATATGGAAGTTACTAGATACTACTCTTTTGCCCCTCTCAGCCACTAACACCCACAAAGGTACCTACTATTCTGACTTTCATCATCAAAGATTAGTTTTGTGGGTTTTGGACTATCAGATGAATGAAATCATTCAATATCTACATTTTATTTTTTGCTTTTTTTCCCAATATATATAATATTCATCTATGTTGCTGATGATATTGATGTGTAATACTCCATTATACAAATATATCTCTATGCAGTTTATCATTGCTGAATATTTAGGTGGTTTTCAGTTGGGAGCTATTATAAGTATAGCTGCTATGACCAATCTTGTACAATTTTTAGTACAAATATAACTTATCTCTGTGTTACATGTATCTGGGAGTGGAGTTTTGGGGTTACAGGGTATGCACATGTTAAACTTCAGTAAATACTACTGAATTTTATAAAGTGGTTACACCAATTTTACTTCCATTAATAGCATATAAAAGTTATATTTGTTCCACATACTCGCCAATGTTTTTATTTTTCCAACTTTAGTCATTCTGAGGTATATATAAGACTATCTCACTGTGGAATCAAATTGCAATGCATGTCCCTGATGTCTAATGATTTTGATGAACTTCTCTTATGTTAATTGACTACTTTTAATATCATCTTTTATGAGATATTCAGGTCTTCTACTCATTATTATGTTGCCAACTTTTTCTTTTGATAAGAAATTCTGTGTATGTGTATAGATAGGTAGATAGATATGTTTGTGTATAGATAGGTATGTGTATGCTGCTGCTGCTGCTAAGTCGCTTCAGTCGTGTCCAACTCCGTGCAACCCCATAGACGGCAGCCCACCAGGCTCCCCCGTCCCTGGGATTCTCCAGGCAAGAACACTGGAGTGGGTTGCCATTTCCTTCTCCAATGCATGAAAGTGGAAAGTGAAAGTGAAGCCACTCAGTCATGTCTGACTCTTAGCGACCCCATGGACTGCAGCCTACCAGGCTCCTCTGTCCATGGGATTTTCTAGGCAAGAGTACTGGAGTGGGGTGCCATTGCCTTTTCCAAGGTATGTGTATAGATAGGTACAAAGAAGTACTTTTGTTGGGTATATATAGAGCAAACTATCTTTTCCCATTCTGTGCCTCACCTTTTACTCTCTTAAAGGTGGTCTTTTGATGAACAAAAGATTTTAATGCTAAGGTTGCTCAATGTATCAATATTTTTTTTATTGTTAATGCTTTATGTGTTTTGTTTTTAAAAACATCTTTGTCTACCCTAAGGTCATAAAACTATTTCCCTGTTTTCTAGGAGCCTCTTTGTTTTACCTTCAATTTTAAGTTCAAGTTCCACTTGAAATGTATTTCTGTGTCTAATGTGAGGAAAGAGTCAAGGTTTATTGCTTTCATTTAGGTATCCAGTTAATAAGGACCATTTATGAAAAAACTATCATTTCCTCTAGGCACTAAAATCGTACCTTTGTCACAGATTAGTGTACTCTACTATGTATCTATGTTTCTAGACTTTATGTTCTACTTCATTTGCATGTTTATCTATCATTTATCCTATTCCTGTTTTAACCGCTGTAGCTTTGCAGTATTGCTGATAGTATAGGTCCTTCAATTTTGTTTTTGTGGTTCTTTTTCAAGAATGCTATAGTTATTTTAGGTCTTTTGTGTTTTCATATAACTTTTTGAAAAAATTATCAGTTTGCACACAAATCAACATGCTTGGATAGTGACTACAGTTTGATTGTATCTGTAGACCAGTTCATCAGAGCTGATATTCACATTGGTATCTCTTCATTTATTTCTTCTTTCAGTAATATTTTTATTTTTCTTTGTAGAGGTCTTACACATCTTTCATTACCTTTATTACTCAGTATTTGATTTTTGTTGTAAATTTTTAATATCTTTTTATGCTTTGTGGCTTTAACATGAAAGTAATTAATTTTGTGTATTGATATTATATCCAGAACATTTGATAAACTTATTTAACTTCAGTAATTTGTCAGTTCTTTTAGATTATCTGTGTATCTAATTATCCTCCATGGGGTCACAAAGAGTTGGACACGACTGAGTGACTGAATTGAACTGAACTGACTCTGTTAAAAGGACAATTCTATTTCTTCTTTTTAAAGGAAGAAATCAGCTAGAACCTCCAAAACAATGTTGAATAGATGTGCAGATATCTTTTCTTTTTTTCCAGTCCCAGGTATATGTCTTTCAAAATTTCATAGTTAATTATGAAGATTGCTACAGGTTTTTAATAGACATTTTCTTTTAGTCCTCTGCCTTTGTTTCTTCTTTCATTAATGTTAAAGCAGATTTGGAAACACCATCAATTTTTTTTTTTTTTTTGGCAAAGCACTCAAAGGACTTTGCATGCAATCAAATAGACTGCTTCAAAACAGAAAGATTTTGACTACTTTTGTATTATGTTATTTGGAACAGAAATGCTTGACTAAGATTCATTACCACTTCAGTGCCTTATTTGAGAATGGTTTACTGGCAGGTCCCATTCTTCTTTAGTAGCCATTTTAAACTATAAATAATCATGATTGAAGAATGATATTTTTTCTTACATTAGCTTTCTAATCACTGTATATGTTTCTTAAGATATGTGAAGTTTATCTTTCTGGGGAAAATACCAACAGATTTTTTTTTTAATCTTAGTTAAAATTGCTGGAAATAATGAATATTTGCTTATTCCACTTGTCATGAAAAAGGAAAAATAATTGTGTTATATTAATGAATCTTTTTAATCCCACAAAGGAGAATGTGTTCAACATTATTTCCAGCATACTATGCCAACAAATGTACATTAAAACACATTCTGCAATCTCTTGCTGTTGTAAAAATTGCTGCATTCAATCTAAATTATCAGGAAAGGTATAGCTATGGTAAATGAAGATTCTTAGCCCAATCAAATCTTAAAATGTAACCATGAAAAAAACATCATTTAAAATTTAAACAGTAGCTTTATAAAATTCATGATGTATATTATCTTTAGAGGTAGAAAAGAATGAAAATATAAACAGTTAAAATGTTTAGATAACTTACAAGTGATAGAATCAATATACCTGATTAAGAATATTTGTAATACATTCTAACTTTTGAAAAACTAATAAAAACAGTCATGCCTCCTAGCAAGTCTTCTTGATTCATACACTTAGAGAAATTTCATAGGTCTGATTAGTAATGATAATTATTATGTTTATATCTCAGTATATCTTCCTTTTTTATGTATATATAACATTTAAGAGCCAATATTCTTTTTTTCCACAAAATGCAGTGGCTTTTAAGCTTAAAACCTATATCAGAATCATATGAAGAATTTTTATTAAAACATTGATTGCTGAGTATAAGAGATTCAAATTCAATAAATCTAGAGTGGGGTCTGGTAGTTTGCAATTCTAGCAAGTTCCCGGGTGGTACTAATGCTTCTGGTCTCTGGACCACTGGAGAACCACGACTCTATAAAGCTTTTTTTTTTTTACATTATTTGTTCAGTAGTTGCTTCCCTTCTCGGTTTCTGTTTTGGGATCCCAACCCTCACCTATTTAAGTCTGCTAAAAAACATATTAAAACCTTGACACAAATATCTCTGAGTAAGAGATATCAGAAATAAAGAAAGCCAGAGACCAGTAATCACGTTATAACTCTGCCTTCTTACATGGATCTTGAACTCCCTTTTATGCCAATAAACTGCAAATAATACAGGGTGAAGTTTCAAACTAGTAAATACTTCCTTTAGGATAATGTGAGAGAACAGAATATGGATTGGGAGCTGAAAAGATCCCAATGAACCAATCAGAACATTGATAATCTCAGCTTTCCAGATAACAATCATTTCATATTATTCATTCACCCAACTGTTACATTCAAAAAGTAAGTCAAAGTGTCTATAGTTAAGAGTGATATCATGATATCCACTGAGAATAAACTAACGAACAAAATAAAAATATCCTGTGACAAATGGACCTGACAGTCTATCTGCAGAAATAAACATGAAAGCAATAGTTATACAAATTATCTTTCCTTAAAGCTGTGTAGCTAACCATATTTCACTCACCAGGTAAGGTTGTGCAGCTTGGCTACTGCAGAAACATACTTTCCAAAGAGGTGAGCAGAAGCTAACATCAGCACTAGCTCTAGCAAATCTGGAACAGGACTGCAATCCTCTAAAACAGTCCCTTTTTCTTTGGGCCAAGAGTTGAAAATTAATCAAGCCCTCAACTGTAGGGTTATGTCTGCACACAAGGTGTACATTTTTAAATTTTTTCTCCTTGAAGGTTTACCTTTAAAAATCATTTTCTCAGTTTAACATTTTTTGGGAGGGTAAGCATTAGGTTGTAACACTGCTGCTACCTAAGCAGCCATCCATCCTCACGATTCTCACTATCTACAATACACAATAGCATAATATTTATCTAAGATATCTTTATTAAAAATTAGCATGGAAACTAATGCCAAAAAATGCTTTAAAAAAAATCAGTTCTGTTCTCAAACCTGGGTTAAAACTAGGTCTTAGAGCCTAGTTTTAATGCCATTTCTGTGTAATTCTGCATGTCTAAAACCCCATTACATCCTTCAAGAAAGAAAGCTCTTCCTTTCAAAGTGTCCTCTGTTGGAACAGTACGAAAATACTCAGGTAAAGGCAGTTATTTTGTGCCTTCCAAATAGTTATTATGAAAGTCACCTCTAGGATAAAAACTCTTGGTTCATTTGGGCTAAAAAATTACATGCCAATAGTTTTTTATTCCCTTCCTTTAGGACTTGCTACCAGAACTCCCGAGGCAGCATCAGGCTTTTATAGGAATGAAATACCAGCTATGAGACAGAGGAATCAAGTACATCATTTGCCAGGTGAAAGTGAAAATTTCTTTTTGAACAAAGAAACTACTATCTCCACAATTTGTTCCAAAACCTTTCTTATTTGTTGTGGTAAAAATACATCTCACTCATGGTGAATAAAGACCAATTTCCCTAGAGCAATGGTTAAAATTATAAATATGAACTTCATTAGATATACAGCAGGAATTCCTAAGGCTTTTGAAATGTGCCACAGAATTTTGATAGTGGGGTTTTCTACTTTAAATCTGGATAATTTCATTAGGCCTATAAGAAAATATGAGGTGGCCAACAGAGAATTCCGGGAAAATCTAAGAGCCAAGAACTAGAGTAGTTTTGAAAAAATTCTCCTATATTCTTCATGATACAATTAAATATTTTTTGTGATCAGAAACAACTGTGATGCTCATGGATACTCCAAAGAATTGCCTCAAAAGGGCAATGCTCTCTCAGAAATAATAAGCAAAAAGAAAAAATCTATATATTTTATGCAGGCTCATTGCATATTTGGTGCTATTCATAGGAACCAGATAAGAAGAGGGAGGGGACAGATGTACACCTATGGCTGATTCATTTTGATGTTTGACAGAACAACAAAATTCTGTAAAGCAATAATCCTTCAATTAGAAAATAAATAAAATTTTAAACAATACATAGCTTTCTTAAAATAGGCATTCATTATAAAATGACTGATGACTAGATTTACAGGCAAATTTGGCCTTGGAGTACAAAATGAAGCAGAGGAAAGGCTAACAGAGTTTTGCCAAGAGAACGCACTGGTCATAGGAAACACCTTCTTCCAACAACACAAGAGAAGACTCCATACATGGACATCACCAGATGGTCAATACTAAAATCAGATTGACTATATTCTTTGGAGCCAAAGATGGAGAAGCTCTATACAGTCAGCAAAAACAAGACCAGGAGCTGACTGTGCACAGATCATGAATTCCTTATTGCAAAATTCAGACTTAAATTGAAGAAAATAGGAAAAACCACTCGACCATTCAGGTATGACCTAAATCAAATCCCTTACAATTATACAGTGGAAATTACAAATAGATTCAAGAGATTAGATCTGATAGAGTGCCTAAAGAAATATGGACAGAAGTTCGTGACATTGTACCGGAGGCAGTGGTCAATACCATCCCCAAGAAAAATGCAGAAAGGCAAAATGGTTGTCTGGGGAGGCCTTACAAATAGCTGTGAAAAGAACAGTCTTTTGGACTCTGTGGGAGAGGGAGAGGGTGGGATGATTTGGGAGAATGGCATTGAAACATGTATAATATCATATAAGAAATGAGTCACCAGTCCAGGTTCAATGCATGATACTGGATGCTTGGGACTGGTGCACTGGGACAACCCAGAGGGATGGTACAGGGAGGGAGGTAGGAGGGGGGGTTCAGGATGGGGAACACGTGTATACCTGTGGCAGACTCATGTTGATGTATGGAAAAACCAATACAGTAATGTAAAGTAATTAACCTCCAATTAAAATAAATAAATTTATATTAAAAATAAAAAAATAAAGAATATAAAAAAAGAGAAGTGAAAGGCAAAGGAGAAAAGGAAAGATATACCCATTTGATTGCAGAGTTCCAAAGAATAGTAAGGAGAGAGAAGAAAGCCCTCCTCAGTGATCAATGCAAAGAAATAGAGGAAAATAGTAGAATGGGAAAAACTAGAGATCTCTTCAAGAAAATTAGAGATACCAAGGGAACATTTCATGCAAAGATGGGCACAATAAAGGACAGAAATGGTATGGAACTAACAGAAGCAGAAGATATTAAGAAGATGTGGCAAGAATACCCAGAAGAACTATATTAAAAAAATCTTCATGACCCAGATGACCACAATGGTGTGATCACCTTGAGCCAGACATCCTAGAATGTGAAGTCAAGTGGGCCTTAGGAAACATCACTATGAACAAAGCTAGTGGAGGTGATGGAATTCCAGTTGAGCTATTTCAAATCCTCAAAGATGATGCTGTAAAAGTAATGCACTCAATATGCCAGCAAATTTGGAAAACTCGGCAATGGCCACAGGACTGGAAAAGCTCAGTTTTCATTCCAGTCCCAAAGAAAAGCAATGCCAAAGAATGTTCAAACTACTGCACAACTGCAGTCATCTCACATGCTGGCAAAGTAATGCTCAAAATTCTCCAAGCCAGGCTTCAGCAGTACATGAACTGTGAACTCCAGATGTTCAAGCTGGATTTAGAAAAGGTAGAGGAACCAGAGATCACATTGCCAACATCTGTTGGATCATCAAAAAGCAAGAGAGTTCCAAAAAAGCATGTCCAATTGTGCTTTCTTGACTGTGCCAAAGGCTTTGACTGTGTGGATCACAACAAACTGTGGAAAACTCTTCAAGAAATGGGAACACCAGACCACCTTACCTGCCTCCTGAGAAATCTGTAGGCAGGTCAAGAAGAAACAGAATGGGACATGGAACAACAGACTGATTCCAGATAGGGAAAGGAGTATGTATATCAAGGCTGTATATTGTCACCCTACTTACTTAACTTCTATGCAGAGTACATCATGCAAAATGCCAAGCTGGATGAAGCACAACCTGGAATCAAGATTGCCAGGAGATATATCAATAATCTTAGATATGCAGATGACACCACCCTTATGGAGAAAGTGAAGAAGAACTAAGGAGCCTCTTGATGAAAGTGAAAAATTTGGCTTAAAACTCAGCATTCAAAAAACTACAATCATGGCATCTGATCCCTCACTTCATGGCAAATAGATGGGAAAACAGTGAGAGACTTTGGGGGGGGGGGCGCTCCAAAATCACTGCAGATGGTGACTGCAGCCATGAAATTAAAAGATGTTTGCTCCTTGGAGGAAAAGCTATGACCGCATATTAAAAAGCAAAGACATTACTTTGCCAAAAAAGGTCTGTCTAGTCAAAGCTATGGTTTTTCCAGTAGTCATGTATGGATGTGAGAGTTGGACTATAAAGAAAGCTGAGCACTGAAGAATTGATGCTTTTGAACTGTGGTGCTGGAGAAGACTCTTGAGAGTCCTTGCACTGCAAGAAAATCCAACCAGTCAATCCTAAAGGAAATCAATCCTAAATATTCATTGGAAAGACTGATGTTAAAGGTGAAACTCCAGTATTTTGGCTACCTGATGCAAAATACTCCCTCACTGGTAAAGACCCTGATGCTGGGAAAGATTGAGGGCAGGAGAAGGGAATGACAGAGGATGAAATAGTTGGATGGCATCACTGACTCAATGGACATGAGTTTGAGCAAGTTCCAGGAGTTGGTGATGGACAGGGAAGCCTGGCATGCTGCAGTCCATGGGGTCACAGTCAGACAAGACTAAGCAACTTAACTGAGATTTACATCATTAACCAGCATGAATTACCAATGTTCTAGACCCCAAATAAAACCAGTGGCCAAGAAACCTAAGAACAATTATAACCCAGAATTTTCCATACAGTAGTTTCCTTTTTCCTATGTAATAATACAACACCCCTCTGGCATGCCATTTTCTGATGAGAAACCTGAAGCTTAGAGTATTTAAATAAGTGGAGCTAGAATCCCCAATGAGTTATATTTGGGTGTAAAGCCTATGATTTCCCTCTAATTTTCATTAATAAATTGAGAACAAGAAACATGAGAATTACAAAAATAATCACTATTGAAATTGTATGACATCCCATTGGCAGAGACAAGATGGCAGAGTAGAAGGATGTGCACTCACCTCTTCTTAGAAAAGTACCCAAATCATAACTAACTGCTGAAATCCACCAACAGTAAACACTGGAGACTACTGAAAAAAGATCCTGTACATCCAAAGGCAAAGAAGAAGCCACAATGAGACAGTGGGAAGGGTACAATCATGATAAATCCATACCTGCCAGGTGAGCAACCCACAAACTGGAAAATGATTATAACATAGAAATTCTTCCACAGGAGTGAAAGTCTGAGCCCACTTCAGGCTCCCTAACCTGAGGGTCTGGTGGCAAAATGAGGAGCCCCCAGAGAATCTGGCTGGGAAGGCCTCTGGAGTTTGTTCGTGGGAATTCTGTAGGACTCAGGGAAACACAAACTCCACTCTTGAAGGGCACACATAAGGTCTCATGTATACCAGGACCCAGTGGAAAAAAGCAGTGGCCTCATAAGAGCCAAAGTAGACTTACCTGCTAGTATTGGGTCGGGGGGAGGGGGGGCCTCTCCTGTGAAGGCAGGGAGCAGCTATGGCTCACTACAGGGACAAAAACACTAGCGGAATACTTATTAGTGTGAACTTTCCTGGAGGTCCCAATTTCCTCTCCAAGATTTGAATTCATCCAATAGACTCCAGTGCTGGGATATCTCAGACCAAACAATCAACAGGTCAGGAGCTTAACCCCACCCATCATCAGACAGGCTACTTAAAGTCTTCCTGAGCACATAGCTGCCCATAAAACACAGCCCTGTCCACCAGAGGGACAAGACCCAGCTCCACCCACCAGTAGCTGGGACCCAGTTCCTCCTACCATGAAGCCCGTGTAAGCCTCTTAAACAGCCTCATTCTCCTGGGGGTGGACAGTAGAAGCGAGAAGAACTATAACCGTGCAACCTGAGAAATGGAAACCACAATCACAGAAAGTTAGACAGTGTGAGACAGAGGACTGTGTGCCAGAAGCAGGAATAAGATTAAATCCCGGATGAACAACTGAGTGAAGTGAAGACAAGCAATCTATCTGAAGAAGAACTCAGAGTAATGATAGTAAAAACCCCAGGTCTCAGAAGAATGGAGGCATAGATCAAGAAGAGATGGAAAATGTTTTAAAAAAAACTAGAAGACCTAAAGAGCAAACAAACAGATGAATAATACAATAACTGAAATACAAAATACATTGAAAGGGATCAATATCAGAATAAGTAAGGCAGAAGAACAGATAAGTGATCTGGAAGACAGAATGGTGGAAATCATGGCTGTGGAACAGAATAAAGAAAAAAGAATGAACAGCGTAAGTGACCTCTGGGACAACATGAAAAGCACCAACATTCACAGTATAGGGATCTCAGGAGAAGAGAGAAAAAAAGGACCTGTGAAAATATTTGAAGAGATAATAGCTGAAAATTTCCCTAACATAGGAAGGGAAACATTCACTAAAGCCCTGGAATCATGGAGTCCAGGCAGAATAAACGCAAGAAGAAACACACCAAAACATGTAGTAATCAAACTGACAGAAAATAAAAAAATACTAAAAGTAACAAGAGAAGATCAACAAATAATGTACCAGGAACGCCCATAAGTTTATCTGCAGGCCAGAAGGGAGTGGTATAATATTTTTAAAGTGATGAAAGGGAAGAACCTACAACCAAGAATACTCTACCCAGCAAGGATCTCATTCAGATTTGATGGAGAAATCAATAGCCTTACAGAGAAGCAAAAACTCAGAATTCAGTACTGTCAGACCAACTTTGCAACAAATGCCACAGGAACTTCTCTACGTGAAAAGAAAATGTCATAACTAGAAACAAGAAAATTATGAATGGAAAAGCTCTCTGGTAAAGGCTAACACATGGTAAAGGTGGGAAGTACTTCACACACAAATACAATCTCAAAACCAGCAACTCTGATAAGAGGAGAGTACAAATGCAGGCTACTGGAAATTAAAAGATCGATGACTTACAACAATCTTTTTTATATACAGACTGTGGTATCAAAACCTCATGGTAACTGCACACTGAAAATCTACAAAGATACACACCCACAGAAAAGAAAAAGTAATCCAAACACAACAGTAAGTTAGTCATCAAATCACAGAAGAGATCAAAAGAGCAAGGTAAGAAAAAGACCTTCAGAAACAGATCCAAAACAGTTAACAAAATGGCGATAAGAATATGCATATTGATAATTACCTTAACCATAAATGGATTAAGTGCCCCAACCAAAAGACTGAGTAGCTGAATGGATACAAAAATAAGACCCATATATATGCATACATATACAAGAGACCAACTTCAGATCTAGAGACACATACAGACTGAAAGTGAGGTGATAGAAAAAGGAATTTCATGCAAATGGAAATTAAAAGAAAGCTGGAGTAGCAATACTCATATCAGACAAACTTTAAAGACTGTTACAAGAGACAAAGAACATTACCTAAAGATAAAGGAATCAATCCAAGCAGAAGATACAATTCTAAATATATATACACCGAATATAGCAGCATCTCAATATATAAGGCAAATATACTAACAGCCTTAAAAGGAGAAATCAACAGTAACACAGTAATATTGGGGGACATTAACACCCCACTGTCAATGAACTGATCATTCACAAGAAACTCAGTAAGGAAACACAGGACCTTAAATGACACATTAGACCAAATGAACTTAGTTGATACTTATAGACTATTCAAAAGTATATAAATATAAATCCAAAAGGAGCAGAATACACATTCTTCCTAACTGCACATGGAACATTTTGCAGGATGGATCACATGCTGGCCACAAAGTGGCCTCAGTACATTTAGGAAAATGGAAATTATATCAAGCATATTTTCTGACCATAACACTATGAGACTGTAAATCAACTACAATGAAAAAAAAATGTTAAAAAAAAAAACACAAACATATGGAGGCCAAACAATATGCTTCTAAACACCAGTGGATCACTGAAGAAATCCAACAGGAAATAGCAAATACTGAGAAACAAATAAAAAAGCATAATGATCTGAAACTTATGGGATGCCATAAAGCAGTTTTAAGAGGAAAGTTTATAGCAATACGATCTTAACTCAGGAAATTAAAAAAAAATCTCAAACAACTTAAACTTACACTTAAAGCAACTAGAGAAAAAAGAACAAACAAAACCCAAAGTGAGTAGAAGAAAAGAAATCATAAAGATCAGAGCAGAAATCAATGAAATAAGAGTTGAAGAAAATGGCAGAAAAGATCTATAGAACTAAAAGCTGGTTCTTTAAAAAGATTTTTTTTTAACTGATAAACCTTTAGCCAGACTCATCACAAAAAAAAAGGGGGGGGGGATCTCAAATCAATTAAATTAAGAATGAAAAGGAAGAAGTTACAAAAGACACCACAGAAATACAAAGGATCATAAGAGACTACTACAAACAATTATATGCCAATAAAATGGACAACCTAGAAGAAATGGAAAAATGCTTAGAAAGATGCAAACTTCCAAGGCTGAACCAGGAAGAAACTGAAAATATGAATAGACTATCACAAGCACTGATATTGAAGCTATGATTAAAAACTCCCAACCAAAGTCCAGAAATCCTCCACCAAATACTAACAAACCAAATCCAACAACCCATTAAAAGGATCATATACCATGATCAAGTGGGATTTATCCCAGGGACACAATGATTTTTCAATATCTGCAAATCAATCAGTGTGATAGACAACATTAACAAAACTATATGGCCATCTCAATAGATGCAGATGCCTTTGACAAAATTCAGCACCCATTTATGATTTTTAAAAAATTCAGAAAGTGGGCTTAGAGGGAACCTGTGCCAATGTAATAAAGGCTATATACTACAAACCCACAGCAGACATCGTTCTCAATGGTGAAAAACTGAAAGCATTTTCTCTAAGATCAGGAGCAAGACAAGGATGCTCTTGCCACTATTATTCACCATAGTTTTGGAAATTCTAGCCATGACAGAGCAAAAAAGAAAAGAAATCCAAACCAAAATAGAAATAAAACTGTCACTGTTTGCAAATGACATGATCTTATGCATAGAAAATCCTAAAGATGCTGCCAGAAAATTGCTAGATCTCAATGAATTCAGTGAAGTTGCAGGATACAAAATTAATGCACAGAAACATGGAGCATTTTCATACACTAACAAGGAAAGATGAGAAAGGGAAATTAAGGAACAAATCCCATTTACCATCTCATCAAAAAGAATAAAATATCTAGGAATAAACCTATGTATGGAGGCAAAAGACCTGTACTCTGAAAGCTATATAAGACACCGATGAAAGAAATTGAAAATGACAGAGATGGAAAGATACTACGTGTTCTTGGATTGAAAGAATAAATACTGTCAAGATGGCTGTGCTCCCCAAAGCAATCTACAGTTCAGTGCAATCTCTATCAAATCACCAATGACATTTTTCACAGAATTAGAACAAAAATGTTAAGTTTGTATGGAGACATAATAGAACTTGAATAGCTAAAGCAATCTTGAGAAAGAGAAACAGAGCTGGAGGAGTCAGACTCCCTGACTTCAGACTAAAACTACTAGGCTACAGTCACCAAAACAGTAGGGTAGTGGCACAAAAATAGAAATATAGATCACTGGAACAAACTAGAAGTTCCAGAAATAAACTCACGCACCTATGGTCAATTAATCTATGATGAAGTAGACAAGACTACACAATGGAGAACAGTGTCTTCAGTAAATGACTGGGAAAACTGGACAACTACATGTAAAAGAATGAAATTAGAACCTTTTTATCCCATACACAAAAATAAACTCAAAATAGATTAAAGATCTAAATGTAAGACCTGATACTATAAAACTCTTAGAGGAAAACATAGGAAGAACACTCTTCAATGTAAATCAATCACAGCAATATCTTTTGATCCATGTACTGAAGTAATGGAAATAAAAACAAAAATAAACAAATGGAACCTAATTAATCTCAAAAGCTCTGGCACAGCAGAGGAAACTATACATAAAACTAAAAGACAACCCACAGATTTGGAGAAAATATTTGCAAATGAAGCCACTGACAAGGGGTTAATCTCCAAAATCTACAAACAGCTCATGAAACTCAATATAAAAATACATACACACATAGCCAAATCAAAAACTGGGTATAAGATCTAAATACACATTTCTCTAGAGAAGACATGGAGATGGCCAAGAGGCACATGAAAAGATGCTCTACATTGCTAATTATTAGAGAAATGCAAATCAAAACTACAATGAGATATCACCTCACCACAATTAGAGTCATAGTAGTGTTAGTCACTCAGTCACATTCAACTCTTTGTGACCCTGCCATAACTGTAACCCACCAGGCTCCTCTGTCCATGGAATTCTCCAGGCAAGAATACTGGAGTGGGTTGCCATTTCCTACTCCAGGGGATCTTTCTGACCCAGGGATAGAACGTGAGTCTCCCACATTGCAGGCAGATTCTTTACCATCTGAGTTACCAGGGAAGTTGCCCCCCTCCAAATCAGAATGGCCATCATCAGCTGGAAAGGGTGAGAAGAAAAGGGAACCCTCCTACACTGTTGGTGGAAATGTAAATTGGTACATCCACTATGGAGGAAAGTATATGGAGGTTCCTTAACAAACTAAAAATAGAACTACATATGACCCAACAAAATTAAATTTTGACAAAATTAGAGGTGTGTAGGCTTTTTAGGACTCCATCATGGCACTGTAACCCCAAAATGTTTTTTTGTTTTTGTTAACTACACCCGTGAATGTATATATATATATATGTATGTGTGTATGTATATGCACATACATGCACATAAACCAGGTATTTTTGTCCTATCTTCATTTCTAGCATAGGGAAGGTAGAGACAAATGAAATTCATTACTATATTCCAATGAGCCAGTTAACTGATAGATAAACTTTCCTAGCATGTTAATCTAAATAACATTTAGTGTTTTATTTATTTTATAGATATAGACTTTATAAGTGTGTAGGCTACACAGGTGGTATCTTCTTATGTCAGGAACATTTGTGTTGCTTAGTGCAAAGGGCATAGATTTGGAGTCAGAGAAATCTGACCTTACTCTGCCTCTTTCCAGGGCTTCCCTGGTGGCTCAGCCAGTAAAGAATCTGCCTGCAATGTGGGCAGACCAGGTTCAGTCCCTGCGTTGGGAAGATCTCTCCTAGAGCAGTGTGCTTAACCAATGAGTAATGTGAAGTTTTTGTTTCCCGTTTTTCGCCCCTTTGGCTAACGAAACAAAATGATAGTGGTATGTACACTTTTGCTAGAAAATAAAAATGAAATTCATAGATCTGCATCCCAAGGGTACACTGCAAAGACTGGCATGTATTTTCACTCAGTGTATTTCTAGAACCACTTACCTCTTATTCCTTTTGCCTTATTCATCTTCCATCTCAAATTCCTCAAATGTTAATGTTCTTCTAACACTTGAAACATGCTTTCTTTCTGTTTTAGCCCTCTTCAGAATAACCCATCATCCTACCTTCTGACTTCACTGTTTTTAAAAAACATTCATTCAGCACACATGTATTGTATACCTATTTTATGCCAATTAATTAGATATTGGGAATGTAATCCCCATGTTTAGAAAACTCAAAATTTATAGGATGTTAATCAATAGTAAGAGAATAAACAAAATATCCAGTATAATAAAATGCAAGTGTTACAAAGAGATGTGCACAAGGTGCTATAAAGGTTAAGATAATGGCACCAAATGAAGCCTTAGGTCAGGCTGCCTTCATAGAGGTGATGATTTTTCAGCTGTCTTAAAGGATGAGTAGTTGCTGGACAAATGAAGAGAAGGTTTTTCTGTGAATCAGTATCTGGCAGTGTAATTAACATTTTTATTAAAGAAGTTCAGCAATTAGTCTCACCATCTAATTGCTCCCTTTTCCTCCCCTAGTTATACAACTGAGGATGGGGTTTGTGAGAGGGCCCCCAGTTTTTAGGTAGGAAGCAGTCTATAGGAAACAAAGAAGGTATGTGGTAAAGTGGAGAGAGTATCCAAAAAAGTGGAGCAGATTTGAGAGGCAGAGTCAATTACATATTAGACTAATAGAAAGGAACTAATAGAAAGAGGTCAAAAAAGTTTGACCTCTTTCTGAAAGCATCTTTGTAAATCCATTTCTGAAGTAATTCAGACTGTATAGATATGTTGAAATACCTTATTTAAAAACAAAATAGAAGCAATTAAAAATATAAATTCTGAAACAAATCCTTACAAAGAATTTAGTTTCTACTTTTAAAATTAAGTGGAAGATTTCAAGTAGTAAAAATTCCTACTCCCTCAGTCTATCTGAATTGTGAATCAATTTACAAAATATACTTTATTTGCAATCTCTTCTGGTATAATTATTACATTTATTTCTTTAGTTTGCCATATCTTGATATAAATAACAATCTTTTTATTGTGCTGTCTAAACCCAAATTGCTCAAATTTGATTTCTCTTTATTTTTAATTTTGTAGAGATAACTGCTTGTTGCTATTATTTTTATTAGAATGATAATACTTAGATTTCCTTTAGTAAGCAGTTTAGCAAGGCATATTGTAGTCAGCAAGCTACAGCCCACAGGCCAAAGCCAGCTTGCCACCTATTTTGGTAAGACTTGAGAATTAAGAATGGGTTTTTAAATTTTAAATGATTGGGAAAAAATCAAAAGATGAGTAATATTTCGTGACACACAAAAAGTATATTTAGGTTTCTTTTACATTTAGATTTTTATAAAATATATTTCATTCCTGCTGAAATATTAGAGGTATCCATCAAATAACATTTTTGATACTAAGAAGGTTAAGCTGCAAACTGATGAAGGGAATTTTATTAAGCTTTAATTTTTATAACTAGGTGGTAACAATTCAGAAATTCATGACTCATGTTTTCTGATTTTAAATTGAGTATTCTTTCTTCTATATCATACTGCATCTTTATTTTAAAATAATTTTCCTAGTTGTAAAGAAAATCACTCATTCGAAGGTATACATTAATTGATAGTATCAATTTGGGTCTTAAAGTATTGACAGAAAAGGTTTCTAACTTGATTTCCCCTAATGCATTTCTATTATAATGCATTCCAGTTGAATATTTTATGAGATGCCCTATGTAAAATATTTATTAACAGATGAGGCAAATTTTCAATAAATTGTAGTTTTCTTGATTTATTCAAACATTTTATGACAGCTTGATTTATAATAATATAATTAAACATTTTCAGATATTTTTTATATGAGTTTTTTGAAGTGCTGAGTTTACCATTGTAGTATTTGATGTTGAAGTCATTTCATGGTGTGGTGAAGTTTCCTTGACTACATCATATACATCTCTAATAGAATTTTCTACTTCAAAAAATGTTTATAATCAGTTTCTACCCTTACCATTGTTACTTATGCTATGAGTTTATACATTTGTTGAGGTACTTACCTGTTAGATTTATCTGAAATTGACTTTTGGTTCTTTCCAAAATAAGAAATCACCTCTCATGCTATGTGTGAAAAACTACGCAAAGATACATTTGATTATTTACCATAATAACAACTGCTTTTCTCATGTTTCTGTTTGCATAGTAAATATTTAATCCTGAATGACAACAAACTAACATTGAACAATATTTCCGCTTCCATACATGCTCACTAATATTAATGTTCATCAGGATTTCAGTAATTACACTGTAAAACATACTGTTCCCTCACACTCCTCTTCAGTTTTATATAATTAACTGCCTTTTTCCTTTTTCTGTTGTTTCAGTTAAAGGATCAAGAAAGTTAAGTCTGCCAACAGATCTTAAGGCTGATCTTGGTACGGTAGGCAAAAGCCAACAATTTTTTCTTACATTCATTTGGCTGAACATTTTAACCAACCGGTCCATGAATAACAAGTTTCCTAGATGGCAGTGTTTAATGGCTTTTCAAAAAGGCTTTCTTAAAAATCACCATACAGTTCTGTTGGCAGCATTCAACATTTTGTTTCTTAACAATCATTTTGCAAAACTATGTTTCATAAATCATTACATACCAACTATATAATGTTTGGGGTTTTTAATCATGAAAATGTTTTTAAACATTAACTAGAGTCTTGGATATGGACCCTTTGTGACAGTAATCATGAAAATGAGCATCATTTTCTCTGGAACTATTTGGATATTAATATCATTTACAACTAATGCTATTAACAACAACAAAGTCTGATACATAAAAGAATGGAGTTCTTGCCATTAAGGAAAGTTATAGAAGGTGTTATTTACTTTATCTTTTGTGGTGCTCCAAGCTTATTCATAATTCTAGTTCTGAAATAAATAAGGTCTTATTAAATAGGTTTTCACCAGTTTTTCTCTCAGAACTTTAATCTACTTGTCCCAGGATAGTTTCTTTTGTGAAATTAAAGGAATCACCTTTATCTTCATCTCCTTTCTTCTGACTTAAAGTCATAGCATAAAACTTATGAATGTCAATGTCATGTCTAAAATAACAAAAATTTAATAATTAGTCTTTGTTTTTTAGTGTTCAAAGCTGTCTCACATACATGATTATATTTAACTTTCTTAGCAACTCTTTAAAAAGTCCTCCAGTGGCTCAGACAATAAAGAATATGCCTGCATTGCTGGAGACCTTGGTTCAGTCCCTGGGTTGGCAAGATCCCCTGAAGAAGGGAATGGCTACTCACTCCAATATTCTTGCCTGGACAATTCCACAGACAGAGGAAGCTAGTGGGCTACAGTCCATGGGGTTGTAGAGTTGGACACGACTGAACGATTGACAGTTTCACTTTTCACTTTTTCAGCAACTCTTTAAGGTAGTTATCAGTATTCCTTTTTTTCTAGAGCAGAAACTGAGGTTATATTGTTAATAAACTGTAGAATTAAGATTTGAACCTAGGTCACAGAACATAATACTCAAACTTTATTGAGCATATTCACATACCTCATCTCATTTTAACTAAATTAAATACCTTTCAGCAATAATTTATTACATTTAAAATCTATTTATATACCATCTTAGATGAATTTGATTAGATAATTATGTCAGTGATATTAAATTCAAAGCACATTTTCAATGCAGATGCAACATTATTCATTATTATTAGTTCAATACTAACTAAATTGTTATGAAGCTAATTAGTATTTTGCCAGTGTAATTGATATCAAAGGAAGATTCAACATTCTAGTTCCATGTATTGACCTACTACATGTCAGACAGTATGCTATATAATATGTACATATTTTTGGTACATGATAGATAATAGATCAGTAATGCTCTACCCACTTTACAAATAAATTAAGGATATGAAAAATTAAATTTTGTCTAAGGTCAAAGATGGGCTTGATAAAGGACAGAAATGGTATGGACCTAACAGAAGCAGAAGATATTAAGAAGAGGTGGCAAGAATACACAGAAGAACTGTACAAAAAAGATCTTCACGACCAAGATAATCATGATGGTGTGATCACTCACCTAGAGCCAGACGTCCTGGAATGTGAAGTCAAGGGGGCCCTAGAAAGCATCACTACAAACAAAGCTAGTGGAGGTGATGGAATTCCAGTGGAGCTATTTCAAATCCTGAAAGATGATGCTGTGGAAGTGCGGCACTCAATATGCCAGCAAATTTGGAAAACTCAGCAGTGGCCCCAGGACTGGAAAAGGTCAGTTTTCATTCCAATCCCAAAGAAAGGCAATGCCAAAGAATACTCAAACTACCACACAATTCCACTCATCTCACACGCTAGTAAAGTAATGCTCAAAATTCTCGAAGCCAGGCTTCAGCAATACATGAACTGTGAACCTCCAGATGTTCAAGCTGGTTTTAGAAAAGGCAGAGGAACCAGAGACCAAATTGCCAGCATCCACTGGATCATGGAAAAAGCAAGAGAGTTCCAGAAAAACATCTATTTCTGCTTTGTTGACTATGCCAAAGCCTTTGACTGTGTGGATCACAATAAACTGTGGAAAATTCTGAAAGAGATGGGAATACCAGACTACCTGACCTGCCTCTTGAGAAACCTGTATGCAGGTCAGGAAGCAACAGTTAGAACTGGACATGGAACAATAGACTGGTTCCAAATAGGAAAAGGAGTACGTCAAGGCTGTATATTGTCACCCTGCTTATTTAACTTATATGCAGAGTACATCATGAGAAATGCTGGGCTGGAAGAAGCACAAGCTGGAATCAAGGTTGCTGGGAGGAATATCAATAATATGCAGATGACACCACCATTATGGCAGAAGGTGAAGAGGAACTAAAGAGCCTCTTGATGAAAGTCAAAGAGGAGCGTGAACAAGTTGGCTTAAAGCTCAACATTCAGAAAATGAAGATCATGGCATCCGGTCCCAATCACTTCATGGGAAATAGGTGGGGAACAGTGGAAACAGTGTCAGACTTTATATTTTGGGCTCCAAAATCACTGCAGATGGTGACTGCAGCCATGAAATTAAAAGACGCTTACTCCTTGGAAGGAGGGTTTTGACCAACCTAGATAGCATATTCAAAAGCAGAGACATTACTTTGCCAACAAAGGTCCGTCTAGTCAAGGCTATGGGTTTTCCAGTGGTCATGTATGGATGTGAGAGTTGGATTGTGAAGAAAGCTGAGGGCCAAAGAATTGATGTTTCTAAACTGTGGCGTTGGAGAAGACTCTTGAGAGTCCCTTGCACTGCAAGGAGATCCAACCAGTCCATTCTGAAGGAGATCAGTCCTGGATGTTCTTTGGAAGGAGTGATGCTAAAGCTGAAACTCCAGTACTTTGGCCACCTCATGTGAAGAGTTGACTCATTGGAAAAGACTCTGATGCTGGCAGGGATTGGGAGCAGGAGGAGAAGGGGACGACAGAGGATGAGATGGCTGGATGGCATCACCGACTCCTTGGACATGAGTTTGAGTGAACTCTGGGAGATGGTGATGGACAGGGAGGCCTGGCGTGCTGCGATTCATGGGGTCGCAAAGAGTTGGACACAACTGTGCGATTGAACTGAACTGAAGTGATAGTCCATGGGGTCATAAAGAATCGGACACGACCAAGTGACTTTCACTTTCACTTTGATATGTGTAGCCATGCAGGAAGTTCTGAAACGGAGAAGTGTGAATATTTCAACTTTCAACCATGTTTATTGTTTTGTCTATTTTTGCTGTGGCACTTCCATATGAATTTTAGGAAAAGCATTTCCATTATTTAAAATGGCTATTGGTATTTTAGCTGTGACTGCATTAAATCTGTTAGACTGTTTTTGGTATTACTTAAATAATATTAAACATTCCAATTCATGAACAAGGGATGTATTTTCACTTTCACAGGTCTTTTAAAGTTTCTTTTAGCAATGTTTTGTAGTTATCAGTGTAAAGTTTTACATGTCCTTGGTTAAGTCTATCTTTAGATATTTTACTCTTAGGAGACTTACAAATGGGATTCTTTTTTTAAAATTTCTTTCTCAAAATTTTCATTACCGGTATATAGAAATACAGATGATTTCTTTGTGCTCATCTTATACCTTGCAACTCTACTAAATTCATTTATTAGTTCTCATTCTTCTTCTGTGGATTTTGGAGGATTTTCTGTATGTAGGATCATGCCAATTGCCAACAGGGCTAGTTTTACTTCCTTATCAATTTGGATGTGCTTTTTCCGCCCTTAAATCTCTGGCTAGAGCTTCCAGTCCAAAATAGAAGTAGAAAACAGAGGCTGCTTTCTCCTGGATCTGTCCTTTTCTGGTTGCTGTTGGTGTTCTGTAGCTGTGACGATACACTTTGTTGTGATGGGGGGGCTTCTCATTGTGGTAGCTTCTCTTACTTGGAAGTACAGGCTCTAGGGTGTGATCTCAGTCATTGTAGCACGCAGGATTCACAAGCTGTGGTGCACATAGGGCCTTCCCAGATCAGGGATTGAACCTGTCTCCTGTGTTGGCAGCTGGATTCTTAATCATTGGACCACCAGGGATGTCCCTAGTCTAGATTTTAAGGAAGAAAGTTTTCAGTCTTTCATCCTTGAGTAGGATGACTGTGGGCTTCTCATGAATGCCTTTTATCAGTTTCAGAAAGGTCGCTCTATTTCTAGTTTCCTATGTTTTTTTTTTTTTTAATCATGAAAGAGTATTCAATTTTGGCAAGTCCTTTTTCTGTACCAATTGAGATGATGTGTGGGATTTTTCCTTCATTCTGTTAGTGTGAATTTTACATTTTTAATTTTCTTCTGTTGAACCACTCATGTATTATTTGAGATAAATTCCACTTGATTATGGTATATAATCCGTTTAATATGCTGCTGGATTTTGTTTGCCAATATCTTGAGAATCTTTGCATGTATATTCATATGGGGTGTTGGTCTCTAATTTTTATTTTCTTGCAGTGTTCTTGTCTAGCTTTGAAATAAGGGTAATGTGTCACAGAATGTGTTAGGAAATGTTCCTTGTATTTTTTGGAAGAGTTTGATGAAGACTGGGGTTAATTCCTCTTTAAATATTTGGTAGCATTCACCAGAGAAGCTGTCTCATCCTGGACTTCTCTTGAAATTTTTGAGCACTGATTCAGTATCTTTACTCATATTTTCTGTTTCCTGAGTCAGTTTTGGTAACTCATGTATTTGTAGGAATTTGTCTAGTTTATCTAGATTAGTTAATGCTGGCATAAAATTGTTCACAGTATTCTCTTATAATCCCCTTTGGTAAGGCTGATTGTAATGCACCCACTTTTATTCCTGATTTTAATTGCTTGTATATTCTTTTTCCCTTAGTCTAGGTAAGGGGTTGTCAATTTGTTGATCTTTCCAAAGAATCAACTTAGAGGTTAATTATTATTTTTCATTATCTATTTTCTCTCTAATCTTTGTTTTCCTTACTTTGCTACTTTTGACATTTGTTACAGGATATGCTATACAAAATAATAGGTAATTATAAGATTATAAGCTTTTCAATGATACATACTTGATTTAAGTTCAGTTTTGCTATTAGTTATATGACCTTCAGTTCAGTTCACTCAGTCGTGTCCGACTCTTCGCGACCCCATGAATTGCAGCATGCCAGGCCTCCCTGTCAATCACCATCTTCCAGAGTTCACCCAAATTCATGTTCATTGAGTCAGTGATGCCATCCAGCCATCTCATCCTCTGTCGTCCCCTTCTCCAGCCCCCAATCCCTCCCATCATCAAAGTCTTTTCCAATGAGTCAATTCTTCACATGAGGTAGCCACAGTACTGGAGTTTCAGCTTTAGCATCACTCCTTCCAAAGAACATCCAGGACTGATCTCCTTCAGAATGGACTGGTTGGATCTCCTTGCAGTGCAAGGGACTCTCAAGAGTCTTCTCCAACGCCACAGTTCAGAAACATCAATTCTTCGGCCCTCAGCTTTCTTCACAATCCAACTCTCACATCCATACATGACCACTGGAAAACCCATAGCCTTGACTAGACGGACCTTTGTTGGCAAAGTAATGTCTCTGCTTTTGAATATGCTATCTAGGTTGGTCAAAACCCTCCTTCCAAGGAGTAAGCGTCTTTTAATTTCATGGCTGCAGTCACCATCTGCAGTGATTTTGGAGCCCAAAATATAAAGTCTGACACTGTTTCCACTGTTCCCCACCTATTTCCCATGAAGTGATTGGGACCGGATGCCATGATCTTCATTTTCTGAATGTTGAGCTTTAAGCCAACTTGTTCACGCTCCTCTTTGACTTTCATCAAGAGGCTCTTTAGTTCCTCTTCACCTTCTGCCATAATGGTGGTGTCATCTGCATATTATTGATATTCCTCCCAGCAACCTTGATTCCAGCTTGTGCTTCTTCCAGCCCAGCATTTCTCATGATGTACTCTGCATATAAGTTAAATAAGCAGGGTGACAATATACAGCCTTGACGTACTCCTTTTCCTATTTGGAACCAGTCTATTGTTCCATGTCCAGTTCTAACTGTTGCTTCCTGACCTGCATAGGGTTTCTCAAGAGGCAGGTCAGGTAGTCTGGTACTCCCATCTCTTTCAGAATTTTCCACAGTTTATTGTGATCCACACAGTCAAAGGCTTTGGCATAGTCAACAAAGCAGAAATAGATGTTTTTCTGGAACTCTCTTGCTTTTTCCATGATCCAGTGGATGCTGGCAATTTGGTCTCTGGTTCCTCTGCCTTTTCTAAAACCAGCTTGAACATCTGGAGGTTCACAGTTCATGTATTGCTGAAGCCTGGCTTCGAGAATTTTGAGCATTACTTTACTAGCGTGTGAGATGAGTGGAATTGTGTGGTAGTTTGAGTATTCTTTGGCATTGCCTTTCTTTGGGATTGGAATGAAAACTGACCTTTTCCAGTCCTGGGGCCACTGCTGAGTTTTCCAAATTTGCTGGCATATTGAGTGCCGCACTTCCACAGCATCATCTTTCAGGATTTGAAATAGCTCCACTGGAATTCCATCACCTCCACTAGCTTTGTTTGTAGTGATGCTTTCTAGGGCCCCCTTGACTTCACATTCCAGGACGTCTGGCTCTAGGTGAGTGATCACACCATCATGATTATCTTGGTCGTGAAGATCTTTTTTGTACAGTTCTTCTGTGTATTCTTGCCACCTCTTCTTAATATCTTCTGCTTCTGTTAGGTCCATACCATTTCTGTCCTTTATCAAGCCCATCTTTGCATGAAATGTTCCCTTGGTATCTCTAATTTTCTTGAAGAGATCTCTAGTCTTTCCCATTCTGTTGTTTTCCTCTATTTCTTTGCATTGATTGCTGAGGAAGGATTTGCTATCTCTTCTTGCTATTCTTTGGAACTCTGCATTCAGATGCTTATATCTTTCCTTTTCTCCTTTGCTTTTCAGTTCTCTTCTTTTCACAGCTATTTGTAAGGCCTCTCCAGAAAGCCATTTTGCTGTTTTGCATTTCTTTTCCATGGACTATACAGTCCATTAAATTTTCCAGGCCAGAATAATGGAGTGGGTAGCCATCCCTTCTCCAGAGGTCTTCCCAACCAAGTGATCGAACCCAGGTCTCCACATTGCAGGCAGATTCTTTACCAGGTGAGCCACCAGGGAAGCCCAAGAATACTGTCATGGGTAGCCTATCCCTTCTCCAGCAGATCTTCCCAACCCAGGAATCAAACCAGGGTCTCCCATGTTGCAGGTGCATTCTTTTACCAGCTGAGCTACCAGGGGTATTGGCATGAAGACATAAACATAGGTCAATGATAGAATGAGTCTAGAAATAAAACTATACATCTATGACCAATTGATTTTCAACAAGTTACCAGGACAATTCAATAGGGTGGAAAGGAGGGGCAGGAAATAGTCTCTTCAACAAATGGTACTGAGACAACTGGAAGTCCACATGCATGATAATAGAGACGAAACGCTACCTCATACTACATACAAAAAAATGGATTAATGACTTAACTGACAATGACAATAGCTTGAATGTGGAAGCAACACAATCCACAGTCCATCAGTGGATGGATGGATAAACAAAACGTGTGTACAGAACAATGGAATTTGCTCAGCCTTAGAAGGAAGGAAATTTTAACATATGCTACAACATGCAGCTTACCAGGTGGCTCAGTGGTAAAGAATCTGCCTGCCAGGACAGGAAACCCAAGAGACTTGGGTTCAATTCCTCAGTTGGGAGGATCCTCTGGAGAATTTCATGGACAGAGGAGCCTGGCAGGTTACAGTCCATGGGTTCACAAAGCATCAGACACAACTGAGCTCACATGCATGCTGCATGAGTGAACTTTGAGAATATTATGCTAAGTAAAAGAAGCCAGTCACAAGAAGACAGAAATTGTACGATCACAATTATATGAGGGGCCCAGAATGGTCACATATGCAGGGAAAGAAGGTAGAACGGTGGATGCCAGGAGCCAGGGGGAGGAGGAAATGGGAGCTCACGTCTAATGAGTAACGTGTTTCATGTTCACCAGGGGAAGAGAGTTCTGGAGATGACTGCTACACAGTACAAATGTGTCTAATACCACTGAACTGTACACTTGAAATCGGTTTAGATGATAAATTTTACCACATTTGTTAAATATTTTATTTTTAAAAAGGGAGTCCTGATACATGCTACAACATGGATGAACCTCAAAAACAGTACATGAACTGAAAGAAGCCAGACATGAAGCCACATACTGCATGATTTCCTTTATATGAAATATCCAGAATAGCTAAATCCCTAGAAACAGAAAGTAGACTGATGGTCACCAGTGGCTAGGGAAGAGTAGAATGGGCAGTGACTGCTTAATGTGTTAGTGCTGTTTTTAGTGGTGATGAAAATGTTCTGGAGCTATATAGTTGTGGTTGTTGCACAATATTGTGAGTGTACTAACTACCACTGAATTGTACATTTTAAAATTGCTTCAGATGAATCTCACCTCAAAAACTGGAGGAAAAAATTTTTTTAAACTGGTGAAATATGTAATCTAGAGTTCAGTTAATAGTAATGCACCAAGGTGACATTGGGAAAGGAGAATAAGAAATTTATGTATTGGCTGCTTTCTTCTAAATGTAAAATTATTCCAAAATAAAATTTTTTTTTTAAATGGGCAAACTACTTGAAATGACTCTGCCAAAGAAGGTAGATGGCAAATAAGCACATAAAAAGATATAACATCATTAGCTACTCGAGGAATTCAAATTAAAACAATGGAATGCCACTAAATACCCATTAGAATAGCTAAAATTAAGAGTACTGACAAAACACAGATCGACTGAAACTCTCATACTCTACTGGTGGAAATGCAAAATGGTGCAACCATCATAGAAATCAGATTGGCATTTTCTTATAAAGAATAACACAATTACAATACTGGCTAACAATTTCACTCCTAGGTACTTGGAGAAGGAAATGGCAACCCACTCCAGTATTCTTGCCTGGAGAATTCCATGGACAGAGGAGCCGGGTGGGCTATAGTCCATGGGGTCGCAATGAGTCGGACATGACTAAAGTGACTTAGCATGCAGGTACTTATTCTAAGAGAATGAAAAGTGATCTTCACTCAAAAACTTTTATTTAGAATTCATAGCAGCTTAAATTTAATAGCCAAAAACTAGAAACAACCCAAATGTGCTTTAACAGGTGAATGGTTAAGCAAAATGGAGCGTGTTATACTATGAAATGCTATTCAGCAGTGAAAGAAAACAAGCTATTGATATTCACAACTTGTATGGATCTCAAGAAAACTGGGCTGAGTTGGGGGTGGGGGGAATTTGATCTTAAAAAGTTAAATACTATATGAATCCACTTATATAGTAATCTTGAAATAACAAAATTACAGAGCTGGAGAACTCATTAATGTTTGCCTAAAGTTAGGAATGGGTGAGGGAAGGACTAGTGTGGCTATAAAGGAGTAACACAGGAGACCCTGTTGGTGAGGAAACAGTTCTGAATCTTGATTACAGTGGTAGTTCCTCAAATCTACGTGTGACAAACTTACATAGAACTACATACACACAAACACAATACATCTAAAACTGACAAAATCTGAGTAAGCTCTGTGACTTGCACCAATGTCATCTTGGTTTTGATTTTAAACTGTAGTTATACAAGATATTAGTGATGGGGGAATGAGTGAAGAGTACATGGACTTCCCTGTACACTTTTAAATATATTATTTTTTTAAGTTCTAATCTAATTAGAGTTACTGCAAAATATTGGTTATATTCCTTGTGTTGCACAATACATCCTTATAGCCTATCTCATACCCAGTAGTTTGCCTGCTCCCTCCTCCACACTGATAACCACTAGTTTGTTCTCTTTATCTGAGTTTTCTTTTCTTTACATTCGCTAGTTTGCTATATTTTTTAGATTGCACATGTAAGTGGTATCGTATAGTATTTGTCTTTCTCTGACTTAGTTCATTTAGCATAACACCTGACAAGACCAACCATGTTGCAGCAAAAGGCAAGAAAACCTTTTATGACTGAGTAGTATTCCATTCTGTGTCTATGTATAATATGTATATATAACGTCTTATCCATTCATCTGTTGATGAACAAAAGTTGTTCCATATCTTAGCAATTGTAAATAATGCTATGAACATTGGGGTGCATGTATCTTTTCATTTTTTTTTAGCATTTTTTTTTATTTTTAGTTTTTTATTTTTTAAATTTTAAAATCTTTAATTCTTACATGCATTCCCAAACATGAACCCCCCTCCCACCTCCCTCCCCAGAACATCTTTCTGGGTCATCCCCATGCACCAGCCCCAAGCATGCTGCATCCTGCGTCAGACATAGACTGGCGATTCAATTCACATGATAGTATACATGTTAGAATCTTTTCAAATTAGTGTTTGGGGTTTTGGGGGGATAAAAATCTAGGAATGGAATTGCTGAGTCATATGGAAGTTCTATTTTTAGTTTTTTGTGAACTTGCATACTGTTTTCCACAGTGGCTGCACCAGTTTACATTCCCACTAACAGTGTATAGTTATGGCTTCCGAGGTGGTGCTAGTGGTAAAGACGTGGTGCTGTGCTACGTGGCACTAGTGATAAAGTGATACAGGAGGCATGGGTTTGATCCCTGGGTTAGGAAGATCCCCTGGAGGGCATGGCAACCCAGTCCGATATTCTTGCAGACAGAGGAGGCTGGCAGGCTACAGTCCTTAAGGTTGCAAAGAGTTGAACACAACTGAAGTGACTTAACACAACAATGTACGAGGATTCCCGTTTTTTAATTTTAATGTAAGGTTTTAAAAGACACTTACTCCTTGGAAGAAAAGTTACGACAACCTAGACAGCATATTTTGGAGAAGGCAATGGCAACCCACTCCAGTACTCTTGCCCAGAAAATCCCATGGATGGAGGAGCCTGGTAGGCTGCAGTCCATGGGGTCCCTAAGAGTCGGGCACAACTGAGTGACTTCACTTTCACTTTTCACTTGCATGCATTGGAGAAGGAAATGGCAACCCACTCCAGTGTTCTTGCCTGGAGAATCCCAGGGACGGAGGAGCCTAGTGGGCTGCCATCTATGGGGTTGCACAGAGTCAGACACAACTGAAGTGACTTAGCAGATAGCATATTTAAAAGCAGAGACACTACTTTGCCAACAAAGGTCCGTCTAGTCAAGGCTATGGTTTTTCCAGTGGTCATGTATGGATGTGAAAGTTGGACTGTGAAGAAAGCTGAGCACCGAGAAATTGATGCTTTGAACTGTGGTGTTGGAGAAGACTCTTGAGAGTCCCTTGGACTGGAAGGAGATCCAACCAGTCCATCCTAAAGGAGATCAGCCCTGGGATTTCTTGGGAGGGAATGATGCTAAAGCTGAAACTCCAGTACTCTGGCCACCTCATGCGAAGAGTTGACTCACTGGAAAAGACTGATGCTGGGAGGGATTGGGGGCAGGAGGAGAAGGGGACGACCGAAGATGAGATGGCTGGATGGCATCACTGACTTGATGGACGTGAGTCTGAGTGAACTCCGGGAGTTGGTGATGGACAGGGAGGCCTGGCGTGCTGCAATTCATGGGGTCGCAGAGTCGGACACGACTGAGCAACTGAACTGAACTGAAGGTTTTAAAGCAGTTTTACATATTGCATATTCTCCCTCTCCCCAGAGAGCCTCCCCTACCATTAACATCCTCCATGAGAATGGTACATTTTTATGACTTGTGAACCATACGTATACATCATCATCACCCCAAACCCATAGTTTGCATTAGGGCTCATACTTGATGTTTTAATATATGCATAATGACAGGTATCCATCATTACAGTGTAATACAGAATAGTTTTACTGATCTGAAAATCTTCTGTCAGCCTAGTCATCACTTCCTCCACCTCAACTCTTAGCAACCACAGATCTTTCTACTGTCTATGGAGAACGTCAAGAACATTTGTGTGTCTAACTTTGTGTGACACAGTTGGACTCACAAAATCACACATGGCTTTATAGCTCATTCTTTTGGCACTGAATAATATTCCATTGTCTCAAATGTACCACAGTTTATCCATTCTGGTTTTTATGTGTACATAAGTTTTCAGCCTCTTTGTGTAAATACTAAGGAGCCTGATTGCTGGTTCGTATGGTAAAAGTATTTTAAGCTTTTAAAAGCTTTTTAAGAAGTCTTTGCACAATCAATTTTGCATCCCCACTATCAGTTATATCCCATTATTCCAAATCTTTTCTAGCATTTGCTGTTGACAGTGTTTTACATTTTTGTCAGTTTCTCATCCTTGTTTTAATTTGAAATTTAAAATATTTTTATGTGCTCATTTTGCCATCTGTCTCCTTTGGTGTGGTATCTGTTCAGATCTTTTGCCCATTTTTTAAGTCAGGTGGTTTGTTTCCTTTTTAAGAGTTTTAAGAGTTCTTTATTTTAGTTAATGTTTTTCAGGTATATATTTTATACCTATTTTCTTCCATTCTGAAGCTTTTCTTCTCATCCTCTTGATAGTGTCTTTTACAAAGTTTTTAATTTTAATGAAGTCAAATTTACCAATTTTCTTTCATGGATTGTGCCTTTGTTATTATATCTAAAAAGATATCAAACCCAAAGTCATCTACATTTTCTGTTTTCTTCTACTAGTTTTACAATTTTGTGTTTAACATTTAGGACTATGATCAACTTTGAGTTTTTTTGAAGATTGTAAAATCTGTTTACATTTTTGTGTGTATGTATGTATCCAGTTGTTCCACTATTTGCTGAGAAGACTGTCTTTTCCCCATCACATTTCTTTTGCTCCCTTGTCAAGGATGAGTTGACTAAATTTGTTGGATCGATTTCTAGGCTTTCTGTTCTTTTGGAGTGATATATCTGTTTATTTTTTCATCAATATCATCTATCTTCAGTACTTTAGTTTTATAGTAAGTCGAAGTCAAGTAGAGTCATTCCTATAACTTTATTCCTTTCCTTTAGTATTCTGGGTCTTATTCCTCTCCAAATAAACTTTAGAATCAGTTTGTCAACATCCACAAAATAACTTGCTGGAATTTTGATTGGGATTGTGTTGAAGCTACAGATCAACTTGGGGAGAACTCATGTCTCGACAATATTGAGCCCTCCTATCCATGAACATGGAATCTGTCTCTATTTATTTGACTTCAGTTTCTTTCATCAGTAAGGAACTTTAATAGTTTTGTAGTTTTCCTCATATAGATCTGGCACATGTTTTGTTAAGTTTATGTGAATGCTTTGTTAAATTTATATGTAAGTATTTTAATTTTGAGGGTACTAAGGTGTCTTGAGAAATCTGTATGCAGGTCAGGAAGCAATAGTTAGAACTGGACATGGAACAACAGACTGGTTCCAAATAGGAAAAGGAGTACGTCAAGGCTATATATTGTCACCCTGCTTATTTAACTTCTATGCAAAGTACATCATGAGAAACGCTGGACTGGAAGAAACACAAGCTGGAATCAAGATTGCCGGGAGAAATATCAATCACCTCAGATATGCAGATGACACCACCCTTATGGCAGAAAGTGAAGAGGAGCTAAAAAAGCCTGGTGATGAAAGTGAAAGTGGACAGTGAAAAAGTTGGCTTAAAGCTCAACATTCAGCAAATGAAGATCATGGCATCTGGTCCCATCACTTCATGGGAAATAGATGGGGAAACAGTGGAAATGATGTAAGAGTTTATTTTGAGGGGCTCCAAAATCACTGCAGATGGTGATTGCAGCCATGAAATTAAAAGACGCTTACTCCTTGGAAGAAAAGTTATGATCAACCTAGATAGTATATTCAAAAGCAGAGAGATTACTTTGCTGACTAAGGTCCATCTAGTCAAGGCTATGGTTTTTCCAGTGGTCATGTATGGATGTGAGAGTTGGACTGTGAAGAAGGCTGAGCGCTGAATTGATGCTTTTGAACTGTGGTGTTGGAGAAGACTCTTGAGAGTCCCTTGGACTGCAAGGAGATCCAACCAGTCCATCCTAAAGGAGATCAGCCCTGGGATTTCTTTGGAAGGAATGATACTGAAGCCGAAACTCCAGAACTTTGGCCACCTCATGTGAAGAGTTGACTCGTTGGAGAAGATTCTGATGCCGAGAGGGATTGGGGACAGGAGGAGAAGGGGACGACAGAGGATGAGATGGCTAGATGGCATCACCGACTCGATGGATGTAAGTCTGAGTGAACTCCAGGAGTTGGTGATGGACAGGGAGGCCTGGCGTGCTGTGATTCATGGGGTCGCAAACAGTCGGACACGACTGACTGACTGAACTGAATTGAAGGTAAATTTTACTTTTTAACTTCAAATTCTGTTGCTAGCATATAGAAAATTTTTGTCCCATATCACCAAAGGGTGACCTCAGCTGAGGAGAATCTTAATACTCAAGTTGATGGAGTGACCCATTCTGTAGATATCAGTCAGCTGTTTTCCCCAGCCACCCTGTCATTGCCAAATGAGCTAATAAACAGTAGCTATGGTGGCAGGGACACAAGTTATGCATGTACTCAGCAACACGGACTTCCACTCACCAAGGTCAACTTGGCTACAACTGCTGAATGCTCAATATGATAACTGAAATAGTCAACACTGTCTGAAATGTTACCATTTCTCAGGTGATCACTTACCTGGTGGCAGGTTGATTACACTGAACTACTTTCAACATGGAAGAAACATATGTTCTTGCCAGAATATACACTTACTGTGGATTATGGATCTGCTTTTCCTGAATTGAATGCTTTTGCCAGAACTATTATCCATGGGCTTGTTGTTGTTTTTCAGTCAGTAAGTTGTGTCCAACTCTTTCGTGACACCATGAACTGTAGCACACCAGGATTCTCTGTCCAGATTTCCCAAGCAAGGATACTAGAGTGGGTTTCCATGTCCTCTCCAGGGGATCCTCCCAACCCAGGGATTGAACCCACATCTCCTGCATTGGCAGGTGGATTCTTTACCACCGAGCTATGCCTTATCTATCATTATGGTATTTCACACAGCATTGCTTTTCATCAAGGAACTCATTTCACAACAAATGAAGTACGGCAATGAGCCAGTGCTTATGGAGTTCACTAGTCTAACAGTGTTCTTCACCATACTAAGCAACTGTCTATAAATACGTTATGTATGTGTATATGGGGGGAGGGGGCAGTGCTCCCTGATGGTTCAGTGGGTCAAGAATCTGCCTGAAATGCTGGAGCTGCTGGAGACGTGAGTTCAATCCACTGGAGAAGAAAATAGCAACCCACTCATTATTCTTGCCTGAAAAATCCCAAGGACAGAGGAACCTGGTGAGCTGTGAAAGCGAAAGCCCACCCCTGGTGAGCTATGAAAACTTTAGTCACTTGGCTCCTCTGTCCATGGAATTCTCAAGGCAGGGATACTGGAGTGGGTAGTCATTCCCTTCTCCAAGGGATATTCCTGACCCAGGGATCAAAGCCAGGTCTCGTGCATTGCAGGCAGATTCTCTGTCTGAGCCACCAGGGAAGCCCATGTATATACATGTTCTGTGCTGCGTCAAGTTGCTTAAGTTGTGGCTGACTCTTTGCAACCCTAAGGACTGTAGCCCACCAGTTCATGGGATTCTCCCCTGTCCATGGGATTCTCTGGGCAAAAATATTGGAATGGGTTGCTATGTTCTCCTCCAGGGGATCTTCCCAACCCAGGGATTGAACTCATGTCTCTTATGAGTCTCCTGCATTGGCAGACAGGTTCTTTACCACGAGCTCCACCTGGGAAGCCTATCTATCTATCTATCTATCTATATATATATATGTATATACGTATATATGTATATATGTATATAAGTCTGTTAATCTTTTGATTAATGTTAGCTGTTACATCTTTCACTATCCCTTTACTTTTAACCTATATACGTATTCTTAAATTTCTTGTAGAGAATGTAGTTGGGTCTCTTTTTTGAATCACTGAGAGTTTAATTGATGTATTTAGACAAGTGACATTTAAAGTGATTATACAGACTAATGTCTACCATAGTTGTTACTATTTTCTATTCATTTCCCTTCTTTTTTGTTCCTATTTTCTTCCACTGATTCCTTTTTTTCTGTGTTTTGAATTGGGCATTTTCTATGATTCCTTCTACTCTCTTTTCTTTATCAATTATAGTTTACTTTTTATTTTAGCAGTTGCCCTAAAGTTTCCAGTATATATTTACAATGGATACAAGTTCATTTTAAAATAATACTGTACTGCTTCAGGGATAGTGAAAGTACTTTATAATAACAAAGTATTTCTAACTTTTCCCTCCTCTTCCTTGTATTACTACTGCCATTCATTTCATTGACCCACAAGCTATGCTGCTGTCCTATATAATTTCTGACAATTTGGTGTGGTTAGATATTTATTTCAAAATAAAAATCAAAACACTACCATTTCTAAAACATTATTGTACCCTGGAACAAAAATTAATGTAGAGAGAATAGAAAAAATAGCACTTAATAGCATAAAATTTACAATGTCTGACATCCAGGCAATGATACTATGTCAACAGGAAAATACAATCTATGATAAAGAAAAAGTATCCACCAATAGAAACTGACCCAGAAATGACACACAGAACAAAACCAGCGGACAAGGACATTAAATCAGCTATTGTAAATACGCAGATTATCTTCAACTTACAGTGGTTCAGCATACAATTTTTCAACTTTATGATGATGCAAAAGAAATACTAAGCAACAACAACAAAAGCAATACACATTCAGTAGAAACCATACATCAGAATTTGAATTTTGATCTTTTCCAAGCTAGTAATATGCAGCACAATACTCTCTCACGATGCTGGGCAGCAACAGTGAGCCACCGCCTCTAGTCAACCACATGATCGTGAGGAATAACAACTGATACACTTCCAATCATTCTGTGCCAGTACAAAAATTCTGTTTTTCAGTGTCAGTATTCAATAAATTACGTGAGATATTCAACACTATTATTTAACAGGCTTTGTGTTCAATGATTTTTCCCAATTATAGGCTACTGTAAGTGTTCTGAGCATGTTTAAGGTAGGATAAGCTAAGCTATGCTATGGTTTTTGGTAGGTCAAGTGTATTAAATATATTTTTGTCTTTGGATATTTTCAATATATGATGGCTTTATTGGAATATAACCCTGTCACAATTCGAGGAAGATCTGTACCTCCTGTATTCAAGGAGATGGAGGAAAGCACCAGCATCACACCCGTGGCTGATTCATGTCAATGTATGGCAAAACCAATACAGTATTGTAAAGCAAAATAAAGTAAAAATAAAAATTTATTTAAAAAGAGAGACATGGAAAATATTTTTAAAGACCTAATAAACATCTAGAAGTGAACAATATATATGAGATGAAATATACAGTAGATGAGACTAATGTCAGAATTGACAGTAAAAAAGAAGACAGTGCTGAATTCAATTAACCATTCAAAATTAAGCAAAGTAAGAAAAAGACCAAACTCAGTGAACAGAGAATGAGTGATCTGTTGTCCAACTTCAAGTTATCTAATAAACATGCAATAGAATTCCGAGGAAAGAAATGATGAGACAGAAAAGAATGTTTGAAAAAGTAATGCCAAAAGTCTTTCTAATTTGATGAACATGTAAATCCACAGATGAGAGAAGCTCAACAAACTTCAAGCATAACATGAAGAAAATTACACCAAAGTTTGTCATGATCAAAAGTCATTAAAAAACAGCCAGCAAAAAATAGAAATATTAACATATAGGGGAACAAATAACAGCAAGCTTCTCCTCAAATTATACAAGCAAGAAGATAGTGGAAGAACATCTTTAAAGGACTGAAAGAAATTGTCAAGCTATAATTCTGTACTTGACAAAATATCATTGAAAAGTGAAGGGAAAAAAATTTACAGACAAAAGCTAAAAGAATCCAAAACTACAAGAGATTTTATAGGAAGCCCTTCTGGAAAAAGGAAGATACCAGAAGGAAATCTAGAGCTATGCAGAACTGAAGAACACTGGAAATGGTAAACGTATAGGTAAGGAAAAACAGTTACTGACTCAGTTTATAAATATCTTTAAGAGATAACTGATGACTGGAAACACCCCAAATATTCATCAGTGGGTAAACAGTTCAGCAAACTGTGGCATACTCATATAGTGGGATACTCCTCAACAATAAAAAGAAATTAGGTCTGTGGAAACAAGACAACATGGTGCAATCTCAAAATAATCATAGTGAAAGAAGCCAGATAAAATCAAGTGTAATTGTATGACTGCTCTAATATAAAATTATGTGAAATGTAAACTAATGTATAGTAACACAAAGTACATTAGTTGCTGTTAAGGGTAAAGGGCCAACAGGGAGAGGCAGCGCAGAGGGATTAGAGACAGAAATGAGGACACTAAGCAGAAGTGATGGATATATGTATTATTTTTATTGTGAGACTAAGAACAGATTAGTGGTTGCCAATGTTATTAAATATGTGTAATATGTCAATTATATCACAACCTGTGCTAAGGAATGTAATTGTCAAATAAGGATCCAAGAATGAGGGGGAACAATGTGTTTTTCAGACATCCAAAAGCTAAGAGTTTACAATCTGTAGATTCTTAGCTTACACTTAAAGTTCTAGTCAAAGCAGTTAAATAGGGGAAAGATATATTACATATATGTGTTCAAAAAATACAATAAAAAGTATACTTATAGGGAATAAATTTTTATACCTGAAATCTTAAGAGAATCAACAGGAACTAATAAAAATAGAGAATGAGTATGCAGTGATGTGGCTGGTTACAAATTCATACTCCAAAACTAAATAAACAAAAGTCAACTTTAAAATTGGGAAAAACTCATTTATAATGCTATCAAAAAGATTAAATATGGAGTAATGAACTTGAATCCATAGGATCTATGTGAAGATGATTTAACCTCCATTAAAGAACATTTAAAGGACTTGTATTAATTAGAAAACATACACTGCTTTCTTCCTTTTGGACAAGAAGATTTGAAATTGGTGTACATTTTATACTTTAGAAATAAATAATTCCACTGAAAATAACAGTATTTTTCAGAGGAGTAAAAATTATAATTTTAAAATTCATCTGAAAAGGTATGCATATGAGAGCCAGGACAATTCTGAAAAACAAGAATCATAAATGAGGTCTAGCCTTACCAGATAGTTACATACAATATAAAATTACATTTTAAAACATATATCTACTAATAATCATACCATTTTCGGTACTGATGTATAAAAAGTTAAATCAGTAGAACAGAAAATCCAGAAAAACACCCAAATTCATACATAAATTTTGTCATTGTAAATAAGTAGTCTTAGAGTCAAGTGCTGAAAAAGATCTAGATACATCCAAAACTTGCACATTGTTTTATTTCGTTCATTTGAATTTGAATAAATTATTTCTGAACCAGATGCAGAAAAAAAAAGTAGCCTTGAAAATAAGGTAGGTCATTCAAAAAGTAAATAAGGGTAGGTCATTCAATAAATGTTGGAATGACTTTAACTAGGTATCTGAAAAATAATCTCCATAAGCCAAAATTAATTCTAAATGATAAAAATACATAGAAACCATAAAAATGCTAGAAGAAAACATGAGAAATATATTTAAAAAATAAATAAATAAAACTGAGATTAAAAAATATATTCTCGGAGTAAGGCTTTGCTCAGAAATAGAAACACAGATATAAAGAACGAAGTTGTGGATACCAAGAAGGTAAGGGATGGTGAAAGTCGCTCAGTCCAGTCAGACTTTTTGCCACCCCGTGGACTGTAGCCTCCTCTGTCCATGGGATTCTCCAGACAAGAATACTGGAGCGGGTAGCTGTTCCCTTCTCCAGGAGATCTTCCCAACCCAAGAATTGAACTGGGGTCTCCTGCATTGTAGGTGGATTCTTTACCAGGTGAGCTAGGGATGGTAATTGGATGAATTGGGAGACTGGGATTGACATATATACACTGCTGTGTGTAAAATAGAGATATGTATAATGAGAACCTACAGTATGATGCAGGGAACTACTCCATTCTCTGTTGTGACCTAAATAGAAAAAAAAATCTAAAATGAGAGATTATATCATAATTATATGTCTATATGTAATTATTTACTTTGCTGTACAGCAGAAAGATACAATACTGTAAAGCAACTATACTCCAATAAAAATTAATTTTAAAAAGGCTTTGCTACAGATGGCATAAAAGTCAATACCCATGTAAAAACAACAAAAATTGATAAATTTGATTATACAGAGAAAAAAAGACATGACAGTCTGTAATAATTTGACAAATAAGACTAGTTTCTATAATGTGGACAGTTCTCATACATGAAAACAAGAAAAGGAAGAAAACACTAGACAAATTTATAAAGGTTAAGTACTGGTAGTTCACAGAGGAAGAAATAAGTGTCTTTAAAATAAATAATGCCATCCAACAGAGGATGAGATGGCTGGATGGCATCACCAACTCAATGGACATGAGACTGAGTAAACTCTGGGAGTTGGTGATGGACAGGAAGGCCTGGTGTGCTGCAGTCCATAGGGTCGCAAAGAGTCAGACACGAGACTGACTGAACAGACTGAACTGAACTGAAAATAAATTAAAAAGGTACCAAAACTCATTATTAAAGAAGTGAATATTAAAATAGTATTTTTCCTATTACAGCAATAAATATCAAAGAATTGTATGAAGCAAAAATTGGTGAAGATGTTGGGAAACTGAAGTTCATATATACTGTTGCTGGGGATGTAAATTGGTTAATTATTTTTGGAAACCTTTTGCCATCAAAATCTAAAATGTTTATTCTTCTGCCAAGAAATTTCAATTCTGAGAATTCATTCTACAGATATAATCACACATGTACAAAGAAGTATTACTGTGGTCATTAAAGTTTGCTTTGAAGTAGTAAAGACGGAAACCCTAGGACTCATTAATAAGAAAATAGTCAAATTGTTATATGGCCCCCAAAATGGAAACTTTGTCTCTATATAAACAATCAAGAATACCTATATATTATGGTCTCCAAGGCAAGTGTGAAATGAAAAAAAAAAAATCAAGGCATGAAATACTGTGAAATGTGCTTCCCATTCTTTTGAAAGAAAAAAAAAACAATTACAGAAGGATAATCAAAGAAAATGTTAACACTCTGTCTAAATAAGAGGTAGTGGAGATGCAGAGGCAGAGAACACTTGTGGATACAGTTGGGCAAGAAGAGGGTGGGATGAACTGAAAGAGTAGCATTGACACACATACAGTACCATGCGTAGAGTAGAAAGCTAGAAGGAGGCAACTGCATACACAGGGAGCTGAGCTCGGTGCTCTATGACAACCGAGAGGGCGGGGATGCGGAGTGTGGAGGGAAGGAGGCTCGAGAAGAGGAGGATATACATGTAGTTGATTCATGTTGTACAGCAGAAACCAACACAACATTGTAGAGCAGTTCAGTTCAGTCGCTCAGTCGTGTCCGACTCTTTGTGACCCCATGAATCGCAGCATGCCAGGCCTCCCTGTCCATCATCAACTCCCAGAGTTCACTCAGACTCACGTCCATCAAGTCAGTGACGCCATCCAGCCATCTCATCCTCTGTCATCCCCTTCTCCTCCTGTCCCCAATCCCTCCCAGGATCAGAGTCTTTTCCAATGAGTCAACTCTTCACATGAGGTGGCCCAAGTACTGGAGCTTCAGCTTTAGCATCATTCCTTCCAAAGAAATCCCAGGGCTGATCTCCTTCAGAATGGACTGGTTGGATCTCCTTGCAGTCCAAGGGACTCTCAAGAGTCTTCTCCAACACCACAGTTCAAAAGCATCAATTCTTCAGCGCTCAGCCTTCTTCACAGTCTAAATCTCACATCCATACATGACCACTGGAAAAACCATAAGCCTTGACTAGATGGACCTTTGTTGGAAAAGTAAGGTCTTTGCTTTTGAATATACTATCTAGGTTGGTCATAACTTTTCTTCCAAGGAGTAAGCATCTTTTAATTTCATGGCTGCAGTCACCATCTGCAGTGATTTTGGAGCCCAAAATATAAAGTCTGACACTGTTTCCACTGTTTCCCCATCTATTTCCCATGAAGTGATGGGACCAGATGCCATGATCTTCTTTTTCTGAATGTTGACCTTTAAGCCAACTTTTTCGCTCTCCTCCTTCACTTTCATCAAGAGGCTTTTACTTTCTGCCATAAGGGTGGTGTCATCTGCATATCTGAGGTTATTGATATTTCTCCCGGCAATCTTGATTCCAGCTTGTGTTTCTTCCAGTCCAGCATTTCTCATGATGTACTCTGCATATAAGTTAAATAAGCAGGGTGACAATATACAGCCTTGACGTACTCCTTTTCCTATTTGGAACCAGTCTGTTGTTCCATGTCCAGTTCGAACTGTTGCTTCCTGACCTGCATACAGGTTTCTCAAGAGGCAGGTTAGGTGGTCTGGTATTCCCATCTCTCTCAGAATTTTCCACAGTTTATTGTGATCCACACAGTCAAAGGCTTTGGCATAATCAATAAATAAATGGGAGGTTAAACTGAGAGAATTAAGCTAAAATTTTAAAATTAAAAATTGTTTTCAAACAGTAAATTGGAGGTAGAAGCTATAGTATCTACAGAACACTGTTAGAGCATAATATCCATAGTATATACAATAATAATATACTGTCTAGGTTGGTCATAGCTTTTCTTCCAAGGAGCAAGCGTCTTAATTTCATGGCTGCAGTCACCATCTGCAGTATTTTGGAGCTCCCCAAAATAAAGTTTCTCACTGTTTCCATTGTTTCGCCATCTATTTGCCATGAAATGATGGGACCAGATGCCAAGATCTTAGTTTTTTGAATGTTGAGTTTTAAGCCAAATGTTTCACTCTCCTCTTTCACTTTCATCAAGAAGTTCTTTAGTTCTTTGCTTTCTGCCATAAGGGTGGTATCATCTGCATATCTAAGGTTATTGATATTTCTCCCAGCAATCTTGATTCCAGCTTGTGCTTCATCCAGCCGGGAATTTCACATGATATACTCTGCATATAAATTAAATAAGCACAGTGACAATATACAGCCTTGACCTAGACAGCATATTAAAAAGCAGAGACATTACTTTGCCAGCAAAGGTCTGTCTAGTGAAAGCTATGGTTTTTCCAGTAGTCATGTATAGATGTGAGAATTGGACCATAAAGAAAGCTGAGCACCAAAGAACTGATGCTTTTGAACTGTGGTATTGGAGAAGACTCCTGGGAGTCCCTTGGACTGCAAGGAGATTCAGCCAGTTCATCCTAAAGGAAATCAGTCATGAATATTCATTGGAAGGACTGATGCTGAACATGAAGCTCCAATATTTGGCCACCTGATGCAAAGAACTGACTCACTGGAAAAGACCCTCATGCTGGGAAAGATTGAAGGCAGGAGGAGAAGGGGACAACAGAGGATGAGATAGTTGCATGGCATCACTAACTTGATGGACATGAGTTTGAATAAGCTCTGGGAGTTGGTGATGGACAGGGAATCCTGCCGTGCTCCAGTTCATGGGGTTGCAAAGAGTCAGACATGACTGAGCAACTTAACTGAACTGCTAAAATAATAAAACTCAATTTTTAAACCAAATAATTTTAGTATATTAGTAGATTTCCCCCCTCAAAAGGAACAGATTCAAATTATTCATTGTAAGTTTTCACATGACTTAGAAAACATTTATTGTATGTACAGCGCATTGTAAAAGGAATATTCAGACACAGAAGCATTGCTGTTTAGTTGCTCAGTTGTGTCTGACTCTACAATCCCATGGACTGTAGCCTGCCAGGCTCCTCTGCCATGGGATTCTCTACGCAAGAATACTGGAGTAGGTTGTCTTTTCCTACTCCAGGGGATCCTCCCCAACCCAGGGATTAAACCCAGGTTGCTTAAGTCTCCTGCATTGACAGGTGGGTTCCTCACTGCTAAACCACCAGGGAAGCCCCTGTTTAGTCACTCAGTCATGTCCAACCCATTGCGACCGCATGTATTGATTTGTAAGTGTTTTACAAGGAGTTCAGAATATGAAGAACTGACTCACTGAATGTTAATTACAACAGATATTTCAAAGAAACAAAAAACCCATAAGCTTTTTCAAAGTTTAGGTAATTTGTTCATACTAGGAGTGGGGGATAATTTACCCACATGATTATTATATCTTTGACATCAGTTTTGCAAATTTCAGGAATAAAAACATTTTGTTAAGCAGTGAATAATTTAGCAAATCAAGATTTCATCTCTTTGGAGACTGTTTAGACTAACTTTCTTGTTTCTCAGACTACACGTTTCCACCCCCGCCTTCTCACTCTTAATATGTGGATTGAAGTGAACACTTACTTATATGGTGCAAAGTAAGGTGTCACTTTGCTCCTTCAGGATCAGTCAGGATATATTGGCATTTTAATGTCATAATTTTTTTGTTATTTACAGTAATGGTCCAAGATGACAACATAGAAGACTTCTGAACTCAACTCCTCCCTGATACACCAAATCTGTAGCTCTAAATGAAGCAATTTCCTCTGGAAGAAGTCCAGAATTAGCTTCAGTTCAGTTGCTCAGTCGTGTCCGACTCTTTGCAGCACGCCAGGCCTCCCTGTCCATCACCATCTCCCGGAGTTCACTCAGACTCATGTCCATCGAGTCAGTGATGCCATCCAGCCATCTCATCCTCTGTCATCCCCTTCTCCTCCTGCCCCCAATCCCTCCCAGCATCAAAGTCTTTTCCAATGAGTCAACTCTTCGCATGAGGTGGCTAAAGTACTGGAGTTTCAGCTTTAGCATCATTCCTTCCAGAGAAATCCCAGGGCTGATCTCCTTCAGAATGGACTGGTTGGATCTCCTTGCAGTCCAATGGAGTCTTCTCCAGCACCACAGTTCAAAAGCATCAATTCTTCAGCGCTCAGCCTTCTTCACAGTCCAGCTTTCACATCCATACATGACCACTGGAAAACCCGTAGCCTTGACTAGACGGACCTTTGTTGGAAAAGCAATGTCTCTGCTTTTGAATATACTATCTAGGTTGGTCATAACTTTTTTTCCAAGGAGTAAGCGTCTTTTAATTTCATGGCTGCAGTCACCATCTGCAGTGATTTTGGAGCCCAAAATATAAAGTCTGACACTGTTTCCACTGTTTCCCCATCTATTTGCCATGAAGTGATGGGACCAGATGCTATGATCTTCGTTTTCTGAATGTTGAGCTTTAAGCCAACTTTTTGACTCTCCTCTTTTACTTTCATCAAGAGGCTTTTTAGTTCCTCTTCACTTTCTGCCAGAAGGGTGATGTCATCTGCATATCTGAGGTGATTGATATTTCTCCCAGCAATCTTGATTCCAGCTTGTGCTTCTTCCAGTCCAGCGTTTCTCATGATGTACTCTGCATATAAGTTAAATAAGCAGGGTGACAATATACAGCCTTGATGTACTCCTTTTCCTATTTGGAACCAGTCTGTTGTTCCATGTCCAGTTCTAACTGTTGCTTCCTGACCTGCATACAGGTTTCTCAAGAGGCAGGTTAGGTGGTCTGGTATTCCCATCTCTCTCAGAATTTTCCACAGTTTATTGTGATCCACACAGTCAAAGGCTTTGGCATAGTCAATAAAGCAGAAATCGATGTTTTTCTGGAACTCTCTTGCTTTTTCCATGATCCAGTGGATGCTGGCAATTTGATCTCTGGTTCCTCTGCCTTTTCTAAAGCCAGCTTGAACATCAGGAAGTTCATGGTTCACGTATTGCTGAAGCCTGGCTTCGAGAATTTTGAGCATTACTTTACTAGTGTGTGAGATGAGTGCAACTGTGCGGTAGTTTTGAGCATTCTTTGGCATTGCCTTTCTTTGGGATTGGAATGAAAATGGACCTTTTCCAGTCCTGTGGCCACTGCTGAGTTTTCCAAATTTGCTGGCATATTGAGTGCCACACTTTCATAGCATCATCTTTCAGGATTTGAAATAGCTCAACTGGAATTCCATCACCTCCACTAGCTTTGTTCATAGTGATGCTTTCTAAGGCCCACTTGACTTCACATTCCAGGATGTCTGGCTCTAGATGAGTGATCACACCATCGTGATTATCCACGTCATGAAGATCTTTTTTGTACAGTTCTTCTGTGTATTCTTGCCACCTCTTAATATCTAGAACTAGCTAGAACTAGCTTATTAACGCCTAAATATTGGATGAATGAGATAACACCCACATGGAAATGGGTCTTGTGAAAGTGAAAGTCGCTCAGGCTTGTCCAACTCTATGTGAGCCCATGGACTATCCAGTCCATGGAATTCTCCAGGCCAGAATGGGTGACCTTTCTCTTCTCCAGGTGATCTTCCCAACCAAGGGATCGAACCCAGGTCTCCCACGTAGCAGGGAGATTCTTTACCAGCTGAGTCACAAGGGAAGCCCAAACAGGTCTTGGCATACTCTCAAATGCTGGGAGCCACTAAGAACAAAAAAGGAGCTCAGACAATCAGAAAGAATTGAAAGACTACCAAGAGCTCACGCTAGGCTGAATAATAAGGTTCATCTCCTATAAAAGGCCACTCCATCAAGCTTGGGGGAGATGACTATTTTGTCTATTGTGTAGAAACCAACACAGAGAGTGTAGGAAAATGAAGAAACGGGAACACAACTGCAACAAAAAGATAAAACTCCAGAAATAGACCATAGCGAAACAGAGATAAGTGACACAACCTGATAAAGTGTTCAAAATAAGAGAACAACACACTGAACAAAGTGAGAATTTAAACAAAGAGATAGAAAATATATGAAAGTAGCTCAGATGGTGAAGAATCCACCTGCAATGCAGGAGATCCGAGTTTAATCCCTGAGTGGAAAAGTTCCCCTGGAGAAGAGAACGGCTATCCACTCCAGTATTCTTGCCTCAAGAATTCCATGGACAGAGGAGCCTGGCAGGCTACAGTCCATGGAGCCCCAAGGAGTAGGACACAACTGAGCAACTAACACTTTCACTTTCAAACAGAAATCACAGACCTGAAGAATACCATACCTTCACAGAAGAATTTAATAGAGGCATTCAGTAGTAGGCTAGATGGAGCAGAAAAAGTATTAATGACCTCTTACGACAGGACAGTAGTTTCATGCTCACGCTCAGCCACCTCAGTCATGTCCGACCCTTTGCAACGCTATGGACTCTAACCCACCAGGCTTCTCTGTCCATGGAGTTCCCCAGGCAGGAGTACATGAGTCGGTTGCCATTTCCTTCTCCAGGGGATCTTCTGACCCGGGGATCAAACACACATCTCTCTATGTCTCATGCATTGGCAGGCAGCACAGAAGAGAAGTGAACACTTTCAAACCCATTTTACAAGAGCAATACTACCATTACCAAAACCAGAAAGGACACTACAAAAGAAGAAAACAATAGGCCAATATCGCTGGCTAATATAGATACAAAATCTGCAACAAAATACTATCAAACTAAATTCAACAGTACTTTAAGAGGATCTTATGATCAAGTATAATTTATTCCAGGGATAAAAGGATGGTTTGACATCTGCAAATTAATGTGATATAGCATATTAACAAAATGAAGAAAAAAACCATATAATCTTAATAGATTCAGGAAAATCATCTGACAAAACTCAATATCTCTTTTTAATAAAAATTAACAACGGAGCCTAGAGGGAATGTGCCTAAACATAATGAAGACCATATACTGAGAAGGCCACAACTAACATAATGCTTAGAAGTGAAAAGATTTTCCTCCAAGATCAGGAACAAGGGAAAGATGCCCATTCTCACTACTTTCACTGAATATAGTACTGGAAGTTCTAGCAAGAGCAATTCCAAGAAAAACACACAGAGGGCATCCAAAAAAGGAAGAAGGAAAACATTCTCTATTTGCAGATGACATCTTTATAGAAAACCACACTCCACCAAAAATCATTAAAACTAATCAACAAATTTAGCAAAATTTCAAGTATAAAATCAATATGTAAAAGTCAGTTGCGTTTCTATACAACAAAGGTTAGAGAAATTGAGAACACAGTTCCATTTGTAATTGCACTTAAAAGAATAAAGTATTCAGGAATAGATTTTTCCAAGGAGGTAAAAGGTCTGTACCCTGAAAATAAAATATGAAAGAAATTGAATAAGACAAAAAATGAAAAGATATTCCATGCCAATGGATTGAAAGAATTAATATTTTGAAATGTCCAATACAGATTTAATGTAACCACCTATGGAAATTCCAATGGTATTTTTCACAGAAATAGAACACAAAATTCTGAAGTTTGTATGGAACTTCAGAAGACTCCTTTATAGTCAGAGCAATCTTGGGTAGGAAGAACAAAGCTAGAGGCATCACACTTCCTGGTTTCAAAGCTTTATAATAAAGCTATAGCAGTCAAAACAATATGGTATTGGCACAAAAACAAACATATCAATGAAGCAGAAAAGAGAGCCCAGAAATGAAGTCATGCACATATGGCCAACTGATTTATGACCAAGAAGCCTAAAATATACAATAAGGAAAGTATTCTTTTCAATAAATGGTGCTAGGGAAACTGGACAGTTAAAGAATGTAACTTAACTTCTATCTTACACCATACAGAAAAGCAACTCAAAATGGATTAAAGACTTGAACATAAGACCTGAAACCTTAAAACTTCTAGAATAAAACATAAGCAATATGCTTGTTGACATCAGTCCTAGCAATATATTTTTTTTTTTTTTTGGATCTGATACCTAAAGTAAAGGCAACAAAACCAAAAATAAACTACAAACTAAAAAAAGCTTCTGTACAAGTGAAACCATCAACAAATGAAACAGAAACCTTCATGATGGGAGAGAATATCTGTAAATCATGCATCTTCTAAGGGATTAATAATCAAAATATGTAGAGGTCATAGAACTCAACAACAAAAATCAAACAATCTGATTTTAAAAATGGGCAGAGGAACCAAATAGACACTTTTCCGAAGATGACATGGAAATGGCTAACATGTTCACGAAAAGGTGCTTAACAGCACTAATCATTAGAGAAATGCAAATCAAAACCATAATGAGATGTCATCCTGAACATTTTAGAATAGCTGTCATGCCATTTGCAGCAATATGTGGACCTAGAGATTATGATACTAAGCAAAGTAAGCCAGACAAAGAGAAACATCATATGATACCACTTCTATAAAAAAAAAAAAAGATACAAATGAACTTATTTACAAAACAGAAACAGACCCACAGAATACAAACAAACTTATGGTTACCAAAGGGGGAAAAAAGGGAGGAATAAATTGGAAATTAACAGATATATACCACTATATATAAAATAGATAACCACAAAGGACCTACTGTATACCACAGGGAACTGCACTCAATATTTGTAATAACCTATAACAACAAGGAAGGGTGAGCACTGAAAAACTCATGCTTCTGAATTTGGGGGCTGGAGAAGATAATTGAGAGTCCCTTGGACAGCTAGGAGATCAAACCAGTCAATCTGAATGGACATCAACCCTGAATACTCATTGGAGGGGCTGAAGCTCCAATAATTTGGCCACCTGATGCAAAGAGTTGACTCACTGGAAAAGACCCTAATGCTGGAAAAGATTGACGGCAAAAGGAGAAGACGGTGGCAGAGGAAGAGATGGTTGGATAGCATCACTGATTCAATGGATATGAACTTGGGCAAACACTGGGAGATCGTGAGGGACAGGGAGACTTGGCATGCTGGGGTCCACGGGGTTGCAAAGAGTCAGACACAACATAGTGAGTGAACAACAACAACATAAGGGAGAAGAATCTGAAAAACCTATGTATATATACACATACATGTACCACTCTGCTGCACACTTGAAACTAACACACCACACTGTAATAAGAACAGCTATTGTCAGTTGACAAATACCTGAGAAAAGAAGAGAAACAAAAGGCAAAAGAGAAATGGAAAGATTTTTTCCCCTTTTGAAAGCAGAGTCCCAAAGAATAGCAAGGAGAGACAAGAAAACCTTCCTCAGCGATCAATGCAGAGAAACAGAGGAAAACAATAGAATGGGAAAGACTAGAGATCTCTTCAAGAAAATCTGAAATACCAAAGGAACATTTCATGCAAAGATGGGCACAACAAAGGACAGAAGTGGTATGGACATAACAGAAGCATAAGAGATTAAGAAGTGGCAAGAATACACAGAAGAACTATACAAAAAAGGTCTTAATGACCCACATAACCACAATGGTATGATCACTCACCTAGAGCTGGACATCCTGGAGTGCAAAGTCAAGTGGGTGGGCCTTAGGAAATAACACTACAAACAAAGCTAGTGGAGGTGATGGAATTCCAGTTGAGCTATTTCCAATCTTAAAAGATGATGCTGTGAAAGTGCTGCACTCAATATGCCAATAAATTTGGAAAACTCAGCAGTGGCCACAGGACTGGAAAAGGTCAGTTTTCATTCCAATCCCAAAGAAATGCAATGCCAAAGAATGTTCAAACTACCCCACAGTTGCACTCATCTCACACGCTAGCAAAGTAATGTTCAAAATTCTCCAAGCTAGGTGTCAACTGCATGTGAACTGAGAACTTCCGGATGTTCAAGTTGGATTTAGAAAAGGCAGAGGAACTGGAGATCAAATTGCCAACATCCATTGGATCATAGAAAAAGCAAGAGAATTCCAGAAAAACATCTACTCCTGCTTCATTGACTACACTAAAGCCCTTGACTGTGTGGATCACAACAAACTGGAAAATTCTTCAAGAGATGGGAATACCAGACCATCTGACCTGCCTCCTGAGAAATCTGTATGCAGGTCAGGAAACAAGTTAGAACTGGACATGGAACAACAGACTGGTTCCAAATAGGAAAAGGAGTACGTCAAGGCTGTATATTTTCACCCTGCTTATTTAACTTCTATACAGAGTATATCATGCAAAACGCCTGGCTGGATGAAGCACAAGCTGGAATCAAGATTGCTGGGAGAAATATCAATAACCTCAGATATGCAGATGACACCACTCTTATGGCAGAAAGTGAAGAACTAAAGAGCCTCTTGATAAAAGCAAAAGAGGAGAGCAAAAGAGCTGGCTTAAAACCCAACATTCAGAAAACTAAGATCATGGCATCCAGTCCCATCACTTCATAGAAAATAGATAGGGAAACAACTCAAACAGTGAGAGATTATTTTTCTGGGCTCCAAAATCACTGCAGATGGTGACTGCAGCCATGAAACTAAAAGTTGCTTGCTCCTTGGGAGAAAAGCTATGACACCCTGGACAGTGTATTAAAAAGCAGAGATACTACTTTACTGACAAAGGTCTGTCTAGTCAAAGCTATGGTTTTTCCAGTAGTCATGTATGGATGTGAGAGTTGGACCATAATGAAAGCTGAGCACTGAAGAATTGATGTTTTTGAACTGTGGTTCAAAAGTCTTGAGAGTCTTGAGAGTCCCTTGCACAGCAAGATCAAACCAGTTAATCCCAAATGAAATCAGTCCTGGGTGTTCTTTGGAAGGACTGATACTGAAGCTGAAGCTCCAATACTTTGGCCACCTGATGCAAAGAACTGACTCGTTGGGAAAGACCCTGATGCTGGGAAAGACTGAAGGTGGGAGGAGATGAGGATGACAGAGGATGAGATGGTTGGATGGCATCATCGACTTGATGAACATGAGTTTGAACAAGATCTGGGAGTTGCTGATGGACAGGGATGCCTGGCGTTCTGCAGTCCATGGGGCCACAAAGAGTTGAACATGACTGAGTGACTGAACTGAACTGATTATCAAGAATATGGGATAAGTATCTTTTTTCTGAAGATGTAGAGGCAAAAAACCAAAACCTTGTGCACTCTTGGTACACAAATTAGTGCAGCCACTATGGAAACAATTTGGCAGTTCCTCAAAAAATTAGAACTACCATATGATCCAGCAATTCTACTTCTAGGTATATATCCAATGTAAATGAAAACAGTCTATTAAGGCATACCTGCATTGTGATGTTTACTTCAGCATTATTCATAATAGCCAAGATAAGGAAACAAGCTAAGTGTCCATCAACACAGGAATTGATAAAGCAGATACACTCACTCAGAGGAATGTTATTCAGCCACGAGAAAGGTTGAAAGTGTGGTATTTGCCAGAAAAATGGTGGACCATGTGGTAGACATGATGTGACATGAAATAAGCTACAGAGAAGAAGCGAATACTGCATGGCATCACTTTTATGTTGACTCTACAAAAAAGAAACGTCAGCTTCAGAACAGACAGTTGAATAGTGGTTGCCAGGGATTGGTGAGTGGGAATAATAGGAGAGGTATATAAAAGGGTAAAGACTCTCAGCTGTAAGATAAGGTCAGAGGACCTAATGTAAATAGGGTGAGTATTTTTTATAACACTGTAATATATAATTGAAATTTGCTAATAGAACCCTTCTAATAGGATAGAACTTGTATTCTCACCAAAAATAAATGTGTGAGGAGATGGGTGTGTTAAATAGATTATGAGAATTTTCCCTAATGTATATATATACCAGATCTATACAATGTACACTTTAAATCTCTTACAATTTCGTATGGCAATTATACTAAAGCTAAAAAATCTAAAAATACTTGCTATTCCAGGTTAAAAAGTGACAGAGCCTAAGGCAGTATTGTCATTAAGAGATAATTTTCTCAGAGACTGGAAATTTGGTCCCAAATAGTTTTTAAACCTTCACTTAAATGAATGCAATAGAAACTAAACTTGAAAAAACAAAAGGGAAATTATTAATAAAGAGCCTTTTTGAAACTTTGGATTGCAGAGAGTAAACATGAATGAGTATATAAACATGTAAAAAATCAGTCATGAAAACTTTGCTATAGAAGAGCCAGATTAAAACTGGGAATAAAAATCAAACTAACTTCAAGGGAGGTCTGTGATTTAGTCACTTCGGGTCTTCAGCTTAAAGTTCTTCAGAAAAGTGCCCTCAAGAGCATAAAAACCTCAAAAGTGTCAGCACAAAGAGAATGATATTTCCTTATCTGATAGTCAAAAACTGAAATAAAGGTAAAAACTACACTCAGTTTTAATGAGTATAATAGCAGAGATGCCCTACTAGGTCAGGTCAGCAGTAGCACAGCTCATAGTATATAGCCCCCTGCATCATCAGCATCATCTAAAAAGGAACTAATTCCAGTATGGCTGGGTATTGTTTTTGGCTGCAAACCTGAGTATAACTCACAGGTTCTCCCTGAGATTGTGAACTGCCTAATATACTGTAATAAATTATTTTCCTACTTAAAATTAATCAAGCAAACAACATTAAGTCAATGAACCAGCTTGTCCTCCAACCAACTCATTACTTACTAATGAGTAAGAAGGGAGGGAGTGAAAGAAGAGTTTCCTCTTAACTATTAATATAAAAGTAAGCAAAGGTAAAGTTAAGTGAGTTTTCAAATATTTTAACCAACTGTTTGATATTAGCTATATTTTATATAGCCAATATTATGTAAAAAGCCAGAGTCTTTTTACATTTAAAAAGACTCCTAAAGATTCCAAGCTAAAGTCTTTTTACATTTATTTTCATGAGTTTTAAAATCCAATGCTTATTTTGATTTAGTCTTATGTTCATTTATTTCACCATAGAATCACCCCTGTGGCATAAGCATAATACTAATTTTCATTTTCTAGGAATTGTATGGTATAGTAAAAAGTTTAACTAGACTAGTGTACCAAGTATAAAATTAAATCTTCATTTACATACTCCTATAAAACTTTGTCAAGGACTATGTTAAAAATAATTTAAACTGGAAACAGTAAGTCATTGTTGTACTTTATACAATATATACACTAAATCAAATCTTGATTTAGAGATACAAGAGAATCAGCTAATTTAAAGAAAACTTGTAATTTTTTTAGACTTGAAAAGCTTTTTGTACAGTTTCCCATTTGTTTTAATCTGCTGATTGCTCTAAGGTTGAAGTTTTTAAAATGTTGAATTTTCTATAAATGGCATAGAGCACTATAGCTGAGCTAAAACATTATTGTAATCAGAAAGCAACTGGGAAACAAAAACCATTCTAGTGATATTATGCAGAAAGTGATTTAATACAAGAAACTAGGTGTTTTATCAAGTCACTGAAAGATTGGAGACAACCCTAAGGTTGGCCTGCACGTATGACTTTCTGAATAAGGCCATCAACAGATACATCAAGGAAGCAGACAACTTTGCTACTGTTAGAATCAGAAGACTACTACCAATCAACTGTTGAACTGAAGACCACACTTTTATAAGATCAGGATTCTACTACAACTGCCTCTTGACATACAAAAAGCTTGCAACTGGATGCTGGAATGTTGCTTTCAAAAATAAAGCAAAATCTCCACTGCAGTAACACCAAAGCAGCAGAAAGATTGCTTCCATTTCAAAACCACTTGTCAAACTTTTTGAGGCCCTAACCCACCATGCATTATGTAAAAAAGGCCACCATGCCATGAGGAAGCCCAAGCCTCCTAACAAAGTCACCACCGACAGTCCCAACTGAGTTCAACCTTTGAGTCATTCTAACCCAGGCATGTGGGTAAAGAAGCCTGCTAAAGATTCCAGGCCCGCAGTCATTCAAGTATCCCTAACTAATGCCCCAGACATCATGGAAATAATATCCCTACCTTGCCTTAGTTTAACTCCTTGCTGTCACAATCTGTAAGTATAATAAAATGATTGTGGGGCATGCCAAGTCGCTTCAGTCATATACTCTTTGCAACCATACGGACTGTAGCCTCCCAGGCTCCTCTGTCCATGGGATTCTCCAGGCAAGAATACTGGAGTGGTTTGCCATGCCCTCCTCCAGGGGATCTTCCTGACCCAGGGATGAAACCCACGTCTGTTATGTCTCCTACATTGGCAGATGGGTTGGAGTGGTTTGCCATGCCCTTCTCAGGGGATCTTCTCAAACCAGGGATTGAACCTGCAGCTCCTGCATTGCAGGTGGATTTTTTTACTGCTGGCCATCGAGGAAGCCCAAAATGATTTTTAGTTTACATTTATTAACATTTGGAGTGGTCTGTATGCAAAGAGCTAACTGAAACACATGATATAAGATTCAACAAGCATTTCAGAAACATTTTTAAAGACTATAATATTCTATTATGTGATACATTGGAGAAGGCAATGGCACCCCACTCCAGTACTCTTGCCTGGAAAATCCCATGGGAGGAGCCTGGTAGGCTGCAGTCCACGGGGTCGCGAAGAGTCGGACACAACTGAGCGACTTCCCTTTCACTTTTCACTTTCATGCATTGGAGAAGGAAATGGCAACCCACTCCAGTGTTCTTGCCTGGAGAATCCCAGGGACAGGGGAACCTGGTGGGCTGCCGTCTATGGGGTCACACAGAGTCGAACACAACTGACATGACTTAGCAGCAGCAGCATGTGATACACAGCACAATGTACTTATAAGTTTATGCTGAATTGTAAAGGATAGCTGGCTTCCAATTTTTATCTCTTACTAAAACTACAGTGAATAATTTTATCAATATAAGTTTTTGTATTTAGTATCATTTCTTTAATATAAATTTTCAGAATGACTGTCTGGGCTATAACCAAATTTCTTCATAAGTGTTTTATAGTATTCATATCTGTGTTGAATATTTACTGTATTAAGAAAAAAATATTAAGCAAATTGACTTTATTATATTAACCAATTTAAGCAACAACAAAAAAAATCCTTTAAGTTAATCAGCCCTATTGAAGACAGAAAAATATGGCCAAAGACTCTGAGCTGCCCAGATATGGTAATCTCAGTCAGACCTCATGAGTCAACCACAAGATGGGGAAAATTGGGCCATACATGGGGTAGGGAAAAAAAGACCATCATGTTGAGTAATCTAATAATTGATACTACCCTATTATAAGCTCAAATGAAACAATGTTCACAAAAAACAGCCACCAAAAGATAGTAATAGATAGGCAGGCACTTTCACTTAGCAAGTCCAAAGAGTCCTGGCTAGGTGAACAAATTTTACTATTTTCAGAGTTCTGCCATGTATTCTTGAACCTAGATAAGTGAGTGTGAAGAGGGTTGTAACTCATCCCAAATTACTTCAAATAAGCCCTAAAACAAGCTTTCACACCTGGGTATATCCTAACTGATATGCCCAGATCAGCATGGCTTATATTTGCAGTTTGTATCCCTAAAGTAATTGCCATTTTCTAACTTACTCTGTGTCTTTGTTGGTACCGGCTGTTGCCCTCAAGTGTTTTTCCTATTTATAAAACTAGATTTAATAGTGAAGGAGAGGCAGAACTCTTGACTTCTGCTTCCCCATAGCTAACTTATCATGTGATATTTATGCCTTTCTGTCTGAGAAATCTGTTAACATGGAAGACAACTGGTCCCAAGAGACTAGGAGCTCAATGGACGTTATATAAGCTACTCCTAAACCCTCCTAAATACATCATCAAAATTGCTAATCCTTACCAAATATATTAGCTGACCCAGTGGCCTAGTTTTTAAGCATACAGACACTATGTGAGAAAAATCTGGATTAGAATCCTGACTCCATGAGTACTGCTTATGTAACATTAGACAATTTTCTGAACATTTTTTGACCTTCATTTTCCTCATCTGCAAAATCAGGATAGAGCACCTACCTTGCATAGTTGTTGTGAAGATCAAATCAGTAATGTGTATAAAGTGCCCAGTACTGAAGTATTCAATAAATGTTAACTCATTAAAAAAAAATAGTAACACACATTAGTGTATTTAAATGGTGAAACCAAATTCTCATCTTTGCACTAACTACAAGGGGATTCAGAGAATGTGTATTTTAAGTTTTCAAATTCCTCAGTACAGAAAAGCTATAATGGAGTGGATACTGAGTGCCAGTTCCCATGTCCAATATGAACGTTAAACATAATTCTTCTGTTTAACTCTGTCCTTTGAATAACCAAAGAAGCACATTTAAGGCTGGTGCACAGGGATGATCCAGAGAGATGATATGGGGTGGGAGGTGGGAGGGGGGTTCAGGATTGGGAACTCATGTACACCCATGGTAGATTCATGTCAATGTATGGCAAAACCAATACAGTATTGTAAAGTAAAATGTAGTAAAAATAAAAATTAAAAATAAAGTGTATTCTGAATATTGTTGATCTATGAGATGATGTTTCAAATACTATGTGTTAGCATTAAGACTATTTTAGTGCAATTGTTCCAAATTTTTCAATTAGAACAGAGATAAATTCACAGGCTCTAAAATAAACAGTACTATTTGGTGTTAGACTTGAGCAACTTTAGTGGAACAGACGGAGTTCAAAATGGCAGTAATAATGTCAAAACAAAAATGACAGTAATAATTCATCTTTGTTCAGTTTACCATATACCAGGAAGTTTCTGGCAAATAATGTTATCACAAAAGCTCCATGAGTTAGACAGTAATAGTCCCAATCAAGAGGAAACTAAACTATGAAGTCTGCAAAAATGTATACAACTAGTAGGTGGTAGAAGTGGGATTTGAGCCCAGGCAGTCTGGCTTGTAGAGTCAATATTCTTATGTACCATTCTCAACTTTGCAGTAAAATGCTTCCGTTCTATATTTTAAACCCTAAGCAGTTGAAGTTCTTCCAAAACTTATATATACAGGTGTATATTTACATTATGCAAAAGAAAGTCTAGTACTATAACCTATTTTGTACCGCCATTAAATGGCAGAATACATAACGAAAATATAAATTTTAACTATGTTAGTCAGATTTTAAAGATGAATATATTTAATAATTATCTTATGAAAAATTTGGCTATTGAAATTATGACTAAATACTAAAACAAGGACTTAGTCATCTTTAAATGGTTTTAAAACAAGGAATTCTCCCTCCATTTATTAATCTACACACTTATTCCTTTATATTAAGATTTAATTATGATATTTATGTTGCCTTCTTCCTCTTGGTACAGACCATGTAAATGGACACTGCACAAGTCCCACTTCTCAGAGCTGCAGTTCTGGAAAACGACTTTCCAGTGCTGATGTTTCAAAAATAAATCGCTGGGGTCCTGGAAGACCACCATTTCGAAAAGCACAGTCAGCTGCTTGCATGGAGATTTCTTTGCCAGTTACAACAGAAGGTAGGTTAAACATACACATTTTTATGGGTACTACTGAAATTTGACATTCCATGGGAATTAGGAGCTGGGGGATAAGGGATGGTGGTCACATGTAAAAGATATGAAAAGCTGGTCAACTCTAGACAATGAGCAACTGAGAACCTGTTCAGGCTGTAGCCATGAATCCAGATCCATTCCTCACTACACCTCTGTCATCTCTAAAACCAGAATGCTTCTGTTTATGGGCAGGTTTCCATCTCCTCCGTACAAAGCGAGACCTATGTATTAATCTGTTCTGTATACTCCTACTTTCTTTCCATCTCAACGGTAAGCCTTTTGGTATCTCTATGTGTAGACAGTTATTTCTTGTCTTGTAACCTTTGTTTCCCCAATTATTAAGAGAATGTGACCAAGAAAAAGGCAAGACATTAAATTCTAGTTTTCAATCTTCTTATGTTTTAAAAAGAGAGGATTATTTGCTTATTTTTAGTGTTGGGGGCAGGGAGTATAAAGTACATGAGTCAGAAGGCCTAGATTAAGAAAGATTAAAAAAAAAAAAAAGAAAGAGGAATCCTGTAACTGCTGCAGGTGGCTCAGTGGTAAAGAATCCACCTGCCAATGCAGGAGACGCAGGTTAGATTCCTGGACCAGGAAGATCCCCTGGAGGAGAATATGGCACTCCACTCCAGTATTCTTGCCAGGAAAATCCCATGGACAGAGGAGCCTGGTGGGCTAGAGTCCATGCGGTCACACAGACTCAGACACGACTAAGCACGCATACAACTTCTGCTACTGCCTTTCTGATAAAAAAGCTTTGGGACTAGAAATAGAAAAAAAGTAATCTTAGGAATATGCTATGGTAATTCTGTGCTATAGAGTAATTCACCATTTGTGTGTGTGCTCAGTCGTTGAGCCATGTCTGACTTCACAGAATGGGTTGCCATTTCCTCCTCCAGGGTATCTTCCTGACCCTGTTTCTTGCATCTCCTGCATTGGCAAGCGGATTCTTCGCCACTACGTCACCTGGGAAGCCCAATTCACCACTTACCACTCTTCAAAAAATTTGATAGTAATGATAGGTATTATTCAAATTTTTAAAATAAGATTTTTAGGCACTTCCCTGGCAGTCGAATGGTCAAGACCCTGCACTTGCGCTGCAGAGGGCGTGGAATCTGATTCCGGGTCAGGGAACTAAGACTCCACATATAGAAGTGGCGTGATCAAAAATTTTTTTTAAAAAGGGAATTTTTAGCTTTTTAACATTCCACCATATTAAGTCTGGTCCATGGGCATGCATATGATCTTCTCTTTCACAGGTATCTATGAGTAGCAACCTTGAGTGTTGATGAACCATGAATGGAAAATTTTTGAAACATTAGCTAGGAATGTAACAATGTAAGGAAAGTGTAAAGGTTGTAAACAAATTAGTAGTTTCAGTCACTGGACTGAGCTGGGAATTTTGAGTTTTAGACATTTCTAACTCTAACATGTTGATTTGGGGAAAATTAACTCTACATCTCTTATCTCCAAATCTGTAATATATATAGTTTATATCTGTGCTCCCTCTCAGATCTAAATTCTATTAAAAAGTTATTTTTATAAACTTGCTGAAGGATAGAGAAGGGAAAATTAGGAATACTCTATTTTGGTTTGTAGAAAAAAGACTAGTCTGAGGAGCTTTAATATTTAACTACTATATATTGTTTTATTATATATTATTATTTCTTTTTATAAAAACGGGTCATCATTTCCTATCAAAATGGAAAGGAGAGGGAAGGCAGTAGAAAGAATATGAGGAACTTGTACTCTGGAGTGATTATAAGAACAATACAACTTTCCTATATCATTTACCTGAGGTGGTGAGTTTCTGCTGGTTAGAGTGTACACCATGTGTAAAAGTTGATGAGCAGGAGAACTTGAAGCCACCTGTTTCCTTTTCATTGGACTGAAGCCCTTTCAGAAAGATTACCACACTCTCAGTGGGGTGGCATTGTGCACAGCTCTGTATTTAGTCACTGGCAAAGCCAAAACTGGATTTAGATTCAAGGTAAGCAGCTTGTAACTAGTTCAGGGAGATAACATTTGTTCAATGTTATATAAATAGTTTAATATTTACAATTGAAATTACTTCAAATATAGCAAAATTAAAGGAATGTATTTACCATAGAACATACATGATCCTTCAGGTAAGTAGCCACAATGTTGTCAGTATATGGGAATTGTCAAGAAGTCATTAGGAATACTTTCAGTAGTTGAGAGAAAGGAGAGAAGCATAATTAAAACTGTGCTAGAAATTCTTGTAATCTTAACTATTTAGACTAAACATATTTTTTCTAAATTAGAGAATTTCAACTAACTTGTCAGGTAAGATAGAGAAAAAAAACAAAACAGAGGACGGCAGCTCTGCAGATTCAAGGCTAGTCCCAGCTCTGCCTAAGTTTATGATTTACACTCTGGACTTTTCTTCATCTTCAAAATAAGCTGGTGAACTGGATAAGCTGCCTTCCAGATCAGTTAACAAAGAATCAAATTCTACTTCTCCCTCATCATTTTGGTTTTCATTTACTAAGTCTGACTTCAGTTGTTCTGGAAACACACTAAAACTTAATTTTTGGTTTTTAAATTTCCATAGAAAGTCGAGAAAATTCCTACAATCGTTCTAGAAGCTCTAGCATCTCCAGCATTGACAAAGATTCTAAAGAAGCGATTACAGCACTATACTTCATGGAGTCCTTTGCTCGGAAAAATGACTCTACTATCTCCCCTTGTTTGTTTGTTGGAACTAGTCTGGGAATGGTGTTAATCATCTCCCTAAACCTACCTTCAGCAGATGAACAAAGATTTACAGAGCCAGTCATGGTACTGCCAAGTGGTAAGAGTTTTCATTTATTCCTTCACTGCTACTTTTTCAAATTTATGTAAATGTTTTTTAAAACATTTAACTTGTTTTGATCTGGAGCAAAGATTTGAGTATTCTGGATATTAGGAACTATTGAGAACTTTATAAATCATATATTATCTCAACTATTGCAGTATACCTTCCTGCAAGGCAAAAATTGTCAACCATTTCTATGGTAGCAATCTGTGGAATTCCCAACCTAAACAGTGCCTTGGGGAATAAGTTTCTGAAAAGCATTTAGGAAAGCTTTAAGGCAAAAGTTTAAATTTTTTAATGAATTGAAGCATTTATCTAATGTTCCATGCCAGATCAGAGCCTATGAGTGTTTTACATCATCCCTGAAGATCTCAGATGATTAAACTAGAAGCATTCTGACTTGAGTTGGCTTTCTAAATTCTTTGATAATCTCTTCATCTTGTTTTGAAGCCATGCCTCAAAATTTCTTCCGTTTTTATCCTAGTACCTAGAGAATTTGACCCCAATTATGAGTATTGTTGCTAAAGTATATGTTGTATTCTCTTCCTACTTCTTTCCTCTTGAAAAGATGTGATTCCGTTATTCCTTTGAGTATCTTAAAATTTATTATCAATAACTTTTACTCTTTTCCATAAATGAAAAAACTATCTGAAAAACATTTCTAAAGTAAAAATAATTTTATTAATATATAGAATAAGGGATTTCATTTTAAAAGAACACATGGTATGATAGGTTAGATAGAGTTGTGTTTTCTTTGCTAACTGATATGCTAAATTCATATAAATGGATTGTTACTATGGGAAGAATATTCAGCTCTCTACTAGTGAGGCAAATTCAGATAAATGTATTGTGTGTGTGTGGCCTAAACAACACGAGTTTATTTTCTCACACTTCTGGAGGCTGGAGGACCAAGATTAAGGTGCTGGAAGGTCTGGTTTCTTCTGAGGCCTCTCTCCTTGGCTTGCAGTTGGCCACACTCTCACCATGTTCTCACATGACTGTCTCTTTGTGCGCTTGGTACCTCTGGTGTTTCCTAATCTCTTAGAAAGACATTTGGATGAGGGCCCACCCTATCAGGCTCATTTTAGCTTAATCACCTCTTTAAAGGCTTTGTCTCAAATATGATCACATTCTGAGGAACTGGAGGGTAGGCCTTCAATGCATGAATTTGATAAGGGGAGGAGGGGAAAAGATCCAGCCCATAAAATGCACTGTATTTTAAAAGTTACTCATTAGCACCACTATATTTTAATTGTAAACATATTTCACAGTAAGAAAACGTCTTTTACTGTATTCCTAATTTTAAGGAAATATGAATAATTCTCTTATAATGATTGAGAGACAGCCAGATCAGTAAGGTCATAATGATTTTTTTAAGTTTTAGTTCAATCCATTTTTTAACTCAATAAATTTTTACACAGATTGGATAGCTAATACATGGCATGTATTCCTCAAATATTTAAGGTAAAAATCAAACCCCTGTATACTCAAGCGTACAACTGTGAGTGAAAGACAATTTTCTAGTAAGAGATATTCTAAAAAATATGGTTTTCTATGCCACAAGCATAGAAATAAACAAGTCTCTGGAACGAATTTAATGAATCAGTACCATAGGCAAGTTCAACATTCTTAGCAAATAGACTTAGACTTGAAATGATGGGAAAAAGTGAGTAGAGATTTAACTTAATATTTGGGCATCTGGTTCATAAATATTTGCAAACCTCCTTAAAGAGAGATAATGGGAAGCCATCTTCTCCAAGTTTCTATGTCAGCCTTCTTTCAAGACTTTGGTTATTATATCAGCATCATTTTATCATGTTAACAAATGTACCACACCAACACAAGGTGCTAATACCAGAGGAGAGGATAAAGAGGGCATATGGGAACTGTCTCTACCATATACTCAATTCTCTGTAAAACCTAAGACTGCTCTAAAAAAAAATTAAGTCTACAAACTTAAAAAAGCAGTACCTGTAAGGCAGAAAACTGAGTCCAGGTTCAGATTTGTCTTATAGTTAACCACTGAAAGAGAAAAGGCCTAATTGGAAGGCATAATTTATGACAATGAAAAGAAAAAGGATGGAGTTCCACAGAGAAGACAGAAAGCCAATTCAGATTTAAAGTAGAAAGCCCATCCTCTCCTCTCTCACGTCCCACTTCCTGACTCCGTCTTCGCCTTCTCCCAGGACCTACTCTGCATCACATCCCTGTCCCACTCGTCTCTGTCCTACTGTAGTGCTCTAGATTGTGGGGACCATTTTAAAAGGTGTGGAATTAGAGGCCTTTCCATCTTTCATAGTCAGTGCTCAAGTGGGTGACATGCTTTTAGGCCCTGTATGGGTTTTCCTGTCAAAACATTGTTAAATTACCTTTTATCAGATGGCCTAGAAAAATTTCTGAGTCTAGCATTTCCTGAAAATACAATCCATTTTGAAATGTATTCATCCAATTTTTCAACATGTTTCCCAAGCTCATACTAATTAATTAGACATTGGGCATGCAATAGTGATCAGGACACAGAATGATTTTTATTCTGAATATTTGCAGGGAAGAACTAAAGTAACCAAAAAATTACAGTAAGGGAAGTAAACAATACTGTGGCAGCATGGGAGGGGGATTTGGGGAAGACCTCTCTCACAAAGCCTCTGTCTGAAATGGGAACAGGTTTAGAAGGGAACCCAGTACTGATATTTAAGAGAAATTCAGAAAAGCATAAAAACCTAGAGGAAGCACAGTTGAGTCAGTTCTAATGAGGTGGAAGAACTAGAGCCTATAATACAGAGTGAAGTAAGTCAGAAAGAGAAAACAAGTATCATACATTAACACATATGTATGGACTCTAGAAAGATGGTACTGATGAACCTATTTGCAGGGCAGCAATGGAGACACGGAACAGACTTGTGGATCCAGTAGGGGAAGGAGAGAATGGGACAAATTGAGAGAGTAGCATGGAAACATATACATCACCATATGTAAAGTAGATAGCCAGTGGGAATTTGCCATATGACTCAGGGAGCTCAAACCATTGCTCTGTGACAACCGAGAGAGGTGGGATGGGGTGGGGCATGGAGGGAGGCTCTAGAGGGAGGGAGGGGAAATATTTATACCTATGGCTGATTCATGTTGATGTATGGCAGAAACCAATACAATATTGTAAAGCAGTTATCCTCTAATTAAACAGATTTTTAAAAGGAGACCCCCCCCCCAAAAAAAGAAAAACAACAACTTAGGGGGTAAAAAGAGCATGACATAGCTAAAACTTAGAGCTATAATGGTGCTGAGGCTGGAAAAACAGGCAGGGGAATAGAGGACCTTAAGACCACGATAAGGAGCTGGAAGAGACTTCCTAGATCTCTGGGGGGGTTTTGTTGTTGTGTACAAAGATTGTGATATGGTATGCTTTTTTCCTCTAAAATACTAGTGGTTAAATTTTGTAACTGTTAAAAAAAAATGTAATTGTAAAAACTCCAAATACAGAGGAAGGTAAATGAAAATTCTGCCATGAGCAAACTCTCTCCCTTGTCTGTCCCATCTCCACCCCCCATACTTCTGCCCCTAGGAATTTTACTCTCCAACAGTAATTCTGTGAGAAGTTTGCTGAGATTCTAACTTTAAAGCTCCTTTATTGAAGTATAATTGACATACAAAAAATATACATGTTTATTTATGCAACTTGATGAGTCTGGAGATAAGTAAACATCCATGAAACTATTAACCACAATCTATGCCAAAAACATACTCATCACTTCCAACAGGTTCCTACCCCTGTAATTCTGAGACTCATTTTAAATTTTATCTCATTTCTATGTAATACTTTGTGCTATCTGCTAACAAATTATTCTCTAATGATCAGTTCTGCCACATGACATGCCTATCACCGATTTGTAAAAAAAATTATTCTCATGCTTCAATATCAAACTCAAGCTCATGATTAAACTGAAGATTCTCCATAATAAATTCATTCTCTTTACCCCTGAACTGTTTCTTCTTTCTCTTCTCCTCATTTGTTAATAGTTCCACAATACTTAATGGCCTCCATCACTTCCATTTCTTTTATGATTCCTTTTACTTACTCTGCCTCTGTACTAGTCTTAATTCCAGTACTGTCTTCATCTCCTGATTTTTATGCACCATATTCTGATACCTTCAATTATCCATAGAAGCAATTTCTTGGAAATCAATGATCTCTAAAAGCTCAGCCTTGTTCTACCTCTTTAATCTGATTTCTTGCTACTTTCCAGCACCAGTTCCCTGGTCCAGCCATCTTATTTCTTCTCTTCCCATTTCTCTTTGCCACCTGTCAATCATCTATCATTGTTAGATGTCATATGAACCTTTATATTTGTTGTCAAAATTTTGGAAAACTGTTATCAAGTTTCTTGGGAGCTATAAGATTTGAAGGAATTAGAATAATTTTCTACAGACTAGCTTTTAGCTCTATCCATTTTAAATTTCAAATCTTGTTTGTTCTACATTATTTATTTCTATTGTTGACATAATATATAATTTGTAATATGCTCTTCAGCCCTGCACTTTCATGTCAGATTAATGCTGAGTTGTATCACGGTAGTAGGAGTTTTCCTGGGAGCCATCGCTATACCTAGAAGGAGAGCAGCAACATAGACATGGTAGTGACAGTGAATCGTCTATTAATACCTAAATCTACTAACCTCAAACTAAATGTATCTCCATCTTTTCTCCTCTTTTGGTATACTGAGGATATGTCTCTAACTTACTAATTCAGTTTTTGATTATGAATTATATAAGCTTAGATATGTTTTCATATGTGTATTCTCAACACTGTAAAAGTATATCAGAGATTATCTTCTTACCTTTTTAACTGTTATTTTTCTTACCATATTCTTATTTTGTCCTTTGCCTGCTGATAGAAATATCTCATAGACTTACCCTCTACTCTAGACTTCCTAGCCTACTCCCTATGTCGGACTTACTTGCCAGCATTTAATTCCTTTAAAATCCAGCTATCTGATGAAGAACAATTAAATTAATTTATGCAAATGTACAGATGAACAAATGTGCTCTCAAGATACAGTATGAAGCTAGTTAATAGGCTTTGTCTGGAAATTAATTAGTTAAAATGAGAAGGATATGGTTTTTAAACTCAAGTCTAAACCTTGATAAGAAAATTTCATCACCTGATTTCTATGCACCATATTCAGTTAGGGCCTTTCCATATAAGACATATATATTTTAAAAATATTTGTGAAATTCATACATTATATCTTACACACTTCATTAAAAACAGATACAATAAAAATTTAGTTTAAATGTAATGATTGTATTTGACTGAACAAGTAAAATCACAGACTAATACAGAAAAACATACTCTCCACTTGCACCAGCTCTATTTGTTGTTTACAATTCTTATTACTAGTTATACTGAATGTGTTTATAGCAATTCTATTTTTTCCTAAGTAAATTGTACTGTCACTTGAAACTGCTGAGTATAAAGTATGAAATCTGAGTCTTTAACAGCTAGACACATGGAAACTATTGATTTTTAGATATTAAAAAAAGCAAAATAAAATGCTCTCCAAAAACAAATGAAATCTCACATACCATTTTGTCACATGCTATTGTCATGAATTCAAACTTTTTCCGGAATTTCTTTTATGGAGAGATTAAATGAACATATCTCTCTGTGAAAATCGAATGATCTAGATATATAGTTGTTTATAATACAGTAGGATAACCTAGAAGAAATGGATAAACCCCTAACGACATACAAATATCAAGACTGAATCATGAAGAAACAGAAACTCTGAATAGACCTGTAACATTATAATAATGATATTTGATCAGTAATAATAATTTAAAAAAACACTCAACAAAGAAAAGCCCACTTCTCTCTTTTAAAGGATTTCTTTCACATTAACTTATCTTGGCTGTCTGGACAACAAATTCTCATCAACAATATGGAAATGTGAACTAAAGCACGAAATCACTGCATTTTAGAGTGACAGAGCACCTAGAGATCTATTCCAGAAGTCATCATTTTAATCTGTGTCAGACCCACTTGAAGGGTTATAGCATAGACTGTAACAGTCTGGCTCCATTCCCAGAGTTTCTAATTCAGTTGGTCTGGGGTGGAGTCTGAGAAATTGTTTAACAAGCCACAAGTGATACTAATGCAAATGAATTTTGCATGCTGGGATGAAAAAACAGCTCTTCCTCCTGGGTTTTTCCTTTGGGTCTCCTTCTCCTTTACTTTCACACAACTACCAAGCTCACAACACTTCTGAAACCAGATAAGTGGAGGCCTTCTCCACAAACAAGTCTCTGAGATACCACCTGAGTATTCCATAGTTTGACTGAATTTGGACACTGTCCACATGGAGATGGTCCCACAGGGAAATGGCTCTGTAACCCACCCTGCTTCAGATGACAAGTCAAGGTTGTCATCTATTCTTCTGACCAAGACCTGAGGCTTCCACAGCCTCTAGTTCAATCAGTTTTCTAGAGCCACTCACAGAACCTCAGAAAAACTTTTACTTACTGTTTAGCAGTTTCTTATAACAGGATATAGCTGAACATCTGATGGATGAGATGCACAGGGCAAGGAATGTAGGGAGGTCCATGAAGCTACCCCTTCCATGCCTTCTCCAGGACTGTCACTCTCCCCACACTGCTACCTGCTCCTTAACCCGGAAGCTCTTCAAACCACCACCACCCCACCTTTGGGTTTTTATATGGTTTCCTTACACAGATGTGGTTAATTAAACCAATGGTGATTGAATTCAATCTCCAGCTTGTCTCTCTGCCCCAGAGGTTGGGGTAGAGCTGAAAGTGTTAACCTTGTAATCACCTGGTTGGTTCCCCTGGCAACCAGCCCCCAACCTTAGGTAAGACTCCAAAATCACCTTATTAACATAATGAAAGACACCTGTATTGTTCTTGTCAGGCAATTTCAAAGATTTTAGGAGCACTGTACCAGAAACAGGGACAAAGACCAAATACATACTTATCATAAGTCATAACATCATGCATGTATAATATGGTTAATCACAATCCTGGTCCATAAATTTAATTCTGCTTCCCAGGTGGCTCAGTGGTAAAGAATCAGCCTGCCAGTGAAGGAGATACAGGAGACATAGGTTTGATCCCTCAGTCGGGACGATCGTCTGGAGAAGGAAATGGCAACCCACTCCAGTATTCTTGCCTGGGAAATCCCATGAACAGAGGAGCCTCATGGACTACAGTCCATGGGTTGCAAAGAGTCAGACACGACTGAGCACACACACAAACATGCACAGGGAAAACTTAGACCTTGTATAAAACTAATGAAAAGGATATAATCAAAGCATTTTTTACCACAAATTAGGAAACAAGGCAGATATTTGGGCAAGGCAACTTATTAAGAAACAGTTATTTTGATACTGACAGCTTTGTAAGCATCAGGTGTAAGGAAAATGGCTTCCAAAATGTAGATTTCTTGTGTTTTTTTAACCTATTTTAGGCTAAATTGAGGGTGTTGTTAATATCTACTTCAGAAAGTTTTTCCATGGTGTGCAGCAATGGAAATATGGGAGCTTTTTTTTTTTTTGGAATAGAAGGATCACTCCTAGATGAATACTAATTAAATCACTCATCATGCCCTTGGCAGATATTTTTCTTCTTGGTAGGCTGAGAGCTGGTCTTTCATACCTTGACCCGCAGATTAAAGCACCTGAGCCCCTGCTCCCGTATCCCTGTCAGACATTTACAGGCTTCTTGGTTTTAAAAGTGGGTTTAAAAACACAACTGAGATGTTAAAGCATCTAAACATGTTACTTTGAATTTTATAAATTTTTGATACTTTATGAAGTATTTTCTAAATGCAATGTATTTGTATAACACCCTTTCCAAGTCTCTGGTACATGTACACTCTTGAGATATGCCAGCCTGGGATAGCTTCCTTATTCTCTCTACATGTGTGCTCAGTCACTCGATCGTGTCCAACTCTTTGCAACCCCGTGGATTGTAGCCCTCCAGGCTCATCTGTGGAATTTTCCAGGCAAGGATACTGGAGTGAGTTTCCATGCCCTCCTCCATTACTCTCTACACAATGTCAAAGGACAAAGGAAAGAAAAGGCTGCTCAGGCACTGCTTAGGGAAGAGTCTGGAAGTGTCCAAATGTCAATCTATCCCAAGTTACCTCCTAAGCCTTTGCAGTATCCAATCTCTGGGACTGGTAAAAAATCACCCATAGGTAATAATCTGGCATGGATGTTCAACCTTGGAGAATCCAGGTGAGTAAACCATTTTTCTGTATAAAAGATGCATAAGCCTTGAGTAAACACCAAATTCAGTTTGTTTTTTAAAAAATTACAATAAAAATTGCTAGCATGAACCAGATATTTAAATTTCATGAAGTATTCTGAGTATTCATTTTCAGAAGAAGAGAAAATAGTATTTTCTAGTGAATGAGTCTATAAAGGAGTGGAATCAGATGGCATGGTTATCTTTTCAGTTGAAGTTATTCAGTAAATTAAAATTACAAATTTTCTGAAATTTGTTTAAAAAAATAAAAGTATTTTAATGAAGGTAATGACAACCCACTCCAGTACTCTTGCCTGGAAAATCCCACGGACAGAGAAGCCTGGTAGCCTGCAGTCCATGGGGTCGCTAGGAGTCAGACACAACTGAGCGACTTCACTTTCACTTTCATGCATTGGAGAAGGAAATGGCAACCCACTCCAGTATTCTTGCCTGGAGAATCCCAGGGACTGGGGAGTCTGGTGGGCTGCCGTCCATGGGGTCGCACAGAGTTGGACACAACTGAAGTGACTTAGCAGCAGCAGCAGCAGTATAGTATAGTGAAATGATACTGGATTAGGAATTAGGAAACTTGAGTTCCAGTCCAGGCTCAGTCACTAATTTGTTATGTGTCTTAGCCCAAAACTCATCTTTCTGGATCTGTTTTATTAATATAATGAAAGGATTTGATGAGTTGATGTCTTAGACTCCTTTTAGCATTTACCTGTTATGATTCCAAGTTATTGCAGCTGATAAATTCACAAATTACTGATTTATGTGTAATACGGCAATATTATGACACTATAAATATAAATTACCATAATATAAAAGAAAACATTTATCACCCATAGATGAATAGCACCTGTTTTAGAAAGAATTTCATGTGCCAGTGATGTGGAATTGTTTTTATAGGTACATTCCTCTCATTGAAAGGAGCTGTCCTAACATTCTCCTGTATGGACCGAACTGGTGGGTTAATGCAACCACCATACGAAGTTTGGAGGGATCCAAACAACATAGATGAAAATGAGAAATCCTGGAGAAGGAAACTGGTCATGAACTGCCCCTCTCCATCCCAAGAAACAGGAGATCATCAGTATACAATAATCTGCTCAGAGAAACAAGCTAAAGTCTTCTCACTGCCTTCTCAGACTTGCCTCTATGTTCATAACATCACAGAAACATCTTTTATACTGCAAGCAGATGTGGTGGTCATGTGTAACAGTGCCTGCTTGGCATGCTTCTGTGCCAATGGGCATATCATGATAATGAGGTATGTGCTGTCTTTATAAATTATCTGGTAATCATAACAGTGCAAACAAGGTAAAATTATACAAAGTACATGTGTAAAATGCAAGATAAATTAAGAAGCAACCTGAGATCATTGTTTCATTATGTTTGTGAATGTTTTATTGCTCAACAATTTGAGGAGAGTTTATTTTAGGTTTTATTTGTTTGCTAAAAATGCTTTGCACTGTGAATGAAATATACGTTAACTGCCATCAAGGAATCTAAGGAAAGAGTAATTCTCCAGTCATTCACACATTCATTCAACATTTACTGAGCACCTATCTCCCAGATGCTATGCTAGGCACAGGATATATGAAGATGAATAAACCACAAGGAAAAGAAATGAACTGTTACCTTTACTATGTTTCATAGTACACACAAGAATTTTCTATACAGAACTTAATTTTATCCTTATAACTTCTCTAGGACATAAGAAATGGAGTATTATCTGCTTCCTCTATTTTACATGTTAATAAATTTGAATGAGGTTGCAAGTCTAGGAAAAAGTGAGATCAACACTGAACAGTATACTAAAAATCATCCCTTTATTTTAACTTGCTATAGGCTATACATTAAGAAATACACATGGAGGAAGAGTTTGGGGTGGACTTTTGAACTGAAGTCATAGCTATATTGATGGCTAGGTAGAACCAGATGTGAGGGAAATTTTCTGAATGTAAAACCATAAAAGATAATGGAGGTCGTTAAATCTCAGGGTAAGAAGAGAACTTAAACGTGAAAATTTTTTGTCATGAACTTGGATAATAGTGATGTCATTAATAGATAAGAAAGTCAGGAGAATTTGGAGAAAATAAGTCTGAGAATGAATACTTGGAATATGAGGTGTTTATATGCCAGCTTGAATAAGTTTAGCAAGCAATTTACAGTCTAGACTCTTAAAAAATAGAGGTGGAAGATTCAGCTCTGGAAATCATCTATGTAAATGCATTAGTGAAAGTTTTGTCAGTGAATGAAATCATCAAAGAAGATAGCAGTAAAAAAGAGGAGAAAGAGACTGATCTGGGGACAAAAATTGAGGGAAGGGGATGCATATGAATACATCTATATAGTGGCAGAAAGAAAGAAAATCCAGCAAAGGAGATTGAGAAGCAGTCATCAGAGAGCTAGAAAAAGGATCACAGTAACATAACTTCATGAAAAGGATAGAAGAGTATTAAAACAAAAAAAAAGGACAGACAACTACTAAAATGATTATCAAGAGTTAGAACAGAAAGATCAAAGAATTTGGGGCCAAAAAAAAACACTAGATGTAGATGTTGATGATATTTGAGAAAGCAAATCTTAGGAGCACAGTGAAGATAAGACTGAATTTCAAGGGAGGCAAGAAGAAAGGCAGAGACACAGATCAGGGATTGACAGACTATAACCCACGCAATATCCACTCTACCCTCCACCCAATATGACACTGTATACAGGCCTGCAAGGTAAGAATGGTTTTTACATTTTCAAATTGTTGAAAAAAGCAGAGAAGAATATTTCATGATATGTGGAAAGTATATGAAATTCACATCTCAAATGTTCATAAAGGTTTGGGGAACACAACCACACCACTTGCTGATATATTGCCTACAAGAGCGAGCGTGTACACAACAGGCAGGAGCTGAGTAGTTGTACCCAAGGCCACATGGCCTACAAACCATTTTGTTTACTATCTGACTCTTTAAAAATAAAGTTTGCCAGTTCCTGAGACAGAGTTCTTTTGGGAAATTTTGATAAAAAGAAAGATGAGAGATAGGAAAGTAATTCAAGAGCAAAACTGGGATTTTGAGAGTGTTTTTATTGTTATATTTTCTTTAATAGGGGAGACATGAGTAGACTTATAAGCCAAAGAGAGGTAGTTAGTGGAGACAGTTTTGAAAAAATAAAAATAAAAACAATCATTTACAGTCTGCTCATTCTCTGATATGTTTCTTATTCTTTATCTGATTTCTTTTCTCAAATTCTTTTTAGAGATTTCTGAAGAGGGTCATTCCAGTCTTGTTTGTAAATAATGACTTAACTCCTAGACACGCCTTAGTTTAGAAGGGAAAAAAAAAAAAACCTGTGTGTACACTCCCGTAAGCTCACATTTAGTCACTCAAAATTTTTCTTTTAAATTCAAAGACATCACAATGTTGTCACAATTGAAATTTTAGCTTGATAGTGATTTTAGCTTGACAGTGATAGTGAGAATTCCAGAAAAAGATCTGCTTCACTGACTACTCTAAAGCCTTTGACTATGTGGATCACAACAAACAGTGGAAAATTCTTCAAAAGACAGGAATAGCAGACCACCTCACCTGCCTCCTGAGAAACCTGTATGCTGGTCAAGAAGCAACAGTTAGAACCAGACATGAACTAGCAGAATGGTTCAAAATTGGGAAAGGAGTACGTCAAGGTGGTGTATTGTCACCCTGCTTACATGCAGAGTACATCAAGAGAAATGCCACGCTGGATGAAGCACAAGCTGGAATCAAGACTGCGAGGAGAAATATCAACAATCTCAGATATGCAGATGATACTGGCAGAGAGTGAAGAGGAACTAAAGAGACTTTTGATGAAGGTGAAAGAGGAAAGTAAAAAAACCTAGTTTAAAACTCAACATTCAAAAAACTAAGATCATAGCACCCAGTGCCATCACTTCATGGAAAATAGATGGGGGAAAAATGGGAATAGTGGCAGATTTTATTTTCTTGGGCTCCAAAATCACTGTGGACAATGACTGCAGCTATGAAATTAAAAGATGCTTGCTCACTGGAAGAAAAGCTATGACAAATCTAGACAGTATATTAAAAAGCAGAGACATCGCTTTGCTAACAAAGGTCTATAGTCAAAGCTACGGTTTTTCCAGTAGTCATGTATGGATGTGAAAGTTGGACCATAAAGAAGGCTGAGCCTTAGAATTGATGCTTTCGAACTGTGGTGCTGGAGAGGACTCTTGAGAGTCCCTTGGACAGCAGGATATCAACACAGGGAATCCTAAAGGAAATCAATGCTGAATATTCATTGGAAGGACTGATGCTGAAGCAGAAGCTCCAATATTTTGACCATCCAGTGGGAAGAGCTGACTCATTGGAAAAGATGCTGATGCTGGGAAAGATTGAGGGCAGGACAAGGAGGCGACAGGATGAGATGGTTGGATGGCATCACCGACTCAACAGACATGAGTCTGAGCAAACTCCAGGAGATAGTGAAGGTCAGGGGAGCCTGGCGTGCTGCAGTCCAACAGGTTGCAAAGATTCAGAAACAACTGAGTGACTGAACAACAGCTAATCAGTAAGACACCTGAGATGTAGTATTCATTTGGATGTGCAAATTCTGATCTATTGTTTATAACTAATTCTGAAACAGTCCTAGTCATTAATCACCCCTTCAGTATAGGTGCCGTAAGTCATAGGTGATTTTCATTTTCTTTATATAGAGGAAGTAAAGGAATGGGGAGGAAAGCCACTCCATTCCCAGGCATAGTGAACTAGACACACATCAGTGTATAACCTCAGACCCAGGAATTTTGCCTTAAAAGGAGACAATGGAGCAAGTATGCAGGCAGCCACTTTCTAGTTAGAGTGTTTCTGCCATAATAAAAGATTACAACAGTAGGAACCTGTGAAATTCTACACAAAGCATTTTGAAATTGCTGGCCAGTGCATTTAATCCAGCCTTCAAGGATATCTGCTAAGTATCTGTGTGGATTATAATAGAACTGTACCATAATTTTTTGTGAAAATTTGATTTTACATGAAGTTCTAGTTTACTACCGTTGAGACTTCAAGATAAAAAGAAACAACCATAAAATAGTAGTATAAAAATTACTGTTTCATGTAAAGATTGCTCTATTTTATATACAGAAATTAAAAGCTTCTAACAACTTGATATTGAAATGTGGATTTGGTTTTTTCCATTCAGCCTACCTAGTCTTCGCCCAATGTTAGATGTTAATTATTTGCCACTGACAGACATGCGGATAGCACGGACATTTTGTTTTACCAATGAAGGACAGGCATTATACCTCGTCTCTCCTACTGAAATTCAGCGGTTAACATACAGCCAAGAGATGTGTGATAATCTACAGGTAGGTCATTTATGAATAAGCATTGAACGTAGCTGTAAAAAAGAGAATGAGAGAGAGGTCTAAAAGCTCAAATATTATTAAGCTAGACAATAAACATGCCTGCCCTAGAACATGTTTTGAATATATGTTCATCCTGGTGATGCTACGAAGTTTTAGTGTGTTTCAGATATACATAGGAAAAAATAAGAAAAAAGCGGATGTGGGAAGAATGTGGAGATCATATACATCAATGGTTGTTCTCTTTATTTTATTGTTTGTTTTGCCTACAATTCAGAGTTAATAGACTTTTAAAAAGAAAAAAGAAACCTTAATTGTGGGCCATACAAAATAAATATATATCCTATAAGTTAGAAATGGGCATTTGTCTTTGATCATAGCAGTAAGCAGAGTTGAGAGACAAAATAAATATAAAAGAATTTATTTAATCTTGGATAAGTAAATGTCACAAAAATTTTAAAAGACATCCTAAGGATTTAATTGGTTTCTCTCCCTTATTTTAGAGAAAAGAAAACTAAAATTCATTACAATATAGAGGTTCAGAGTATAAGCTCTGAACTATTTAAGCTCCATTTTGCCTACTGGTATAACTTTGGCTATTTTACTTAATCTACTTGTATGTTCTACCTTGAAGCATTACTGTGAGAATTAAGAAAGAATTCCTGTAAAGCACTGAGAAGAGTGCCTAGAACATACTAAGTTTTAAAAATAAATGATAATAAATGTTATTCAACATATACTTAAGTTTTTTATATACCTAGTACTTGGCTAGGCTATAGAAGTACAATCATAAACAAGATACAAGTCCCTACCTGCTAGTGTGGAAGGAGAGAGAAATAGATAACCACAATGTTCTGGAAAATGGTTGTCTGTACATGGCTCTGACAGTGCTGGAGAGACATTAAGAGTGGACTGGGTTAATGGAGCAAAGGGGAAGGGGTAGTTAGAAAAAGGTTGTGAAGGATGAAAAGGAGCTGTCCATAGGGAATAGATGGCTGGAGGTGGGAAAGGTAATAATATTCTTGACAGAGCAGAGGCATGTGAAAGCCCCAAGGTTCAGGAAACTGCTAAGAAAGTAGAGAGTTGTGAAGTGGAGAGAGTGAAGGAGTGCTGATGGAGACTTAGTCAAGAATAGAGCTTGGAACACCTTGTAAGCACCTTAAGAAATCTGGCATTTACTCCCAGGGCAATAGGAAATCATTGAAAAGGTTTAGCAAATTTGTTTATTAAAACTAATATTCTGGTTGCAGTATGACAGCTTGTTTGGAAGAGTTAAGGCTAAAAGTAGGGAGAACAATTTGGAGGCATTATTTTTTAAATAATTAAGACCAGAAATAATAGTGGCTTGAAATAAGAGCCAACAGTGATAGAGAAAATTAGCATATTCAATGACTATAAACTGTGATCGGTTGGATTGGAGGGTTATTAGATAGAGGAGTGAAGAAAAGGAAGGAATTCATAATTATTCCTGTATTTCTGGGTTGAGGAACTAAGTAGATGGTGTAGCCATTTCCAAAGAGAAGGGATTTGGGAGGAAAAGCACGGGTCTAGGAGTAGAGATGAGGGGGGAAGATGACGACAGTCATCGTGCAAGTTCACACACAAACTGATACTAGCTCACAGATCTGACTTTGGATTGAAGTTCCTCCAAATCCATGGTTCTCCAATTTTCATCTGCTTTAGAAAGACCAAGGGCTTCCCTGGTGGCTCAGATGGTGGTGGTCTGCCCGCAATGCGGGAGACCTGGGTTCGATCCCTGTGTTGGGAAGATCCTCTGGAGAAGGAAATGGCAGCCCACTCCAGGATTCTTGCCTGGAGAATCCCATGGATGGAGGAGCCTGGCAGGCTCAATGGGGTCGCAAAGAGTTGGACTCAACTGAGTGACTAACACACACAGAAAGACCAAAGTAAGTTAAAACATTTTATAGCAAGTTAGAAAAAAGTTAGAACAAGTTAAAAATAAAGATAACCGGAGCATATCTATGTAAATTCTGATTAGTATGTGTAATAAAGCCAGTGAAGTCTGTAATCAGGATTAATCTGTAAATTAATCCTAGGGTGACTATTAGAAGACAAGAGGTCAGAAAAGTGAATATTTTAGGATGCCAGTTCTTGGAGGAGGAGAGGAAAGGAAGAAGGTGGAGGAAGAAGTGCCAGAGAGAGGGAATTAGAAACTAAGCAAAAACTGCCACAAAAACATATGGAGAACAGACTTTCCAGCCTTTTCATGACATGCTCTAACATGCCACCATGTTAGCTTTTGATCTATTAATTTATTCTTAGTCTAATGCTTTTTTCTTTAAATTTGATATAGGACATGCTGGGAGATTTGTTTACTCCTATAGAGACACCAGAAGCTCAAAACAGAGGCTTTCTCAAGGGTTTGTTTGGTGGAAGTGGACAAACATTTGACAGAGAAGAGCTCTGTGAGTAAACTCCTGATTACAAACTGTATCAAAAAACAGACGACCTCTTTCTAGATGAGGGCTTTGCTTCTATACCATGAAAATTATTTGTTTACCAAACATGAATATAACTGGTCATTTGTTTTAGAAACAGTTTAACAAAAATAGTACATGTAATTCATACAAATAATCAGTAAGCTAATAAATGTGTCATTTGCAGGTAGATCAGACCTGCAGGGCAAGGTGAAGGCACTTGGTTACTTAAATCTGAAAAAATGTTTTTGAATCTGCCTACCTTTAACTACTTCTAGGAAACAAGTTCTTTATTCAGAATTCATGGTTTACCAATGGTACAGAATAAATCACTTAAAAAATATCTACCAGAGACTCTGAAGAACAATTAAAACACAGTAAAAAGGAACATTCTCAAAGAGAAATTAAGATTTTCCAGATTCTCTGACCTACTATGTGGTCTCTACAGGTCAAAACTCCTTTTTCCTTGAATTTTTAACTATGCAAAATATCTAGCGCTTCCATAAAATGGACCAGCTATAAAAGGTAATGACATTTGATACCTGCTAAACATGGATTCGGAGAAGGCAATGGCACCCCACTCCAGTACTCTTGCCTGGAAAATCCCATGGATGGAGGAGCCTGGTGGGCTGCAGTCCATGGGGTCAAGTTGGACACAACTGAGTGACTTCACTTTCACTTTTCACTTTCCTGCATTGGAAAAGGAAAGGGCAACCCACTCCAGTGTTCTTTCCTGGAGAATCCCAGGGACAGGGGAGCCTGGTGGGCTGCCGGCTATGGGGTCGCACACAGTCGGAAGCAACTTAGCAGCAGCAGCAGCAAACATGGATTACCCTTGAAAGCATCATGCTAAATTAAAGAAGGAAGACAAAAAAGGCCACATATTGTATTATTCCTTTTGTACATAATGTTCAGAATAGACAAATCCATAGAGACAGAAAGTCAGTAGTTGCCAGGGAACAGGGCAAGGACTAATGGGTACAGAATTTCTTTGGGTGGTGATAAAAATGTTCTAAAATTGGATAGTGGTGATAGTTGCACAAGTCTGAGAATCAGTTAAAAACTACTTAACTGTACACTTACAAAGGGTGAACTGAGGAATTCCCTGGAGATACAATGGTTAGGCCTAGGTGCTTTCACTGCTGTTGCCAGGGTTTGATCCCTGGTCCAGACCTAATATCCCACAAGCTATGCACCGCAGGCAGAAAATTTTTTTAAAAAGGCGAGAGGTGGTGGTGGTGGTGATGGGGGTGGGGGTGGCAGCGGCTATGAATTTTATGATATGTGAATTATATCTCAATAAAGCTGTTATTTTAGAAAACTTAATCTAGATTCCACTCCTAATGTTACATCCTTGGGACTGCTCACTAAATTATCAAGATGGCTATTTTTCAATTTTTAAAAGTTCAGTTCAGTTCAGTCAGTCAGTCAGTTGTGTCACTCTTCGCGACCCCATGAATCGCAGCACGCCAGGCCTCCCTGTCCATCACCAGCACCCGGAGTTCACTCAGACTCACGTCCATCGAGTCGGTGATGCCATCCAGCCATCTCATCCTCTGTCGTCCCCTTCTCCTCCTGCCCCCAATCCCTCCCAGCATCAGAGTCTTTTCCAATGAGTCAACTCTTCACATGAGGTGGCCAAAGTACTGGAGTTTCAGCTTCAGCATCAGTCCTTCCAAAGAACACCCAGGACTGATCTCCTTTAGGATGGACTGGTCGGATCTCCTTGCAGTCCAAGGGGCTCTCAAGAGTCTTCCAACATCACAGTTCAAAAGCATCAATTCTTTGCTGCTCAGCTTTCTTTATAGTCCAACTCTCACATCCACACATGACTAGTGGAAAAACCATAGCCTTGACTAGACAGACCTTAGTCAGCAAAGTAATGTCTCTGCTTTTTAATATGCTGTCTAGTTTGGTCATAACTTTCCTTCCAAGGAGTAAGCATCTTTTAATTTCATGGCTGCCGTCACCCCTCTGCAGTGATTTTGGAGTCCAAAAAATAAAGTTAGCCACTGTTTCCCCATCTATTTGCCATGAAGTGATGGGACCGGATGCCATGATCTTCGTTTTCTGAATGTTGACCTTTAAGCCAACTTTTTCACTCTCCTCTTTCACTTTCATAAAGAGGCTCTTGAGTTCTTCTGTGCTTTCTGCCATAAGGGTGGTGTCATCTGCATATCTGAAGTGATTGATATTTCTTCTGGCAATCTTGATTCCAGCCTGTGCTTCACCAGCCCAGCGTTTCTCATGATGTACTCTGCCAATAAGCTAAATAAGCAGGGTGACAATATACAGCCTTGACATACTAGGAAAAGGAGTCTGTTGTTCCATGTCCAGTTCTAACTGTTGCTTCCTGACCTGCATACAGGTTTCTCAAGAGACAGGTCAGGTGGTCTGGTATTCCCATCTCTTTCAGAATTTTCCACAGTTGATTGTGATCCACACAGTCAAAGGCTGTGGCATAGTCAATAAAGCAGAAATAGATGATTTTCTGGAACTCTTGCTTTTTCCATGATCCAGCAGATGTTGGCAATTTGATCTCTGGCTCCTCTGCCTTTTCTAAAACCAGCTTGAACATCAGGAAGTTCACAGTTCACGTATTGCTGAAGCCTGGCTTGGAGAATTTTGAGCATTGTTTTACTAGCATGTGAGATGAGTGTAATTGTGTGGCAGTTTGAGCATTGTTTGGCATTGCCTTTTTTGGGGGATTGGAATGAAAACTGACCTTTTCCAGTCCTGTGGCTACTGCTGAGTTTTCCAAATTTGTTGACCTATTGAGTGCAGCACTTTCACAGCATCATCTTTTAGGATTTGAAAGAGCTCAACTGGAATTCCATCACCTCCACTAGCTTTGTTCTTAGTTATGCTTCTGAAGGCCCTCTTGACTTCACATTCCAGGATGTCTAGCTCTAGGTGAGTGATCACACCATCATGATTGGGTCGTGAAGATCTTTTTGTACAGTTCTTCTGTGTATTCTTGCCACCTCTTCTTAATATCTTCTGCTTCTGTCAGGTCCATACCATTTCTGTCCTTTATGGTGCCCATCTTTGCATAAAATGTTCTCTTGGTATCTTTAATTTTCTTGAAGAGATCTCTAGTCTTTCCCATTCTATTGTTTTCTTCTATTTCTTTGCATTGATCACTGAGGAAGGCTTTCTTATCTCTCCTTGCAGCTCTTTGGAACTCTGCATTCAAATGGGTATATCTTTCCCAAAGTTACTTCATTCAAATGAAGTAAAACTGAGTTTTATAAATGATGGTGAAATTTTAATCTTTTATAAAGTAATAAAGTTTCAACGTATGTGTATTAATGCCCGTAATGCATATATACCCCATTCTCTATATTTACACAGGCACACAAACACACACACACACACTCAGATTAAAAAAAGCAAAACACAAAAAAACTACTGAGGGCTACAAAGGCTGATAGGAAGATGAACACAGATGATTTGGGATGCCCAGCTGGGCAGAAATTTAAATAAATCATCAGGCCTGAGTTTGGAACAGACACTAATATGAGTTAAATATGAGGTCACAATAAAATTGTGAGCATACCAATGTAGTAATGTCAAGAACTGCAATTATGTCATACTGTATGAACCGCTCCCCCATATACACAATAAAACATATGGTAACAATATCTCAGTCTCTTTCATAGGCATTTTTCTTGGGTAAATGCTAACATGTCCAGATTTATATATATATCTATGATAGGAACAAATATGTTTCTCCGTGAGAATTATGACAATAAAATTCAATATAAGTACTTTGTTTGGTCATAAGCCTAACTATACTTACTTGAATTACTGAAAAAGTGTTTTAAATTGCTATTGCTTGAACTCCCAGTTGGGGAAGCTTCCGCAGGAAAAGCATCACGCAGCCTCGCACAGCACATTCCTGGACCAGGTGGTATAGAAGGGATGAAAGGTGCTGCCGGAGGGGTGATGGGAGAGCTGACTCGTGCACGGATCGCACTTGATGAGAGAGGACAGAGGCTAGGAGAGCTGGAAGAGAAAACTGCAGGCATGATGACCAGTGCAGAGGCATTTTCCAAACATGCGCACGAGGTAAGCTGCCTATGTAAATATAGGCATCTTCATCCAGTAATAACTTTAAACATTTAGGTTCTGTATAAGAGAGCCTAAACAGAGATGGCACTCTAAGCAATCACGTGTGAGAGCCAAGGTAACTGGGACCTTGCTGTATGTATTATAATTCTCCTTGGATTGGGGAGGAAAAAAGTGCTTTTTAAAAAAGTATTACATTAATATTTCTTTACCTTAGAGGATGGCTTTAAAGAAAAGTATCTATTGGTTCTGATACACTGGGTGTATCAGAGGTACTTAGGTTTATTATACGATCCCCCCTCAAGAAGGTGTGAGGGGCAGCAGAGGCTGAATTCACACATTCCTTTTTGTCTCAGTCATTAAAAATCATTTCCTGTCAGGCATATCTTTAGAGCTTGACTGGTTTGTAAAAATATCTATCTGTAGTTTATTTCACAATATAAAGGTCATTTTAGAAGTTTTGAGGTTTTGGTATGTATGATGTGCTCAACATGAGCTTCGATTAGCACTTTTAAATATTTTTTAACATCTTATGTGACTATTTTTTCTTTGCAGTTAATGCTGAAATATAAGGATAAGAAATGGTACCAATTCTAAACTTCAAAAGAAGTTATGACTGCTTTGAGAAACCATTATTCAGGGAAACCAAATTTATTCCCAGCATCAATATTCAACTGCTAGAAGCCAGTTTCTTCTACAAAATGTTCCATTACAGTCCATCTGAATTTATCATAAGGGAGACTTATCAGAGACATTGTACAATCCAAGGCTGGAATCCTGGTTAAAATCCCAAGATATGGCTGAATTTGCCTTTTCCCACATGGAATGGAGCTATCATCTTGGCATGTCGTTTGCTAAGGATTTACATTTAGGAACTACGGGGAGTCCTTCTGATTTGAAAAAATCCTGTACAAACAAAAAGCATTAATGCACTTAATGAAACAAAATGCATGATAAATTAACATCTTAAGAGGAAAAGAAAAAAGCATGTTGTGACAGAAGAAAAAAAAGATTTATGGTAAACTATTTTTATAAATTGGGCCACACCTGACAATTTAAAAAAAATCTGTTAGAAGATATAAGTGCATTTCAAGTACATTTGCGATACCCAGCTGACAAAGCAAACAAAACCAGAGTTTTCTTGTCATCTCTAACTTTCATTATATACTAGGACATTATTGAATTCTTATGTCAAGAGTCTGATTAACATTGTTTTCTCTCCATAAAATATTTTACATTATTCACAGTTCTCAATCATAATCAAATATAGCCAGTACAGTAAATTATTCCTAACACAATTATTTCCATCACCTTCAGAACAAGTTGCTATTTTTAGTCACAACCAATGCAGGGTTGGGTCACCCTGTATTTGTTCAGCTTGGCTTATACTCTGCAGGGGAGTTGACAATAGGTTTGGGGAAACTAGACTCACAAGAACAATGCAGTTAGCTTTGAGAACTGATTCCACACACTCTGGTTTCAGTTTCTAAAGTGATATATTTTTAATGTTCCATTTGTATCCTTGTCTGCCGATTACACAGTATATTACTGTTTAGTCCCGGTGGGGTCTTCAATTCAAAGGTGCTCTTGCAGCCTGATACTCACAGACCAAACTGGTCATTCTCTAGTCTGATTCAGTAAAACCTCAGTTAATGTTTTAGGAAAGGGATTCTGTCATTTCTGATTAACAAGGGCTTTCATTAGAAATTGCTTTTCGGTTCAGTATTTATTACCAGGTTATAAAATGTGGTGGTGTTTTTGCTAGCTTGGGTTTAGTCACCACTATGGATGACAGAAACACATAGAGAGTGTAATGATACAAAATCAATACTTTTGTCACTCAATTGGCTAAATAACATAAGCTACAGGATTATGTCAACAGATACCAAACACCTATTCCTTATTAAGAACTCTTCTAAAAGTGGAAGAAAGAATATCCTTAATATGATAAAAGATATCTATCAGAACAAAGATATAGTAGAGGCCAACAAGACAAGACACCTGCTACCATTATTTAACATGATTCTGGAAGTCAGGTCATAGGAAATGCAGATTCTGGGACCCATCCAATAATATGTATGTTTTTCTTTCAGAAAGAATCTTTTCAAAGAAAATTAATGGGTTCGGCTCATTGAATTTTGGTTAATCAGGGTCTTAATAGACTTACATTGTGTTTCTTCAGAATTCTCCATTTTCCTTAAGTCCAGGATCTTTTATTAGCCAAAAATAGTATTTGGGCTTTTTTTTTTTTTTTTTTTTTTTTTAGTTTTTAAACTTCTGGTGAATTTTGTTTTAAGAGCCATTTCTTTAATGTTCTCAGTAATTTTGACAAGAGCAAATTAATTTTGAGAAAGAAAACAAATACAGAATATTTTAAAGCATACCAAAAAAAAAAAAAAAACCAGAAAGGACAAAATAGCATTTCACAGAAGTGCTTAAAACTCTGACCTTAATGAATAGACCAGAAGTTTATAACTGGCACATCAATTAGAAGTAAGGTGCTTCTGAAATGCTTGAAAAGAGGTTCTTTTTGTCTTTCAATATAGTTTTTATAAACCCTTTCTTAATGTAAGGGTGACTTCATCCCACAAACTTGTGATTAGTGGAATACAAATTAATGAGGTTTTACTGTATCAAAATTATTTTTATAATTCAAAGAGATAGCAATAACAAGAATGTGATATGGACGTGATTTTTCTCTTTGAACATTTCTGTTCTGTTGTACTGACCTTAGCACACGCGCGCACAGACACACACATACATACTACTACCACCACCTAATCATCACCATCATCTTTGGAAAACAACTACTGTTGATGCATGGAATACTTTACATCTCTCTTCTCTACTATTTAACTGTCTTGCCTTTACCTTGAAACATAAGAAAAATACTCCTAGTAACTTGAACAATGATAGAGAAAATGACTCTGAGCCTTAGTTGTCATTAAATTATGTTTTGTCTGCTTAAGGTGATATCAGAAGATAAGGCTTGCCGTCTATAAGTTGACCTTATCTCCTTATGACTCCCTAAAGAGAGAAGCCTTTCTTAAGGTCCCAGGAGAGAAATAGGCCTTTAGCATTATAATTCATCATGAAAAATTGGAAGTATATGTTTTTCTGGTTCTAATAATGCCAGCAATAATCCCTACCGATAAATTACCCTAACCCTGGAGTTTGGAGGGATGGATGACTGATTCATCATTTATTTTAATCCCCTGCAAAAAGCAGTACTATCAGCTCTGCTTCCTACACTTCACTGAGACCCAGACTTAGTGCCCTAGTCATCACCAGGGTCACTGTCCAACTTGGGAAGGATGGTGACAGAACTGAGTGAGATGTTTTCTGATAATTTAGTCATAAAGATAATTTTTCAAACCTTTCATACAGCTTTCGAATGATTCTCAAATTCTCAGAATCCAATGTCTCTACTACTCAAAGATACTAAGGGATTATAAAGGAAAAAGTTTACTGTTGGAGTCCTTTTATAAAAATGTGAACCATATGTCTGTTACCTGCATTAAGAGGTTACCATGGCTTTGAGAAAGGAAAAGGAAAATAAAGATTATGTCCAAGGTTGGCTGAAGGAGATTAAGAAGAGTAAACTAAAAATCTTCATTGGGTTAGGATCACTGGGACAACCCAGGAGTTTATCTGTATGATTATAGTTTGTCCTTGTGGGAAGACACCGTAACTTGATCACCTTTGTTCAGAGAGGGCAATGCCAAAGCGAGTCAACATTCCTGCCAGGTCTTGCTCTTTGCATCAGGAGAAACATGGTAGTTTCGCAGCTTCTTCACCTTTGTCCTCTGTTGCCCCAACCCCACTTCTGAGCAGTTACTGTTTCATAGATGCACTGCTCCAGATGTCACAAATACATGCCAGTAAGTCACATAATTGGACTGCACTATTGTAGGGAGCATGGTTGTAGAAGTTTATTGTATATATTTGCAGACAACATAGTCCTGAAAGGACAAAATGCAAAACAGGAAAGGTCTGACTTGGGGAAGAAGAGGAAGTACCAACTTAGTACAGGCAGGCTCAGGCAGAGAGGGACGTGGGAGCCAGAGTGAAGTAGAAGCAGCTTTGATGAGAACTGAAGCACAGCTGGTCTATTCAAACACTTATGTAGGGAAGTGATTCTCAACTTTGGCTGTGCATAAGAATCACCTAAGGAGCTTCTAAAATTCCCAGTTACACCCAAATCTTTCAGAGTGGAAACCAAACATCAGTACTTCTGAAAGCCTCCAAGATAGTTCCAATGTCCAGCCAAGGCCGATCACCACTACTAAGGAAGACACATTTGTCTGTACTGGCCAGTGTTCAAGCCCCACTTCTGAGGCATCAAGGAGATATTGGAGATACAGTGTTGGCCAGACTGATATCTGTGTTGCAACCCAAAACAAGTCTTCTGTACAAATTTCTGACCAGGCAGTGGTCCATTAACTCTTATTAACTCTGTCTTTGTGATTGTCTCCTAGTGACTTTGCCACTAATTATTCCAGTTCAAACATCTAGATTTTGATTGCCTTATACACGTGACATCAAAAGACACCAGAGATATCATAAAAGTTCAATAGCATTAATACTAAGTGGAAAACTAATTCTTACTAGTTGGATAGCAGAAATTCTCAAAACAATCATATACTAAATCAGGTCCAAATTTATTACGCATTCTTCATTTGGAGGAGACATGGATACCAGCTACCTGTTCTGCCAGTGACGTTTTATTGAACTTGATCTTAGCAAGAAGAGAGAACATCTCTCCTTTTTTGATTGTTGTCTTTGCTCCCAGGACAAAGTATTTGGGATTTATTTTCTAAGTTACTAGACATGTGTTTAAAGGAAAAAGGCTTCCAACTCACTGTGTGGCCTCCAGTGCTCTGAAAAAGTGCTTTCACCTTCAAAAAGGGAGAGTCTTCCTATCCAAGGAAATACTAGTTAATGAAAAAATGGGAGTTCCGTTCTCTCATCTCACACTGCTCCCCTATGGTATTGGCCCACCCTTCTCAACTACAAAGCCAGAAAATGAACTAGGTGGTGGTTATTGACAAGTGTACACAGGATCAAAATCTCTAATAACCTATAATTTTTAGTACTTAATTATGTGATGTTTTATTCTAGGAAATAAGAAACAAGATGACATCATTGATGTATCTTTCTTTCATCTTCAGAATTTTTGCATCTTTTCAGAAAATGACAAATTACTATTTTTCTGTTGCACTCAGCAATTGTGACTATACTTAAAATTCTTGTAGTCTGTAGAGATATCAATAAAATTGTATATGTTTGTACATAGATGCTCTCTTATGTTATGATGTCATATACCACTCATGATTGTTGCAAAGATTAAATATGGACAAAGGTAAGACCCTCATTTGCAACACTGTGAACCATGGTTTTGCAAGCTATAACTGTTTTAAAAAGGGGAGGTGGGTGGGGGAGCTATGTCCAGTATATGTATTTGAACTAAAATAGAGAAGGGGAAATAAAACCTAAACATCACCAACTCAATGGATATGAATTTGAGCAAACTCCAGGAGATAGTGGAGAACAGAGGAGCCTGGCGTGCTGCAGTCCACGGAGCTGCAAAGAGTCAGACACAACTCAGCAACTGAACGACTACAGCAAAGTTCCCCAAACTGAAAGATTTTGCTAGAGTTTATTCATCTAAAATGGGAGAAATAAATAAGATGTATTTATAAATTCAACATTCATGGCCACTTCCTCACTTTTTTTTAAGTTCAAACCTTAATCCCATGCAAGAAAAAAATAATCTATTATAGGCTTATACTACCACCTACATCACGAAAATACACTAACCTGCACCTCCAAAAGTCCCTCAGGAAACTGCATTCTGATGCTCCTCCGGCTCTCATCCGCATGGTTAATTCCTCTTCATGCATTTTCTTTATATTTATCTCCACTGTGGCCTTAGCAGACTGATCTTATTTTTTCAAATGCTGTCTAATTATTCAGAAACTATTTCCCACCACCACCATTTCCCCCTTAATTTTGGTTCTGTACAAAGATGGCAGAAAAACCAACCCTAGCCTAAAGAACATTTTTTGATTAAAAGTAAAACTATGAAGACAAACCCTTCCAAACTCCAAATACCCTGTCTCCCCTTCAGAACGTTCTCAAAAGGATCCATTTATTTATTCACCCTCTTTGAATTACAATCACTCAGGATTCATAGATTTGTAATTCAATGTCTAAAATACTGATTTCACTTTTCCCCTTCCTTTTCTCCCTCATTCTTCCCTTCCTCTTCTCTTTTTTCGTTCTTTCAGTCCGAAAGTCAATCAACCTGAGCAAGTTGTTTATCACAGCCCCATAAAGGGACCACACTGGAACAGGGTGAAAGGGACAGCCCGACAGACAGAGCTGGAGTGAGAAGCAGGGTTAGCGCTCAGGCTAACAGGTGCCTGTATGAGGGAGGCACTGAACAGGGCAGAAGCCAGCCCCACAGATCAGGAGACTAGAGACGGAGCAATCGTGTAAATTACTGAGGATGCAGGAAGCCAGTTTCTCCCTGTTGGAGAAGTACAAATAAAAGGGAAAGCGAAAATAATCCCTGTAGTATTAGATTAGAATTTGAACCACCTGTGTGAGTTTTACACCCACACACGATGTTTAAAAAGTGTGTGTGTTGTACACATGCATATCCTAATTCCAAACACAGAGGACTGGGAGCATCAGCCAAGGAACCAGGAGCACACCTAGTACCTAGACTTTAATTTCTGAACACTCTTCTCTGCTAAAAGGAACTGAGGCTTCTTGAAGAAATAGCTGGTTTCAAGGTTGGAACATGTTTTTGTGCCAGAAAATATTCAATGAACCATATGGATGTGTCAAAAGGACACATAAGTCAGCTTGGAAGGGAATATACAGGCCAAATCAGGGACAATTTGTGTATCAAAAGTAATGATAGTAATTTAATAAAATAACTCATGAGTTCACACTGATGTTAAGTGATTAATTAGGAAAAGAGAGAGCTTTTCTTTACTGTAAAATGTCAACCAATAAATGTGGACAGAATTTTAAAATTTCTCTTTGGCAACCAGTCGTAAGAACATGGGCAACAAATACCAGTGAATGCTAAAAATAGTTAAAATGGGATGGAGGAATAGGATATATAGTCTCAAAATATCTTCATGAAAAGTACTTGTTAATCATTATATATACATTGACATATACACATATATGTATATAATTTTACACTGAAGAAACCTGGCAGACACTATTTTAATCATGTGATAAATGTTACCATAACCAGTAATGGAATATCATGTATATCTGATAAGCATGTAATGAAAAAAACAGCATCACTCTGTGATAATGCTGCCAAATATGCACCATCTGGAAACACTGGATAAAACCCAACTGAGAGACATTCTATAAAATTACTAGCCTGTATTCAAACTTCCAAGGTTATGAAAGTACGGAAAAGATGGATGTTCCGGATTTAAGGAGACGTGACAAGTAGGCATGACACATGATCTGAAATTGGACCTGTTTGCTATGTAAGACATGATTGGCCCAATTCACAAAACTTAAGTGTCGTTTCTCACCTGAGTGAGTGTCTCTGTGCTATTCTTGAAATTTTTATTCAGGTTTGAAGTTATTTCAAAATAAACTTAAAAAATAAAAATATTTTTGATTTTATTGATTTACTGGCATTTAATAACACTGTCTTCTCCTTTTATAGCAAATGAACAGTCTGCCCAAATAATCTATTTGTCTATTTCTATATCCTTCTCAAACTCTTAAATTACTATAATCTTTATAATATGTCCTAATGACCTTTTTTAGTTTAGTTTAATAGGTATTGAGTTTTTTTCTGTAGGTAAAATTTCAAGATATTATCTATCTCAAAAAAAAATTCCTGTTGAGACTGACTGAAGTTACAGTGTTTGTAGGTTAATAAGTGATAACGTTTTTTGCTAGAATCACTTTGTCTAGGATATCTTCATCTTTTTAGTGACAACCATTTCCCTCAATTATGTTGATAACTTTGCCTTCACTAGGTTTTTCAAGTTGCATATCTAGGGTATCTGCAATGGCATCAGTGTCAGTATTTCCAGTCAGCTGCTGCTTTAACTCTATGTCCAATCTGAATTTCACTTTACAGTGTTATCATTTTTCATTTTGCTGGTGTACTTGTATCTTAATTAGCCAAATTATTCTTCTGGTTAACTATTTTTTATAAAATATAACATAACTTAAACACTGGGGGACCAGAAGTCAACATTGAAAGTGTTAGTCACTCAGTCATGTCAGACTCTTTGCAACCCCATGGACTGTAGCTCACTAGGTTCCTCTGTCCCTGGAATTCTCCAGGCAAAAGTGGGTAGCCATTCCCTTCTCCAGGGGATCTTCCTGACCCAGGGATCAAACCCAGAACTCCTGCATTGCAGGCAGATTCTTCACCGTATGAACCACCAGGGAAACCCAGGTCAACACTGTTACGTGCTTTACCGTCTGTATGTAAAGTGAATGACAGATGTGCAGTGACTGGTCATGGACGAACTTTGAAAGAAGTGATACAATTGGTAACTCCCCAGGATGCGTGTATTAAGCTTCCTATTCTTGGTGTAAAAAGTGACTACAAACTTACTGGCTTAAAACAAAACAAATTTTGGGGTGATGCCACCAAGATAGTGACATAAGTCATTCCCACCTGCACTCCTTCTCATGAGGACAGCTACTCATGGATAAGACACTGCTGAGAAAATCCTAGAGCATGATGAGTGAGACTAAAGCACCCACTGTACCACACAGACTGAGACAGACCACATTAGAAGGATCAAAGGAGATGGTACATGCTGACCGCATGGCCTCTACCCCACGCCAGCACAGCATGGGTCTCCCCTGAGCTTACAGTTCCCCCAGTGAGAAGAGAGATCCCAGTAGACATCCAGCTGTTCTAGTGTTTTGGGTCCCTTTTTGGGAGTCTCATTCAGGTCTTGCTTCATGAGAATAACAAGGGAATCTGCAGGGCTTGATCTCTGGGAATTAGATTGTGAAGAAGTGGAGGGGCTTGCAACAACGAGCACTCAGATCTTACAGAACCAGGTCCTACCTACAATGCCCAGGTAGTAGTCCCAACCAGTGGTTTTGCTAGTCTGCAGAGCCAAGACAGTGATGAAATCTGACTAGTGAATCAGTAAGGTGCATGTATGCCTGACTTGGGACCTCAAACAAAGATCACTTCCAGTCCTGGAGCTTGGTCTTCCTCCCCTCACCCTCCACCTCCCCATCCAGGTAGGGGAGCAGAATCATAGCTCCACTCACTGCTCAGTGTAGCTCCCAGTCCTGCCTAACCAGAAGACTTTGGGGTACAATAATCACTTTAATGTAAATAAGTTATCCAATCAAAAGATGAATGGATTAAAAAAAAAACAAGAACACCACATGACCCTCACTTTAGCCTTAAAGACACTCATAGACTAAAAAGGACAGGAAAAAATATGTCAAGCAAACTATAAATCCTTCCCCTACTCCACCCCAAAAAGCAGGGGATCTATACTTAGCAGGCAAAATAGACTTTAATGTAAATACGATAAAGAGACAAAAAACGGTCATTACAAAAAGATACAAAAAGAAGTTCATCACAACTGTAAGTATTTACACATCCAGTTAGCAGAAACTAACAGAACTGAACAGAGAAATATACACTAATACAAATATAGCTGGGGACATTAATACCCTACTTCTCAACAATAGATATATCATCCAAAAAGAGAATCATTATGGAAACTGTGAATTTGAACAAACGGATCTAACAGCCATAGACAGAACTTTCTATCCAGTAACAGCAAAATATACATTCTTCTCAAGCACAGCACATTTTCCACAATGTAAGTCTTAACAAACACAAGATGACTGAAATTACACTAAATATCTTCTATGACCACAATGGTATGAAACTAAACATCAGTAACAGGGAAAAAAAGACAACCCAGAAAACTCTACAACTACAAGGAAATTAAATAATACTCTCCTGAACAACTGATGGATCAAAGAAGAAATTAAAGGGGAAATAAAAGAGAATCTTGAGAAAAATAAAAATGGAAACAAAATTTATGGGATGTTGTAAAACTAGTTCTAAGAGGAAAAATTCACAGCAATAAATACCTACATTAAGAAACAAAAAAGACTAGTAAATATTGTATATTTTACAAATTGAATGTTTGTAGCAACCCTGCATCAAGCAAATCTATTCATACCATTTATCCAACAACGTTTGCTCATTTTATGTCTCTGATAATTCTCTCAATATTTCCAATTCTTTTTCATTATGATTGTTTGTTATGGTAATCTGTGATCAATGATCTTTGACATTACCATTTGCAAAAAGATTACAATTCACTGAAGGCTCAGATGATGGTTAGCATTTTTTAGCAATAAAATGTTTTAATTAAAGAAGAAAAAGTAAGATCTCAAATAATCAACCTAACTCTACAGCTCAAGAAACTAGAAAAAGAAGAGGAAACTAAGCTCAAATTTAGCAGAAGGATGTAAATAACAAAGATAAGAGCACAAATAAATGAAATGGAAAACAAGAATAGAAAAGTTAAAAAAAAACTAAGAATTGCTTCTTTAAAAAGATAAAACTGACACATCTTTACCTATACTAACCAAGGGAAAAAGAGAGAGGACCCAGATCAACAAAATTATACACCAAGGAAACCAGAATTGAAAGAGACATGTGCACCCCAATGTTCATCGCAGCACTGTTTATAATAGCCAGGACATGGAGGCAACCTAGATGTCCATCAGCAGACAAATGGATAAGAAACTTGTGGTACATATACAGAATGGAATATTACTCAGACATTAAAAAGGATACGTTTGAATCAGTTTTAATGAGGGAGGTGAAACTGGAGCCTATTATACAGAGTGAAGTAAGTCAGAAAGAAAAACACCAACACAGTATACTAACACATATATATGGAATTTAGAAAGGTGGTAATGATGACCCTATATGCGAGACAGCAAAAGAGACACAGACGTATAGAATAGTCTTTTGGAGTCTGTGGGAGAGGGAGAGGGAGAGGGTGGGATGATTTGAGATAATAGCATTGAAACATGTATAATATCATATGTGAAACAGATCGCCAGTCCAGGTTCAATGCATGAGACGGCGCTCAGAGCTGGTACACTGGGATGACCCTGAGGGATGGGACGGGGAGGGAAGTGGGAAGGCGGTTCAGGTTGGGGAACACATGAACACCCATGGCCGATTCATGTCAACGTATGGCAAAAATCACTACAATATTGTAAAGTAATTAGCCTCCAATTAAAATAAATTTTAAAATATATAAATGAAAGAGGAAACATTACAAATGATGTTTGTAACAGAAATACAAAGGATCATAAGAGGCTATGAACAACTGTATTCCAACAAACTGGGCAATCTAGAAGAAATGAAAAAATTATGAGAAACACACAACCTACCAAGACTGAACCATGAAAATTAGAAAATTTGGACAAAGTAATTGCCAGTAAGAATATTGATTCAGTAATTAAAAAAACCCTCCAACAAACAAAAGCCCAGGAGCAGATGACTTCACGGCTGAATTTCACCAAACATTTAGGAAAAAATTAATGCTAATTCCTCTCAAAGTCTTCCAAAAAATCAGAGATGGGAACACTCCCAGACTCATTTTATGAGGTCAGCATTACCCTGATACCAAGCCAGAAAAGGATACTACAAGAGAAGAAAATTACAAGCTAGTATCTCTGATATACAGATGCAAAAATCCTCAACAAAATACTAGCAGACTGAATTCAACAGCACACTAAAGGAATTATAGCCCATAAAAACTGAGATTTATACCTGGGATACAAAGATGTTTCAATACACGCAAATCAATAAACATGACATGCCATTTTAACAGAATGAGGATAAAAATCATGATTATCTTAATAGATGCAGAAAAAAATTTGACAATATTCAACATCTGTTCATAATAAAAACTCTTAGTAACTTAGGTATAGAAGGATTGTACCTCAGCATAACAAAGGCCATATATAACAAGCCCAAAGCTAAAATCTACTCAATAGTAAAAGGATAAAAGCTTTCCATCAAGAGTTAGACTAAGATAAGGGTGTCCACTTTCAACCACTCCTGTTAAAAATAGTACCTGAAGTCCTAGTACTAGAAATCAGGCAAGAAAAAGAAATAAAAAAGCATTTTATATATAGAAAATAGAGATGTAATGATGACTATAGTTGACACTACTGGATTGCATATTTGAAAGTGACTAAGAAAGTAAGATTCAACCAGTCCATCCTAAAGGAGATCAGTCCTGGGTGTTCATTGGAAGGACTGATGCTGAAGCTGAAACTCCAATACTTTGGCCACCTCATGTGAAGAGTTGACTCATTGGAAAAGACCCTGATGTTGGGAGGGATTGGGGGCAGGAGGAGAAGGGGACGACAGAGGATGAGATGGCTGGATGGCATCACCGACTTGATGGACATGAGTTTGGGTAAATTCCAGGAGTTGGTGATGGGCAGGGAGGCCTGGCGTGCTGCGACTCATGGGGTCGGACTGAGCAACTGAACTGAACTGAAGAAAGTAAAGCCTAAAAGTTCTCATTGCAAGGAAAAATATGCTTTTTGTACCTAAATGAGATGATGAATGCTAACTAAACTTATTGTAGAAATCATTCACAATATGTATCAAGTCATTATACTGTACACAAACTTATACAGTGCTATATGTCAATGATATCTCAATAAAACTAAAAAACAAACAAAAACACAAATTACTACCTTACAGTTGTGGAGGTCAGAAGTCCAGTATGATCTTACTGTGCTAAACTCAAGGTGCTTGCAGGGCTCTGTCCTTTCTGGAGGCTGTACATTCCATTGCCTTTTCCACTTTTTAGAGGCTGTCTGCATTCCTTGGCTCACAGCTCCTTCTTCTATCTTTAAAGTCAGCAATGAAGTATTTTCAATGATCAATCTCACTCTGTTTCCATTGCCACATTTTCTCCTCTGACTCTGACCATCTGCCTTCCTCTCCTAAGGAATTTTGTGTTCATACTGAAATGAACCAGATAATCTTCCCATCTTATGACTCTAACTTAATTATATAAGTGATGGTCCTTTTGCCACATAATATATGTTCACACGTTTTGGGAATTTGGATGTCAACATTTGGGGAGGGAACAAGAATTATTCTACCTACCACAAAGGGCATTTAGAATTAACATAGTGATTTGTGGATGGAAGAGCTAGCTATTAGTGAAGTTTGAACTTTATGCAATTACTAAGTTAATATACCATGTCAATTGATTTCTGAATTGTGTTGCAGGGACACTAGTGTGATATAAGTAAGCCAGGGAAACTGGAATTTTTCCATAACTGAATCTCGCAAAGCAAGGAGTGCCTGTTTTTTAAGTTCAGCTGATAGGTCCAAAAGGATGAAGAAAACGCATGTAACCACAAATACAAAGCCATGACTACAGAAAATGAGGTGGACGTGACCTATACACCTCCACTCATATTTGAAGAACACTCATGTAGCTTTTCTAAGAAACATGGTACAGGTAAACATGGAAAAAACTCAAGAAATAATGATGTAACTTTCCTCTTACCTCTGTCGTCTTCTGCCCACTTCCCCAACCATCAAAATGTCTGAGGATCATGTGCACTAATATCCAACTGCTAATAGTGTATTACATTTTGCTTATAAAGCAACTGAATTTTAAAATTGAGATTAACAAACATAAAAGAGCCCTTTGATAACTGATTGAGAATATAATAAACACTTCCTGTTACACAGACATTGTTGAGCAAATTATAAAATAAGAGGATTCACAAGCTTCTGAAGCTTAGACCAAACACAATTTAAAAAACTGAACTGCTGGTATAAAGTCTGAAATAAATTAATTTTATTAACAGCAAAAAAAAAAAAGTTGGTTATTCAGCTCTGACTGGGATTATAAAGTACAATCTTTTATCGTGAGTATTCTCACCATGCCACAGAGAAAGAGGCAATAAGGGACTGATTAGAGGAAATGTTTCCCTTCTCTGGCAGTGTTATCTTACAATGCAATATAAACATACAGTCTTACAGATCAGAACACTTCTTAGAGAGGTGTAGCTTATAGCTTGTTTTATAATACCTAAGTATTAGAAATACATTCATTGTATGAATTGGAAAAGAAAAAGGAAGAAGAAATGGCAGTTCATGAAAATCCATACCTAGACTACATCCATATCAACTCTTACCACGTTATAGAATTCTTAATTTACTTGCCAATGCTCTTTTAAAATACTACTTCAGTAGTCTTATACTCATACTGGAGGAAATCATACACATCACGTAACCCTGGTGGCTTATGTTAAACCAAATCCTTATCTGCCTCTAGCCCCTGCTGTATCACAAGTGTCTGAATCCTGGTTGGGATGAAAACGCCCCTGAGGCAGAAATGTTTCTTCATGCTCAACCAGGCAGATTAGACCCAAAGTGCTAAGTACATAATTTCAAGCATGTGTTCTGAAACTGTTTAAAGCCACAGTAAACTATAAAAGGCAATTTCACAGATACTCTTTTTGAGAGTGAATATAAACATTAAACTTGATATTTTGCCTCAAGAGTAGTTTTTTTACATTATAGAGGATTAAACTCTGATACACATTTTGAAACTCTCACTATAAAATTACTATCCTAAACTCATCAAGACTTGAGGGGGTTTCCATTTTCATAAAGTGGTGAAAGGGCAATCTCTGTTCTTTCCTTGTGATTTTCCCTATACCAGGTTTCCCTACAATCACACATCAAAGTCCTTCAGCTCCCCCCAGCTGGCACCTATCTTCACTTTCACTCTCAGTTTCACAGACAGTTTTATGGCACTTTCCATTTCATTCTTGACAATCTGAGCTACCTACAAAAAATAAAATAAAAAAGAGGTTAACAAAGAAAACAAAACTAAAAAAAAGAAAAACAAAAACAAAAAAGAAGGAAGAAGGAAGAAAAAAAAAAGGGGGGTTAACAAACTCTGTACAAAGAATCTTTGCCAGCCCACCCACTGAGGTGATAAGGCAGTCAGGAGCTCTTTACTCTAAGCCAGAAAAGAGCCAGCATCCCACACTAGTCTGCACTGAGGAACTGGAGCTCTGCCAGGTTTACTAGAATGCTCAGAACTTTGAAAACTATAGGGAAAGACTCCAAATTCTCATCTAACTTCTCACAGACAAAAATATTCCTGCATCAGGAATTTCTTTTAAAATGGGTTTAAAGCTGAGCACTCTGAGCTCCTTCTCTGCCCTTACGTGAAATTTCTACTTTTCTATAGCCATCCCGGGGCTAGAGAATGGTTCCAGAAAGCTCATGTATCTTAGCCTGACCTAATATCTTAGCTCTCTGTAGAATGCACACAAACACTGCAAAAATACCTGAACAACATCTTCTTCTGCCACTTCATATAAGAGTTCATCATGGAGCTGAAGGATAAAGAAGCCTCCTCTGATGGGGCAGAACATCCCTTGCAGTTTTTTCTTTGGCAACCATCCTAATCCATGAAAAAAGCAGCAAAACTGATCAGTAAGTAGGTCACTGGGCTTTGGGAAAGTTTTTTTAAAAGAGAGATTTAAGAAATCTTGAGAAATTATAATTAAGAGAGTGAAACACATAAAATCTGGAACTATCAAGAAAAGAACTACTTGTTGGTTGCCACCTAGCCCACCTATCAGGTAAATTCAAATCTCCACAGACTTCCTCCCAGAAATCAGAACTCTAACAAAGACGTCAATAAATGGAGTTGACTGACACTCCCTGAAGATGTTTTTTTTCTGGCCAGAGTGTCATCATGGTAAAACTGGTCCCCAGTTGGACCACACACTCTAGACTAGGAATTCTAAGCCCAGTGTCCAATTGTGGACTTCAGAGAACATACAAATTGCTGTAGAGACAATCTATACATTTTCAGCAGGTTCTCAAAAGAACTCATGAATACAAAAATGGTTAAAAATCTAGACTTAGTCACTATTTCCTGATTAGTGGGCCAAGTGGTTTAGATTATGCCCCTCTGATCACCAAAATAAGCTTCAACATTAATACTTTTGGAATAACACCCTTTCATCGTTTGCCCATTTCTCAGAGCAGTCCTTCCTTTCTGCCATCCAACTTTCCTTATTCTTCAGGAGAGCACAGAAACCATCTCCTTCAGTATCTGGTACTTCCCTCAGAGAACTCTAACTCCCACTACCTGCAGCCCAAATTTTCTCAGAGGTGGCTCCCACAGGGTAAGACAGCAAAGGCAGATGATGCATGGCCAGCTGCTTCCATACCAGGGCTGCAAAGGCTGTGCATGTTTGCCAGCTCTGCTTAAATCTCATCTGCCCCACTGGACTCCACTTTTCTTGCATCACTGGCTGTCTGGATGGGTTAGGTTTTCTGCTTTCTGATCACTCTACCTTTGTCCTTTTTGATTTCCCTTGGTTACTTCGGCTTCTGACACAGAATGCCATGATCCTCCTGTTCCCTGTGAGGTCAGCTTCCTCAGGCTCAGCTTCCTTTGATGTCCCTGACCAACTACTGCCTTTAACTTAGCATTACACAATGAAGTCATCCTTAATGACATTTCCACATTGTCTTCCACTGATTCTAAAGCTTGATACTATCTATACCTTCATTTGGACACTGCATCATTCTGCTGTGAAAAGTCATGTAACTATTTCACAGTCACATATCATATCTTCCATTCTTTAACAGATTTAAAATTCAAACACAGGTTGATAACTTTCCTCCTAAATTCTCCAAAGCACACAGTACAATGTCATTCCCCCAAGTAAGTTTTGACCGTATATTCTTTCCACAAATTCAAAAGTGTGAATGTGTGCATGTGTTCAAGGAGGTCATGAACAGGAAACATGTTCTTCTGAATATCAATTGACTATAAATTTATAGTTTATTTCTGGAAAGTTTAACTACTTTGTTTTATATACACACATACATATATATATATATATAAATATACACACATATGCATACATACATGCACGTATTTTTTTTAAGGTTTCTATATAGGGACTTACAGTGCTAAAACCAGGATAACTGGTCACCCTTACTGTACACTTAAGAGAAAAGAAGCCTAAAAAAGGAAAATAACCTGTGAGTGTTTTTAAGAGAATAATTTGACTTTGCAGATGCTTTGAAAGGGTCTCAGGGATCATCTTTGGTCCACAGACCACACCTTAAATTAAAAAAGTGTCTCTAGGGAACTCCAAGGAGTATTTTCCTTTTATGATCTCCTTCTCTCATAAGTGTACAGTATGGTAAGGTGACCAATTATCCTGATTTTAGCAGTGGAAGTCCCACATCATGGGAAACCATCAGTCTCCCACAAACTGGAACATTTATCATCCTAGACTCTACAGAGGGTTTTCCATTCCAGAGGTTATAGATCAGGAAATATTGCTACAAATTGAATGCAAAAATATATAACAGAATCTATCCTCTCTTAAGCCAGACAGTAAAGAGATTTTCAGAAAAGTAAAATAAAGCCACTCATTACCAATTTTTTTGTTCTGAAAAAAATGTCATTATTTTCATAAAAACTATGTTACTTGTGTTAACACATGGTGGGTTTATTATTATTTGTAACTGTTAATAAATATTTTTAAATTATCAGTTTTAATTTCTAATATGGTATATATTGGTAGATATAATGAATGTAAACAAAAACTTTTGAGATTCTTAATAATTCTAAGAGTGTGAAGACATCAGGAGACCAAAATGTTTACAAACTGTTGAGAAATCAATGTAAGTAATCTTCCCTTTTCTTTTCTGATGTAATTAGTCTCAACATGTTATAACAGGGGCCACATTTATGAACAAACCTGTTCTGTCACTTTGGAGCAAACTCTCTCGATGACCATGGGATTTGAAGGTTGAGTGGAAGGTCTCTAACTGCTTCTGAATATTAACTGTGGCTATTTTGACAATATCAGCCGCCGAACCTTGGACTCTTGTGTTGATAGCCTGACGCTCAGCCTATGAAAAACAACAATTAACAGGTACTCCATCAGATACACCAACATACTTTCATAACTGCTTTTAGTGTCCACAGATTAGTGCTCACATGTGCAACAAGACTGGAAATCTGGAACAGATGTAACCCAGGACATCAACTATAAGCTTCATCCTAAGATTAATAACTAGAATGATCCACGGCCCTAGATTCTGAGCTGTCATTCACATGAGGACAGACTAAACAGAAGAAGAAGGTCAGATTGCTGTAGTCTAGGCTTCAACACTCAGTTAGGAAGAAAAAACTACATTACACTTAAAATGTATCTATTAAGTTCAAAATTATTTTAAAAAATATTTTATCAATGTTCTAAACTTCACCTTAAAGAATCTATTCCTCAAAATACAATTTCTCTTAACCCTAAATAGACATAATTGGAATACCATTCTTTGTGATATGAGTTGGAATGTTTCAAGTACATCCCCCACATCAGTGGCCTCTTAGTCCTACCTAGAGTTTGGCCACAGAAAGCCTGCAGCCCTCTGGTATGAATCAGAGCTTTTTATGGGCTGCTGGGGCTAGTAGTTAGCTGCTGGTGAAAATGCAGGTCCTAAATCCCAAGGTAATAAGTTAGAACTTCCCTGAAACTGCTGCTGCCATGAGCTTCTTGGCAGGCAACCACAGTTGCTAAAAGTGATCATCCTGGGGCTACAGGAACTGGGATGTAGGTCAATATTCAAGGTGTAATTGGTCTATGATTACCACTCCTGTTGTCCCCAAAAGGCTCAGAAGATGGGAAGGGTCTACTCACTGGAGGGATCTATGTAACTTGAGAGGTGTTCTCTAGTTGCCTGTCACCTGGGCTACATCCAACTCCAAGTATATTAAATACTGGTTAAAGAGATAGACTTTTAAAAAATTAATAACTAGTTTTGTCAAATGCTGATGAATCCATCCTAAACACACTCAGCTGTCACTGTTTTAAGAGTGACTGAATTTCAAAGTTCTACTGATTACTCCCTTTCTTAAAACCATATGCCTTTGTGTAGTGGATTGTTATCATTGCTATAACTTGCTACCTTTCTCTGTGAAGTCCTGAGCCTCCATCCATTGCCACGTGATTCAAAGTGTTTTATACTCTCATGGACTTAACTTGTTTTGGCCAATAAAATGTTAGCAAAACTTAAATATGGCACATGTAAGGAGTTTTGGAAGCTATCTAACACCATCAGAACAAAGGGTTTATTCCAGATAGGGACTTTTCTTCATTTTGAATTTTAGAATGAAGAAAATACAGAACACAGCCACAGTTAACCCAGAACCAAACTGTAACATGAATTAAAAATAAAGCTTCTTATAAGTCACTGAAATTCAGAGCTTGTTTTTACTGTGACATAAGCAAATAAAACCAAAATATATACCTCATTCTCATGATACTATACTCCCCTGAGACTATTCCAAAATAAGAAAACTTGACAGTCTCAGCTTTGTGTCCCACAGTCTCAGTCCCTTCCCATCACTAGTGCATTTTCACATACATAAAAATACATAGCTTTCTGATAATGGGAGATTACGTCATTAGGACCAACCCTCCCACTGATGATAACCAGAAGAGCTTGTCAGAAAATGCCTCTTTGAAAGAACCAGACAGGAAAAAGGAAGTGAAGAATTACAGAACCTAAAAAACTAGGAGAGAAATGAAACCAAGGAGGTGACCCTAGCTATGGAGGTCACCCTTTTTCCCAGGGAAATCAACAGATTCCTGAAGAGCCAGCTGAGAGGATAAAAAGCTGAGCAGAACTTGATGGTCTTTAGGAGTGATAACAAACATTTGGGTTCACAGCCCAACAAGTAGGAGGAAGCCTGGTAAAGAGACAACACAACTGTTTTTATAGAAAACTAAGGAAAACAAAAGTGAATAGGAAGAGACTATAGGAACACAAGTATGAGATGTAGTAACTACATGTTATTATCAGACTTACTAGACTATAAGATGATCACGCTATCAAGAAGATAAAAGACAAAGCTGAATATTTCGGCACAGAATCAAACACTCGTAAGAGCAAAATAAAAACTCTACCACCAAAAATATTAAAATAACATAACTTAAAGCACTTAAACAGTGCTTTCTCTGTATGTGTGCAGTGGGGAGATAGTACTGACTTGGAAAGAGCATAGAAAGGCCTTCTGGGGTGCTGGAAAAGTTCTAGATCATTCTGAACTTAAAAGCTCAACAGTTGCAAATTAGGCAACTTAAAGATAAACTGGAAGAAAATATCCATTATCGATCATGATGAAATATAAAGATGGAAAATACCAACCAGAGGATATGAAAAAGGAGGAATTAAAGACAAGTTTTAAAATTTTGTATTAAAAGTTCCAGAAAGAGAGAAGAGATTTCAATGAAACAATGATTGAAGAAGAAATGGCTAAGAATTTTCCAAAATCAACAAAAGATCTCAAGGTACAGATTCAAGAAGTCCTAATGCACACCAAAAAGGATCAATTAACACACATCCACACACAAAGGCACATGAGGTGAGGAAAAAAAACACAAACTTAAGTATATCACAGAATACCTGCTGGAAACCACAAGGAAAGAAAAATACTGTATTGAAAGCAACCTAGAAAAAAAAAAGGCAGATTACCTTTAAAGAAGAAACAGACCAGGGTGGGCCAGTTAGAGCCTACAGGTCAAGTCTGGCCTATCACTTGCTTCTGTAAGTGAGGTTTTCCTGGAAGACTGTGCCTATGACTGCATCTGCACTAGTAAAGTAGAGTTGAGTAGTTGTGACGGAGACTGTATGGCCTACAAGTACATATATAAGAGAGCTAACTTTTTCTGACACAGCACTATTAAAAACCTAAAGGGAAGTTCTACTTACTGGTAAAATGTTTAAAATTTCCCTCTGAGATCTGAAAAGTGGCAAAAATGTTCACTATCACTAATTCTATTCAACACTGTACTAGCTAGTAAGTCAAGCAAAAGTTAAAAAAAGAATACGACTTGGAAAGGTGGTTAAAAAACTATTTTAGGGAGAGATAGATTATAACTGTGCAGACAGAATACCTGAAAGTATCTACAGATAACATTTTGGAATTAACAAGTAATATTTGCAAGGTTTCTAGACAAGAAAACAATAAAGACAATTATCTTTCTATACTAGCAGCAAAGGGTTAAAAAATGTAAAAAGAGAAGGAAAAGAATTGTTAAAGATACCATTCACAAGAGTATTAAATTTTGCAAATATCTAGCTATAAATTTAATAAAAACCTTGTAAGATCTCTTCCCCAAAACTAGACATCACGTTGAGAGAATTTTAAAAGACCTAAGTAAATGGGCATATATAACTTGTTAAGCCTTTGACTGTGTGGATCACAATAAACTGTGGAAAATTCTGAAAGAGATGCGAATACCAGACCACCTAACCTGCCTCTTGAGAAATCTGTATGCAGGTCAGGAAGCAACAGGTAGAACTGGACATGGAACAACAGACTGGTTCCAAATAGGAAAAGGAGTACGTCAAGGCTGGATATTGTCACCCTGCTTATTTAACTTATATGAAGAGTACATCATGAGAAACGCTGGACTGGAAGAAACACAAGCTGGAATCAAGACTGCCGAGAGAAATATCAATAACCTCAGATATGCAGATGACACCACCCTTATGGCAGAAAGTGAAGAGGAACTAAAAAGCCTCTTGATGAAAGTGAAAGAGAGTGAAAAAGTTGGCTTAAAGCTCAACATTCAGAAAACGAAGATCATGGCATCTGGTCCCATCACTTCATGGGAAATAGATGGGGAAACAGTGGAAACAGTGTCAGACTTTATTTTGGGGGGCTCCAAAATCACTGCAGATGGTGACTGCAGCCATGAAATTAAAAGAGGCTTACTCCTTTGAAGAAAAGTTATGACCAACCTAGATAGCGTATTCAAAAGCAGAGACATTACTTTGCCGACTAAGGTCCGTTAAGTCAAGGCTATGGTTTTTCCTGTGGTCATGTATGGATGTGAGAGTTGGACTGTGAAGAAGGCTGAGCGCCGAAGAATTGATGCTTTTGAACTGTGGTGTTGGAGAAGACTCTTGAGAGTCCCTTGGACTGCAAGGAGATCCAACCAGTCCATTCTGAAGGAGATCAACCCTGGGATTTCTTTGGAAGGAATGATGCTAAAGCTGAAGCTCTAGTATTTTGGCCACCTCATGTGAAGAGTTGACTCATTGGAAAAGACTCTGATGCTGGGAGGGATTGGGGGCAGGAGGAGAAGGGGACAACAGAGGATGAGATGGCTGGATGGCATCATGGACTCGATGGATGTGAGTCTGAGTGAACTCCGGGAGATGGTGATGGACAGGGAGGCCTGTGGTGCTGCAATTCACGGGGTCGCAAAGAGTCGGACATGACTGAGTGACTGAACTGAACATGTTTATCAACTGGAAAACTCAAATTTATAAATATGTCTCTTAATCCCATCTTGATCTATGAACTCAAAGCAACTGCAATTAAAAAATCCCAACAGGGTTTTGTGTTTGTATGGAAATTCACAAGCTGCTTCTATAATTTATATGAAAATGCAGAAAATCCAAGAATAGGCAAATATTCTTGGGGGGGCAGGCAGGGGGAAAAAGGCAAGTTGTGAAAACCTACTTTACCATATATCAAAACATCTTATAAAGTAGCTGTATAACTAAGGCAGTATGGAGGCTTAATTGCTCAGTCGTGTCCGCGTCTCTGTGACCCCCTGGACTGAAGCCGGTCAGGCTCCTCTGTCCACGGGATTCTCCATGCAAGAAGAGTGGAATGGGTTGCCATCTCCTCCTCTAGGAGATCTTCCCAACCCAGGGACTGAATCCACTTCTCTTGCATCTCCTGCATTGGCAGGCAGATTCTTTACCACTGTGCCACCTGGGAAGACAATATGGCAGTGCTTAGAGGATGAGTAAATACAAAATACAAAAACAATGTGTCCAGAAACTGATACATCCATACTTGTAGATTTAATTTTTGGCAAAGGTAACTCTGCAGAGCAGGGGTGAGGTGGGTGAGGTGGGGGAGGAAACAGTCTTTTCAATAACAGCTTGTACAACTGTATATCCATAGGGGTAGGGAGAAATCTTGACCCTAAATTTTGCTAAATGCATAACAATCAATTCCTAGTTGATTGTAGATATAAATTTAAAAGTCAGAACCAAAAACTTCTACAGTATTGACACTGGGGTAGAGAAACCTTTCTTAAATAGATCATAGAAAGCACTACAATAATACAAAAGACTGATAAAGCCATGTAAGCAAAAGACTCATATCTGGAATATAAATGTAAAAGTGAAAGTGAAAGTGAAGTCACTCAGTCGTGTCCGACTCTCTGCGACCCTATGGACTGTAGCCTACCAAGCTCATCAGTCCGTGGGATTTTCCAGGCAAGAATACTGGAGTGGGTTGTCATTTCCTTCCCCAGGGGATCTTCCCGAACCAGCAATCAAACAAGGGTCTCCTGCATTGCAGACAGACGCTCTACCCTCTGAGCCACCAGGGAAGTCCCTTAAAAATGTAAGGACTCTCATAAATCAATTAAAGGACGGCCAACTCAAAAACAAAAAGACCTGCACAGGTGCTTCACAAAATTTATCCAAGTGGCCAATAAATATATAAAAAATGAAGTTCAACATCACTAGTCATCAGGGAAAAAGCAAATTAAAAGCACAATGAGGTATCAAGATTCAGGTACCAGAATGGCTAAAATCAAAAAGACCAATGATTTCAAGTAATAAACTGCCTTTAAAAACGTTCCAATAGCTGATTTCATGTAACCAGTAGAAAATTATCTATGCCCAAGTGACAACTCAAATTCTCCACTTCTATCAGATTGGCCTTTAGCCAACCCTTACCCAAACTTTTATTCATTTGTGATTATCTTTTTTTCTCATGCCCAGCAATCTAACCTTTAGTCTTCAGGTATCTGTTCAAGTCCTACTCCTCCAGGAGCCTAGATTATTGACTATAGGTATACGTGTTTGCTTTATCTCTTCCAATGTATTTTAAGACTTACCTTCCCTGTGCATCAACTACAGTGCATATAGTTGTAAACATGGTAAAAGTCTGGGAAATATCTGAGGTCTATATGTGGATATACGGGAAGCGAGAGAGTAAAGAAGTAACAAAAGCCCAACTATTCCTCCATAGTTCCTAAGAGCATTATTGCTCTGAGAGGATGTAGCTCAAGACAGAAGTTTAGCAATTTGGGGGTTGGATATTTTCATTACATACAATGTGTAGTGGGCAATGACACATGAAAGTATGGGGTAAGGGCAAAATACAACCAGTTAAAATAGGAAGCTCTGGACTATAACAGAAACTTAAATGCTAAAATACATAGAATACTTTTATGGATCCCGATGATTTCATCAAGAGCTTTTAGTCATAATTAGAGTAAGTATCATCAATAAATCTTTTAAATGATATTAAAAATAGCTTTTTAAAATATTTTGGGTATCCTAGTAACCTCTGATGAGCCAGTATTTTTTAAATAAATAAACAAAAGGATTGAACAAAAAAATACCGCAATTCAATGACTGGCTAATCTTTGAAGACAGTGGCAATCTGGTGTGATATGACAAATTAATATATGATATCTGAAAACAAAGAACAATTAGCAAATGTGAGTATTAAGTGTATATATAACTTATTACCAAAGTTAATAAATAACTGCCTTATTAAAACAGAACACCTTAAATTGGAATATTATTAAGTGAACCCATATTTACATTAATCTCCTAAAATCAGTGGTCAGCAAATACTGGCATATACCATCACTTCAGAAGTCCTTAATGAAACAGAAGATCCAATTCATATGCTAGTCTCTAAAAGAGACATTAGCAGGGTTCAGTCTTTGCTGCAAAAGTATATGTCATTAAAATATTAAGTTAAAAATCCAGAGAAATTTCAACATACATGAGCTTTATGATAAGGGTTGTTGTCTTTGATTCCTGGTAAATATCTACGCCTTCCCAAAATGGTCTGAACAAATCCATCTCTTTTACAGTTCTTCACGGTCTCTCTCATGAAATGACTAATCCCTACAAAGAAAATAAAGAAATAATTACAATCAACATCCATCCTTTATCTCACTCACTAGTTTCAATACAGTGAAACATATCAAAATTTGACAATGATTAACACTAACATCACAGCATCAAAATTTTGCATGTAAACCTTCATTCACTTTTTCTTCCAGTTCTACTGAGAATTAACTGACATATACCATTGTGCAGCATGACAGCTTGCTTTACATGTATTCGAAAAAGTGCTTGCTTAGACAGCACGTATACATATACTGTGAAATGATTACCACAATAGGTTTAATTAACACTCATCATCTCATATAGCCTTTAAACTTAGAAACTAAAAGGACTTTAGAAATGACTTTAATCTCTTTGTTTTTTAACCACCACCAACAACAAAAAATACAAAACTCTAGAATGACAGACCAGGTACTAAAACCTAGGTGGTTTTATTATAGGACCTTAAGACTATTCCATGCTACTTTTCACAGGGTTCTGTTCTTTGATCACATTAATCCTCTTTCACTCTTTGATTTACAATTTCCAGGCTTGGGTTTCCCTGGTGGCTCAGACAGTAAAGAATCTGTGTGCAATGCAGGAAACCCAAGTTCAATTCCTGGGATGGGAAGAGCCCTTGGAGAAGGGAATGGCTACCCACTCCAGTATTCTTGCCTGGAGAATCCCATGGACAGAGGAGCCTGGCAGGCTACAGTCCATGGGGTTGCAAAGAGTTGAACATGACCGAGCAACTTACACTTTCACTTTTCAGACTTAATACATTCCAACAGCTCCTTGTTACCATCTATGCTACGATTCAAATAGGACCTAACTGAAACTAATGCATGAGTTATAACATTTCATTAGAAACATATACAATTCCTTAAAATTAAAAGACTATTCCCTATGCCAGAATTCATTCTTTGCTACATAGGTTCATTTTTAGGTCTTCAAATTCTTTTCTCCAGATAGGCCAATCTCCCCGTTGCTCACTGAGCTAGAAAAGTTCTTCTCTTCTGAAATATTCTATTTCTATACTCTTTAAAATACCTTCAGGTATAGAGAATGCCAGTCTACCTTAATTCTCATGTGCTCTTTCTGCTTTCTCTCAGCTCTGCTCATCCTAAGTAATAAATACTAATGCTTCCCAATTAAAACCCCTCTTTTAAAGATTTCTGTTGTGTGGGTGGCACAGACTGTGGCTGACAGGAAGGTGAGAAAACCCATGTGAAGCTGTTGGTGATATCTGACCACTAGCATAGCAATTTCAGAAAGCAATCAGGTTCTCATCTTCTTCTCTAGAAGAATTACTGTGATACAGGTGAAAGAGCAACGAAAAGGATGAGATTTAAAAGACTGCACCTCTACGAATTCTTTTACCTGACTCCTGCAGGAGGTCTTCAAATATTCAGACTGCAAGAACTACTTTAAAAAGCAATCAATGCTGAGGTATATACAATAAGCACTTTAATAAATGTATATACCTTTGTAAAAACCACTACAAGATACAAAACATTTTAACCAACTTCACAGCCAGCTCCCCATTATCAGCCTCAAACACTCATGGACCTACTTTAATACACCTTATCTTTTTCATGTTCTTAAATTTCATAAAAATTGAATTTCACTGTATGCTCTCACTTAAGTCTGCCTTCTCTTGCTAAGTAGCATTCCACTACAGAGACATACCAAAATTTGTTTATCCATAATCCTGCTGACAGATAATTTGTTCCTGTTAAAATGGAGACAGTAGGCTCAAAATGAAGTCACTTAGGCTAAACCCTATGTCATCAAACTAAGACTTAATACCTAACCTGACTGCAATCTCAATACCCCCAGAAGTAAAATCTTTTAACCATTCAATCTGGAATTACATGGTCAGCTTTAGTGAAGTTATCTGTCCAATAGGCCCTTAGGAGGGTGACCTTGCCTGAAACAATATTACATTCTTTGCCAATAATTTCCTTCATCTGCCCACTCCATTTCTACCGTTAAAAAACTTTTTTACAACTCAGTGAAGTTCCTTTCTATTGCTAGATGGGATGTTGCTCAATTCATGAATCATGGAATAAAACCAATTTGATCTTTAAATTTACTCAGTTGTTAAAGAGAAATGGAGTAATAGATACAGAGAACAAACAGGTTGTTGCCCGGGACAGGGTTGGGGGGAGAATGGGGAGGAGAGACACGGGTGTAGAAGAGTAAGAGGCACAAACGTTCAGTTACAAGATACAAGTATGAAATGTTATTGAATTACATAATTCAATAATTAAATAGTTATTGAATACAGTCAATACCTATTTAATATCTTTGCATGGTGATAGATGGGCAACTAGAATTATCATGGTGACCATTCAAAATGGGTAGAACAATCAAATCACTGCTGTATACCAGGAACTAACATAGTTTGTAGGTCAATTACATTTCAAAAACCAACTCATAGAAAAAGAGATTTAGATTTATGGCTATAAGAGGTGGGAAGTAGGAGAAGGAACAGGTGAAGGTGGTCAAAAGATGGAAACTTCCAGTTATAAATAAATACTAGGAATGAAATGTACAACACAATAAAGCTAATTAATACTGCAGAATGTTATATATGAAAACTGTTAAGAGAGCAAATACTGAGATTGCTACCACAAGGAGAAAATCTTTTCTTCTATTTCTTTAATGTCATATCAATATGAAAAGACAGTTGCTCACTAAATCTATGCGGTAATCATTTCAGGATGTATTTAAATCAAATGATCATGCTGTACACATTAAATTTATAAAGTGCTGTGTATCAATTACAGCTCAATAAAACTGAGGAAATTTTAATTTATTCACTTGGATTTTTGTTGTTTAACATTTCCAGTCTTTGGCTGTTATAAATAAAACTTCTATAACATTCACATACAAGTCTTTCCTAGGACATATGTTTTCATTTTTCTTGAGAAAATATCCAATAGTAGAACTGCAGAATCATACAGTTAAAGGTATGTTTAACTTCAAATGAAAGAGCCTTACTGTTTTCCAAAGTGATTGTACCATTTTACAACCAGTTAGCAATGTAAAAGAGACACAATTTTAAAAAATGTTAGCATTCTAATGTTTCTGTAATAGTATCTCTTTGTGGTTTTAATTTGTTTTTCCCTGAAGACTAATGATGATAACACTTGATGTAGTTGTTCAAATATTTTTTTTTTTGTGAAGTGTATGTTCAAATCTTTCAAACTTTATTTTATGCATTATTTACCTTCTTAGTTGTCAGATTTCTTTACATATTCTGACACCAGTCCTTTGTTAGATAATATGAACTGAAAATATTTCCTCTCAGTCCATCACCTGCCTTGCATTTTCTTAATGGTACCTTTTATCAGTATTTATGTTTTATTCTTAATTCAGTATTATCAGCCTTCTTCACAGTCCAACTCTCACATCCATACATGACCACAGGAAAAACCATAGCCTTGACTAGATGGACCTTAGTCGGCAAAGTAATGTCTCTGCTTTTGAATATACTATCTAAGTTGGTCATAACTTTTCTTCCAAGGAGTAAGTGTCTTTTAATTTCATGGCTGCAGTCACCATCTGCAGTGATTTTGGAACCCCCAAAAATAAAGTCTGACACTGTTTCTACTGTTTCCCCATCTATTTCCCATGAAGTGATGGGACCGGATGCCATGATCTTCATTTTCTGAATGTTGAGCTTTAAGCCAACTTTTTCACTCTCCTCTTTCACTTTCATCAAGAGGCTTTTTAGCTCCTCTTCACTTTCTGCCATAAGGGTGGTGTCATCTGCATATCTGAGGTGATTGATATTTCTCCCGGCAATCTCTGTCTTAGTTTATGGTATTTTAATCAATGGTTTACTGTTTCAGTAGTAGCAGTAGTAGTAGCAGTAGTAGTGTTAGTCACTCAGTCGTGTCCGACTCTTTGCAACCCATGGATTGTGGCCTGCCAGGTTCCTCTCTGTCCATGGGATTTTCCAGGCAAGAATATTGGAGTGGATTGCCATTCCTTCCTCCAGAGGATCTTCCCAACCCAGGGCTCGAACCCAGGTCTCCTGCACTGCAGGGAGATTCTTTACTGTCTGAGCTACAGGGAAGATCTTGAAGCATAGGACAATTCCTAGATTTTTAAGATTTCCACAGTGACACAGTAGTATATATATCAACTGCATTTTGCTATTCCATTTTTGTACCTACTTTTATGAAAAACTTACATCTTTGTAAATAATGATAAGTAAGGTTACTGATGTTTAACTAATAATGCTTGATGAAAACTTCTGTCAATAGAAAATTCTATAATATAAGTTTTAAAAAATATAATATCGAAACAGAGTTGAGAAGAATAGCGTCTAGAAGATAATTAACACTGAGTACTTCCTTACCTGTGTATCTGGATTTGAAGGAGTCAATGTAGCAAGCAGCATCATTTTCTTTAATACCCATCTGCTCTCCCAAAGACTTAGCTCCCATTCCATAAATGATTCCATAGCAAATCTGAAAGGAACTCATCACACTCAGTACATAAATTATAGTTCAAAACCACATAAAATGCAAACCTAAGAAGTTCATTAGGATAGAAATTTGGTAAATTTTTCATAGTAAGTCAAAGGAAGGACTAGATTTGCTTTGATGAGTTAGATCCATAGAAGCTGATATCCAGTGAATGCCTCTTCTGCCTTTTAGCAATACATTTTGAGGAGGGGAAGAAGAAAAGAAGGGGCAGAATATGAGTGAGTATGAGTGTGTGTGTGTGTCTTTGTGTGTTAAAAAAACAATGTTAGTGATTTAAAAGGGAAGATTTATTTTTGGCTATCATTTTTCCAGAAGTCTTCAAGGCAGCTTCCAAATCCTCATAATACTTCATTAACTGCTGCTTATGGAGAAGGGAATGGCAACCCACTTTGGTATTCTTGCCTGGAGAATTTCATGGACAGAGGAGCCTATTGGGCTACAGTCCCATGGAGTCAACTAACACTACTACTACTACTATTGGCTTCCCTCAAGGCTTTTTCTGACACCAGTACAGTGGGGACAAAGACATGTACTGTTGGAGAGAAGAGCCAATTCTGATTCCATGATGGATCTGTTTATTTGACTTTACCCTTTGTTTTTCATTACTTTTGTTATTATAATCATACATAATAACCTGCCAGGGACCTGTCCCTCTGCCTGAAGCAATTAATACATCCCCTCCCTAAAGGCCTGCCTCAGGGAACCTTGTTGCTCTGCTTGAAGATATTAATACATTCCCTCCTTGAGGCTGGCCATTCCTGGGGATATTTGCAAGATAATGGTCTTTACTTCAATTCCTCCCCTTCTCTGTTCTATGAAAGAACCTGGGATCCAGACCCCAACCAAGCTGGTTATTTTGAGACATTAGTCTGCCATCTTCTAGGTCAACCAGCTTTCTAAATAAAATCATATTCATTACCTCAAAAAAAAAAAAAAAAAACAAACTGCTGCTTAAGGAAATGCCTAGAAGTCAGAAAAGAGAAGCGTTATAAACATTGCTCTCCTTACCTTTGAATAGGACTAAGAAAGCAGAAAGAATAGGTTATTAGGGTTCATAATAGGGAGGATGTCTTTGAAATAAATATCTTCTTCATCTCACAGCCACCTGAAATCCCACAATTGCAGAATTCATTTGGGTTAAACACAAACTCTTCAGAAAATGTTGAGAGTAGTGTAGGAAAATGGTCTAAATAGGTCAAAAAACAAACTAATTTAATAATAAGTATTGCCTCAGTTCAAATCCTAGTTCCACTGTTTAAAAGAGGCCTTGCACAAGCTACCTCGTATCTCCATTTCTTCAAGTAGAGAATGAGGATAGTGTCAACTACAAATTGGTACTTGCCAAGTGCATTGCCAACAACTGAACAAGGGTGTCTGCCACCTGCCCCTATGGAAATTAAAGCCTGTGTTGCTACAGCTGTCAACATCCCTTGAGAGAGTTCAAGGCAGAGTGAGGCATTCTGTGCTCTAGCAAATCTGGTGGGATAGGTCTTTAGACAGTTAGATGTTTTTAGGAACAGATTTTAAGAATTGATGCTTCTGAACTTGGAGAAGATGTTGGAGAAGACTCTTGAGAGTCCCTTGGACTGCAAGGAGGTCCAACCAGTCCATCCTAAAGGAGATCAGTCCTGGGTGTTCATTGGAAGGACTGATGCTAAAGCTGAAATTCCAACACTTTAGCCACCTCATGCAAAGAGTTGACTCACTGGAAAAGACTCTGATGCTGGGAGGGATTGGGGACAGGAGGAGAAGGGAACGACAGAGGATGAGATGGCTGGATGGCATCACTGACTCGATGAACATGAGTTTGAGTGAACTCCAGGAGCTGGTGATGGACAGGGAGGCCTGGGGTGCTGCGATTCATGGGGTCGCAAAGAGTCGGACATGACTGAATGACTGAACTGAACTGAACTTTATGATCTCAATCTTTGCATCTCCCCATATCTAGAAAAGCACTAAATCCCTTCACGGTGACATACCCCAGTAACTAGCAGAAAACCTTTTGTGTAAAATGAGTGCTTAATGGTATTGAACTCCACCTTCACTGAAAACTTACATATTGACATTCCTCCCACTACCTATTTGGAGCAGTCTCTCAGAGCTCTCTGAGGTGCCGCCTCCTGGGTGGCAGTCCTCATTTTGCCCCAAATAAAACTTAACTCACAACTCTCCAAGTTGTGCATCTGTTTTTAGTTGACAATAGTAACACCTACATCAGGAGATTGTTAGGATTGTGCTAAGGAGCTTCAGTTGTGTCCAACTCTGCGATCTATAGACATAGCCCACCAGGTCCCTCTCCGTGGGATTCTCCAGGCAAAAATACTGGAGTGGGTTGCCATGCCCTCCTCCAGGGTGTTAAGATTAGATGAGTTATTATACACATATGTTTAGGATACCATCTGACACAAAGCAAGTTCTGTATAAATATTGGTAAATAAAATTTAAAAAGAAAAATTGCAAAAAAAAAAAGGATTTTCAAAATTTCAGAATACTTTTTCTTTAAACATCACATTTAGAATGGTTTTATTCCCTCCTGTTTTCTTTTTAGTCTTTTTACACTTTCTAACTCAGATATCACTTAGATGATAACCTTGGCAATGCTGAGATCTGGATTAGATGGTTGAGTGCCTGGTGATTAGAGAAAAAAAAATGATATAGGATAAATACTATTAAATCATACAAGAACTTACTAAATAGAGGCAGCCATTTAGCATCAGTGTATGCATGTTTAGATAATGGAGTCAGAATGTCTAAGTTCTGGTATTCTGAATTTATCCTGGCTCTACCACTGATAGCTACGTTAAGCAAACTACTATTAATAGCATAACTCCAGAAAGAATGAAGTGATGGAGCCAAAACAAAAACAACATCCAGTTGTGGATGTGACTGGTGATGGAAGTAAAGTCCGATGATGTAAAGAGCAATACTGCATAGGAATCTGGAATGTTAGGTTCACAAATCAAGGTAAATTGGAAATGATCAAACAGGAGATGAAAAGAGTGAACATCGACATTTTAGGAATCAGTGAACTAAAATCGACTTGAATGGGTGAATTTAACTCAGATGATCATTGTATCTACTACTGTGGACAAGAATCTCTTAGAAGAAATGGACTACCCATCATAGTCAACAAAAGAGTCCGAAATGCAATACTTGGATGCAATCTCAAAAACAGCAGAATGATCTGTTTGTTTCCAAGGTAAATCATTCAGATATCATAGTAATCCAAGTCTATGCCCCAACCAGTTATGCTGAAGAAGCTGAAGTTGAACAGTTCTATGAAGATCTACAAGACCTTCTAGAACTAACACCCAAAAGAGATGTCCTTTTCATTATAGGGGACTGGAATGCAAAAGTAGGAAGTCAAGAAACATCTGGAGTAATGGGCAAATTTGGCCTTGGAGTACAGAATGAAGCAGGTCAAAGGCTAATAGAGGTTTGCAAAGAGAACTCACTGGTCATAGCAAATACCCTCTTCCAACAACACAAGACAAGACTCTACATATGGACATCACCAGATGGTCAGTAACGAAATCAGATTAATTATATTCTTTGCAGCCAAAGATGGAGAAGCTCTATACAGTCAGCAAAAACAAGACCCAGAGCTGACTAGAGCTTAGATCATGAACTCCTTATTGACAAATTCAGACTGAAATTGAAAAAAGTAGGGAAAACCACCAGAGTTCCCACAGGTCACGTGGTAAGGAAGTATGGTGTTAATTCAGGCTAGGAAATAGTGTGAATGCGGTCTTTCATTTCCCTGTGCCCGCCAGTCAAACAGGAACAGGAACTACTATAGGCTTACTTGAATGGTCCAAGGGCAGTATGAAATTTCACAAGCAGATCAGCCAACCACTAATGGTCTCAATATACTAAAAAGCTAATAGTTATTGACTATAATCCACAGTTCAGCAATATATATTCTTCAAAAAACATTCAGAGAGCACCTTTCTATAAAAGGCACCATGGCTCAAAGTGTGTGAATACAGAGAGACAAATATATGTGCGCTTACAGGCTAGAGATTTGAAATATACACACACACACACACACACACAATCTACCGTCACCACCACCAAAATATCACTAATGTATATGGCCTTCCCAATACTAAGTAGCTTCAGACTAAGTCTATTGGATTCTTTACATTGACTCTACAAAGGAATATATGAATATCATGAGACAGGCTCAGATGAATGTCATGAAAAATCCAAACAGGGAGAAATATTTCTCAAATGCAAATGATTAAGGCAGTTTAAAAACTTTTTGCCTCAGTAAAAATTTTCTCCATTTATGTTAAGTATGTTCACTAAAGATTACCTGTTTTGCTTGCTGCCTCAGATTATCCCCAACAGACTCTGGCTCAATCATCTTCCATTCAGCTGCAATACTCCTGAAAACATCAGTTCCAGTGTTCAGCACTTGAATGAGACGATGATCGTGGGATAAATGAGCCAAGATCCTCAGCTCAAGCTGAGAATAATCAGCAGCTAATATTAAACCACCTGAAACAAATGATTTTAGAAAAGTTGGCACAAAGACAAAACCAAGATTTTTAGTATTGAGCAGGATGACAGAAATTCAATTCCAACAAAGAACCTTAAGATCATGCATCCAAAAGCTAAAATCTTGCTCTTAATTTGACTCAGTTCAGTTCTGTAACACGTAAAAATTTTTTTCTGCTTAGCTTTCAAAGGTATGTAATATATATAAAGCCACCTTTGACCTCTGCCCCTCGACCACTGTGGTAGTGCTTACCTCAGTGTTCCTATAACACTGACATAATATAAATGTCAGAGAGGTTCTTTCATGCCTCCCCCACATAACACTTAGCCATTGGGGACAGGATACTTAATCTTCCTTTGCATTCTATAGAAACACACAGCTCCTGGTACCTAACAGGTCAGAACAAATGGATGTTAACTGAATGAATGAATGAGTGAATAAAGAAACTGGTTCCTAATGTATGCACATCTGAAGGGAGCAGCAAAGTCGTTCAACAAAAAACAAGTCAGGTGGTCTGTATGTTCAGAAGAGTTATTAAGGGAATTCAAATTATTTATTTATAGACTAGACATTTATCATGGCAAAAAACAAAATAAAGAAAAGCCAGGTTAAAGAAAAATTAGAAAAATATTTGCAACCGATACCACAAAGGACTCATTGCTATATTACAAAAAAGAGGTGCAATCAAGAACAAAATATAAATGAGCAGTTCACAGAAATAAAAACAAAAGAACCTTAAACATATTAAAGAATGCTTAATTGCACTGACAAAAAAGAAATGCAAATTAAATCTATAATAAGAAACAATTTTTTTCTACTTATATTGCAAAAATCCAGAAGTTGGACAGCACATTCTGTGGCAAGGCTGCAGAGAAAGAAACATTCATATATTGTTACTGGGAAGTAAATGGTAACTGTGCCCCGCCCCCCCAAATAACTACACAGCAAGTTTATAATAGTCATAGGAGCTAAACCTATTACAAGAAAAGGGACATGGAAAAAACATCCATAATGTAAATTATGGATGAAGTGGTATAAAATTATTTGACGCTAGTCTGTGTGTGATACATATTGTAAACTCCAAAGTATCTAAGATACAGAATTTAAAAGAAATAAAACAATAATAAAAAGTCATTTATAGTTTTTAAAAAAGAATAAAGAACAGATAGAAAAAAACACAAACGACAAGACAATAGACTTAAACCCAACCATACATCAACACTTACTCTAGATAGTTAACTAAATCAACTGGCAGAGATTTTCAGGTTAAATCCATATACATTTAAATTACCTTAATTTTTAAATTTTAAACAAAAGCCATATAAAATACTGTTGTGTTAAACACAATCTTATTACTTAAATAAGAATACATACTATGAAATATTATTCAGCCTTATAAAAGAAAAATCTGACACAAATGCTATAACATGAATAAACCTTGAAGACATGCTAATTGAAATAAGCCTGGCACAAAAGTACAAATATTATATGACATCACTTATATGAAGTATAGAAAATGGTCAAATTCTAGATAGAACGGTGGTTGCCATGGGCTGTGGGAGTTAGGGAGCAGAGTTATATTTGATGGGTACAGAGTTCCAGTTGGGGGAAACGAAAAGTTCTGGAGATGAATGGTGGTAATGGTTGCACCACAACATGAATGTACTTAATACCACATAACTGAATACTTTAAAACAGTTACAATGGTAAAATGCTGGTAATTCATACTTGAAAAGCAAAACTGAAAACTGTCAAATGGCAATAACACTATCATAGACGTGATTTTACCCTTAGAATATAAACTTCTGACAGAACTAAATAAATTCAGCTGGTTAACTGCACTCACCCAGACCTGCCAGATGGCAAAAGATAAAAGAGCAAATATGTGTACTAATAGGGCTGATGCTTTGGGAGTTAGATCATGACTTTAAAAGGTTTTGATGATGAGTGCTGAGGAGAGGTCAGACAGAAGTGAGATAGCCTCGGGGGCTATCCCACGCAACAGGAAGCAGCAGTGGGGAGAACTGCAGAAGAAGCAAAAGAGCAAAACAAGTTAAAGAGAGACCAAAAAAGAGTGCCGTTAAAGAGAGACCAAAAAAGAGTGCCGTTAAAGAGAGACCAAAAAAGAGTGCCGTTAGAAGTCAAGGGAGGAGAAACACTGAGCAAACAGGGGGTCGACAGAATGATAAATGCTGTAGGGAAGTCAAAGATGAGGACTAACAAAACGCACTGGATTCTACAAAAAGGTTGACAAAGACAGAGGATAACATTGCAGCAGGATGCTGAGCAAACGTCCCAGAAGTTTCCCACAGAGCAGATCATGAAGACAATTATGAGTGACTGTTACAAATCCAGCAATACAAAAGGGAAAAATAGGCTCCACCAAAGAGAGGAAAGGAGGAGGAAACAATGCATTCTTCTGAGTCTTATTCATAATTCGCTTTGTCAGTGCTTTGAAAACCATTCCCACAGCAATAACAAGCTCAAAACCATCATCAGTCACCTGACCTGTGAAAGGCACAAAGGCATGTCGCATGCTAACTGAGAAGGGCATTCCTCTGTCTGAGGCTCTCTCTTCCATCTTTGTCTGGCGCTCGGTGTTCATACCACAGCCCTTCTTTTTTCCTCCTCTGTTGGTGCAAAAAACATCCATCAGTCGGACATGAGGTAGACTCAAACATATGAAAAGGGTCTGAGCTTTTCAGTAAGTCATTATTTCCATCTAAGAAATGTAAAAGCCTTATTTGAAATCCACTTTAAAGATTAATAAAGATACTAGACCTTGTTCAGCAAACATTCAATTGAACAGGATATAAGCTATTTTTCTGTAATAACCTTTCCCATAAACTGCTTCACTCAACTCAATAAATCTCATTGTGCTTTTTCTTCCTTTTGTGAGCATATGGAGATGTCAGGAAGGGAGATATTTCAGACATTGCTAAACTTGTCCCTTTAATATCTAACAAAGCAGCATACAGTGCTGGTTGATATAATTAGGGACCCAGGATTTCAGCTTTTTACTGCCATCTAGTTTCTTCATAGACAGACTCAGGATTTGAAACGGGTAGTGCTCGAAATAGTGTATGCCTAGAATGGAAAATTAAACTAATTTCATTATTTTACCCAATAGGCTGTTTTTGAGCCATTCATATTCCCAAAAGTATATTAAAACAAATAAAGACATTTGAGCCATTCATATTCCCAAAAGTATATTAACACAAATGAAGACAAATAAGCGTCTACCTGCCCATAGGAAGTAGGCCTTTGCCTAGAGCTTGGGAAGGTGGGCTTTCCTCTACTGCTGTTGGCATTTTTATCTCAAAATCTCTTGGTACATTCTGAATATTTGGCTCTATAAAGGTTATTCGTCCTAAAATTAAGCAGAATGAAGACATAAAATTGGAGGGGTAAGGGAGGAGGGGAAATCTGACATTTATTTTAACATAAATACTATTTCTGAATTATCCTAAAATGCATGCTCTATTATTTTTAAACTAAAGAACAATCTCGCTGTAAGTAAATATATGAATCAGCTATAATACAGTGTTTTATATTAACTTCTACAGAAACAATCCCATGATAAGAAGTAATATGATAAATCATACTATTTCCACACTAAAACAAGTATCAGAAGTTAGCACCATAAAACACTAGCAGTTAACTAATGAGTAAAAGGCAAAACAAATGGATCTTAGGAGAAATGACTGTCAAAGACTTTATTTTTTTTTTCTTTTATTTTTTTTTTATTTTTTTTTTTTAATTTTAAAATCTTTAATTCTTACATGCATTCCCAAACATGAACCCCCCTCCCACCACCCTCCCCATAACATCTTTCTGGGTCATCCCCATGCACCAGCCCCAAGCATGCTGCATCCTGCGTCAGACATAGACTGGCGATTCAATTCACATGATAGTATACATGTTAGAATGTCATTCTCCCAAATCATCCCACCCTCTCCCTCTCCCTCTGAGTCCAAAAGTCCGTTATACACATCTGTGTCTCTTTCCCTGTCTTGCATACAGGGTCGTCATTGCCATCTTCCTAAATTCCATATATATGTGTTAGTATACTGTATTGGTGTTTTTCTTTCTGGCTTACTTCACTCTGTATAATCGGCTCCAGTTTCATCCATCTCATCAGAACTGATTCAAATGAATTCTTTTTAACGGCTGAGTAATACTCCATTGTGTATATGTACCACAGCTTTCTTATCCATTCATCTGCTGATGGACATCTAGGTTGTTTCCATGTCCTGGCTATTATAAACAGTGCTGCGATGAACATTGGGGTACATGTGTCTCTTTCAATTCTGGTTTCCTCGGTGTGTATGCCCAGAAGTGGGATTGCTGGGTCATAAGGTAGTTCTATTTGCAATTTTTTAAGGAATCTCCACACTGTTCTCCATAGTGGCTGTACTAGTTTGCATTCCCACCAACAGTGTAGGAGGGTTCCCTTTTCTCCACACCCTCTCCAGCATTTACTGCTTGCAGATTTTTGGATCGCAGCCATTCTGACTGGTGTGAAGTGGTACCTCATTGTGGTTTTGATTTGCATTTCTCTAATAATGAGTGATGTTGAGCATCTTTTCATGTGTTTGTTAGCCATCCGTATGTCTTCTTTGGAGAAATGTCTATTTAGTTCTTTGGCCCATTTTTTGATTGGGTCGTTTATTTTTCTGGAATTGAGCTGCAGAAGTTGCTTGTATATTTTTGAGATTAGTTGTTTGTCAGTTGCTCCATTTGCTATTATTTTCTCCCATTCAGAAGGCTGTCTTTTCACCTTGCTTATATTTTCCTTTGTTGTGCAGAAGCTTTTAATTTTAATTAGATCCCATTTGTTTATTTTTGCTTTTATTTTCAGAATTCTGGGAGGTGGATCATAGAGGATCCTGCTGTGATTTATGTCTGAGAGTGTTTTGCCTATGTTCTCCTCTAGGAGTTTTATAGTTTCTGATCTTACATTTAGATCTTTAATCCATTTTGAGTTTATTTTTGTGTGCGGTGTTAGAAAGTGATCTAGTTTCATTCTTTTACAAGTGGTTGACCAGTTTTCCCAGCACCACTTGTTAAAGAGACTGTCTTTACTCCATTGTATATTCTTGCCTCCTTTGTCAAAGATAAGGTGTCCATATGTGTGTGGATTTATCTCTGGGCTTTCTATTTTGTTCCATTGATCTATATGTCTGTCTTTGTGCCAGTACCATACTGTCTTGATGACTGTGGCTTTGTAGTAGAGCCTGAAGTCAGGCAAGTTGATTCCTCCAGTTCCATTCTTCTTTCTCAAGATTGCTTTGGCTATTCGAGGTTTTTTGTATTTCCATACAAATCTTGAAATTATTTGTTCTAGTTCTGTGAAAAATGTGGCTGATAGCTTGATAGGGATTGCATTGAATTTGTAAATTGCTTTGGGTAGTATACTCATTTTCACTATATTGATTCTTCCAATCCATGAACATGGTATATTTCTCCATCTATTAGTGTCCTCTTTGATTTCTTTCATCAGTGTTTTATAGTTTTCTATATATAGGTCTTTAGTTTCTTTAGGTAGATATATTCCTAAGTATTTTATTCTTTTCGTTGCAATGGTGAATGGAATTGTTTCCTTAATTTCTTTTTCTACTTTCTCATTATTCGTGTATAGGAATGCAAGGGATTTCTGTGTGTTGATTTTATATCCTGCAACTTTACTATATTCATTGATTAGCTCTAGTAATTTTCTGGTGGAAAAAAATTACGGCAAGATGGCGGAGGAATAGGACGGGAAGATCACGTTCTCCCTCACAAATTCCTCAAAAGAACATTTCAACGCCGAGCAAACTCCACAAAACAACTTCTGTAGGCTGGCAGAGGACATCAGGCAACCAGAAAAGCAGACCATTGTCTTCAAAAACAGGTAGGAAAAAATATAAAAGACGAAAAAGGAGACAAAGGAGGTGGGGAGGGAGCTCCGTCCCGGGAAGGGAAGCCCATCCCGGGAAGGGAATTTTAAGAAGAGAGGTTTCCAAACACCAGGAAACACTCTCCCTGCCGAGTCTGTGGCGAACCTTGGAAACACAGAGGGCAACATAACAGGAAGGAAAAATAGATAAATAATTAAAACCAAGAGATTACAAGCCCACCAGTAACTCCCCCAGCGGAAAAGCAGCACAGACGCCTGCATCCGCCATTGGGAAGTGGGGGCAGGGCAGAGACGCGCGGAAGGCGCGGGCTGCAGTGCTTTGCAAGAATCGGGCATGAACGCCCCACGCGCAACCAGAACGATCTAATTTGGGCTAGCAAACCAGACTGTGGGATAGCTACCACGCGAAAAGCTCGAACATAAGACACCTCCAGGACCAAGCACAGAACAAAGGACGGAGCGGAAAAAGCCGGCTGCAGACCATTCCCCGCTGGGGACAGGCAGCCAGAGCCGTAAGGACTGGAAAGGGGCAATTGCAGACCCGGAGAGACTTTACTTACCTAACTGCAAGCAGGCTCCTTTGCTAAGACTTCTGGGGGTGCTGGACAGTCACAGTCTGCCTCACGGGGTGCGCCAGCGGTCCACCCAGAAAGCTGAGCGGCAGCGGCGGAAAAGGTGACAAGCCGCGGCGGTTGCGCTCACCAAACTCCTGAGCTACTCGGACCTGGGAAGGGCACAAAGCGCAGTCCCAGCCGCATCTGTGCCTCTGAGGGCTGCCTGAGGGCCGAACCTGAGCGGCTTGGACCGGGGAAGTGCACGCAGCCTAGGGCCGGCCCCAAACGGTTCCCGGCTGAGCATCGTAGAGCCGGAGCGGTTTGTGCGCCGTGAGAAAGGACAGGTCAAGCGGGGCAGAGATACTGTGTACACACGACAGTGCTATTTGTTTGCAGCATCCCCCCTCCCCACAGCGCGACTGAACTAGTGAGCCTAAAAAACCAGCAAACAGAAGAAGTTAAACAGAGGGAACCACCTTGAAAGTGAGCCCACACGGCCCATAACATCAGAGAAGAGCCAGATATATTTTTAATTTTTTAATATTTTTAAAATCATTCTTTTTTTTTTTTTGCTTTTTTTTTCCGAGCTTTTTTTTAAATTGTTAAGTCTTCTATTTCTCCTCTAATTTTTATTTCTATAACCTAGTATTACTATTTAAAAAAAAAAAAAGACTTTTTTTTTTTTTTAAGGCAAACACCATATATACTCTTTGGATGGTTGTTGGTGTTTTGTTTTGTTTTTGTTTGTTTTTTAATAATTCTTTTTTTTTTCTTTCTTCCTTTTTCCTTCTGCTTTTCTTTAATATTGTATCTTTGAAAATCCAACCTCTACTCCAGATTTTTAATCTTTGCTCTTAGGTTTTTGTTGTCAATTTTGTACATTTAAAAACCCAAACTTCACTACCCAAGTTTACCTGAGAGCGAGATTACTGGCTTGACCACTCTCTCCTCCTCTGGACTCTCCTTTTTCTCCACCAGGTGGCCTCTGTCTCTTTTCTCCCCCATCTCTTCTCTATCCAACTCTGTGAATCTTTGTGTCTTCCAGACGGTAGAGAATACCTAAAGAACTGGTTACTGGCAGGATTTGTCTCTCTCCTACTCATTCCTCTCTCTTATCCTCCTGGTCACCTCTGTCTACTTCCTCCCTCTCCTCTTCCCCGTATAACCCTGTAAATACCTCTGAGCGGTCCAGACTATAGAGCGCGCATAAGGAAGTGACTACTGGCTAGCTTGCTCTCTCCTCTCTTGATCTCACCGCATCTCATTCCAGTTACCTCTAACTACCCCCTCCATCTTCTCTTCTCCTTGTAACTCAGTGAACCTCTCTGAGTGTCCCTCAATGTGGAGAAACTTTTCATCTTTAACCTAGATGTTTTATCATCGGTGCTGTATAGCTGGAGAAGTCTAGAGGCTACTGTAAAAATAAAACTGAAAACCAGAAGCAGGAAGCTTAAACCCAAAGCCTGAAAACATTAGAGAACTCTTGAATTCAGGGAACATTAAGCAATAGGAGCTCATCAAATGCCTTCATACCACACCGAAACCAAGCTCCACCCAAGGGCCAACAAGTTCCAAAACAAGACATACCACGCAAATTCTCCAGCAACACAGGAACACTCCCCTGAGCCTCAATATACAGGCAGCTCAAAATTATCCCAAAACCTTTGATGTCTCATAACCCATTACGGGTCACTCCACTGCACTCCAGAGAGAAGAAACCCAGCTCCACCCACCAAAACTCCAACACAAGCCTCCCTAACCAGGAAACCTTGACAAGCCACTGATAGAACCCCACCCAAAGTGAGGAAGCTCCATAATAAAGAGAACTCCACAAATTATCAGAATATAAAAAGGCCACCCCAAATGCAGCAATATAACCAAGATGAAGAGACAGAGGAATACTCAGCAGGTAAAGGAACAGGAGAGTTGCCCACCAAACCAAACAAAAGAGGAAGAAGTAGGGAATCTACCGGAGAAGGAATTCCGAATATTGATAGTGAAAATGATCCAAAATCTTGAAATCAAAATGGAAACACAGATAAATAGCCTAGAGACAAGGATTGAGAAGATGCAAGAAAGGTTTAACAAGGACCTAGAAGAAATAAAAAAGAGTCAAAATATAATGAATAACACAATAAATGAGATCAGAAACACTCTGGAGGCAACATATAGTAGAATAACGGAGGCAGAAGATAGGATTAGCGAAATAGAAGATAGAATGGTAGAAATAAATGAATCAGAGAGGAAACAAGAAAAACGAATTAAAAGAAACGAGGACAATCTCAGAGACCTCCAGGACAATATGAAACACTCCAACATTCGAATTATAGGAGTCCCAGAAGAAGAAGACAGAAAGAAAGATCATGAGAAAATCCTTGAGGAGATAATAGTTGAAAACTTCCCTAAAATGGGGAAGGAAATAATCACCCAAGTCCAAGAAACACAGAGTCCCAAATAGGATAAACCCAAGGCGAAACACCCCAAGACACACATTAATCAAATTAACAAAGATCAAACACAAAGAACAAATATTATAAGCAGCAAGGGAAAAACAACAAATAACACACAAGGGGATTCCCATAAGGATAACAGCTGATCTGTCAATAGAAACTCTTCGGGCCAGGAGGGAATGGCAAGACATACTTAAAGTGATGAAAGACAATAACCTACAGCCCAGATTACTGTACCCAGCAAGGATCTCATTCAAATACGAAGGAGAAATCAAAAGCTTTACAGACAAGCAAAAGCTGAGAGAATTCAGCACCACCAAACCAGCTCTCCAACAAATTCTAAAGGATATCCTCTAGACAGGAAACACGAAAAGGGTGTATAAACCCAAACCCAAAACAATAAAGTAAATGGTAACAGGATCATACTTATCAATAATTACCTTAAACGTAAATGGGTTGAACGCCCCAACCAAAAGACAAAGACTGGCTGAATGGATACAAAAACAAGACCCCTCTATATGCTGCTTACAAGAGACCCACCTCAAAACAAGGGACACATACAGACTGAAAGTGAAGGGCTGGAAAAAGATATACCACGCGAATAGAGACCAAAAGAAAGCAGGAGTGGCAATACTCATATCCGATAAAATAGACTTTAACGCAAAGGCTGTGAAAAGAGACAAAGAAGGCCACTACATAATGATCAAAGGAACAATCCAAGAAGAAGATATAACAATTATAAATATATATGCACCCAATATAGGAGCACCGCAATATGTAAGACAAATGCTAACAAGTATGAAAGGGGAAATCAACAATAACACAATAATAGTGGGAGACTTTAATACCCCACTCACACCTATGGACAGATCAACTAAACAGAAAATTAACAAAGAAACTCAAACTTTAAATGATACATTAGATCAGTTAGACCTAATTGATATCTATAGGACATTTCACCCCAAAACAATGAATTTCACCTGTTTTTCAAGTGCTCATGGAACCTTCTCCAGGATAGATCACATCCTGGGCCATAAATCTAAACTTGATAAATTCAAAAAAATCGAAATCATTCCAAGCATCTATTCTGACCATAATGCATTAAGATTAGATCTCAATTACAGGAGAAAAACTATTAAAAATTCCAACATATGGAGGTTGAACAACACACTTCTGAATAACCAACAAATCACAGAAGAAATCAAAAAAGAAATCAAAATATGCATAGAAACTAATGAAAATGAAAACACAACAACCCAAAACCTGTGGGACACTATAAAAGCAGTGCTAAGAGGAAAGTTCATAGCAATACAGGCATACCTCAAGAAACAAGAAAAAAGTCAAATAAATAACCTAACTCTACAACTAAAGCAACTAGAAAAGGAAGAATTGGAGAACCCCAGAGTTAGTAGAAGGAAAGAAATCTTAAAAATTAGGGCAGAAATAAATGCAAAAGAAACAAAGGAGACCATAGCAAAAATCAACAAAGCCCAAAGCTGGTTCTTTGAAAGGATAAATAAAATTGACAAACCATTAGCCAGACTCATCAAGAAGCAAAGAGAGAAAAATCAAATCAATAAAATTAGAAATGAAAATGGAGAGATCACAACAGACAACACAGAAATACAAAGGATCATAAGAGACTACTATCAGCAGTTGTATGCCAATAAAATGGACAACGTGGAAGAAATGGACAAATTCTTAGAAAAGTACAATTTTCCAAAACTGAACCAGGAAGAAATAGAAAATCTTAACAGACCCATCACAAGCACGGAAATTGAAACTGTAATCAGAAATCTTCCAGCAAACAAAAGCCCAGGTCCAGACGGCTTCACAGCTGAATTCTACCAAAAATTTCGAGAAGAGCTAACACCTATCCTCCTCAAACTCTTCCAGAAAATTGCAGAGGAAGGTAAACTTCCAAACTCATTCTATGAGGCCACCATCACCCTAATACCAAAACCTGACAAAGATGTCACAAAAAAAGAAAACTACAGGCCAATATCTCTGATGAACATAGATGCAAAAATCCTCAACAAAATTCTAGCAACCAGAATCCAACAACACATTAAAAAGATCATACACCATGACCAAGTGGGCTTTATCCCAGGGATGCAAGGATTCTTCAATATCCGCAAATCAATCAATGTAATTCACCACATTAACAAATTGAAAAATAAAAACCATATGATTATCTCAATAGATGCAGAGAAGGCCTTTGACAAAATTCAACATCCATTTATGATAAAAACTCTCCAGAAAGCAGGAATAGAAGGAACATACCTCAACATAATAAAAGCTATATACGACAAACCCACAGCAAACATTATCCTCAATGGTGAAAAATTGAAAGCATTTCCCCTAAAGTCAGGAACAAGACAAGGGTGTCCACTTTCACCGCTACTATTCAACATAGTTCTGGAAGTTTTGGCCACAGCAATCAGAACAGAAAAAGAAATAAAAGGAATCCAAATTGGAAAAGAAGAAGTAAAACTCTCACTGTTTGCAGATGACATGATCCTCTACATGGAAAACCCTAAAGACTCCACCAGAAAATTACTAGAGCTAATCAATGTCAAAGACTTTAAAAGCCAGGAATACACAAGACACAGAAAGATTTGAAGCAGAAGAGCAACTGAGTCCTGAACAGGGACAACTGGGGCCACAGGAGTCAGCCACTGCAGGAGACAGAACAGCAGTGAAGGATGGTGAGTACAGCATTATTTTCTAGATACCACCTGGCCAGTTTTCCTCCTCCTCCTCCTCATCACTTATCACAAGAATCAATGGTAGATAGCACTGACATGGCTAGAAACCAGAATCAGGTAGCCAATAAATTTTCTAGGAAACAGAAACCAATTTGATTTAATGCTTGTGGCTTTATTTTCCCCTAAATATTTTACATTTTATTTATCTACTTATTGGATGAATTTTCCAAAAACACAAGTGTTGTTCAAAAAGTTTGGGTAATTGTTACCACAGTTTTTATAATACACATATAGTGAGATAAAAATTCTGTTTTATGATACTCTTAATTGTAACAGGATCTCTATCAGCTTCTGTATATAATTCCATCTTCTTTTGATGAATCAGACATTTAAGTATCTCAGATACAGTTTTACTGAATAAACTCTTAATATTATGCCCTTGTTATTTAATTTTAGCAAAAATTAGTGCTCAATTAATGGTAGATATTAACATACTTATTAGCATTAAATGGCCTATTCAATTTTACAAAGCTAACAAGTAGTACAGAAAAGAATCCAAGTCTCTTTCTGCCTTCTTTTCTATGATAATATAATATTCTTTTTAAGTACAGTCTTCTTTTCTATGATAATACTTAATATTCAGGTCTAGTCTTTGAATTAATGAGGTAGCACTGATGGACAAATAAAATGGCAAAAATAAATTACAAAACATGAACAGTTTCACAGAGATGAATTCTATAATGACAGACTTTACTGTACTAACATAAGCTTCTGTTTCTACAGTAAGTGCAGGCATAGTATAATGAGAACCAATCAGAAAAACAACAAGGAATTGATCATTTTCTGCTTTATAAGCAACAAATAAATTTGCTTTGAAAACTCTAGGTTGACTTTGTTTCTTTACCAAAAAGTGCCGGGGTCCTGCCCCAGAGGATCCAGGGAATTTGAAGGGGAGACGGTGTAGGTGAGGAAAACTTATTTATTTAGAAATATAAAAGAAATTAAGAAGAAGTAGTATAGTAGGAAAATTTAGTGGAGAAAAGAGGCTGAATAACTTGGTTTACGGGGAAAGCCAATAAAACTTCAGGACAAGAAGTTCGCACCATCTACATTGGGCCACCGGCGCTCGTTCGAATATCAGAGGGTGCCCCACCTTGGGCTCCCTCTCTCACAGATCTTAGAAGCCAGGGCAAGTAAGTAGACATGGCGAGCCTCCCCACTCCAGATGGGAATTCAGCCAGAAATTAGAGTAAAGAGGACACGGGGGAAACCAGTCTTTCCAATGACTGACCCATCCTCTATTGTTCAGAAAGGCCTTTTATACCTTTTTTTGTACATAGAGATCAATGGATAATATAAAATTATGCAGCGTCAGCAGCCCTGACTCTTATCGAGACGAGGCTTTCTCTCTGCATATCTAATTGTATACACAAGTCTTAGGTGATTTACATTATCTTCTGGCCAAAGGCCAATTAACATTTTATGGCCCTTTTTTGATAAGGGTTTGTCAACCAGAAGACTTATTTGTGTTGTTCTTCCCAAAGTCTGGTGCCACTCTCAGAAAACTAAATAAAGTTACATTCTTACATATCAAAGACATAACAATTTATAACAATGAAAGAAGTACAGTGATTTATAACAAAGGGAAAAGTAATTAACTCAAAAGTCTAGTGTTGCTAACATCAAAACTACTATATTCCTATTTCTATATCCCAATTACATTGATTAATATCCTTCAGGTGTCTAAAAGATAAAGAATATGGAGGCCTGGCAGCAGTCATTGACTCAACAGTGAAACCCATCACCAGTATAATTTTTAGCTTTTTAGAAAAGGCTCTGTATCTTTAAGATGCTTTAAGATTTGTGCCTCTCGCGGTTGGGGGGCTGTAAACAATTCACAAGTTGTAAAAGTCCCCAACTGTTAGACAAGTTAGAGAGGAATTCAAAGGGGTTTGAGCTGAAACATTCTTTTCATATGCAGGAGACTGTTAACTGAAGCCCTGAGTTAACTTTTTCCAGAGAATGTCAGAAGAGTGGAAAGCACATTACAATAAGGCAGGCAGACTCTGGTTTTTGGGGGTAGATGTTCAGGAAAACCCAGGGGGAACTCCTGAAGCCAGATCACGCCTTTGCGTTTTGTTGGGCTTCCTTCCTCATGACCTTTGCCATGGGCTGGATTCCTCACACTGGCTCCCGGCAAAAAAGGATTTATTTTACATAAGTTAATAGCATTAGCATATGTTTCAAAATGAAATTTAAAACAGGGCAAGAAACAGGCAGAAGCACCAAGAAGTTAGCTAAATAGGGAAGAAGAGAAAGAGAAATTGTTTAGAACAGACACTAAACAAGCAGAGAAAAGCAGCTCCTAATGGTGCCCTCAGTCTCAATAACAGCAATAACTGATAATGTACCCTGCACTATTCTAAACACTTTACATATATTGGCCTATTTAATCCTCAGGATCACCCAGTGAGGTAGGACTCTCATTATTTTGTTTCATACATGAGGAAACTTAGGCACCGAGAGGTTAAGTACCTTGACCAAAATTCAAACTTTGTGAAAATGTGGTATCAAAGCCCACATTCCATACCACCAAACTAAATGCCTCCTCTACGAAGAAGATAGTGCTGCCCTTTCTTCTACTGCACATTGCATTTTGGCAAATATGTAGAGTTGTACACTACCTAGAAAAAGAATGCTTTTTCCTTCATGAGATTACATGCATACTTATCCAAGAGAGACACACAACGGACTCTACCACTTTCTTCTCTTGATTGAGTAAAATAAGACACTCCTTATTATACAGATGCCACACAGCCCTACTTAGACGCAACCTGGAGAGACTCTGAGGTGATTTAGGAGAAGGCTGGGACCAAAGTCAAAAGATCATTAATTCAAATAGATTTAATTCCTGGGTATACTCTCATCCAATCTCGGACACCCAAGTTATTCTATAGAGTACTTGAAAGAAGGAACTATATCTTTAGACTAAATTTCATCTCTTTATCTAGGTAATATCCATCCATGCTTTGGATGCAGGACTGGGCTTCCTAGGTGGCACAAGTGGTAAAGGACCCACCTGCCAATGCAGGAGATGTTAAGACATGGGTGCAAACCCTGGGTTGGGAAGAGCCCCTGGAGGAGGAAATGGCAACCCACTCCAGCATTCTTGCCTGGAAAATCCAATGGACAGAGGAGCCTGGCAGGCCGCAGGCTGTAGAATCACAAGGAGTCGGACATGACTAAAGCAACTTAGTACTCACATGTCTTTCATAAATGTTTATAAAACTTCACCGAATCCAATGACAAACACTTGAATTCCTTGGTCATCATAAGCAAATATTACATATGAATATTCTTCGCAAACCTGGATATTATCCACATTTAAGATTTCTCATTACCTGTAGCAGTGTGTGACTGTGATACAGGATAGATTCTTTCCATTCCAAGAAAAGGATTCAGACGTTTTTCCCGCTGCAGGGGAAAGACCACTTTGGTAATAGCATTAGTGATTCTTCTCCACTCTAAGATCAAGCCTGGTAAAGGATGTAATGCCCTTAATTTATTTAAAACATCCTGCCAAAAAAATTATAATAAAGTAAGATCAGACCCTTGTCCAAATTCCATAGCACACTAGAATCTCTTTTAAGCAAAAATTACAGTCTCAAAATTAAATTTGGTAACTCCTGTATCTAACTCAATTATTATAAAATTACTTTTTTTTAGAAATCACTATAATGATAAATCCACAATAACTATAGATTATTAAATGTAAATATGTTAATGTTGAGTAAAATCAATTTAGATCTTTGCAAAGTAGCTGCTTCCCACCCCCTTCCCAAGTGTTTACCTCATCTCTTTTCTTTACATTTTCCTTCTCCATTGCTCATGTGATTATAAGTTTCCCAGTTGCTTTTTTTATCCTTTTTGCCATAATACTTTCATGGATTTTGTATCAAGGAAATCTATTTTTAAAACTTTGAATTTTCTATGCTACAGAATTTCAATGAACCATCAAGGATAAAAACTTGTGAGATAAAAGGGTAATGTAATCAAATAAGTTTTGCTACAGAATGAGGCTGTGGAAACTTCCCCAGGGGAGGCAAGTCATAGTTAATAATATTACAGTCAAAATTCTACAGAATGTGACTTCTGTAGCAGTTCAGTAGTTAAGACTCCACACTTCCAATGCAGGGGTCACAGGTTCAATCCCTGGTTTCTAGGGAACTAAGACCCCATGAGATATGCAAGGTTGAGGGAGGAAACTATATAGGGTGGCAACTTGGACTGGTCTCTCCATGTGGCTGTACTTTCAATCCTTATTTTCCATTGATAATTCATTCAGTAAAAGTGTAAAATTAAGCCTTTTCTCTCTTTTGCCCCATGCATACAGTTTCCATGAGTTGTGATTCACTTTTACTTTGAAATTAACAGATTAGATTCTCAAAATAAATTCATGGAAAACTTATTATTTTGCTCTGAAATTAAAGAAACAAAATTTCTATTAACTTTATTTTTTAAATTCTTCCATACCTTTGTTCATGTTCATTTGACTATAAAAACTATATTCTGCAGTCTGAGAGTAGGGCATGTCCGTCTAAGAGTAGTGTATATCAGTAATTAAATAATGTCTATATAGGTCTGAATTTACAAACTTTCATATACTCTTTTAAGGATAGGAAGGACATACTGTTAAGTCATATTATAATCCAGATTTTCCATGCTGGAATGTCTCCACAGTGTTTGTGGGCAGCTAAACCAGAAATCGATTTGTTTCTGTCTAGATAAATTCAAATGGTGGACTATGTTGGACTTTGACTGCATCAGCATTCTTTCAAGGCACCAAATGCTAACAGTAGTTCAGATTCTGCCCTATGACTGCCCCAAAGAGCACCTTACTAGTGCTGAACTGTTTTGCCAGCCTCAGCTTCCGTCCATTGTCATTTCCTCTTCTGGTAGAACCCAAAGTTTTCTTGATGCCTTGGTTTTTACCCTCTCCATTTGGTGGCAACTTTAGTTCCAAAAATAAAACCTGCAAGAAATTTATGCCCCCTTAGTCAAGAATCAAATCACAAGTATTATATTCAGAAAACATTTTTTAAAGTATTCAAGAAAAGACGCTCTATAGTTCAACATGAGTTGAAAGAAGTTTGGACAATTTGGAATTAACACATTTAATAAGTAATAGCAATAAAAATCTTAGGTAGACTGTCCATACCCTAATTTAGTCAGTATCAGGTTAATTCTAACACCAGGCTCTTAACAGTCAAGAACACAAGAACGTATATTTTGTGCTGAACAACTAACAAATAGACTATCAGCAATGAGACTTCAGTTGCTCCGAGGATTCAAGCTCACCCAAATACTTCTTGACATGGTAAGCAATGTGGCTGCTTGTTAAGCCCCATAGATGATAGACATGGGAGCCTTTGTGGCTATTGTGTGATCAAAAAAATCAGATAATACTGAAGTAGGAAGGGATCCAAAAAGCCATCTAATTCCACCACCACAAAGCTACATCCTGAGAAACGCTAAACAAAAAGCCAGGAGAGGGTCCAATGCAGCAATAACAAAAGCTAGAAAGTGGCCAGTAAGCACCCACTAAAGAAAGAAGGCTTATAAGGAACAGAGATCTAGGCTCTAGGGCAGAGGAAGTTCCTACAACATGGATGCCTAAAACTCACTAGTTCATACTAGAGGGGTTCCAACTGAGGCAATTCACAACACTATTGACTCTCTCAACTCATTCATTTATATACTTTCATTAAGATATGTTAGATAGCAACCCAATGGACACAAATTTGAGCAAACTCTAGGAGATAATGGAAGACAAAGAAGCCTGGTGTGCTGCAGTTCATGAAGTCACAGAGTCAGACATGACTTAGCAACTGAACAAGATTAGCTAGTTTCTCATTTTTAAAACAACACGTAACTCTGTGGCTTAAAGGGGGAGTCATTTTATGCCCTTTATGTAGTTAATGAATATTTACTTTTAGACAGGTATTGTTCTAAGTAGTTTACACTTATTTTTTGTTTCTCACAACTCCATGAGGTATTTCTACTATGAAGTATTTTACTGAGATGTAAAGGGTTGATAAAGTGGCCCAAAGTCAAGGAGTTAAGGAATAGATAGAAGAGTCTCTAAAATATTTACCAACATGCTATAAAAGTGAATCACACCTAGAAAACAACAAAACTTCAAAGCTATTAAGTATAAGCACCCATCTATCAGTAACTATTGTAAAACAATTCAACCATCCTTTGCGGAGTATGGGGAAAGAACATAATACAAACTATTGGGGGAGAAAAGGGCAAACTATGTAAAAATTTACATAAGGTGATAAAAATATTGTAGGTTAAAAAAGCAAACAGTCCCCAAATCCTTTTTTCACTAACATCTAAGAAAAGTATCTAATTTTGCAGTGAGGCAGCTATAAGAGTTCATGAAATGACTAACTTCATGGAGAAATATCTACACCATTATACAACTACTATTACAGATCTCATCTGCACAACAAATATTTACTGAGTGCTTCTGTACCAGGCAAATCTCCTCATGAAACACACATCCTAGGATACTTCTTCACTACCTACCTATTCATAAAATAAAAACATACAAAGGAGATACTGGACATCTCCAAAGTATTCTGGTTAACCAATCGTTTTATTTTATTGATCTTTGGTGTTTAGGTAAACACATTTATGAAATATATACACACAAACCATTTTTTTGCTCTGAAAATGACTTTCTAAATTCTCTATTCCCATTATACAACCTCAGCAATGTCATCTGAACTGGTGAAGGAAAAACTATGGCCAGCTAGTTGATAGGCCTGCATCTCAATTGCATCCAGTTTGGCTTGCATTATGTGTTTCTGACTGTCACATTCTGCAGTACTAAAGCCGATTCCATTTAGTTCTAGCAAGGCTAGGCAGTACTGGGAGGGCATTTCCACTTTACAGAAAACATCTGGAAGGAAAAAAAAGAAAGCAAAAAACATTAATTCACCAGCTAAGTGACTAGTTCAGCATCATTACCTATACACATAGCATTTTTCTGGGAAAATCAAAGATGCTACTAAGCTATCCTTCAAGATCCAGTCTCCTGAGCCACATTCTCAAACCATTAGTGAAAGGTATTAAAGTACTTTCCATTTTTCCACTTAAGCTTTGGACTACTATCTGTGTCTATTCAGAGAGTAAACCAGGCAACCTTATGAACAGTCTGAATTGTAAGTGACTTCATTTCTCCCAAGATGATGTTTCTGTTTCTACTCTTAGTAACAAACAAAGAAGCCAATTTTATTTGCTAAGCTGACTATAAAAGGTTAATTCCTCAGAATAATTTCCAATACTCCTGGTCCCATGGTATGCAGATTTGCACAAAGCTAAATATAAAGGTTTTTTATTTTCCAGTGTTCTAAGAACAAAGGATAAGATTCCTGAAGTAAGAAATCAGAGTATTTTTCCATCTGCTGACATTTCTCAACAGAATAGTCATTCTAAGTCAGTTTCCCTAGTATGTTCATTAGCACATTAGTCTCAAAAATACTCTAAGAAAGGTTGGGATTGAGAGACACTGTATACTATGAATTTCAGCATTTATATACTACTGTTAGATGTTCATGATGCCTGTTAATGTACCAAAGGCTCTGAGTAGAACTGAACAAAAGACAACTATTTTAATATTTGTTTTAATCAAAAAACTGAAATCATTCAACTATAAAGCACTTTATCTGTTTAATATTTATTAACATTGTAAAAAGTGAGTGTTCATAGAACACTCTATGGGAAATGCTATCCTAAATTTATTAAGAAAAAAATCCACAGCAAAGATTTCTACTTCCAGTGTTATGGGTCACTAGGACTCTGTGTAACCCTGGCCCGTCTTCCCCAGTTCCACATACACACATTCTTTAAGGCACTCCTGGTCTCAATCAGTAGGAGAAATCCCAAATGATACCTGTAACTACCACCAAAAGCAAACAAACAAGTGAGAGCTACTAGCCTCTGATGGTCAGGAGAAGATATGGGCAGTCAGAGCCTGGCTTCACAGGCTTGGAGTCAGAGCAGAAATTCACAGGATATGCAACTAGAGAAACATGGAACTAGGGTCAGAAAAAGAAGAGTCAAGAGTGATAGGAAGCCAGCCTGGATTCACAGACAGTAGGAAGAAATAGGGCTGCAATGTGAATGAAGTCTTACTCCAAAAAGGTTGAGGGGATAACATATCTTTGGAGTAGCAAGAGAAGGAGAAGATGATTCTCAGGCTCCTGTTCTGAACCAAAATTCCCAAGAAAAGCTAATGCAGGCCTTGAATGCATTGTAGTTTAGTAACAAGCTGAAGCCAGAGCAAACTCTTTCCAGAGGAAGGCATACCCCACCTAGCAAACCCTGAAGCGCTCTGATTCCTAAGACTTGCAGCTATAGAATCATTAGACTCAGAACAGAGCAGAGCTATGAATAAATTATATACAAAATCAGAGGTTTTAAAAAACAACAAAATTCTGTAAAGCAATTATACTTCAATTAAAAATTAAATAAAATTTTAAAAACTATATACAAAATAAAAACAAAATGAATACAAACAAACAGCAGGAAAGTGTGATATGTCAATAATCACAATGAACAGAAACACATCAATAATTATAAATTGCCAAATTTGTGGAAAAAACTGATAGTTTGAAAACGAAATAAGCTATACTTTGTTTGTAAGACACATCTAAAGCATAAGGATCTAGAAGATTTAAAAGGACAGAAAAAAGATGTATGAGGCAAGCAACTAATCAAGAGAAAGTTGATGCTGCCATAGTCATTCCAAAAAACCAGATGATTAAGAATAAAAATCCTATTAGTGGTAGAGCTAGTCAAACATAATGACAGATTTAATGTACCAGGAAAATACACCAATTTAAACCTGTATGCTGCTGCTGCTCGGAGAAGGCAATGGCACCCCACTCCAGTACTCTTGCCTGGAAAATCCCATGGATGGAGGAGCCTGGTAGGCTGCAGTCCATGGGGTCGCTAAGAGTCGGACAAAACTGAGCAACTTCACTTTCACTTTTCACTTACACGCATTGGAGAGGAAATGGCAACCCACTCCAGTGTTCTTGCCTGGAGAATCCCTGGGATTGCACCTAATAAGGTAGTCTCAAATGTGTTATAAAATTAACATTCCCTAAACTATAGGGAAAATTAGATATAGATGATTTAAACAACACTGAATTAACAGACATTTATAAAAGTCTGCATCCAGTATTAGTATACCTATATTCTTATGTGCACACTGAACATTTACACAATAATTCAGGTTTTAGGTTACAAAGCAATTCTTAAAGAACTTCAAAGAATGGGTATCATACAAACATATTATCTACAACACAATAGAGATCAAATATAATAATAAAAGTATAAAATAAGTTCTCAACTATTTGAGAATTAAAAATAATCTTATAATTTATCCATCTAAAAAGTCACACCAGAAAATTTTAAATATTTAGGATAAAACAATGAAAACATTACATGTCAAAACTTGTAAGATATAATGAAAGTAGAACTTGAAGGAAATTACAGCCTTAAATACTTAGATTAGAAAAAGAAAAATATGATTTGAAAAGTAATGAGCATAGTATCAAACTTAAGAATTTAGAAAAAGGACTGCAAATAAAGTCAGGGGAACTAGAAGAAAAGAGATTATATAAAAGTTCACAGAAATCAATGAAACAAAACAATAACAACAGGAAAGATCAAAGGTAAAAACTGGCTTTTTGAAAACACTGAAAAATTGGATAAACCTCTAGTGCAATTAAACAGTAATATTATGAAAGAAAAAGACATAACAAACCAGAGACACAAAAAGAAAAAAATCACCAATACCTTTAGATAAATTCTTTAAAAAATATATAGGCTACTAAAACATAATCAAAAGATATAACTGAATAATCTAACCTAGATAGCATATTAAAAAGCAGAGACATTACTTTGCCAACAAAGGTCCATCTAGTCAAGGCTATGGCTTTTCCAGTGGTCATGTATGGATGTGAGAGTTGGACTGTGAAGAAAGCTGAGCACCAAAGAATTGATGCTTTTGAACTGTGGTGCTGGAGAAGACTCTTGAGAGTCCCTTGGACTGCAAGGAGATCCAACCAGTCTATTCTAAAGGAGATCAGTCCTGGGTGTTCTTTGGAAGGACTGATGCTGAAGCTGAAACTCTAATACTCTGGCCACCTCATGTGAAGAGTTGACTCATTGGAAAAGACTCTGATGCTGGGAGGGATTGGGGGCAGGAGGAGAAGGGGACAACAGAGGACGAGATGGCTGGATGGCATCACCGACTCGATGGACATGAGTTTGAGTGAACTCCGGGAGTTGGTGATGGACAGAGAGGCCTAGCGTGCTGTGATTCATGGGGTCGCAAAGAGTCAGACACGACTAAGTGACTGAACGGAACTGAACAGTTATTAAAGAAGTCAAAGTAGTAGTTAAAAATACTTCCACAACGTTTATAGGCAAATTCTATCAAACTTTCAAAGAATACATCATGCCTATGACACATAAACACCTCCAGAATAAAAAGAAGCTATATTCATCAACTCATTCCATGAAACTGGAATAACTCTCTTACCAAAAACAAAGCACAAGAAAGAAAAATTACAATCATTTTACAACCAATGAATTTGCAAAGTAGAGACAATGTAATCAGAAAGATTTCTTTCACATTGCTGTTGAAAAGACAAATTTTGTACAACTATTCTGAAAAACAGCTCACCATAATCTTGAAAAGTTGAATACTCCCATTTCCAAAATGGAGCAATTCTACAGCCAAAAGAAATTCTTACCCAATGTAGCAGGAGACATGTAAATTTACAAGAATATTTATATAGAACTATTTGGTATAGCAGAACAGAAAAAAAATAAAAGAAAACAAAACTAGAGACAATCTAAGCATTCATCAATAGGAAAATGGATAAATATATTTTAGTGTGCATGCATGTGTGTGCACACATGCACACACACAGTGATACATTACACAGCAGTGAAAATAAGTAAACTATATAGATACTTGCAATAACATGCATGAATCTTCCTAACATGATGCTGAGCAAGTAAAACAAGACATAGTGTGACAGATGTTTTATAAAGTTAAAAAACAAGCAAAACCAAATAATATATTGTGTGGACTTTTACATATTAAGAAAATAAGGGAATGATAAACATAAAACTTGCAATGTATAAGGAAAGAGGAGCACCCAGGTAGACAAACGTCTAAGTTGTTAATATGAGTTAACAGTTATTCATTATATTATTAAAATAAAAGTGAATAAAAAGAGGACCTATATGGACCAATGATGAAGAGTTAATGAAAAATAAGATTATGACTGATATAACTCTGTGCAGCTGAGGTCTGTTGAAAAACAGAGAAATCAACTCACTCCATACCTAAAAACATCATCTCATCTATGTTCAAACTACTTTAAAACGAGCCAATTGATCAATGTGAAGAGAACAGGATACTTTGTTCCGGCGTCAAATTAAGCAAAGACATATTCTGTTATTAAGATTTATTCATACTTAAACAAAAATCAGCTCTCTACTGGGAGAAAGTCAGCTAGAATACACCTCCCCAACAGGCAAGATGATGAGAAGAGAAAAAGATGAAGATTCTGGAGGCCTACTAAAACTAACAAGTGTATCGTGAAATAATCATTTCCAAATAAAATGTGATGGTTGTCCACATTCTCTCCCAAAACTTCCCTTATTTCAATGTACTTCAATTCTATGTATTCTTTGAATAAGAAATATTTAACACTGTACAAGAAGGCATTTAACACCTCCAGGTCACCCACTTCTGAAAATTTGTAGGGAAAAAAAGCTTTGAAAGCACATAGAAGACATACTGTGAAAGCTAAAAATTATAAATCTAGGTCTCTTACACTTTTCTAAAAAGGAATGTTAGTCTTTTTTTTTTTTTACAGGTGAAAAATTATCTTTTAAGTAATGGAACAGTCCCCTCCCAATTAGACTGAAAAACTTACAAATCTGGTAATGGGCAATAAATGTCTAAAAAACTACAGACTAATTCATATCACCATCATCAAATGTCAGTGTCTAGAAATTATACCGACTACCTAGGATGCCTATCCTAGAGGCAGACTAGTCAGCCTAAGGGAATTCGCTATGTTCATTCAGCATTATTGTTCACGAATGCGGAAGTAGTACTGAGGAAGGTGTGCGGTGTACTCCCAACTTCTTTCTCTGCCTACATTGGCTTAGAAAAGCTGAGTTTGAAATACTCCAATGCCTGTTGAAGAGCTGCTAATTAACATCACTTAATCAAGTCTCCTGTAAGCAAATAAGCCAGTCTGTCCTTTTGTATTATTTTATCCCAGTAATATCACGGAGAACTTTATAACCAGCACAGAGGGTTTGTGCTAGAAGTAATAATAATCATCAACTAATACAATCCTGAACATTCACTGGAAGGACTGAGGCTGAAGCTGAAGCTCCAAACTTTGATGCCTGATGTAAAGAATCAACTCATTGGAAAAGATCCTGATGCTGGGAAAGATTGAGGGCAGGAGGAGAAGGGGATGACACAGGACAAGATGGTTGATAGCATCACCGACTCAGTAAATCTGAGCAAACTCCAGGAAATGGTGAAGGACAGAGAAGCCTGGTGCACAGCAGTCCACAGGGTCGCAAAGAGTCGGACACGACTTAGCAGCTGAAGAACAACAGCAACAAGTGCCTAATGTGTGACAAGCACTAAGCTCCCTGTCTCATTTAACACTTTCAAAATAAGAACCAGACTTAGAGAGTTAAAGTAGCTTGCCCAAGGTCCCTCATACATACATAATACAGATTCAAGCCCTACTCTTCATGAATTCATCAATTAATTAATTAATCAGCCAATCCATGGTTTATATCTCCTCACAATGAAGCCAACTTTGCTTTACTTCATCATTTTCACCATAAGTATATATTATGCTCTCTGAAGTCAAGGTAGACAATCTGGGCCAGCTGCCTGCACAATAATTTCACACTATTTCTCACAAGGGGAAAAAAAAATTCACATGAATATGCTTTGCTGAAAAAACAAATAACTGTTAAAGAATTCTACAGAGAAAAGAGTTCACTGTTTTAAATCCATAAAAGATACATTCTAAGTGTATTTCTAAAACCATTTGATAACAATCAAATATAAAATTAGGAATAAATGAATAAAATGCTCTAACTTACTTCATTATAGTAGAGCCAGAGGTCAGCAAACTACGGCCAATCTGGGGCCAGATGTCTATTTTTGTAAATAAAGATTTATTGGAACACTCATTTTCATACTGTCTATAGCTCCTTTCATGCTATGATGGCAGAGTTGAATACTCATGACTGAGACCATCTAGCCTACAAAACCAAAACTAGTCACTATCTGGCCTTTTACAGCAAAATTATTTATGTTGACTCCTGCACTAGACAATCAAAAGAAAGGGTTTGCATGAAAAGTATAACTTATGTTTTAAAAAAAGTTTAATTTATCCACCTGTAACAGAGTGGCTAAATACAGAACTATCCCTAGTCTTACAACATCATAAAAATGCCAGGAACTGTTTTTTTACCTTGAAGGTTTTCCTTCTTCAACAAAGAATTAAGTTGATTCATAGAGTTGAAGATGAGAATGGACTCTACAGATGCTCTGTATCGTCCAGAATGCTCAGTGCTGACATTCAGCCCTAGGCTTTGAATTCCTTGGCCAGTCTCTATTTCTTCCAAGAGTGGAAGCTCATGAGGAAGAAAACGGGAAACTATGCTGTGAAGAGTCGGCTCCTTGGAATCTGGATCTAGTAACCAGCATGCCACCTGAATGGGATAACAATCAGAATATTTTCTTGATTTTCTAAAGACATTTCTGTATCCTTAAATTAAAAGGGGAAAAAAGAAAGCTCATTTTCAATCTCATTCATTTTTACTTAATACACAATACTTTTTCAGTATTTCCCAGGAGAGAAGGAAAGGACAACTGCACCAGGATAAGGAAAGGATAATTGGTACAAAAAATAACCTTTTTTTTTTAACCAATAAGAGCAGTGACCATCAAAGAATCAAAAGTTATATCTTCCATTACTGCAATGTGCCTGCTGATTTACTTCAGAAGTCAGCTTGAAAATCAAATGCCTTTGAGATAACAAAAATCATATTTCTGAAAATGCAGTTGGGTTTCTTTTCCATTGAGGCTGACTTTGGCTTACTTACTATTATAATAAATTTGGGCCAATATAGCTTTAGGTTTATTTAATTTTCAACATGGGAAAAAGTGAGACATAAACATTTAACCATTACAAGTTCACACACAGTATTTTAGAACGCATAAGACTTTCTCTTAAAGATGAGGACCTCTCACCATGACCATCCAACCTGTGATTTGACTGCTGTTCTTAGTTAGCTTCCCTATGAGACTAGAAGACCTGCATTTTCTAATACTAGATTCAAGCAGTTTGAAATTGGATTTAGAATAAGGAATCTAAACCTTGTTCATAATTTCAAGCATTACTAAATGACTCAGTTACTTCTTTTATAGGCTAAGAATTCAGTTTTACAGGGGGGCACAATCTTGTATATTATAATAAGAAATATAAATTGGGTCTTCCCAACAGAGATAAGGCAAGGCTTCCTAGATGGCTCAGCAGGTAAAGAATATGCCTGCGATGCAGCAGATGCGGGTTCGATTCCAGGGTCAGGAAGGCCCCTCGGAGAAGGAAATGGCAACCCACTCCAGAATTCTTGCCTGAAAAATCCCATGGACAGAGGAACCTGGTGGACTATAGTCCAAAGGATCACAAAGAGTTGGACACACTGAGCTCTCGCAAAAGAGATACAGGTTATCTTTAGTTGTGCTAATATATTGTCTTGGAGTACCCCTAAGTCACCTAAGAACATAGGTTAGTTGCCAGGGGTAATCAATCCTGTGACAAGAGGCCTGAAACTTTCAGTTCCACCTCCCCAAACTCCTGGTTTGAGGAAGAGGCTAAAGAGTAACTGATCACCAATGGCCAATGATTTGATCAATTGTGCCTATATAATGAAGCCTCCACAGGAACCCAAAAGGAAGGGTTCGAAGAGCTTCTGGGTTGGTAATCACATGAAGACGGGGAGAGTGGCAAGCCTAGAAAGGACAGAAGCCCCATACCTCTTCTTACAAACCTTGCCCTATACATCTCTTCATATGCCTGTTGATCTGTGTCCTTTAATATTCTTTGTAATAAGCCAGTAATCTAGTGAGTAAACTGGTTTCCTAAGTTCTGTTAGCTCCTCTAACAAATTAACCAAGCTCAAGGAGGGGGTTATGGGAATCTAATTTATTTACAGCTGGTTGACCAGAAGCACAGTTAATAAGGTGGGCTTGCAACTAGTGCCAGAAGTTGGGGGCTTGCGGGACTGAGCCCTTAGCCTATGGGATTTGATGCTATTTCCAAGTAGAAAGTAACAGAATTGAGCTGAACTGTTGGACATCCAGCTGGTACCCAGAGAATGGTTAGTGGTACAGCAACAGGCCCCCACCATTAGAAACTAGTGATCAGAATCCTTTTAGAGGTACTAAATAAGACAGTCTAATATAAAAATTGGTAAATGTTTCTTATAAAAGTGAAATTTGATAAATTAACAGTTTCTCTTACATCAAAAATGCTATGATTAGTAAAACCAAGTATGGAACATTTCAAATGGTTTAAACCAAAGTTGCTATATAAATCTGGGAAGCTACTGTAGCTTTAAGAAGCTCATATTACCCATATTCTCATTTTGGACTCTGAAACATCAAAATTAAATGATAACCTTTTATATCCAGTAAAAAGTCAGTTTAGAAACTATATGAAATGTATCACATAAACAAAGGCTGGCTTGAAATATAGGAAGAGACAGTGTCATCAGTTTACCTCATAATGCCTTGAAAGTGAAGTCAAAGTCTCTCAGTTGTGTCCAACTCTTTGTGACCCCGTGGACTATACAGTCCATGGAATTCTCCAGGTCAGAATAGTGGAGTGGGTAACCATTCCCTTCTCCAGGGGATCTTCCCAACCCAGGGATCAAAGCCAGGTCTCCTGCACTGCAGGCAGATTCTTCACCAGCGGAGCCACCAAGGAAGCCCAAGAATACTGGAGAGGGGAGCCTATCCCTTCTCCAGTGGATCTTCCCGACCCAGGAATCAAACTGGGGTCTCCTGCACTGCAGGTGGATTCTTTACCAGCTGAGCTACCGGGGAAGCCCCAATGCCCTCAAAAATCTCCGCCAAAAAGCTAAAGAAGCTAAAAATTATCTTATTATCATTAATTGTGTTGGTAACAACCAATTAATATCATATCTCAATTCAATTAATATTCCACACACCTCATGTATTCTAGTCTTAAAAAGGGGAAAAAAATGATATCCCTTTCAGGGCTATGATCCAATAGATAAATGTCTTCTGAAAGTGCATTATATGTTTATGTATAATCATATAAGTGTATATCACAATAACATAAGTTACTCTTTCCTTAATAATTCAGTCATCTTTATAAACAGTGTATCAGTTTGCTATTATATGGAAAAGTTCTTACGGGTTAATAAGGCCATTTATCCCTATGCTAAATGGCCTCTAACTACTATCCTTTGTGATCTTGTATATCTATATATGCTTTTACTATTTTCTGCCTCTATCTTCATGGATATTTGAAATATCCTACTATCATATATCTAAATCTGACAGTTCTTTCATTTCTAACTTACTATGAGACGGAAAATGGAACATATGACCAAAATGAAAACTTTTTAAGTCTCTGAAAAAGGTATGAACTTTAGTGCTTAGAATTTATAACATCTCTGTTTTTATCTACATAGAGGCATCTGGTGTTAATAATCTGTTCTGGATGAATGAGATTACTGGACAAAGGAGTGACTACCCTAAACTACTTAAGCTGCAGTGTTGAAGCTAAATATATACCAAGTCATTTAAGAAGTAACCCAAAACATTAAAATATTTTTTGAAGTATATAAAAACTATTGAAATAAGACAAGAAACCTTAGGATCTTCATAACTTTGTTCCAGGGAGATGCCACAAGACAGAAGAAGAATTTTATAACTCTGGATGAAGTCATAGATGATAACAGAACGTTCTTTATCAGACTCCTTTTGAAAGCAAGACTGAAGGTGCCACAATCTATCCTTCACAGTCAGGCTTGGATCCAGAGAAGGTGGGATCAAACTGGCACTAATTTCTTAAAAAAAAAAGGAAAAAAAAATTTTAAGGCAAAAAGTACACACATTCATCTGAAGAAGCAATCTTTAGTGCTAAGACTGAAAAAGACTCAAAAGTCTCAGAGTTTAGTTCAGCATGACCTTATTATCCAGGTCATGTTGGCTATACAGATGCAGTGTTTTGTAATCTAAAAATTAAGGTTTGGGCTAGGTGATCTATAATGCTCTAATTCAGTTCAGTTCAGTTCAGTCGCTAAGTCATGTCCAACTCCTTGCGACTCCATGAACTGCAGCATGCCAAGGCCTCCCTGCCCCTCACCAACTCCCAGAGCCTACACAAACTCATTTCCATTGAGTCGGTGATGCCATCCAACCATCTCATACTCTGTCGTCCCCTTCTCATCCTGCCCTCAATCTTTCCCAGCATCAGGGTCTTTTCAAATGACTCAGCTCTTTACATCAGGTGGCCAAAGTACTGGAGTTTCAGCTTCAACATCAGTCCTTCCAATGAACACCCAGGACTGATCTCCTTTAGGATGGACTGGTTGGATCTCCTTGCAGTCCAAGGGACTCTCAAGAGTCTTCTCCAACACTACAGTTCAAATCCATCAATTCTTCAGTGCTCAGCTTTCCTTATAGTCCAACTCTCACATCCATACATGACCACTGGAAAAACCATAGCTTTGACCAGATGGACTTTTGTTGGCAAAGTAATGTCTCTGCTTTTGAATATGCTATCTAGGTTGGTCATAATTTTCCTTCCATGAAATAAGCATCTTAATTTCATGGCTGCAATCACCATCTGCAGTGATTTTGGAGCCCCCAAAAATAAAGTATGATGACACTGTTTCCCATCTATTGCCATGAAATGACGGGACTGGCTGAAATGATCTTAGGTTTCTGAATGTTGAGCTTTAAGCTCAACTTTTTCACTCTTCTCTTTCACTTTCATCAAGAGGCTTTTTAGTTCCTCTTCACTTTCTGCCATAAGGGTGGTGTCATCTGCGTATCTGAGGTTATCGATATTTCTCCCAGCAATCTTGATTCCAGCTTGTGCTTCATCCAGCCCAGCATTTCTCATGATGTACTCTGCATATAAGTTTAATAAGCAGGGTGACAATATACAGCCTTGCATGAATGCATGCTAGGTCGCTTCAGTCGTGTCCAACTCTATGCAACCCTATGGACAGCAGCCCACCAGGCTCCTCTGTCCACAGGATTCTCTAGACAAGAATACTGGAGTGGGTTGCCATTTCCTTCTCCATATACAGCCTTGATGTACTCCTTTTCCTATTTGGAACCAGTCTGTTGTTCCAAATTCTCTCTCAGAATTTTCCACAGTTTATTGTGATCCACACAGTCAAAGGCTTTGGCATAGTCAATAAAGCAGAAATAGATGATTTTCTGGAACTCTCTTGCTTTTTCCATGATCCAGTGGATGTTGGCAATTTGATCTCTGGAACCTCTGCCTTTTCTAAAACCAGCTTGAACATCTAGAAGTTCATGGTTCACGTACTGCTGAAGCCTGGCTTGGAGAATTTTGAGCATTACTTTACTAGTGTGTGAAATGACTGCAATTGTGCAGTAGTTTGAGCATTCTTTGGCATTTCCTTTCTTTGGGATTGGAATGAAAACTGACCTTTTCCAGTCCCATGGCCACTGCTGAGTTTTCCAAATTCGCTGGCATATTGAGTGCAGCACTTTCACAGCGTCATCTTTTAGGATTTGAAATACCTCAACAGGAATGAGCTCTAATTAGGTGGGAGAAAATTCTAAACACAATTCCAGAAAAATAAACGACCCAATCAAAAAATGGGCCAAAGAACTAAACAGACATTTCTCCAAAGAAGACATACGGATGGCTAACAAACACATGAAAAGATGCTCAACATCACTCATTATTAGAGAAATGCAAATCAAAACCACAATGAGGTACCACTTCACACCAGTCAGAATGGCTGCGATCCAAAAATCTGCAAGCAATAAATGCTGGAGAGGGTGTGGAGAAAAGGGAACCCTCCTACACTGTTGGTGGGAATGCAAACTAGTACAGCCACTATGGAGAACAGTGTGGAGATTCCTTAAAAAATTGCAAATAGAACTACCTTATGACCCAGCAATCCCACTGCTGGGCATACACACTGAGGAAACCAGAATTGAAAGAGACACATGTACCCCAATGTTCATCGCAGCACTGTTTATAATAGCCAGGACATGGAAACAACCTAGATGTCCATCAGCAGATGAATGGATAAGAAAGCTGTGGTACATATACACAATGGAGTATTACTCAGCCGTTAAAAAGAATTCATTTGAATCAGTTCTGATGAGATGGATGAAACTGGAGCCGATTATACAGAGTGAAGTAAGCCAGAAAGAAAAACACCAATACAGTATACTAACACATATATATGGAATTTAGGAAGATGGCAATGACGACCCTGTATGCAAGACAGGGAAAGAGACACAGATGTGTATAACGGACTTTTGGACTCAGAGGGAGAGGGAGAGGGTGGGATGATTTGGGAGAATGACATTCTAACATGTATACTATCATGTAAGAATTGAATCGCCAGTCTATGTCTGACGCAGGATGCAGCATGCTTGGGGCTGGTGCATGGGGATGACCCAGAGAGATGTTATGGGGAAGGAGGTGGGAGGGGGGTTCATGTTTGGGAACGCATGTAAGAATTAAAGATTTTAAAATTTAAAAAATAAAAAAACTGAAAAAAAAAAAAGATTCTAAAAATAAATCTACATTTCTCAGAATGTGAAATTAAAGACAAAAAAGTTATTTGAAAGTAAATTTTTTAAAAAGGAACTCATTTTACAGGGAAGTTTAATATGAATTATAAAACTACATCTAAAATAAAAGAAGTTCAAGTAACTACTCACCGTATGATGTTTAGCTACAAAACTGAAAATATTTCATGCTTACTCGGGAATAGACATTACACAGCATCTTTTAAAATGTTTCCTTATTAATTCTGCTCCTAAAACCTAATAATCAACTAGGTATGCAACCACCATAATCAGCTCACCAATTATTTCTAGATCATATCCTTTTAACTCTATGACTTTTCCAAAAGGCTTTGTGATTCAATACTGTAGATGTCTAGCTCATCATTGCCTCTAAAGGAGTTCCAGATATACCAAATAGGAGGAAAAAAGCTTGTAAAGAAACTGCTTTGATTTGTCTGATTTGTCTTCAGAAACAAATTTTCTAGGTAGCCAGCAAGTCCTTAAGGCTCCACTAACCCCAGAAAGAAAACACAGTATTAATAGCTCCAGACAAGCAGAAGGGAGAAAGGGGGACTGGGGAATGCTTCTTAAAACATTACTACAGATAATATGTGAAATAATGTAAACAATAGCCAGGATTTTTAAAAAATGAAAAGGGTTTTCTTAATACTAAAAATAAAGTCTAGGTAAGTATCAGGAGACTATTCTCAACAAAAAAGTCACTACCCTCATAGAGGTTCCATCAAAATTATGTAATAACTTAGCCAAATAGTGATTACTTACCGGAATGCTTTTGTTCCTTCTGCAGTGAAAAATAGTAAGCATCTTTTCCACCCCAGCATACTGCAAGCCCAACCACCAAGATGTCATCACAATCTTTAACAGGAAATCCATCATCTCTAATAGAGGCTTCTTGAGGGAAACTAACTATGTAAATCCAAAGTGAAATAGTTAAAAATCTCTAAAAGTCATTAAATTGAACATTAAATATGATAATAAAAACCATTTGATAAGCAACTTTTTCAGATCCCCTACAATATGCATTAAATGGATAGTCATTTTTAGATGTTTATAAGATCTTTCTAGGCATCCCATCAATTAAGAGAATTGTCACTATGAAAAATCTACCAAAGATTTCTTATAAAACATCTATAATAATGACTAAGTTTAAAATTAGCTTCAAGTTTTTCAAAACCTGCATTTTGAATTTTTATAACTCAAAAATAAAGACCATGTGCACACCACAAAAATTTTACAGCAAACTCAGCAACTTTTAACACTTAGAAAAACCAAGAGTCTTAGTTCTTGGTTAAAAATTAGGTATGATTTTGTATATGCAGTCAACATTTTTCCTAAAATAATACATCTTTAATTCCAAAGACGTTAGTCAAAAACATTAGGTCAACAATCTATCTTATTTACAATTATATCCCCAATACCTGGAAAATAATTGGCAAGTATTTGTTAAATTTAACTGGAATGTTTTTAATCTTTCTAACTGCTAGCACAGGAAATGTACTCAATTTTGTTTGTTGGATGAAAAATAGAAAGGGCTAGTTGACACTGAAAGTACATAAAACTTGTCATTAACACATATTCTTCCTGAATTGAGTAGCAAACAAATACTTGGAACTTTATGAACAAATTCATTCATAAATACAGAGATTTAAGAAATTTCATCAAATCTTTGATTTCCACAACATGTTTTCAAGCTGACTACAGCTATCCCCCATAATACTGAATCATTACTGTCATGAACTAAGACAGGAATACATGGTATTATTTGACTAAAAGTTTCAAGTATCTGAAAACCTGGAAGAGTCCTGTGAGGCTTTGCGGTCAACATTGCAGTAGAGAATTCATGACTATCAGTGGAGTTATAAATTCTACTTGAGATAAGTCTTGGAAAACATAGCTAATACGCTAATACACACTGTGAAAATATAGTGCCTATTTGTTATGTACTTCCGTTATGACATAAGTGAATAAGGATATTACAATTTAAGAGAAAATAATTCATGAGCAATGATAATTAATACAAACCATCATGTCTGCCATTTGCAACAACATGAATGGACCCGAGTAAAATAAGTCAGACAGAAAGACAAATACTGTATATTATCATTTATATGTGGAACCCAAAGAATTAAAAAATGAATATAACTAAAGATAAACAGACTCACAGATAAAGAGAATAAATCAGTGGTTGAGGAAAAGGAGGTGTGAGGGGCAAGATAGCAATACAAGATTAATTAGTACAAACTACAATGTATAAGTCAGCCATAAGAATATATTGTACAGAAAAGGGAAATAGAACCATTAGTTTACAATTACATTAAATGGAGTATAATCTATAAAAAACTGAATCACTATATACCCAATCACTGTATACCCAAAATTAATTCAATATTATAAATCAGTTATATTTTAATTAATTAAAACCATATCATTATGGTGCCATAAAAAAGCTGAATCATATTCAAAATATACATCTTAAATTTTAGAAACATATTCAAACTAATATATTATATATATATGATTATGACATATATGTGTATATATATATATGATTTCTTAAGAGAAATGTGTTTAATGGTAAAGCTCAGCACACTTTACACTAACACTAGGCATGACCAAGAGCTAAAGCAGCAGATATATATGAGAAACTTCCACAGAGCCTCACAAAATAAAGAGATGAGCAAGACAACCAAACAGAAAAGCCCTGTGGCCTCAGCCAGGGCAAAGCCTAGAATGGCATAGAAGAGCTGTATTTGAGAGACAGGTTCCTGGCATAACCAAGCATTAAGCTGTCAAACACTGTTCTAATTCTTGCCTCTGAACCAGACACACCAGCTGTGGTATCTCCAGTAGCAATAAGCTTGGCTGCTGGGTCAGTGACTTGGGCGACAATGCTGGTATGGAACTCCTATGGGGAGCTGCTATAGCAAGGCTGTTCAGATGGGCTCTCTGGCCTACTTGGAAGGAGGCAGACAAAGGATTGATAGAAACCAGGCACAACAGATCAGAGCCAGAGGAACAGTGTCCTAGTGGTCTGCACTTTTTCAGTCTACCAGCTTTGAGCTCTTGGCCTCACTGCTCAGCTCTCCTACCCATGTGTCCAGATGTCCCCATCTCTTATACTAGAGGGTTATTATTATTAACAGAGTCGCTCTGAACAATAAGGCTGTTCTACATGTAAACCTACACAGGAGAAATTTATTAAACTTTGAACAAATTTATTACATTTAATATCCAATTCTGCAAAGTCTCAGTCACACTATTTTACATACAAATGTAAAAGTTTTTTTTTTGTTTTTTTTTTAATCTTACCTTGCTTAAACATACCACCAATAGTAGCACTTTTAGAAGATGTCAAATTACGGATCTTTTCACAAGCTAGTGAGATGGAGAATCGAGTTTTGCTTTGCCATTCCTTCATGAATGTTTGAAAGAGAGTTTGGTCACTTGCTACATCAATTATGGCCAAACTTTCAGGACTGCATGAGGCTAGAGTTAACTGTGATCCATTCTGCAGTAACTGCGGTGAAAAACTTGTGTCTCTAATAGAACTGTTATCTTTAAAACCATTTCTACTCTCTGGATGTAAATCATGGTTTTTATTATTGGAAGGTGAGCCAAATGAAGAACTCTCACCAAGTTTAAAACCATTACTAATTTTCTTAAGTTTCACAGATGTTCCAAGAATATCTGGAAATGCCAACTTAGAATCAGAAGGAATAGGCGTAGGAGGAATGAGTCCATTATCTTGAACTATACAGTTTTCTTTACAAGGCAAGAGGGAGGTTTCACCATGAATGACATCGTTCTGTAGTGCCTCAATATTGCCTCTTATTACAATTTTAGGGGAAAATGGAATTCCTTGTACTTGATTTGGCTCCGTATTTGAAATCACTTCTTGTCTGTCATTTACCTCTGCATTTTCTCCATTCAAACCAGGCAAGTCTGTAGCAGTTAATTTTGGCTTTTCGTTTTCTAGAGGACTAGACACTTGGTCTAAAATCCTTTGCAGTCCTGGACTTAAATCAAATGATGCTCCTGACCACAGAAATGAATTATCTTGCCTTGTGCCACTTAACTTGGATTTTTGAGACCTTTTATCTTTATCTCCTCCAATTACTTCTCTCTGCGAATAATCATTACCTACAGTCACTGGATCACTTAGTTTCAGTATTTTTAGAGATTCTGCAGTATTATGTTTCTCTTGGACAGGAACTATGTCTACATTGTCCAAAGCTGCAACCATCTGGACAGAATCGATTTCTGAAAATATAATAGACTCATCACTGAAACAAGACAATGGCTGCTGATTATCTTGATTGTCATTCATATCTGGTTTTTTAATTATGCCCTCTGGTTGCAGACACAGAGAATCATTGAAATGGACTGATGTTATTTCAGAAAGAAGGTGTTCTTTTTCTTGTCCATCATGTTGTTGTTCTTTTACAAGGTAGTCTTCACTGAAACTGTCAAACAGTAAACTACCACTCAAATTCAAACTTGTTTCAGGAACTGGCAGACACTCTACTTCTCTATCAGCAGGAGTTCTCTTTTGAGGAACCACAGGTATAACTGGCTTCATAGCTTCTTGTGTTTGATAACCTTGAAGAAAACTATTTAATTGGGAGTCAGTAACAGAAAGTTCACTGCCTTTAAAACAGGGGCCATTTTCCCCTACTAGTATTGGAGAATAAAAAACTGGCCTTTCTGGAGTCAGGGTATCAACTTCATGTGAATCAGTGCTTTGCTTCACAACATCTACAGTCTTATGTTTCAAATGATTTGTCATTTCTAATGAATGCTGTTCACCTGGAAAAGCAACATGAGTCTCTTTCTGAAAGGAGCTCATTGAGCTCTGTTTGTCTAGGTTCTTCTGAATCATCCCTGTTGCCAGGCTGGTATCCTTGGGTCCTTCTTGGTTGGCATTTTCAGTTGCTATCTGCTGAATTATTTTCTCTGACTGAGTATCCAGGTAGAAACTATCTTCAAGATCACAGAGATCTAAAACTAAGTCAGAAACATGATTATTTTTAGTTTTGTCTGCTGCATAAGCATCTGTTTTTCCTTGTACTCTAGGAGTATTTAGAATATTCTCAGGCTGGCCTCCTAATTTACCAAGTGCTCCACTTTGTAGATGTACTTCACTGGGTATCTCAGTGCTGCTTATGATATCTCCTGATACCTTAAGATTACTTGATTTATTTTCCTCAGCATTAAACTTTATACTTTCACACTTCATAATAACATTTGAGTCTCTATTGATATAACTGCTGTCTGTCTCAAAAGGTATTTGTTTTGCTACTGCTGTATTCAGTTTGGTGTGAGTGTTTGTCTTTTTATTAAACTGCTTTTCCAGGCACTGGTTAATGGGATGGGTGTCATGTTGTTTCACATAAACATTCTGGATTTTTGAGTCATTTTGTATCACTTTATTTTTTTTTTCTGATTCAACAGCTAATTCTCTTCCATTTTCACTGATCACACTAGTGGCTTGAATTACATGTTTACTTTGAGATCCTGTGATAAAGTGTTCCCCAAGAACATCATTAGGTATTTTACTGTTCCTTGAACAACTTTGTTCTGTTTGTGATGCAAATGGTATTATGTTATATCTTCTCTCAGCACAGAAAGATACGTTTTTAGCAAATGGCTCTGGACTTCTAAATTCCATACTCGTCTCATCTAAAGTAAAAGAGTCTTCACAATGAATAGAAGTAGACATAGTCCGTTCTTGCAAATTGATTCTACGCATCTTTGTGTCTTTCACAGGGCTACTGTGTCTGGATTGTTTTCGATGCTTACCACGTTTCCAAGATTGAGAGACTGTACTCACCTTTTCTGAACTAAAACTTAAAGCTTCTCTTTTTGTTTTCCCTGATGAGAGAGTCCGAACAACTTTCAAAGTGCTTACTTTCCCCTCATTCAGGGAAGTTCCTAGCTTTCCTTTTTTAATACTCAAAGAAGCCTGTTTTTTTGCTCTGGAAATGGAATGATGACACTCTTGATGCCCATCCTGAAATTTATAATAAAAGGAATCTGTATGCTCTCTATTTTTATCTAAATCTTGCATGGTATCTGGTAAGTGATTAACAGAATCACTAAATATTGTATCACTTTTTTTCTTTGATGTTAATCTTTTATAAGAACTCTTAGTTTGAGGTATAAATTTGTGTTCTTTCACTTCTGACTCACTGCTGGTCAATGAGTGTGTATCAGAATTTAGAAAGGAATGTAGATTCCATTGCACTCCCATTTCAACTAAGTCCTGCTGCAGAATCATTCTGGCTTCTTCTACTATAAGGGTTGCTGCTTCCCTTTCACTTAAACCTCTTCTGCCAGTCACCCAAATAGTTCGCATATTTCGACGTTCTTCAACTGCTTCCTCTTCCTCATCCACTGCCTTTCGAGTACTATACAAGAGACAGGAAATGAAATTAATTAATGCATTGACTTATTCATTAATACAAGTATTTACTAAGCATCAATCTGAGCTTTTCTAGGAACTGAATAAATAGCACAGATCAAGAGGAAAGTATATCGACTTTCAAAGAGCTTATAATCTAAAAATAAAAAACAATAAAACATTAAAACACATATTGTGTTAACTGTTGATAGATAACAGTTGTGTAAAAAAAAAAGTGAAGCACAGTAAGATATGAGTGGCTCTGCAATTTTTAAATAGCATCATCAGGGAAGGCCTCACTAAGACAGAATCCTTAAATGGAAAACTGGAGTTTATCGACAGAATGTGAAACAGAGCTCAGAGTAACTAAAAGAGATACAAAATGAAGCAAGATAATTCAGAACTGAGAGATACAGAGGAGAACCAAAAATTTTTCATATAAATTCTGCCCAAATATCTAGCTGACCTCGAAACTATGCAAGTGTGTGCAGACTCCAAGCAGCCAGGTAAAAGTCTATAGAACTGAACAGAAATTTGAGCTATTGCCTAGAGAAGTTTGAGTTCAGCCAAGCTAACTGACTGATAAAATATCAGTGCTCTTCATAGTAAAATAATAGATTCTATACCCTGAATAGTCAAACATATATGTAACCGAAATATCACAAAGAGAAAATGAACAGGATGAGGGAAATTTAATTTTCCATAAAAACTATGGAAGCCAAGAAACTTCTATTTCTAGTGAAGAAAGGAGAACAGGGACCAATTTAGCATCTCATCCACAATTAAAAAATTGAGGCTAGGCCATAAAAGACACTTGCACCTTCCATTTTGCTCTCTCTTGGGTCAATCACTCTGAGGGAAGCCAACCATCAGGGCATAAGGGTGTCACGAAGCTCTATGGAGAAGCTCATGCGTAGAATTGAACACCAAATTGCCAGCATGTGTCTGAGTTATCTTAAAAGCAGATCTAAGTCAATCCTTCAGATGACTACAACCCTATGAGAAACTCAAACCAGAGCTACGAGGAAAGTTGCTCCCAAATTCATGACTTGCAGAAACTCTGAGATAATATATAACACTAGTTGCTTTTAAGACACTAACTTAAGTACTTTGTTCCAAAGAAATAGTTAAAACACCTAGTAAAACTAACAAAGATATGGAAAATAAACCTAAAGGTCTACATATCTGGAAGGGCAAAAGAATCATACTCCCATCAGAAATCTCAAAAACAGCATACAAAGCAAAGAGATAGCATTTTCAAAAAACCCAATTAAAGAAAGTATAGGCCATCCAACCAAGATGTGCTTCAAATATTAAGGTTATGGAAAAACAATTTTAGACATATAAGAACTTGGAGAATTCTATATTATATAAGCCCTCCTCATGAAATCTAAATCTACTAGAGAATAAGTTTCATCTGTTCAAAGAGAGGGAGGAACACCTCAGCAGTACAATGGTAAAAATCTGAGTAACTAAAAAAGTAGATTATATTAATCTTCCATTCCTACCCCTATAAGGAAACAAAGGTGGAAAACTAATGTACAAAATTTATATATTGAGATAGGTAGAAATAATGCACTTTGAAAATGGAAGGAAAAGGTAGAGGGTAAAAGAAAGCTAAAGTAAGTTCAATGTCAGTGACTGTTAAGGCAATAGCTAGGAATTATGGAATACAATTAAAATCTTAACAAACCAGATAATAAAAGGTACCAATAAAACAAAAACATAAACTTTTCTAAATTTAAAAATAAAGTACCAAAGAGTACCCTTAAAGAAATATAACAAACATTACACAATACATAATTATAAAATAATTTCAGAGAATTTACACCAGACATATTATTTGTATCAATCAATGTGAGCAGAATTAATCTTTTTATCTATTTAAAAGATCTTCAAATGATCATTTGATATTTTTAATTATTAAAAAATTAAAATGAGGAATTACATTATAAATTTTCAAGCACACACACACAAAAACAGATTTTCAATCTGTATCAGAAAGCAAAACAATACTACAACTTAATGTGGTACACAAAAAGCACATCTAAAACAAAGCAATTCAAGAAGGCTAAAAATAAAGGGATGGGAAAAGGAATTTCCAGGCTAAGGGAAACAAGAAGAAAGCAGTGAGGGGCACTCCAAGCAGGGTATAATTTAAGGCTCAAAACCAAAAGCACAATAAAGATAACTATCTATCAGTCATATTTACTATGAATATTTACACTCTAAATAACAAGCATCAGCAAACACTGTAAGAGACACAAGAAGACAAAGAGAGAACTACACTAACAACTGGTAGACTTTAATAAATAATTCAAAGACACATGAAGTACTGGCATTGGGGAATGAATAAGACATAATTAACATAATAAGGTTCAGTTCAGTCGCTCAGTCATGTCTGACTCTTTGCAACCCCATGAATCACAGCACGCCAGGCTTCCCTGTCCATCACCAACTTCCACAGTTCACTCAGACTCACGTCCATCGAGTCGGTGATGCCATCCAGCCATCTCGTCCTCTGTCGTCCTCTTCTCCTCCTGCCCCCAATCCCTCCTAGCATCAGAGTCTTTTCCAATGAGTCAACTCTTCGCATGAGGTGGCCAAAGTATTGGAGTTTCAGCTTTAGCATCATTCCTTCCAAAGAAATCCCAGGGCTGATCTTCAGAATCGACTGGTTGGATCTCCTTGCAGTCCAAGGGACTCTCAAGAGTCTTCTCCAACACCACAGTTCAAAAGCATCAATTCTTTGGTGCTCAGCTTTCTTCACAGTCCAACTCTCACATCCATACATGACCACTGGGAAAACCATAGCCTTGGCTAGACGGACCTTGGTTGGCAAAGTAATGTCTCCGCCTTTGAATATACTATCTAGGTTGGTCATAACTTTCCTTCCAAGGAGTAAGCGTCTTTTAATTTCATGGCTGCAATCACCATCTGCAGTGATTTTGGAGCCCCAAAAATAAAGTCTGACACTGTTTCCACTGTTTCCCCATCTATTTCCCATGAAGTGATGGGACCAGATGCCATGATCTTCGTTTTCTGAATGTTGAAGCTTTAAGCTAACTTGTTCACTCTTCTCTTTCACTTTCATCAAGAGGCTGTTTTAGTTCCTCTTCACTTTCTGCCAGAAGGGTGATGTCATCTGCATATCTGAGGTGATTGATATTTCTCCCAGCAATCTTGATTCCAGCTTGTGCTTCTTCCAGTCCAGCGTTTCTCATGATGTACTCTGCATATAAGTTAAATAAGCAGGGTGACAATATACAGCCTTGATGTACTCCTTTTCCTATTTGGAACCAGTCTGTTGTTCCATGTCCAGTTCTAACTGTTGCTTCCTGACCTGCATACAGGTTTCTCAAGAGGCAGGTTAGGTGGTCTGGTATTCCCATCTCTCTCAGAATTTTCCACAGTTTATTGTGATCCACACAGTCAAAGACTTTGGCATAGTCAATAAAGCAGAAATAGATGTTTTTCTGGAACTCTCTACCTTTTTCCATGATCCAGGGGATGCTGGCAATTTGATCTCTGGTTCCTCTGCCCTTTCTAAAACCAGCTTGAACATCTGGAAGTTCACAGTTCACGTATTGCTGAAGCCTGATTTGGAGAATTTTGAGCATTACTTTACTAGCGTGTGAGATGAGTGCAACTGTGCAGTAGTTTAGCCTGCTTTAATTAGAATCAGCTCAGTCTTTGTTTTTATGACTTGATGTTTTTGAAAAGTACAGGCCACATACTTTGTCGAGTGTCTTCCAATTAAGGTTTGCCAGATGTTTCCCTACAGTTAAATTCAAGGTAGACATTTCTGATAAGAATATTTCAGGAATAATGTTGTGTGTTTTTCAGTGTGTCCCATGAGGAGGCAGATAATATTGATCTGTCCTATTATTACATGTCACTAATTTTGATCAATGATGATTTGGGGCTTTCAGAAGAGGCACTGTCATGGCAATAATGGCCTTAACATAATGAAGAGATTTCAAAATGTGTTTACAACTTTTTTCTGATTAAATTTTTAAAAATATGCACTGCTTTCAGATGACTTCCTGAAAGGGTTAAGCATGATATTTGGTATGTTGTTACCATAGAGATATGCCCACAGACAAATTTTTTCACCTCAGGTCTTTTATTACATATTTCTAAGCAAGTATAAATGTATTCAAAGATTCTGTGAAAATCACAGGCTCCAGGGGAGATCAACACCTTTATAAGTAGGTTTTAAAGCATACTCTATGTAGGTTTTAGCCAGAGGCACACCCATAGTGACAAAATGGCACACCAGTGGATCTTCCAATCTGGGGAAGAACATAGCCCTGCCCCCACTAGGCACTGTCCAAGTGGAGACTCCACAGTGGGCCTCCCACTGCAACAGTCCGCTCCTCAGGTTGAACATGCTCAGGACTCCAGGCAATTTCATCCTTCAAAATCTAGGCAGAGGCAGCTATACCACTATAACTGGTTGCAGTGCATGCTGCACCAGGGCCAGTTTGCAAGAACCAAACCTGCATTGCTGCCAGATACACAGAATAAAGCCCATGATGTGAGGTGGCACTGGGCAGTGAGACCTTTCCTTTGATTATGCCCCCCCATCCCTTCCCACATGTTATAAGTTTCAGAGCCTGTGTCAAGGTTCTTAAATGGGAGCATCTGCACTTAAAATGAGTGGGAGGAAGGAAGCACTGAACTGGAAATGAGATTAAGGCTCTAATTTAGAACAAATGTTTAAAACCTAAAATAAAACTGTTAACACTTGAAAGTGCCTAAAGAGCTATAGGATCTGGCTGAGATTCCATAAAACAGAGAGTTCAAAGAATAGTGGTTGAGAAAATAACCTATTCCTTGATAATATCCTGAGACCAGCCCATTCAATGAATTAGTTTTAAACACACACATATACACACATATATGTCAAAGAGTCCTCTTCTCATAAACTGGTTTCGAGGGACTAGGGTTCCAAAGAATATTCAAGAAGAATAAATATTAAAGTATTCTTGCCTGAAGGAAAGTCTAAAATGAGTCCTGGATATATACTGAGAACTAAAATCCATCAAAGCAGAAAGCATTGGTAACAGCTTTACTCAGTCTTTCTAGGAGAAAGTTATGATACTTTTAAAAGTGCCTTTAAAGTCATAAAATAGGGGGGCGGTCCTAAGATGGCAGAGGAATAGGACAGGGAGACCACTTTCTCCCCCACAAATTGATCGAAAGAACATTTGAACCCTGAGTAAATTCCACAAAACAACTTCTGAATGCTGGCAGAGGACATCAGGCACCCAGACAGGCAGCCCATTGTCTTCAAAAGGAGGTAGGAAAAAATATAAAAGATAAAAGAGTGACAAAAGAGGTAGGGACGGAGATCCGTCACGGGAAAGGAGTTAAGAGAGAAGTTTCCAAACACCAAGAAACACTCTCACTGGTGAGTCTGTGGCAAGCCTTGGAACCCCAGAGGCCAACATAACCGGGAGGAAAAATAAATAATTAAAACCCACAGATTACGTGCATAACAGCAACTCCCAGCAGAGAAGCAGTGCAGAAGCTCACATCCGCCACTAGCAACCTGGGGCCAGACAGGGAGGCGTGGGCTGCATTGCTTAGCGTAAGGATGGTGCCTGAATGCCCTGAGGGCAATCTGAGGGAACTAACTTGAGATAGCAACCCAGACTGTGGGATAGCTATCCCGTGAAAAGCCATAACCTAAGACACCGCCAGGCCGGCTCCCTGGCTGTGGACCAGCCCATCCTCCATTAAAGATAGACAGGGAAGGGCAGCCAGAGCCAGAAGGGGGCAATCATGGCCCCAGAGAGAAATCCTCTACCAAACTGCAAGCAGGCTTCACTGCTAACCAAGACTTCTTGGGATTCTGGACGGTCGACATCCACCGAGAGGGTTGGAGTCAGATATCAGCTCAGCTCCCCAGAAGAGAGACACAGCACACCTGAGAAGGCGTGCCAGTTGTATACCCAGAAAACCGAGCAGCAGGGAAGGGGGAGGTGATAAGTCACAGCTCCCACTTGGGGGTGACTGCACTCACCAAGCACCTGCTCACCTGAGCTGCTTAGACCTAGGAAGAGCACAAAACGCAGGCCCAACTGAGTCTGCACCTTTGCAGAGTACCCGAGAACCTGAACATGAGCGGCTTAGGCCTGAGAAGTGCATATAAGTCAGGGCCCACCTCAGACAGTTCCCAGCAAAGCAACCTAGAGCCTACGCAGCGTAGACTGGGAAAGCATACACGCCATAAGCGGGGGCAAATCCAGTGTGGCCAAGACACTGAGAGCACACACCAGTAAAAGAAGAAAGAAGAAAATACTTAAGAATTTATCTACCTAAAGAAACAAAAGACCTATATATAGAAAACTATAAAACACTGATGAAAGAAATCAAAGAGGACACAAATAGATGTTCATGGATCAGAAGAATCAATATAGTGAAAACGAGTATGCTATCCAAAGCAATCTATAGATTCAATGTAATCCTTATCAAGCAATCTATAGATTCAGTGCAATCCTTATCAAGCTACCAAAGGTTATTTTTCACAGAGATAGAACAAATAATTTCACAACTTGTATGGAAATACAAAAAAACCTCGAATAGCCAAAGCAATGTTGAGAAAGAAGAATGGAACTGAAGGAACCAACCTACCTGACTTCAGGCTCTACTACAAAGTCACAGTCATCAAGACAGTATAGTACTGGCACAAAGACAGAAATATAGATCAATGGAACAAAATAGAAAGCCCAGAGATAAATCCACACACCTATGGACATCTTACCTTTGACAAAGGAGGCAAAAATAAACAGCAGAGAAAAGAATCTCTTTAACAAGCGGTGCTGGGAAAACTGGTCAACCACTTGTAAAAGATGGAAATTAGAACACTTTCTAACACCATACACAAAAATAAACTCAAAATGGACTAAAATTCTAAATGTAAGACCAGAAACTACAAAACTCCTAGAGGAAAACATAGGCAAAACACTCTCTGACATAAATCACAGCAGGATCCTCTATGACCCACCTCCCAGAATAATGGAAATAAAAGCAAAAATAAACAAATGGGACCTAATTAAAATTAAAAGCTTCTGCACAACAAGGAAACTATAAGCAAGGTGAAAAGACAGCCTTCAGAGTGGGAAAAAATAATAGCAAACGAAGCAACTGACAAAGAATTAATCTCAAAAATGTACAAGCAACTCCTGCAGCTCAATTCCAGAAAATAAACAACCCAATCAAAAACTGGGCCAAAGAACTAGACAGACATTTCTCCAAAGAAGACATACAGATGGCTAACAAACACATGAAAAGATGCTCAACATCACTCATTATTAGAGAAATGCAAATCAAAACCACAATGAGGTACCATTTCACGCCAGTCAGAATGGCTGCCATCCAAAAGTCTACAAGCAATAAATGCTGAAGAGGGTGGAGAAAAGGGAACCCTCTTACACTGTTGGTGGGAATGCAAACTAGTACAGCCACTATGGAGAACAGTGTGGAGATTCCTTAAAAAACTGGAAATAGAACTGCCATATGACCCAGCAATCCCACTGCTGGGCATACACACCGAGGAAACCAGAAATGAAAGATACATGTGTACCCCAATGTTCATCGCAGCACTGTTTATAATAGCCAGGACTTGGAAGCAACCTAGATGCCCATCAGCAGATGAATGTATAAGAAAGCTGTGGTACATATACACAATGGAGTATTATTACTCATCCATTAAAAAGAAAACTTTTGAATTCTAAGTTCTAATTCTAATTCTCAGTTCTAATGAGGTGGATGAAACTGGAGCCTATTATACAGAGTGAAGTAAGCCAGAAAGAAAAACACCAAGACAATATACTAACGCATATACATGGAATTTAGAAAAACGGTAATGATAACCCTGTATGCGAGACAGCAAAAGAGACACAGATGTATAGAACAGTTTTTTGGACTCTGTGGGAGAGGGCAAGGGTGGGATGATTGGGAGAATGGCATTGAAACATGTATATTATCATATGTGAAACGAATTGCCAGTCCAGGTTCGATGCATGATACAGGGTGCTCAAAGCGGGTGCACTGGGATGACCCAGAGGGATGGGATGGGGAGGGAGGTGGGATGGTAGTTCAGGATGGGGAACACATGTACACCCGTGGCAGATTCATGTCAATGTATGGCAAAACCAATACAATACTGTAAAGTAATTAGCCTCCAATTAAAATAAATAAATTAATATTTTTTAAAAGTCATAAAATATATTTTAAATATATATACACAAAAAAGTAATTCTCGAGGGGGTGAAAGTAGCCAGATTTTTTTTCACTTATATCAAATATGGCATGATATCATCTAAGAGAAAAATATCTTAACAAATTATCTACTACTTACAAATTAGCCTGTTTCATTTAATAACCTATGTAGACGAGGGGATTTTCTTACCTTTTAAAAGGTGCAGCATTTTTCAGAACACTTTCCACCTCAGCAACATCTGCTCTAGCAAGATCGGCCACAGTAAGAAAACCAGATGCATAGAGGAATCTGGCCCGCTGTGCATTAAGTAATGACACCCGGACCAGGTCACACAGCTCCCTTTGGATGCCAAATGTAAGACGCTTCTGAAATTGGGAAAGCAGTAGTTCCATGTTGTGCCAGCCCAGGCGGTTGGAAAACACTGTAACCATCCCTAGAATATTCATGGAATAATTACTGAATTAAAAATTCTTTCTAGACCAATTCTCCATTTCTTGAGAGGTAGTTGCTTCACTCTTTTTTTTTCCCTATAGAACTATAAAGTTTAACAGGCCCAAAGTGTAAATTAATAGTAGAGCAGACCTATATTAAGGGCCTAGCTAGTTGGCTAGACACATTAACTATTATCTTGTTTATTCTTAATCATAAATTTACATTCGAAAAAAATCGAGGCAGAGCACATAAAAACAAAACAAACATAAAGCCCTCATTAGTTCATTCCTCTCTTTCTCTCTCTCATTCTTCCTTATTTTAAGGAAGAAAGTACTCTGGTTTCCACCCAGAGAAAACAAGAGAACTAATTTAAATTGTCAAGTGCTAAGAGGACTATTTCCAAAGAATAAAGGTCCCACTGATACCTTCTTAAAAAATAAAGAAGTTGCCCAGCTTGATAGCTATACTCTCTTAAAATAAAGAGGCCAGAGCAGCTAAGCATCAAATCATTAAGAAAATCACCTTCCTATGAGAACATTAATTCTAGAGGTAATCTGAGATCTTTGTTGCCAGTGAGTTAAAGATAAGTTACTACCCTCTCTCAGCATCTTTCCCTCAGTACTCTTTCACATATGCACACACCTTCACAATCAAACTTATAAACACAGTCTCCAGTAGCCCAGGACTGCCTTCCTAATGACTGAAGGATTTCTTAGTAAAATCAGATCTAGAACTTCCCTTGTTTGCCTACCTTAGAAAAAATAAGCTTAATTTTATTAAGGAAGAACAGTATTTCCTTAGAGAAGAGATAATATTTAGAACAGTGAGATAGAAGTCCAGAAATCCCTCTTTATTTGCCATCCTCTACAATAACAAGTATTAATCAGTAACTTGAAAAAGGCAAGACAAGTGAAAACTATGTCTACTTCTTATTTCAAGACACCTCCCCCAGAAAAAGAAAAAGAAAAACAGAAAGAAGAGAGACGGTCAGCAGGTTGCTAACAGATAGAAAGGGACCAAGATACAGACACTCAGCTAGCTGCCAGTCTTCTACAGCAGGGTCACTGAGCCCAGAGGAGTCACTGTTGTAGGTGTTCTGATGATGACAGGAACTATACAAAATTATGGTTTGACATGATCGCATCACTTTTAAAGAAGCCTACAGTAAAATGGAATTTGAAAAAAAGTGATCTTAATTTGACCTCAAACCACAGAGTCCTAAATAAATGTGGGAATGCTTATTTAACTGACCTGCATAAACAGCAGCTGACTGCTGTAATGATTGAATTTGTCCACGATTGCATCCATATTTCTGATTAATTTCCTTCAAGGGAACTTCACTGATTAAATCTAATAGCACAAGACTGGTAAAAAACCTGGAAAGTAAATTACCAAAAGTACAGTGAGAGGTCACTTATGTTTACTATGAAAGTACAATATAGATGCTGAGAAACAAGAACGAACCAAAAAATGTTAAGAAAGAACCAAAAAAGTTAAGAAAGGGTTTACACCTCTGAGAAAAAGAGAAGATTCTTAATAGGATATAGTATTAGTGGACAAAGACCTCAATGTTTGTAAAAGTAAATTCTAACATATGTTGGCACTATAGCAAAAAACTAATATCTGTATAACAAAAAGATTTCTTCCACATTTCAATACTACTAACTAATTTTAAGAAATGAGATTTAGTTCAAGAAAGGTGATGGCACAAATATTTTTTTAAAGAACGCTTGATACACAATTAAAGCATCAAATCATGTTTCAACCGAAATTTGGTTATAAAAAAAACAAATCAATTGGCTTTTGATGTGAAAGGCAATTGTGCCACAAATCATCCAAGTATATTTGGATTTTATGTATTTGTATATAATCCTTAACAAATTTACACTTGAGTATGACGTAAATAATATGAAACTATTGCTTTAAGAAAAGCAATTTGATTGTATTTCAAAAAAGCTAAAGCCTATGTAATTTCTCCACCTGAAATCTTTCAAATGGCTCTTCTCTACTGGTAATGAATCAGAACTTCTAAGTGTAATACAAACCATATCCTCATACGAAGTTGGCAGTTCTGATTCACATCTTCTTTAAGGGAAGAAGTAATTAAATGTTCTACTTTTAAAAGTCTCAATATACAGTGGCTTCTTATAAGCTACAAAGAAACTGAAATATTAATAAATTTAGTAAATACAAGAAGTTGAAAATTTTACTATATTCAGTCAAAACTGGATCTGCTGCAAATACAATACTGTGTTGAAAACAGAATAGTCCAGGCTCCCTGATATTTACCTTTTATGAATGGCCATTTGTCGGTGCTGTCTCTCAGTTCTGGCTACTAAATTTCCTTTCACACAGCGAGCCAAGAACCCTTCTTCAACTCCTACTAGCTCTGCCACCCGCTTCATAGAAGCTGGCAACTTCTCCCATAAACAGAAAAATCGATACCAATCAATAGTAGTCCAATCCTCAAACACAGGTGTAACCTAAAGGAAGGAAACATCATTCATTACTTAAAATTACTGCATTACAAAAGGGACAAAATTGTGGATGTGAACTTCATATTAAAAACAAAAGCCTCAATATTTGGATTTCTAAACATGATAATGTCTCATTAATATGGAAACTTCATTTAATCACAAGCAACTCACAGATGAGAAAAATACTAAAAGCAGCCACCCAAAAAAAGGAATAAGAATACAGATATACAAGAATGTTTCTCTTTGTCATGGAATTAAGTTAGTATAAATTTTTATTTTATTTATTTATTTTTGCTCTAAATTTTTTAAGGTTTATTCAAGTAGTGTTTAAAAATATGGAAGGAAAGAGGAAAATCAGCATATGTAACATAGGCGACTGTTCTTACTAGGATAGTACAAAAAGTGTGAAAGTGAAATCGCTCAGTCATGTCCGATTCTTTGCGACCCCATGGACTGTAGCCTACCCGGCTCCTCAGTCTATGGAATTTTCCAGGCAAGAGTACTGGAGTGGGTTGCCATTTCCTTCTCCAGGGGATCTTCCCAACCCAGGGATTGAACCTGGGTCTCCCGCACTGCAAACAGACACTTTACCATACGAGCCACCAGGGAAGCACAATAAAAAGTGTAAGAGTATTTATTTGCTTCTTTGTTTTTAATTTCTTTACAGCTGCAGTTATTTTTTATTCCTCTAATGTTGTAGACAACATCTTTTCATTATGATAGTTTTAAAAGTATATAACATAATTAAATTTATTTCTTCCATTATAAATACTAAGAATAAAATATTATGATGTGATAATTTGTCTTTAATATGATGAAAACTTTGGCATAAAACTGCATATGCTAACCACTTGAGTAAATAATAGGAAAATAACTTCAAAAAATATATAGAAAAATTAATTAAAGAAGTTTAAATGTTATACACAAAAGTGTTTGCTAAATTCAAAAGAAACCAGTAAAAAGACAAGAGAACAAAGGAAGACATGAGACACATAGAAAATAAAGAGACAAAACATGGACAATGTAAATCCAACTACATCAACAGTAACATTAAATATGAGTGGGCTAAATAATCTATCAAAGATAGAGACTGACAGACTGGATTAAAAAAAGCAACACAGAATCCAACTATATGCTGTCTATAAGAGACACATTACAGATTCAAAAATACAAATAGGTCAAAAGTCATGTATGGGTGTGAGAGCTGCACCATAAAGAAGGCTGAGTGCCAAAGAATTGACACTTTTGAAATCTGGTGCTAGAGAATACTCTTCAGAGTCTCTGGGAGCTGAGATCAAACCAGTCAATCCTAAAGAAAATCAACCCTGAATGTTCACTGGGAGGACTGATGCTAAAGCAGAAGTTCCAATACTTTAACTACCTGATTCCAAGAGTCAACTCGTTGTAAAAGTTCCTAACGCTGAGAAAGATTGACGGCAAGAGGAGAAGGGGGTGACAGAGGATGAGATGGCTAGACGGCATCATCGACTCTCTGGACATGAGTTTGAGCAAGCTCCAAGAGATGAGGTCAGGGAAGTCTGACATGCTGCAGTCCATGGGGTCACAGAGTTGGACATGACTGAGAGACTGAACACCACCACCACCCATACAATGAATACTATTCTGCATTAAATAACTTAAGTATTGATACATGATAAAATATGGAAGAATCTTGAAAACATTATGCTAAGTGAAAGAAACCAGCTGTAAAAGATAACATATTATATAATTCTATATACTGAATAAGAACAGAATAGAAAGCCTACAGAAAAACAGAATGCACACTAATGGCTGCTCAGGGGTAGGGGAGAATGAGAAGGTTGAAAGAAAATGCAGAGTGACTTCTAATAAGTACAGGGTTTCTTTCTGGGGTGACGAAAATGTTATGCAATTAGATGCTAATGATTGCACAACTCTGTGAACATACTAAAAATTATTTATTTATACACATTAAATGATATACTATGTGAACTGTATTTCAACAAAGCTATTTTCAAAAAAACTCAAATTCTCTATGACAAAATTTTCAGAACACTCTTGAAAGCCCCAAAATAGACTCAAAGAAACATCTCTTTTCATGAATAAGACCAATCAAATAAAAAAGAAGGATGTCAATCAGTTTTCCCCCACGTTAATGTATAAATTTAACAATGTCAATGAAAATATCAAGTTAATTCTAAGCATTATACTAAAAGGTACACAAGCAAGAATAGGTATGAACATCAGAAAAGAAGAGTGAAACTAACCCTACTAGATTAATACAATAAACGCTTTTAATTAAAACAAAGGTAATAGTGTACATATTAGTAAAATTGGTCTATTGTCAGGTCAACAAATGAAATAAAAATATACCCAACAACAAATGGAAATTAGAAATATATCTAAATACAAATGCATACTAGAACATAAAAACTGGGGGGGGGGGGGGAGTTAAATGAAAGCAGAAGAAAAATTTTCAGTCATTGTGTATAAATCAAACCTTTTTAATAAATGAAGATGTGACTACAGATAGCCATTATAAAAAAAGATAAAATTGAAGAACCATATATTAGAATAAACTTTAAATGGAACAGAGCTCAAAAGAGAGACTAGAATCATATAATTATTTGAAGAAAATGTGACAGTATTTCTTTATAATCCCAGAGCGAGCAAATCATTTCTCACTGATTCTAAGGTTCAAAATTCAACTATATATTTTAAAATGCTATACAAAATACATAATAAACAAAATCAAAAGCTGAGTGGAAAACTAGGAGAAAAGTATTTATACCACAAAGAACTACTCTCTTAGTATATATAAAAGAACTGTTAAAACTAAAGAAAAAGACTAAAAATACAATAGAAAAATGTGCAAAAGACATGGACAATTCATAGAAAATAAAAGCATACTGCCTTAAACATACAGAAAAAAATGTTCAAATTTATCCATAATAAAAATGCAAATTAATAGTATACACAAAATAGAAAAGCTTAAAAAATATATAAAAGCTTGACAATATACCTTTTTTATGAGGTTGTAGAAAAATAACCACCTCATATAGCACTAGTAAAATTGGAAAATATACAAACTCCAGAGAGAGCAATTTTGCAAAAACCAAAATCACATGTCTTTACACTTTATTCAGCAATCATACTTCTTGGATTCTTTCCTAAAGATACACCTCCATCAAAACTACAATATTATGCACCAAAGTTATTCACTGCAGCATCATTTGCCATACCAGAATACTGGGAACAATTCAAATATTCCTCAGAGGAAGTGACTGAATAAACAATGGTATATCCACATACACAATAGAGTGATACAGATATAAAAAGAATAAGTCTTCATGAACTGATAAAGAGTGCTTTCCAAGATATACTGTTAAAGGGGAAAAACTGTTAAAGGCAGAAAGTAATGTATATAGCATGTGTGTGTGCTCAGTCACTCAGTCGTGTCCAACTCTTTGCGACCACATGGACTATAACCCACCAGGCTTCTCTGTCCATGGAATTTTCTAGGCAAGAACGCTGGAGTGGGTTGTCATTTTCTACTCCAAGGGATCTTCCCAATCTAGGGATCAAATCCAAGTCTCTTGCACCTCCCACACTGCCAGGCAGATTCTTTACCACTGTGCCTCCTGGCAAGCCTCTTGCATTAAATCTAATTTTCATGGAAGTAAACTGGAAGTCTAACCCTAGAGCTCATAATCATAACCCCTGTACAATAAATGAGACTTATTTTTAAGGCCATGCCAGATAACTGGTAAGACCAGCTTTGAGATTCTTCTTAGCCACATTCTCAGGCACAGAACTTTGAACATATGAAGTACACATGTGAAGTAGAAGTACATATGTTCACTAGAAGGGAGGAAAAAAATGACCCTGTCCAGACATTTCTCCTAGTGCTCGCCCCTATACAGTGTTTTTATTGAAATACATTTCTTGACAAGCCTTAATTCTTACAATAATTTCAGATTTACCCCCTACTCACTTGCTTATCAAAACACATATATTTGCTCCTTCACTCCTCCCAGCTTTATTGAGGTAACTGACAAATGAAATCAAATATATTTATTTAAAGGGTACAATAATATGGTTTGATATATGTATTCACAGTGAAACAAGTACCACAATCAGGTGATTAGCACATCTATTTCCTCACACAGTTACCACTGTGTGAGTGTATGGTGAGATTCTCTCTGTAAGCAAATACAAGTATACAATATAGTATGACTAGCTATAATCACTATGCTAGCTATAATCACTATGCTGTACATTAAATTCCCAGAGCTTATTCATCTTACACAGGCATACCTTGGGGATCCTGTAGGTTCATTCTAAAACATCGCAATAAAGCAATTATCACAATCAAGTGAGCCACACAAGTTTTTTGGTTTTCCAGTGCATATAAAAGTAGTCTCTTTAAGTATGCAATAGGATTATGTCTAATAAAATCCAAGCACACACTTTAATTTAAAAGTAATTCTTGGGATTTTCCTCATGGTATAGTGGATGGGAATCTGCCTTGCCAATTCAGGGAACAAAAGTTCAATCCCCAGTCGAGGAAGATTCAACATGCCAAAGAGCAGTGAGGCCCATGCATCACAACTACTGAGCCCATGCTGCAACTGCTGAAGCTTGCAGGCTCCATGGCCTGTGAGCCACGATTAATAAGCCCCTGTGCTGCAACTACTGGAGCCCGTGTGCCTAGAACCTGTGCTCCACAAGAGAAGCCACTGCAATGAGAAGCCTGTGCACACGACTAGAGAGTAGTCCCCACTCTCCACAACTAAGGAAAGCCCACACACAGCAACAAAGACCCAGTGCAACTAAAATACATAAATTATTATAAAAAATAATAATAATGCTGGGACTTCCCTGGTATTCCAGTGGTTAAAACTCTGCATCAATGCATGGGGCCCAGGTTCAATCCCTGGTCAGGGAACTAGATCCCATATGCCACAGCTAAGACCCAGCAAGGCCAAGTAAATATTTTTCAAAACAATAATGCTGTTAGGGAATTCTCTGGTAGTCCAGTGAAGTGACTTGGATGCCATGCTCTCATTGCTGAGGACTGGCATTTGGTCCCTGGCTGAAGACAAGCCAACAAAGTATGGCCAAAAATAAGTATATAAAAATTTTTAAATTAAAAAATAAAAACAATGCTGTTAGAAAAATGGCACCAAGAGACTTACTCAATGTAAGGTTACCACAAACCCTCAATTTATAAAAAAGAAATGCAGTATCTATAAAGCACAATAAAACAAAGCAACACACAATAAAATAAGGAAGTATGCCTGTAACTAAAAGATTGTACCTTTTGACCAACATCTCCCCATATCACCCACACCCCAGCCCCTGGCAAGTACCATTCCACTTTGCTTCTGAGTTCAACTTTTTCATATTCCACATGGGTGAAACTATACAAAGTATGTCTTTCTCTGTCTGGTTATTACATTTAGCACAATGCCCACCAGGTTAATCCATGTTGTCACAAATGGAAAGGTTTCCTCTTTTTTTTAATAGGTAAATGATGTTCCATTGTATACACAGCTTTAACTTTCTATTTTAAGCTGATAACTTTGATTCTATATAAAAACAGTATTTTTACTTCTCTATCCCCTCTCATTTAATGTAGTTAATATTATAATTTACATTTTATGTATTCATTAGCAAATTATAATTATTTATTTTCAATGTTTGTCTTTAACTTTTGTATAAATGATTTGCATATCACTATTATATTCTGAATTCTGAATCTGATTATAAATTTACCTTTACCAGTGAGTTATATACATGCATGTTTTATGTTGTTAAACAGCATCCTTTCATTTCAGCTTGAAGAACTTCCTTTAGCATTTCTTATAAATGCATGTCCGGGATGATGAATTTCTTCAGCTTTTGTCTGTCTGAGAAAATCTTTATCTTACCTTCATTTCGGAAAGACAGCATGCTAGGTATAGTATTCTTGGTTGGCAGTTTTCTTCTTTCAATATTTTGATACATCATACCAATCTCTGTGCAAAGTTTCTGCTGAGAAATCTGATAGCCTTATGAGGTTTGCTTGTACTTGACAACAGTCTTTTTTCCTGTTGCTTTCAAAATTCTCATCTTTGACTTTTGACAGTTTGATGTATCGAGATGAAGTCTTTGGGGGTTGTACCTGTTTGAGGTCCTCTTAGCTTCATGTCCCTATCTATCCCCATATTTGGGATATTTTTAGCCATTATTTCTTTAAATAGACTGTCATTTTCTCTCCCTCCTCCATCTTGGACTTCAATAATATATATGATGGTGTCCCATAAGTCTTGTGGGGTTTTTCACTCTCTATTTTCTAGCCAACCCCCCCAACACCCCTTCCTCTGGATGTGCAATTTCAAATGACCTATCTGAATTCACTGATTCTTTCTTCTGCTTTATCAAGTCTGCTTTTGAAGCTCTCTGTTGAATTTTACAGATCACTCACAGTATTCTTCAGCTCTAGGATTTCTGGGTTTTGGAGGCTTAGTGGGGTGGGGGCTTTTGTAAAACAGTTTCTATTTCTTTGCTGAACTTCTCATTCTGTTCATGTATTGACTTCTTAATTTTGTTCAGTCGTCTATTTGTGTTTTCTTCAAAGAAGTTAACTGAATTTCATTAAAAGAATTATTCTGAATTCTTGATCAGTCAGTTCATAGATCTCTTTTAGGTTTGGTTACTGAAGTTTTTATTAATTTATTTGATGATGGTGGTGGTGTCATGTTTCCCTTATTCTTCATTATTCTTGCATGTTGGTGTTGGTGTCTGTGCATTTGAGGAAGTGGTCACTTTTTCCAATCTTCATGTTTGCTTTGCCAGAGAAAAGATTTTCACTATTCAGGCTAGTCTGGGGAAAGAGCCAGCTGGTAGAATTCATAAGGGAACAGGCAGGGCCTCTGGTTGGGGGTGGGGGTGGGGGGAGGGTCACTGGTTCAGCTCTGCAGTCAAACAGGACTACTACCTGAGCTGCCTGGTCAGGTGAAACTGCTAGCCCGGTTACATGGATAGGCATGACCCATGGCTGTGCTCACACAGTCAGGCAGGTTGGCTAAGCCCTGAGGTTGGGTAGGGCTGCTCCTTGGGTTCTCTGGTCAAGCAGGAACAAACTGTACTCCTTGGTTAGTTGGTGCCATTAGCTGGATTCCTTGTTCAGGTATAGGCAGAGACTGTGCTCCACAGGTGGGTGGGCCCAAAGGATGAACTCTGTATTCATGCAGGATTCCAGGCTATATTCCAGAGTCAGGCTCCCTGGTCAGGCAAGGCTGCAGGCAAGCTCTGCAGCTGGCAGGGCTGCTGGCTTGGCTCCCTCTCTTTTCTTAATTAAAGTTTTTATTATAACTTTTTATTAAGAGCTCATAAATCACATTCTTAATCTGACTCTGTTACTACATCTTCCCTGTATGAATTCCCTCAAGCTAGTTTTTCATTCTTATGAAAAAAGAATAAAATTTTTTATTCCTATAAAAAATAAAAATTTGTAAGTATATACATTGAGAATTATGCACAGGCTAGGAATGCCAGTGGGGCAGAACTGCTCACCTTGCTTCCCAATCAAATGGGGACATCATTCAGATGCCACAGAGAATGGAATCATTTGATGGTCTTTCTGATTAAGAGAGAGATGCAGTATCACCACCATGATCCAAATACTGGTCACTGTAAGCCCCATCTGTTTCTTTGTTCCTAACTGACTGTTGGTGGTCTATCTAACCTTGCCAATTCCCCTAGGTTTCTCTGTGAGGTGAGACAGAAGTGACTTCCCAAGGAATGTTCCAGAATGCTGAGGAAACTGGATGCCAACCTTGACTCTCTTTTCCCCACTAGAGAAACCATGGATTCTCCAGTGAGGCACTGTGCTTGCTGGAAGGAGGGGCAACACAGCCAAAGTGAAACCACTGCTCTTAGCATTCTAATGTGGCTTCTCACAGTTTTGGCACTCTAAAAGAGTGTTTTAACCTCGCCACCAGGTTCTAGGATTTTTAGAAAGTGTTCTTGATTGTGAATAGTTGCTAATTCATATCTTTGATGAGGACTAGAGTCAGAGATCTCTTTTACAACCATCTTGCCTACATCACTCCCCACATCTACTCTTAATTGAAAAATTAAGTATTTCCAGTCAGGTTCTTGCCAGAGAATATGACCTCAAACTGTATTTTATCCAATTATTATAAAAAAAATCTTCATTTTAAGAAATAATATTTATAAAAGATTATCTAATTTAAACAAGCTTTTAAAATTCCTCATCGCACTTATTATAAATACTTTATAAAAAAATATAAGTCCCATAGTCTGATTTTTAGGACTACATTTCTCTTAGGCAATAAAATGCAATACTTCTTTTTTGTTTTTTATCTTATTAATATCAAGACTAACCAGCTTCACAAGCAATGTTGGGTACAACAATTGTACATGACTTACTGGTATTCTTGTTTATGTACCAATCTTTGCTTGAGTTTTACATTATGATCTTATCCTTAATTTCCAGATACCTCATTGCCCCTTGCTGTGTTCTTACAAATTGTATAATGTATGTTTTTAATAAATCATCTCAAATCCTTTTGAAAGAAAGCTAGAAAAAAAAGACAAGTAGGCAAGCAGATTTAAAAGGTCACTAGAACATTTAGCTTATTACTTTTCGTCTTACTTCGTCTTACTTACTACAATTCGTCTTACTTCATCTCTATTCCCACCAGTACTATCCTAGTCAAGGAAAGCAGACAATATATTCCCTTAGGGTATTTTTGATGTTCAGGATTTTTTATAGGTATTTCCTCCTCATTTTCACAAAGATAATAATGAAGAAAATAGAACTTACCAAATAAACAATATGCAGATCATTCTCTAAAACAAAGCCCTTCATTGCTCTTTGTAGGTCAGCAAAAATATCTAAAGTATCAACTGGAGAAAGTGAAGAAGAAAGAGTTGCCGAACCAAGGTGTGTTGGATGATACACATTTCCTGGTTTGGGAATGGGGGTGGGGAAAAAAAGGATCAAATGTTAAAAATAAAACAAAATATTGACTTTTAGCATTCTGTAATTAATCTTTCAGGCTCTGATCAATTTTACAAACAGAATCCAATGCATGGATATTTATCAGCAGGCTCCATGCTACTTGTCTGATGTTGCTGAACAGAGCACTGATTCACTTAAAATGAGTTGATAAGTCAATTTTCTTTTACTAAAACAGTCTTAGATACTCTAACTCACTAAAGATAAAAAAGGAAGTTGCAATTCAGAAGTCATATTTACCTTCTGTTCCATCACTAGCTTCAGTCATCTGGATGAATTCATTTTCTAGTAGCCACATTACACAGGCCTCAATTGCTCCAAGTTGAACAGAATCTTTATTTTTCTGAATTCCCTGCTTCCCTTCTTTCATACTTGCAGCCAAAAATGTGCAAGAAGCATAAGTCTGTATATCTTGTGATGTACTTGCCACTCCACCAACTATTATCTGAGAAAAGAAGTTTGAAATCTTCTGTAACTTTTTAATAAGACACAGGCCCTCATAAAATAAATTATTTTTTCTCTTAAAATGTTATCATCATCTTAACGCAGAGACTCTTTATTAACTCTTCCGTCATAATTCATTACAAAAATAGATAACACCTATTGACAACATGGAAAGTTTTCCTTAAAAGTAGATCCAGGGACTTCCTTGGTGGTCCAGTGGTTAAGAATCCACCTTGCAATGCAAGGAACATGGGTTCGATCCATGGTCAGGGAACTAGATCCCACATGCTCTGAAGCAACTAAGCCCACAACTAGACAGTCAGTGTGCCTCAACAAAAGATCCCATGTGCTGCTACTAAGACCCAAAGCAAACATATCAAATATATATATATATTTTTTTTTTTGAAGTAGATCCAACATGTTCTCACAAAGGAAATTAGGTGAATCATTATCTATCTAAAATGCAGGAACTAACAACACAATTAAATAATATACATATACATATATATACATATATATATAAAAATAGGTGGCGCTAGTAGTGAAGAATCTGCTTGTCAATGCAGGAGACGCAAGAGTCACAGGTTTGATCCCTAGGTCGGGAAGATCCCCTGGAGAAGGAAATGGCAACCCACTTCAGTACTCTTGCCTGGAAAATTTCATTGAGAGAGGAGCCGGGCAGGCTACAGTCCAGGGGGTCACAAAGAGTCAGACACAACTGAGCAACTAAGCACACACACATTATCTGTATGGAGGAACTAAGGTCCATTGTTTTCATCTTTTTTAAAAAATTCAGAAAATAATAAAGAACACCTAAAAAATAAACAGAACCATCTGTCATTTGGGTTTCAATCTGCTATTCTGAAGCAGATTTATATGGTACTAGCTGTATTAATCTCCAGGAAATAACTATAGAATAAAACAGATTCAGACTTGGGAAGGTTATAAATAATCTCATAAAGAAACAGAAAGCTAAGATTTTTAACACACTAAAGCTCTACCATTGTACTATATGAACAAAAAAGTGAATGGTAATTTAGTGAACTCCCTCTTACCTCCAGAATAGCTCTTATCATGCTTGAGGTTACTTCTTCTCCTTCTTGTCTTTGCAAACAGCTACGAACAGGTTTCAGAGATCCCTGAAGTAGAGTTATGCCTTGTGATTTCTCAGAGTTTTTACAAACTAAGATACTCTCACCTATAACAGAAAAAAAAACCATTCGCAAAATCCCAACACATCTCCATAAGATATCTGCTAGAGAGACTTTAAATTGTCTTACTTGTTTAAAAAGAGACAACAGATGACAGTGGCTGTTATAGAATTACCATTATAGAAATGTTTTTATATTCTGAATTTTGGATTGAAGGGGATCACAATATGCTATACCAAAATATGCCACTTTAGCATAAAGATTATTTTGACCTGAAGGCAACTGAGAAGCAGCAAACACAGAGCTCTCTGCCCTCTCCCTATTTCTTAGAAGCAGGATATAAACATTTCTGTGAATGTGTTCCCCTTCCTGCCTCTCATACCAGGAGAAAAATTCTTATCACTGGAGACAAAAATTCAGCACTGACACAGGTGTGCACAGACCTTACTATATAAAGCTTAACTTGCACTAATTTCCAGCACATACCTACCCTTCCACAATGTACCATGCCCTAGAAGCCCAAACCTCTTTTCTTTTGTTGAATCCCACTTCCACCTTCAACACCACCTTATCCCTCTAGGTTGTCCCAGAGCACCAGGTTTGAGCTCCTTGCGTCATACAGCAAATTCCCGCAGACTATGTATTTTACATATGGTGATGTATATGTCTCATCGCTACTCTCTCAATTCATCCCACCCTCTCCTTCCCCTACTGTGTCCACAAGTCTGTTCTCTATGTCTGCATTTCTATTGCTGCCCTGCAAACAGGTTCATCAATTTAGACCAAAATCTAGACCATTTTTCTAGATTCCATATATACATATTAATACACAACATTTTTTCTGTGACTTAACTTCAACTGGTATTGAAGGTTCAATCTGCACTGAAGGCTCTAGGTTCATTCACCTCATTAGAACTGACTCAAACGCATTCCTTTTACGGCTGAGTAATATTTCATTGTATACAAGTACCACAACTTCTTTATCCATTCATCTCTTGATAGACATCCAGGTTGCTTACATATCCTTGCTATTATAAATAGTGCTGCACTGAGCACTGGGGTACACGTCTTTTTTAATTATGACCAACCCCCTTTCCTTTGTCTTGTCACTTCTCTACAATTTATCAATCTCTGTTAAAAGGATACATAAACCCCCAGCATCTAACTGCTTCTTTGGTTTTTATTTCAATTGAGGATAACATGTATGTAAAAAATTAAACACTGACTCAAATATGTATGGCTTTTTTTCCTGTTACTCTGTAATTCGTGAGTTTAATTTGCAAGCACAAGGCATAGAACCTAAGAGGGTAAAAGTTTTTTTTTTCCTTCCATACAGTACTAACTATTATCATTGAATAATTAAGTATGTAATAGTAATAGATATTCTGAAAACTACAAAGGAAAATGTATGTACAAATTATTACTAGTTATGAAACTGCATACCATCTCCTGTGTCCCTGTCCTTTGAAATAAAAAGCTTTTGCTTTAGTCTTCCCAGGTGCTGCTAGTGGTAAAGAATCTGCCTGCCAACGCAGGAGACACAAGAGACACAGGTGCAATCCCTGGGTCAGAAGATCCCCTGGAGAAGGGAATGGCACCCCACTATAGTATTCTTGCCTGGAAAATTCCATGGATAGAGGAGCCTGGCAGGCTAGAGTCCATGGGGCCACAAAGAGGTGGACACAGCTGAGTACATAGGTCTTCAGTCTCTCAGGCCTCCCATGAGTCTCAAAAGGCTGGCTGAAGAGTTAACGATTAATAAACGTGAAGACATAGAAACAAAGAATAACTGTTGGACTGGAAAACTGCTAACAATTTAGAGTAATAAACCAGCTACAAAGCAGAGTCACTGAACTCTCAGTTCCTTGAAAGGTATAGATAAAAGGTCTGACACATATTCCTAAGCTGTTTTATAAGAAGCAGACTCCCAGATAAAAACTGCTGACTACAAGTAAATAGACCCCAACCAGATGAACCCAGAAAATTGGTGATGCTTGCAACTTCACCTTGATGCTAACCAGTCTGAAAACTGTGCACAAGCTGCTAATTCACCCTGAAGCCTCTTTCCTCACACTGACTTTAAAAAGCCCTTTGCCTGCACCAAGATACTAAGATTGTTTTTAAGGACACTAGTTCACATTCTTCTCCTTCACAGTTAGCTGGTTTCAAATAAGATCAGTTTCCTTGACTCACACCTTGTCACGTGACTTATTGGCCTATCGTGCAGTGAGTAGCCAAACCTAAGCTCCATTAACAGTTATACATGATGATAATACAAAATCAAAAATACTACTGGATACCTAAAAATCACAATATAAAACTAATTTAAATGCTTTAGGCTACTGAGACAGTCAAATGAACAAAAATATATCAAAGCACTTATTAATTAAAAACATATTCAAATATACAATTTATAAAAACATAAACACTTACTATAACAATTAAGACTAGAAAAAAACCTTTTTTCCCCAAATGAATTCAATAGTAGAGGAAAGGAAGCAGTTAGTAAGATGTTCAAGAGGTAAAATGAAGGCCACTCACATTACAGAACAATAAAAATAAAAGTAGTTTGTGGTAGACTATTCTAACCATCTAGGCAGAGAGAAAATATAGATGATGCTTTCCCAACACATTGCCAAACTGAGAATCAAGAAGGAAAAATGTAAGAACTATAAACTTGATAACCATCGGTTATTTATCCCAAATATAATTACAAAAAACATTCAGTTTAGTTCAGTTCAGTCACTCAGTCGTGTCCAACTCTTTGCAACCCCATGAATTGCAGCATGCCAGGCCTCCCTGTCCATCACCAACTCCCGGAGTTCACTCAAACTCATGTCCATCGAGTCAGTGATGCCATCCAGCCATCTCATCCTCTGTCATCCCCTTCTCCTCCTGCCCCCAATCCCTCCCAGCATCAGAGTCTTTTTCAATGAGTCAACTCTTCACATGAGGTGGCCAAAGTACTGGAGTTTCAGCTTTAGCATCATTCCTTCCAAAGAAATCCCAGGGCTGATCTCCTTCAGAATCAACTGGTTGGATCTCCTTGCAGTCCAAGGGACTCTCAAGAGTCTTCTCCAACACCACAGTTCAAAAGCATCAATTCTTCGGCGCTCAGCTTTCTTCACAGTCCAACTCTCAAATCCATACATGACTACCGGAAAAACCACAGCCTTGACTAGACGAACCTTTGTTGGCAAAGTAATGTCTCTGCTTTTGAATATGCTATCTAGGTTGGTCATAACTTTTCTTCCAAGGAGTAAGCGTCTTTTAATTTCATGGCTGCAGTTACCATCTGCAGTGATTTGGGAGCCCAAAAAATAAAGTCTGACACTGTTTCCACTGTTTCCCCATCTATTTCCCATGAAGTGATGGGACCAGACGCCATGATCTTCGTTTTCTGAATGTTGAGCTTTAAGCCAACTTTTTCACTCTCCTTTCACTTTCATCAAGAGGCTCTTTAGTTCTTCTTCACTTTCTGCCATTAAGGTGGTGTTATATGCATATCTGAGGTTATTGCTATTTATCCTAACAATCTTGATTCCACCTTGTGCTTCATTCAGCCCAGTGGTTCTCATGATGTACTCTGTAAATAAGTGAAATAAGCAGGGTGACAATATACAGCCTTGATGTATTCCTTCCCCAATTTGGATCCAGTCTGTTGTTCCACGTCCAGTTCTAACTGTTTTTTCTTGACCTGCATACAGATATCTCAGGAGGCAGGTCAGGTGGTCTGGCATTCCCACCTCTTTAAGAACTTTACACAGTTTATTGTGATCCACACAGTCAAAGGCTTTGGCATATAAAGCAGATGTTTTTCTGGAACTCTCTTGCTTTTTCGATGATCCAGCGGATGTTGGCAATTTGATCTCTGGTTCCTCTGCCTTTTCTAAATCCATCTTGAACATCTGGAAGCTCACGGTTCACATACTATTGAAGCCTGGCTTGAAGAATTTTGAGCATTAATTTGTTAGCGTGTGAGATGAGTGCAATTGTGCAGTAGTTTGAGCATTCTTTGGCATTGCCTTTCTTTGGGCTTGGAATGAAAATGGACCTTTTCCAGTCCTATGGCCACTGCTGAGTTTTCCAAATTTGCTGGCACATTGAGTGCAGCACTTTCACAGCATCATCTTTTAGGATTTGAAATAGTCCAACTGGAATTCCATCACCTCCACTAGCTTTGTTCATAGTGATGCTCCTAAAGCCAACTTTTCTTTGCATTCTAGGATGTCTGGCTCTAGGTGAGTGATCACACCATCATGATTATCTGGGTCATGAAGATCTTTTTTGTATAGTTCTGTGTACTCTTGCCACCTCTTCTTAAACTCTTCTGTTTCTGTTAGGTCCATACATTTCTGTCCTTTATTGTGCCCATCTTTGCATGGGAAGTGTTCCCTTGCTATCTCTAACTTCCTTGAAGAGATTTCTAGTCTTTCCAATTCTACTGTTTCCCTCTATTTTTTTGCATTGATCGCTAAGGAAGGCTTTCTTTTCTCTCCTTGCTATTCTTTGGAACTCTGCCATTCAAATGGGTTTATCTTTCCTTTTCTCCTTTGCCTTTCACTTCACTTCTTTTCTCAGCTATTTGTAAGGCCTCCTCAAATAACCATTTTGCCTTTTTGTACTTCTCTTTCTTGGGGATGGTCCTGATCACTGCCTCCTGTACAATGTCACAAACCTCCATCCATAGCTCTTCACGCACTCTATCAGATCTAATCCTTGGAATCTATTTGTCACTTCTACTGTATAACGTAAGGGATTTGATTTAGGTCAAATGTGCATATTTTGTAGCTAAAGTAAGACACAGAAGCAGGATAAACTTCTCTGATGACTATAGTAATAGAAATCAATGAGTCACAAGGCTTTTTTAATCAACAAACTGATTAAAAGACCAATTGCCCTCAGGGATTATAGATAGATAAATCATTTGCTACTAGGACTGAGACTGATAGTTCACCCTAATAGCCATTCTCTCATTCTTCCTTTGGGCTTCCCTGGTGGCTCAGACGGTAAAGTGTGCCTGCAATGCAGGAGACCCAGGTTTGATCCCTGGGTTGGGAAGATCCCCTAGAGAAGGATATGGCAACCCACTCCAGTACTCCTGCCTGGAAAATTCCATGGACAGAGGAGCCTTGTAAGCTACAGTCTATGGGGTCGCAAAGAGTAGAACACAACTGAGTGACTTCACTTCACTTCTTCATTCTTCCTTTAATAAAACCCCTAAATGTTAGCTGAACTGATGACCACTCAGCTAGATTATATTCATCAGCTTCTCTGTAGCTGGGGAATATAAACATGACTACGTTCTGGCCAATTGTATGTAAGAACAAATACTATGTGTAACTTCTGGGAAGTGCCCTTAAAGGGCAGGATGTGTCTGTTTATTTCCTCATCTCTCCATCCTAATGGCTAAAATGCAGACGTGATAACAGAGACCGCAGTATCCATCTTATACCACAAAATAGAAATGCTATTGCTTGAACATGGAAAAAACAAACTAAAAGAAAGTGTGACAGAGAACATTCCTCTCAAAGTTCTTAAATATTAGAAGACTCAACAATTAAGTCATACCCAGAATAATATAGCAGGCATGAATATTTGCTGCCGTCTTGATATTTAAACAACTCTTTTCCCTACTACTTAAGGAATTAAGTTTTATTTACACTGCTGGCAATATTATCACTACTTGCTGATAAAAAAAACTGAAAATGTGTTTTCAGAGTAGTACCAATTTAGAAAGAGAAAGAGGGTACATGAAGTTCCTATTTCAAAAGTGTGAGAGAGTACTTCCCAGTTCTCAGAATCCCTAGTTAAACTCTAATACCAGACACCTAAAAAGAATTAATAACCAAAAAAAAATCAATCCCTTCATTAGCACAAAATAGCAGATGGTACTGGAAATTAAAGGTCATCTTCCAGCTAATGTGATGCCATCTGATTAACATAATACTGAATCATTTCACTGTACATAACACAAAAGAAAACCTTCTAACGAAGATTTTTTTACATTACTAGAAAAACCAATAGTTGATGATATGAAGATTTTAAGTTATACTCTATATCCAAAAGGATGACCTTTAGTTTTGGATAACAAGAAATATAACATGATGAGAAATAGGTTGCTATTCAATTTCAAGTAGACTGACACTATCCTTCAGCAACACTATCATAAAATTCAAACTCACTTACCTACTGTGTCTACGCCTTTCCTGCCAGCACGACCAACCATCTGCTTATAAGTAAGAATATCTAGAAGTCTACCACTGAAAATTGGAGTGCGAATGATTACACGACGTGCAGGTAAATTCACACCAGATGACAGAGTAGAAGTTGCTGCCAAGACTCGAATCTGACCTTGACGGAAGGCTCCTTCAATGATATCTCTCTCCTCAAAAGTAAGACCTAAAAAAAAGAAATTATAATCGCATATATTTATAAACATATGAGGAAAACAGTACACTTGATCACTTACAAATTGATCTGAGAATCTAATACAACCTTGTAAAGATTTTTTTAAGCTACTGTTATGACTGTAAACAAAGAAGTAATCACAGTCTGCCAATCCTAGTACAGTTCTATCTCCTAGACCAGGGGCTGTCAAATTTATCTGTAAACATTTTAGATTTTTGCAGGATAGATGATCTCTGTTCCAACTACTCAACTCTGCCACTGTCACATGGAACAGCCGTAAAACAAATGGGTAAGACTGTATTCCAATAAAACTTTATTTACAAAAACAGCTGGATTTGACTAGCAGACTGTAGTTGGCTGAAACCTGCTCTAGAAAAGAACACCCTGAAGGTACAGACATGCTTTACTCAAGACAGTATCTGATGGTGTATCCAACACAGTGGTCCAGCACATTTATTTATGGCACATAAATAAATATCTGAAGGACAAATACATGAGTAAATGAAAAACAGAATATACACTTATCTTGCTTATTTTTTATTTTCATTTTTTTAAAAAGTCAAGAGAATTGGGGTTCTTAGTTTGTAAATTCAGAGAAGGCAATGGCAACCCACTCCAGTACTCTTGCCTGGAAAATCCCATGGATGAAGGCACCTGGTAGGCTGTAGTCCATGGGGTCGCTAAGAGTCGGAGATGACTGAGTGACTTCACTTTCACTTTTCACTTTCATGCACTGAAGAAGGAAATGGCAGCCCACTCCTGTGTTCTTGCCTGGAGAATCCCAGGGACGGCGGAGCCTGATGGGCTGCTGTCTATGGGGTCTCACAGAGTCGGACATGACTGAAGCGACTTAGCAGCAGCAGCAGTTTGTAAATTCAGTGGTGGGTCCACCAATATTCACTTTATTAGCATGCATTATAGTTTATATACAATGAAAATATTTTTATGTGTTTGTATGTAGATATATATTTTTTTATTTTTATATAGCATGATAAAATTTTTAAGTAAACTAAAAAGGTTAAGTTCCTAATCATAGAAACTATGTATTCTTAATCATATCCTTAGCACATATCAACATGGACAGATCACTCCCTAAAAGAAGTTATTTAACTCACTGACTGTCATGATCCTTGCAATTTTGACATCTAGGTATGAGGTTTTAAACATTTGTAACTATTTCAAAGTATAATATGACAAATTCTAAAATTAATTCGATTTTGATGTATTTGTAAGAATATTACAAATACCCCTAGATATAAAAGGAAATATTCAGAGTGGCATAAAATTAGGATAGCAAGTACCACTTCAACCTAAGTTCTAAGGAAACAAAGTATAGAAATATAATCACTTTAGAATTCACATCCCCAGTAGTACCAAAAAAGTTTGTATCTAGTACTTATATACCATACAGATAAGTAAATAATCCTGCAAGTGTTTTATTCCTGTTTAATCTTAATCCACAATGTTTTAAAAGGAAATTTAAGAGTATTATGTGTAGTTAATGAGAAATCAAATGCAAATCAAACATAAAAATAAAGACAATTTAAGTATTTTTGGAGGAGGCTTCATAATAACATATTAAATATATGGATACCTGCATGATGAAATGCTACTCCCCATGGCACAGTTTTTTGTAATACAGAGTCCAATCCTGAAGGTGAACGTTTTAACTGATCCATCACTTCTAGGAGGCCCTTTTGTTCCAGCATCACTGGTGGAAATTCAGATGATCTTACCAATCCTGTCACAAAAAAACTGTCAACACTGTTCACCTCCCCTTGGACCTCTTTTACTGCTATCTGCCTGAGTCATGACAGAAGGCAATGGTTCTGAAACTACTTATTAATCACCTGGATATATTTTTAAAATATTGATGTCTGGCTCTCTCCCCTAGATTCCATGATGTGACGCAACCTGGACATAAATCTCCCTAGGCAATTCTAATGTGCACCAAAGTTTAGGAAACACTGTTGGGTTCAGATCAAGCCCACAGGAGGAGATCAAAAGAACCAGATGAAAGGAGAAAATTACAAATACCATCACTCAGAGCCTAAAATAAATCCTTGCTCAATGTGTGCCCCCACCAAACCAGCAGTGTCAGAATCACATAGGAGCTTAGTTCTGTGTGACAGTTCTTCAAGCCTTTTTGGCACCAATGTGTTAGTTAATCATACATTACCCTCTGTTTTTTGCCTCTACGTTTAACTTCCCCCAGAAGATTTTTAGATGCAAGAACTATATTTTCTTTAAAAATAACTTAGACTTTGGATTTCTGAACTAGTAAACTTTCTCATAGAATATATCTTATATTTTATATATTTTTAAATCTTTTTGGTAAACTTCTAAAATTCTGAGGACCACAGATGGTTGCCAATTCTTTACTTCTCTAAAAACAATTTAAATTCTTTTAAAATTATCTTTGTTCCTTATTTAAAAAGAAAAGTAATTTTAACATAAAAAAATTAGTATGGATAATTTCAAAATTTAAACGTCATCTTTATGAAAAATGTGCTACCTTGTCTTTACTTTTCTGGTGAAAAGTTCATCACAGCCTGGACTCCAGTTCAAGTCCTAGGATTTGGAAACCACTGCTATAAATCATGAGAAGCTCATGCAAAGAAAATATAAATGTTTCTGGTCATTAAGGAATGTAAGTTATCATAGTTGCCACAAAAAAAATATAAGCTGGCATAGTAAGAAAGCATTGATTAAGAGAGAACTAAAAGAGATGTTATAATATTGGACCAAAGTCTACTAATAAAACTACATGCAAAGTTTACTAATTGAAGCTAGGCTTGAGATATCCATTACCTATCCTCAAGATGCCACCAGCATAACAAAGTCATAAAACATCCTAAAGTTCTGTAGCCAGAACTGTCCCTGTCTTCCCTGCACTTATCTTTGATCCCAAGGGCCCACAATCTAGTGTGGTGAGGGAACACTACTCACCCCAGAGTGAGTAAAAATATACACTAACGGTTATAGCAATACACATAGATCAATACTCAGCAATAAAAAAGAAATGAGTTGATAAAAGTAACAATCTGGATGAATCTTAAAAATATCATGCTGAGTGAAAGAAGCCAGACACAAAAGACACATACACATAATATGACTTCATTTACTATATGAAATTCTTAGAAAAGGCACAATTAATCTAGAGTGACAGAAAATATATGACTGGTTGCCTGAAGCTGGGGATAGAGGGAGGAGATAGAAAGCAAAAAAGAACATTTTGGAGTGACAGAAATGGTCTATGTGTTGATCACAGTGAGGAGTTCAACAGGTGAACACATTTGTTAAAATTCATTAAGTTCCACTTCAAGTGGGTGCATTTTATTCTAGACAAATTATACCTCAATAAAGTTGATTTTAAACTACATGTGTATAGTGTGTGTATGTATGCATGACTCTCTGCAGAGTAAAAGCTTAGAAATATAAAAAAGATATGACTACTTTCCCCAGACAAAAATGTGTGTACGTGAAGTCTCTTATACAATTTAGGGGGCTTTGAAGTCAACTTCTCAAAGCCCATGGATCCTAAATGAAGAACATTAGTATATACCCCTATAAATCCAATATACTGAAATTCTGAAGATTAGTTAGTCTGAAGGTGTATACATATTATCTATAAGGAGGATAAGGAGATGATTAGTCACAAAAACATACTTTTACAAAGAATCCATCCAGGTGGTGGCAATGATGAGAAGAACCATGCTTTGCTAATATAATTATTAACATTAATTTCAAGCAAATGTCCTAAGAATGGAGGCTTTCCTTTCATCACTTCCTTTCCTTTCCATCACTAACTTACCCTCAGCTTGATGGTGCAGACTGTAAAACTCACGGGCAATGATATCTGCCAGCTTCTCACACCATTTCTTCGATGGACAGAAAAGTAATACTGAATGGTTATCACGAATGGTCTCATAACATAAACTAACCACGTGATCCTCATCTCCCTAAAAAAGAAAGAGAAGTAGCCATTCCAGTGATACTTTCAAAACATTTTCACATCAGTTTAAAGTCATTCATTTTGCTTCAATGGCAAGGTTTTTCTACTCCAAAGCATGATAAAAATCAGTTACAAATTCAGTAATAAAACAAAGAAAATACAAAAAAGAGAAGAGAAAATAAACCTCTTTATGATGCAAGGTGAGTAGGGAATCTTTTATATTCATTCAACTAATATTTACTGACCTCCAACCCAAAGGTAACAGGGATATAACGGTGAGTAAAAGATAGCCAAGGTACTATCTTTAAGGAGTTTGGGTCTCAGTGGGGAAACAATAAAGTACTAAACAAACAAAAGTAAAATACAATCATAACATGTACTATCGAAGAGAATTTTGTGGTGTTTTGAAGCCTTACATTTAACGTAAATCTGAGCGATCTGGAAGAAAAAAAAAAGCCTCCCTGAGAAACTGATGAGATGTGAAGGAAAAACATTATCTTAATAAAAGGTAACTGAGGAACAGGGAACACATTTCAAACAGAACAAACAGCATTTGTAAACACTCCAGTGGTGACCAAAACTGGAAGGTCAGTGTGTATAACTAGATTAATTCATCAATACATTCACTCATTAAGTAATTATTTACTGGGTGCCATATATTATCATGGACTTCCCTGGTGGTTCAGATGGTAAAGCGTCTGCCTACAATGTGAGAGACCCGGGTTCAATCCCTGGGTTGGGAAGATCCCCTGGAAAAGGAAATGGCAATCCACTCCAGTATACTGCCTGGAAAATCCCATGGACAGAGGAGCCTGGAAGGCTACAGTCCATGGGGTCGCAAAGAGTTGGACACGACTGAGCAACTTCACTTCACTTCACTTCATACATTACCATGGGCTTTCCAGGTGGCACTAGTGGTAAAGAACCAGAATGCCAATGCAGGAGACGGAAGAAGCACAGGTTAGATCCCTGGATCAGGAAGATCGTCTGGAGAAGGGAATGACAACCCGCTCCACTATTCTTGCCTGGAGAATCCCATGATAGGGGAGCCTGGCAGGCTACAGTCCATGGGATCACACGAGAGTTAGACAATACTGAAGAAACTTAGCACGTACGTATATTATTCAAGGCCTTGGGATGGAGAATAAAGCAGAAAAAAAGCTCTGCCCTCAGAATGTGTCTACTCTAGTAGGAAGAAATAGATAAAAACAAAATAAGCAAAACACAAAATAGGCTCAAAGTGCAAAGGAGAGAATAAAACAGGGAAAAAAGAAACCAGGAATGAGAGAACATTTGAGAATGAGAAAGTGACATTTGAGTAAAGGTCCAAAGGTCAAAGAGTAAACCCTACTGATGCCTAGAGAGGAAAGTATTCCACATAAAGAGAATCTGAGGTGGGAGATTTCTTGGCATATTATACAGAATAGCACAGAGGCTATGGAGGAAGTAAAGAATATAGAAACTGAAGTCAGGGTAAAGGAGTGGGACATCATATATGGCTTGTAGGCTACTTTAAAGATGCTGGCATTCATTCCACATGAAATGGGAACCATCACAAATTTTTGAGAATGGTTAGATGCTCTGATGTTCATTTTAAATAGATGATTAGCTTTTGATTTAAGCATGGATCCAGTTAAGAGTTGAAACTGATTTAAACAGGGTGGAGGCAGAGACATGGTAATAGAAGAAGATTGACAGGAGAGTAAATGACTTTGTTTACTGATATATTTATTGAGGTAACCAAGGCACAGTCAAATGAAATTTGGGAGTACAGAGCAAAGCAACTAAGTACGATTCCATACCAAGCATGCAGAAGCTACAAATACACCTATGAGTGTACTAAAACACATGAATTTAGTCCTATTTCCAGTTCTAAACTTACCCTTAACTATTTCAGTATTCAGAGGCACAGATCTACATTAAAAATAGATGCCTCATACCAGATTCAGTCCTTTAACTTCAGGACTGAAGAATCAAGCCTAGAAAAATACTCTAAATTAAATGTTTTAAAGTGTATTTATCAACCACTTTCTAGATGCTAGGCAATTTTTAAAAATCAAATTTCATCCTTAAAACACTAAAGACAAATATTATATCCATTTTATAGATGAAGATACTATGGAGAAGTTATGTAATTCAACTATTATCACAGCCACATCAAGTATCCCTATATAAGGTATCAGAAATAGGTCTTTCTGACCCCAAAAAATGTTTTTTCCACTATCATATACATGGGGTCACAAAGAGTCAAACATGACTGAAGCAACCAAGAAGGGCACATATTGTACATGTATCACTTAATAAAAAGTCAGTTTTCCACATTAATGTAAACAAAGCCATAAGAAAATCTTTCCCAGCTAAAAAGAAAACTCTATAAAATTTTATTACTTACACTTATAGGAAATGATTACATTTAAATTGAAGACTACATTTCCTCTCTCACCAACACCACCAATTCTTTCATGAAACCAACTAGGTTAACAACAGGAATCCTTCTAAAGGATATGTAATGCACATCCAGCTACTTTGCAACCCCCAGCCTAACTCAAAAATTGTTAACAACACGCTAGGAAATGCAATCAAAAACAACAATACAGGTGGTAAAAAATTACTGTGGACAGTGACCACAGATATGAAATTAAAAGATGCTTGCTCTTTGGTAGAAAAGCTATTACAAATCTAGACAGTGTATCAACCTAGAGGGGTGGGACGGGGAGGGAGATGGGAGGGAGATTCAAGAGGGAGGGGATATATGTATACCAATGGCTGATTCATGTTGAGGTTTGACAGAAAACAACCAAATTCTGTAAAGCAATTATCCTTCAATAAAAAAACTTAACAGAAACAAAAAGCAGAGACATCACTTTGCCTATCTAGTCAAAGCTATGATTTCTCCAATAGTCATGTACACACGTGAGAGTTGGACCATAAAGAAGACTGAGCACCGAAGAAATGATGCTTTTGAACTATGGTGCTGGAGAAGACTCTGGAGAGAACCTTGGACTGCAAGGAGATCAAACGAGTCAATTCTAAAGGATATCACCTCTGAATATTCATTGGAAGGACTGACGCTGAAGCTCCAATGCATCAGCCACCTGAGGCAAAGAGCTGATCCACTGGAAAAGACCCTGATGATGGGAAACATGGAGGGCAGGAGAAGGGCAACACAGAATGAGATGGTTGGATGGCATCACCAACTCAATGGACATGAACTTGAGCAAACTATGAGAGACAGTGAAGGACAGGGAAGCCTGGCATGCTGCAGTCCATGGGGTTGCGAAGAGCTGGACACGACTTAGCAGCTGAACAACAACAAATGACTTACCTTCACTTGCAGCATGGGTTGAAATTCCCTCACAAGCTTCATTGAAGAGTCATAAATTGAATTTCCAATTTTTATGGATTCCAGCAGTGGTACAGGACGAAAGTCAGTGTGGTAGAGTTCAGCATTCAACCAGGAAGCCACAAGCTCCAAATTTGGAAGAGTAGCACTCATGCCAACAATCTGTATGGCATTAGACAAAGGAATGGCTAAATCTGCCTGGCTGCAAAAAACAAATGAAAATGATGTTAAAAGACATATAATATTAATTTCAAATAGTGCTCACAATATTCTTGGTATGTTTTTTGGTACAAATGTGCATAAATTTCTATAGGGTATATACCTAGGAATAAAAGTGTTGGGTCATATATTAAATTCAATTTTATTAATGTCAAACTACTGTTTGTTCTTTTTTTAGATTACATATATAAATGAAATCATACTGTATTTGTCTTTCTCTGTCCTAATCTCCAGGTCCATCCATGTTGTAGCAAATGGCAGAATTTCCTTCTTTCTTATGGCTGAATATTTCACTGTATATAAATACACCATTCTTCTACTGATGGGCACTCAGGTTGCTTCCATATCTTAGCTATTGTAAATAATGCTGCATTAATAAACCTAGGTGTGCACATATCTTTTTCAAATTAGTGTTTTTGTTTTCTTCAGACAAATACCCAACGGTAGAACTGCTGGATCATATGGCGCTTCTGTTTTTAATTTTTTGAAGAATTGCCATACTGTTTACCATACTGTTCCCCCATAGTGGCTGTACCAATTTATTTTCCCATCAAAAGTGAACAAGGTTTTCCTTTTCTCCACATCCTTGACACATTTATTATTTGATGTCTATTTTGATAAGTCATGCTGACAGATGTGCGGTGGTATCTCAGGATTTTCACTTGTAATTCACTAAGGATTAGTGATGGTGAGCAACTTTTCATTTGCCTGTTGACCATTTGTATGTCTTCTTTGGAAAAGTGTCTATTCATACCCTCTGTCCATTTCTTAAACAGTTTTTATGTTGACCTATATGAGTTCTTCATATATCTTGGATATTAATACTTTATGGATACATATTTGCAAAGATCGCCCATTCAGTATACAGCCTTTTTGTTTTTCTGAAAGTTTCCTTCACTGTGCAAAACTTTTTATTATACTTTGATGTAATCCCACTTGTTTATCTTTACTTTTGTTTCCCTTGCCTGAGGAGACCTATCCTAAAAATATTATGTTGATAAAAGTCAACATCAAAGAGCATTAGTTCAGTGGCTCAGTCATGGCCAACTCTTTGCCACCCCATGAACTGCAGCACGTCAGGCCTCCCTGTCCATCACAAACTCCCAGAGTTGACTCAAACTCATGTCCATTGAGTCAGTGATGCCATCCAATCATCTCATCCTCTGTCATCCCCTTCTCTTCCCACTTTCAATCTTTTCCAGCATCAAGGTCTTTTCCAATGAGTCAGTACTTCGCATCAGGTGGCCAAAGTATTGAAGTTTCAGCTTCAGCATCAGTTCTTCCAATCAATATTCAGGACTGATTTCCTTTAGGATGGACTGGTTGGATCCCTTTGCTGTCCAAAGGACTCTCAAGAGTCTTCTCCAACACCATAGTTCAAAAGCATCAATTCTTCAGAGCTCAGCTTTCTTTATAGTCCAGCTCTCACATCCATACATGACTACCTGAAAAACCATTGCTTTGACTAGATGGATCTTTGTTGACATATTAATGTCTGTGCTTTTCAATAAGCTGTCTAGATTGGTCATAGCTTTTCTTCCAAGGAGCAAGTGTCTTTTAATTTCATGGCTGCAGTCACCATCTGCAGCGATTCTGGAGCCCAAAAAAATAAAGTCTGCCATTGTTTCCACTGTTTCCCCACCTATTTGCCATGAAGTGATGGGACCAGATGCCACGATCTTAGTTTCCTGTGTGCTGAGTTGTAAGCCAACTTTTTCACTCTCCTTTCACTTTCATCAAGAGGCTCTTTAGGTCTTCTTCACTTTCTGCCGTAAGGGTGGTGTCATCTGCATATATGAGGTTATTGCTATTTATCCTGGCAATCTTGATTTCAGCTTGTGCTTCATCCAGCCCAACATTTCCCATGATGTACAATGCATATAAGTTAAATAAGCATGGTGACAATATACAGCCTTGATGTACTCCTTTCCCAATTTGGAACCAGTCTGTTGTTCCAAGTCCAGTACTAACTGTTGCTTCTTAACCTGCATACAGATATCTCAGGAGGCAGGTCAAGTGGTCTGGTATTCCCACCTCTTTAAGAACTTTACACAGTTTGTGGTGATCCACACAGTCAAAGGTTGTGGCATATAAAGCAGATGTTTTTCTGGAACTCTCTTGCTTTTTCCATGATCCAACGGATGTTGGCAATTTGATCTCTGGTTCCTCTGCCTTTTCTAAATCCGGCATGAACATCTGGAAGTTCACGGTCACGTACTGTTGAAGCCTGGCTTGTAGAATTTTGAGCATTACCTTACTAGCATGTGAGATGACTGCAACTTTGCGGTAGTGCTGAGCATTCTTTGGCATTGCCTTTCTTTGGGATTGGAATGAAAATGGACCTTTTCCAGTCCTGTGGCCACTGCTGAGTTTTCCAAATTTGCTGGCATACTGAGTGCAGCACTTTCACAGCATCACCTTTTAGGATTTGAAATAGCTCAACTGGAATTTCATCACCTCCACTAGCTTTGTTCATTGTGATGCTTCCTAAGGCCCACTTGACTTCACATTCCAGGATGTCTGGCTCTAGGTGAGTGATCACACCGTTGTGATTATATTTTTCGTGAAGATCTTTTTTGTACAGTTCTTCTGTGTATTCTTGCCACCTCTTTTTAATATCTTCTGCTTAAGTCCATACCATTTCTGTCCTTTATTGAGCCCATCTTTGCATGAAATGTTCCCTTGGTATCTCTAATTTTCTTGAAGAGATCTCTAGTCTTTCCCATTCTATTGCTTTCCTCTATTTTTTTTGCATTAATCACCAAGAAGGCTTTCTTATCTCTCCCTGCTATTCTTTGGAACTCTGCATTCAAATGGGTATATCTTTCCTTTTCTCCTTTGCCTTTCACTTCTCTTCTTTTCGTAGCTGTTTGTAAGGCCTGTTCAGACAACCATTTTGCCTTTTTGCATTTCTTTTCTTGGGTATGGTCCTGATTACTGCCTCCAGTACAATGTCATGAACCTCTGTCCATAGCTCTTCAGGCACTCTGTCTATCAGACCTAATCCCTTGAACCTATTTGTCACTTCCACTGTATATTCGTAAGTGATTTGATTTAGGTCATGCCTGAATGGTCTAGTGGTTTTCCCTACTTTCTTCAATTTCAGTCTGAATTTGGCAATAAGGAGTTCATGATCTGAGCCACAGTCAGCTCCCGGTCTTGTTTTTGCTGACTGTATAGAGCTTCTCCATCTTTGGCTGCAAAGAATATAATCAGTATTGACCATCTGGTGATGTCCATGTGTAGAGTCTTCTCTTGTGTTGTTGGAAGAGTGTGTTTTCTATGACCAGTGAGTTCTCTTGGCCAAACTCTGTTAGCCTTTGACTACTTCATTCTGTACTCCAAGGCCAAATTTGCCCATTACTCTGGGTATTTCTTGACTTCCTACTTTTGCATTCCATCCCCTATAATGAAAAGGACATCTCTTTTGGGTGTTAGTTCTAGAAGGTCTCGTAGGTCTTCGTAGAACCGTTGAACTCAGCTTCTTCAGCATTATTGGTCGGGGCATAGACTTGTATTACTGTGATATTGAGTGGTTTGCCTTGGAAACGAACAGAGATCATTCTGTCGTTTTTGAGACTGGATCCAAGTACTGCATTTCAGACTCTTGTTGGCTACTCCATTTCTTCTAAGGGACTCCTGCCCATGCTAGTAACATATAATGGTTACCTGAGTCAAATTCACCCATTCCAGTCCATTTTAGTTCACTGATTCCTAAAATGTCAATGTTCACTCTCGCCATCTCCTGGTTGACTACTTCCAATTTTGTCTTGATTCATGAACCTAACATTCCAGATTACAATGCAATACTGCTCTTTACAGCATTGGACCTTACTTCCATCACCAGTCACATCCACAACTGAGTGTTGTTTTTGCTTTGACTCTGTCTCTTTGTTCTTTCTGGAGTTAGTTCCCCACTAATTTCCAGTAGCATATTGGGCACCTACCCACCTGGGGAGTTCATCTTTCAATGTCCTATCTTTTTGCCTTTTCATACTGGTCATGGGGTTCTCAAGGCAAGCATACACAAGTGGTTTGCCATTCCCTTCACCAGTGGACCAGGTTTTGTCAGAACTCTTCACCATGACCCGTCCGTCTTGGGTGGCCCTACACAGCATGGCTCACAGTTTCATTGAGTTAGACAAGGCTTTGTGCGGTCCATGTGATCACATTGGTTAGTTTTCTGTGATTGTGGTTTTCAGTTTGCCCTCTGATGGACAAGGATAAGAGGTTTATGGAAGCTTCCTGATGGGAGAGACTGACTGAGGGGTAAACTGGGTCTTGTTCTGATGGGTGGGGCCAAGCTCAGTAAATCTTTAATCCAATTTTCTGCTGGAGGGTGGGGCTCTTTTCCCTCTCTGTTATTTGACCTGAGGCCAAAGGATGGTGGAGGTAATGAAGATGATGGAGACCTCCTTCAAAATGTCCCATACAGGCACTGTTACACTCAGTGCCCCTAATCCTGCAGCAGGCCACCACCAACCCACGCTTCCGCCAGAGACTCCTGGACATTCATGGACACAAAGAGCATACTGCCTATGTTCTCTTCTAGAAGTTTTACAGTTTCAGGTCTTAAGTCTTTAATCCATTTTGAATTTACTTTTGTACATGGTGTGAGAGTAGTCCAGTTTTACCAACATCATTTACTGAAAAGGCTGTCTTTTCTCCACTGTATATTCTTGCCTATGTCATAGGTTAATTTCCCATATAAATATGAGCTCATTGCCCATGCTCTAGAGCCCATGCTCTGCAACAGGAGAAGCCACCATAACAAGAAGTCTGCATGCAGCAACAAAGAGCCCATGTGCCACAACAACCCAGAACAAAATAAATCAATGAATAAAGAAAGCAGATAACTGAAAAAATAATTAGTAAGGGCTCATTTCTGGGCTTTCTAATCTGTTCCACTGATCTTCTTTGTAGAAATGTCTATTTAGATCTTTTGCTCATTTTTTGATTGGGTTGTTGTTTTTATGATATTGAGCTACATGAACTATCTATTTTGGAGATTAAACCCATGTCAGTCACTTCATTCTCAAATATTTTCTTACACTCTGTGAGTTTTCATTTTGTCTATGGTTTTCTTTTTGTTCAAAGCTTCTGAATTTAATTAGGTCCCACTTGCTAATTTTTGTTTTTTTCATTATTCTAGGAGGTGGGTGAAAAAAGATCTTGCTGCATTTTATGCCAAAGTGTTCTGCCTATATTTTCCTATCCTAGTTTTATGGTATCTCATCTTACATTTAGGTCTTTAATCCATTGTGAGTTTATTTGTATATATGATGCTAGAGAATGCTCTAATTTCATCATTTTACATGCACCTGTCTTCCCAGAACCACTTATTAAAGAAACTGTCTTTTCTCCATCGTTCAGTCTTGTCACCTATGACATAGATTAATTGACCATAGGTGTATGGGTTTATTTCTGGGTTCTCTATATTGCTCCACTGATCTGTAAGTTTGTCTTTGTGCCAGTACCATACTGTCCTCATTACTGAAGCATTATATTATAGTACAAAGTCAGGGAGCCTGATTCCTCCAGCTCCATTTTTCCTTCTCAACATTGGTTTGGCTATTTGGGGTCTTTTGTGGTTTCATGAAATTTTAAGACTTTTTGTTCCATGTATGCAAAAAATGCCATTGGTAATTGATAAGGACTATACTGGCCTTCTACCTCCTTAGACTTATTCCTAGGATTTTTATTCTTTTTGATGCAATTATAAATGGGATTGTTTTTTTTAATTTCTCTGATAATTCACTGTTAGTGTACAGAAATATAAAAGATTTCTGTACATTACTTTAGTATCCTGCAATTTTATATAATTCATGGATGAGTTCTAGTAACTTTTTGGTGGCATCTTTAGGATTTTCTGTTTATAGTATCATGTCATAGGCAAACAGCAGCAGTTTTACTTCATCCTTTCCAATTTGGATTCCTTTTCTTTTTATCTGACTGCTGTCACTAGAACTTCCTTACTTTTCCACTTAGCATTGTCACCACTTAGCACTGTCAGTATGTGAGACATTTTGGACAGTGTGTGGTAATATCTCTTTGAGGAGGTAATTTACATTTCTTTGATTACTAATGAAATTAAGCACCATTTCATGTTCAGAAACCGTTTGGATACCCTCTTAAAAATGTCTGTTCAAGTTCCTTACCCATTAATATATTAGGTTGTACTTTTTCTCATTGACTTGTAGAGTTTTTTTTAGTGTTCAGGATGACTTTCCTCTTTCACTCATTTTTGCTCTGGTCTTTATCATTCCTTTCCTTCCACTCTCTGTGATATTATTCTACTATTCTTTTTGAAGTTTTAGAGATGGATAAGTCATTAATTTTCCAGTCTCTCTTCTTTAATAATATACACACTGTGTACTATCAATTTCCCTTTAAAAACAATTCTAGCTGCACTTACACATTTTATTAGGAGATATTTTTATTATACTTCGATTCTATATCTTCCTGTTTCTTTTGTGATTATTTTTTTCACTCCAAAATGGGTCAAAATGTATCTATTAATGTCTAGACATGTGGGCATCTTTTAGTTATGTTTTTCTTATACTTATTTCTGGCTTAATTGGACTGCTGTCATCGATTATATTTTAAATAACTTAAATCCTTTAAGATATTTTGTTTCAGCATACAGATTTTTTTAATAAATGTTTCATATGTAACTAAAAAGAATATATATCCTGCTTATCTTTGGTAATTACTCTACACATATCCATTAGTTCAAATTTGCTAATTGTATTAGTCATATCTTCTATATCACTACTAATTTAGGATATAGATGATAATCTGTATATTTTCCCACATACTGTACAAGATGTGTGAAAGTCTCACAAACTGAAAGATAAGAGCTCCTAGATTAAAAGCATCTACTGAGTATCCAGCCCAAAGTTAGAAAACAAACCCAACACAAAGATACACCAGTGATATTTCACAATACTCAGGAAGAAAAGGAGGTCTTAAAAACCTCTCAGAAAAAAATTTTTTCAATTTATACAAAGAATGAAGGATAAGCATGGTACTGGATTTCTCAATAGTAATGAGAAAAATGACGTACTATCTTAAAAACTCTCCAAGTATTTAGATTTTATTAGTATTAGAATAGTATTTAGATTTAGATTATCTTGACTTTTGTACCTGGAAAATCTATAAAATAATTGTAAGGCATTTTCAGAGATGCTAATTTTTGAAAAATTTATACCTATTATAGCCTATACATGTAAATAAAGTAGAACTTCCTGGAAGATATCCCCACTGAAACTGGAAAGTAAATAAATAGAAATACATGTGATCACAAAAAAGGGGGCTCTGACTCAAGCAAAGAGCAATGGGAATAAATGATACTAATAAAAAGAGATTTTAAGATAACTGCTGCCAGCATATAGATAGACTAAGTTGGAAAAACCCAGGAGACTTTAGGAGAAACTTCTTCAAGAAAATGAATTTGTCAGAACAGCAAATGTGTTGAAACATATTGGATGGAAATTTCAAAAGTGGGAAGCAGCTGGAGATACATCAGCAATAAGTTCATAGAAAATCAAGCCATCAAAGAAAAGACATTTATTAATTTCAAAGAAAACAAAAAGTTATTTAGAAAGTAAAAATAATTATACCACATGGCTCATTGATAATGGACCTTATACAGTCATAATAGGGTAACACTGAGTACCGAATTAAGCAAAATTAGGGCATAAACATATCTGAAGAATGGGAATATAATCAGAGGATAAAGAAAAACTAAGAAGGGTAGAGGAGGAAATTGGCTGGGGTGAGTAAAGAATATAAAAAAAAAAGCTAGATCTTCATTTTCCATAGTAAAGTCAAGATATAATGTGTAAAACTAAAAAACTTAAATAACTATATTTAGAGATATCACTGTAAGTCAAATTTCTAAAAAGCAGTAAGAGTTGAAAATAGTTACCTTTGGAAAGTAGGGGACAAAGAAATGTTATTTTTCATAATTAGCATTGACTATTTACATGTGTGTATAGTTAACAAATACAAAAACTGGATTTTAAAAATTCTATCATAAATGTGGTAAGCAAAAATTTAAGAATGTTTTCATTCTAGAAAATAATCAAATTATTCTACCAAAATAATCTAAAATCACTCCTAGACTTAAGTACTTCTTTTGGGAAAAAAAATAAACTGCTGTACATGAGTTTGTTCCAAATATGTATTACCCTCCTTTAATGTATTTAACAACTATTTATTAAACACTTTTGCACTTTCTCAACATTGTTTGGAAACTCAAGAACTTAACTATTTCAGGTACTTACCAAGAAGCTGATTTCTGAGTAATATAGCAAATCTTGGTCAGCAAAAGCTCCAGCAGATACCCTCGGTGAGAGTCTCCCAGCATATGTAATTCATCCACAACCACCATTCCTAAAGAGATTTTCCAGATACTAAGTTTCATAGAATCTCACAATTAAAAATTTTGAAGGACTGAGTATCTTAATCTGGTACTATAAAAAACTGTTATTATAGTACATTGCAGGTAATACAAAATTCAGATGCTTCTTAACTGGCAACCTTGTAAAATACATGTACAAAGAAAATTAAAGACATCCTTGAAAATTATTCAGTGGATTGACTTTTCTATGGGGAAAACAACCAGGGCAACCATCCTGATGTTAGCAAGTGCACAGGAAAACAGAATCAGATCAAGAAGCAATAAATGATTTTAAGGGGATGTTTTTGTTTGATTATGGTAGACTAGTGACTCACCCTACTATAAAGCATAAATATAATAATTCTCTTCTCCTCTACTTGGAGAAACTAGTCTACGTATTTGGAATAATGCTCAAGAATTACCAAAAATCTAGTTATCAACCAATGCCTCATTTAAACATTTTAATTTATGTGTGCACTGGTGTCCTCTGACCCAGCCCAAATTCCCCTACAAAAATACAGATCTTTCAGACTATTTCCTAGAAGAACACATGATGTTCTTCTTCCTTATCAGTAAGCTATTTCATTGTAACAGGTATACTATCATGTAAGAATCGAATCGCCAGTCTATGTCCGACGCAGGATACAGCATGCTTGGGGCTGGTGCACGGTGATGACCCAGAGAGATGTTATGGGGAGGGAGGTGGGAGGGGGGTTCATGTTTGGGAACGCATGTACACCCGTGGTGGATTCATGTCAATGTATGGCAAAACCAATATAGTATTGTAAAGTAAAATAAAGTAAAAATAAAAATTAAAAAAAAAAATCATATTGTATGATGAGTTATTTCCGAATTCATTCATTCATCCAAAAAATATTTATTCTATCTAGTGTGCCAGGCACTGTGCTAAGTGTACTGGATATAACACTTAACCTGATACAACACAATCTGACAATTCTGATACAAACTAAGGAATGTGATTCCTCTCTCTAAGCTTGACAGAGCAAAGCCCATGTCTAATTAATTTTTTATTTCACTCCCCACCTCTATCCTAATTTTACCATTTAAGTTCAGGAAGATAACATGAATAACTAACTGATATTCTTGCAGTTTCCATTGCTGTTGAAATCATTCTCTTCCTATTCCTACCTCTACATAGTGAGCTTTAACAAGTGGTTAAAAAAAAAAAAAAAGGACTAAGACAGAACAGTCCCAAGCTCAAATATAGTGCTAATTTCTATAGCTCCCTACCATCGGTCTGCTAAATGGTAGTCTCTGGGTCCAGGCCTGATCTAAATATCATAGTACCAGAATATGATAATGAATACATATACACTAATTGCAGAGATGGAAGATTATTTCCTTCTATTCCTGGCAAACTTTATCAGGAAAGAAGCAATGAGAAATGTTTTGAGGACTCTAAGATAATCTTTATGTTTTGTAAAGTGCAAAAATATAAGCAGAGTCAATAACATCAGCAGGATGCAAAACGTTTTTTAACAGAGTTCTTAACATTATAGATGCCAATTCTTACCTCCAGAAGATGACAGACATTAGAATAAAACATAAGATATATAGAAATCATAATGGCTCCACTCCATTCTATCAAAAACAGAGAAAGTATAGGCACGTATTTCTTTATTTACTTACCTAAAAGATCCATCTTATTTTCCTCTATAAGGCGATTGATCAGACCATTGGCTCTCTCAATTGTGCAGACAGCAATATCCAAAGAAGAGAAATGCCTTGTTGGAGAGGTACTGCCCATATAACCATCTACTTTTATTCCTACTTCCTGAAATAGACTCTGATTTGAGTAAAACAGAAAAGTAAGAGTTGAAAATTTATGAATATTGAATTGGTTCTTTCCCCAAGCATAGATGTAAGTATCAAAAGACATTTATCAGACAACTGGTGCTTATTCCTGGTCAAGGCACATTGGTTCTTTTTAGAATCAAAGTCTAAAAATAAGATTTAGAATTGACAAAACTCAGTAGAGAGATTTTCTATTAAGACAGAGTTGAATAAAATGGCATACTTAATGAGTTCTATGCGCTCCATATCGAAGAAAGAGCCTTACAGAAGAAAACAAAAATTACCTTAAGCACTAACGTTTTTTTATCTAATAAACAAGCAAAAAACTAGTTCCTTCTTTAACACTAATGTAATAATATGTTCAGAAACAAATTTATACTTCATGAGGAAAATATTTTCATTATCTCTCTAAGAACTAGTTTTATATATATAACAAAAGAAAGGGTTTCAAAACTCAAATGCAGTGGGTGGTTTGGTTTTTTGTTGTTGTTTGTTTTGTTTTTTAGATTAACTTTTATCTAACATACCTTCTCAATAAAAAGGATCCTTACATCATTTTCCTACTTTGGTCTAAGATGAAAAGATGTTACCATGTAGAATCAGCTTTGTTGGCTATTTGGTCTCTGAAATAACGTTAAAAAAATTCACAGAACCATTGAATTTTAGAGCTATTCATTCAATAAAATGTTTCTGAGTATTTACTGAGTTAACCCATAGTTTCATTTTACCAATGAAAAATTCAATCCAGCAGATTACGTGTCTGGCCTGAAGACATAGTTAATGGCAAAACTGGGACCAGAACTCGGATTTTTTGGATTACCAGTACAATAATCTTGCCATTCCAAAAGGCAGAAATAAGAATAAATTTTATTCTCTTTAATGAAGTATTATACTTGTAAAAATGCCTTAAAGACCATGTATCACACAAATGTATAATGCTACTATTCATTTTTGCAGAACAGCGGAACAGAACACACAACTGGAGCTGTACATAAGCATCAATGGATCTTGTTCTTCATCCTCTTATGTTCCCAAATGTCCCCTCAATTAGGATGGGATAAGCTTCCTCAAACATACTTCCTTTCCATGCTTCAGCTTAGTCCTACTATTCACTTAAGATGTTGATTCTTAATCTGCACATTTATATACTAATTAAAGCACTCTATTTTTTAAGGAATATTTTAAGTTTTTATATAATTTTCACCAATTACTCTTGATTTAACTGTCCTCTCTCTTTTATGCAGTAATTTTAAAGTTTCCTCTCATAAATGGTCAACTTTTAAAGCTACATTGGTGGTGTTTACTTGCTAAATCATGTACCACTCTCTTGTAATCCCATGGATTGAGATGTAATGAAAGATTTTTATTTTCCAATTACTTCTATAATTCTATTTCAAATGAGTAAAGCCAAAGCTGCCAATAACAGGCCTTTCACAAAAGAAATTACCTGGAGATAGTATTTCTTCTCTTTAGCCACAGAAACAAAGGGCAAAATAAAAAGAGCTTTCTTCCGCATTTCCAAAACCCGCTTCAAAATAAGTAGCTCAGCAACGAGAGTCTTCCCAGCACTTGTAGGAGCTAAAAGATGTTATTCCACAAGATCATCACAAAAATAAGTAATAATTGATACAGTGCAGTAACAAATGCTTTAAATCATATCTAGTGACTAAAGAGCCCAAGGCTAACTGGACAACATAAGCAAACTATCATTAGGGCTTCCCTGGCGGCTCAGTGATAAAGGACCCCCCTGCCAAGGCAGGAGATGTGGGTTTGATCCCTGGGTTGGGAAGATTCCCTGGAGGAGGGAACAGCAACCCACTCCAGTATTTTACCTGGGAAATCCCATGGAGAGAGGAGACTGGAGGACTAGTCCATAGGGTCGCAAGAGCAGAACACAACTTTAGCGACTAAACCGCCACCACCTATCAGTTGAAACCTTTCAGTTCAGTTCAGTCGCTCAGTCCTGTCCGACTCTGCAACCCCTTGAATCACAGCACACCAGGCCTCCCTGTCCATCACCAACTCCCGGAGTTCACTCAAACTCACGTCCATCGAGTCAGTGATGCCATCCAGCCATCTCATCCTCTGTCGTCCCCTTCTCCTCCTGCCCCCAACCCCTCCCAGCATCAGAGTCTTTTCCAATGAGTCAACTCTTCGCATGAGGTGGCCAAAGTACTGGAGTTTCAGCTTTAGCATCAGTCCTTCCAATGAACACCCAGGACTGATCTCCTTTAGAATGGACTGGTTGGATCTCCTTGCAAAACCCTGAAACACCCAACTTTAAACCAGCTTTCTAAACACTCTCCCAGTGAAAAACAAAGAAATCTTTGAGACAAAGAAATCTTTGTAACAGCAATAAATGATGAATATTACTGAGTACCTAGCTTACACCTAAAGATCCTTTCCTTTAAGTACCAAATAGTTAAAAGCCCTACTATGAGGAAATAAACAGCTTAAATACATTGTGATAGAAGCTATGATAGACGCTGAAGGGGAAAAGCTATAAGGATTTATGTAAAGGAAACAGAATTTCAAAGGAGCAAAAAGGGAAAAAGAAAAGAATCCCAAGCAGAAAAAACAGCATGTGTAAAGGTCTAAAGGAAAGCCTAGTATATTCAGAAGATGGTAATTGAATGTCTGAAGCAAAAAGTACAAGTAGGTAGGTAGGTTTAGCCAGTCAGTTGTGTCTGACTCTTGCGACCCCATGGACTGTAGCCCTGCCAGGCTCCTCTGTCCATGGGATTTCCCAGGCAAGAATACTGGAGTAGGTTGTCACAAGTAGGGGAGTAAAAGAGACATGAAAGTGCCACAAGAAAAAAAGTTTTATAATCCTACCACATAAGAAATTTACCCTGAAAGCAATGGAGAGTGATTAGTGAGTTAGGTGAACGTGGAAAGGAGTGAGAAATTCATAACTGTACAGAGTTTGGCTGCAGAAGCAAAGTAAGGGCAGAAAGAAAAGATTCAGTTCAGTTTAGTTCAGTCACTCAGTCATGTCCGACTCTTTGCAACCCCATGAATCGCAGCATGCCAGGCCTCCTGGTCCGCACCAACTCCCGGAGTTCACTCAAACTCTCGTCCATCAGTCGGGGATGCCATCCAGCCATCTCATCCTCTGCCGTCCCATTCTCCTCCTGCCCCCAATCCCTCCCAGCATCAGGGTCTTTTCCAATGAGTCAACTCTTCACATGAGGTGGCCAAAGTATTGAAGTTTCAGCTTTAGCATCAGTCCTTCCAATAAACACCCAGGACTGATCTCCCTTAGGATGGACTGGTTGGATCTCCTTGCAGTCCAAGGGATTTTCAAGAGTCTTCTCCAACACCACAGTTCAAAAGCATCAATTCTTCAGCGCTCAGCTTTCTTCACAGTCCAACTCTCACATCCATACATGACCACGGGAAAAACCATAGCCTTGACTAGACGGACCTTTGTTGGCAAAGTAATATCTCTGCTTTTCAATATACTATCTAGGTTGGTCATAACTTCTCTTCCAAGGAGTAAGCGTCTTTTAATTTCATAGCTGCAATCACCATCTGCAATGATTTTGGAGCCCCCCAAAATAAAGTCTGACACTGTTTCTGTTTCCCCATCTATTTCCCATGAAGTGATGGGACCAGATGCCATGTTCTTAGTTTTCTGAATGTTGTGCTTTAAGCCAACATTGTGTTCACTCTCCTCTTTTACTTTCATCAAGAGGCTCTTTAGTTCCTCTTCACTTTCTGCCATAAGGGTGGTGTCATCTGCATATCTGAGGTGACTGATATTGGAATCTTGATTCCAGCTTGCGCTTCTTCCAGCCCAGCGTTTCTCATGATGTACTCTGCATATAAGTTAAATAAGCAGGGTGACAATATCCAGCCTTGACGTATTCCTTTTCCTATTTGGAACCAGTCTGTTCTTCCATGTCCAGTTCTAACTGTTGCTTCCTGACCTGCATAGAGGTTTCTCAAGAGGCAGGTCAGGTGATCTGGTATTCCCCTCTCTTTCAGAATTTTCCAGTTTATTGTGATCCACACAGTCAAAGGCTTTGGCATAGTCAATAGAGTAGAAACAGATGTTTTTCTGGAACTCTCTTGCTTTTTCAATGAATCAGCTTATTTTGGCAATTTGATCTCTCCTTCCTCTGCCTTTTCTAAAACCAGCTTGAACATCTAGTTACAAAGCTACTGCATAATCTAGAAGATGATAGTAAACTAGGTAATGCACCCAAGAACAAAGAGTACTGGTCAGAATCAAGATATCTGAGGTAACAGACACTGGACCCGGTGATAAATCTATGTGAGTTGGTGACCAGAGTTATGAATGACACCCAAGTATTTAAGCAATTGAAACTGTCAGGGCATTCTACAACTACCACTAACTGCCACTAGCAGTTAGTAAGAGTGTTTCCTGTATGCCAAAAACTTTTCTATGCCCACAAGCAGGCACTCATGCTTTCTGTGTGCACTGTCACTCCCTCTCTTTCTCCTCCTCTCTCTCACGTAATCTGCAAGGTTACACAGCCAGTAAACAGCCTGAACTTGAATCTTGTTGTTCGGTCACCGAGTCATGTCCCACTCTTCGGGACCTTATGAACTGCAACACACCAGGCTTCCCTGTCCTTCACTATCTCCTGGAGTTTATTCAAACTCATCATATCCATTGAGAAATAGATAGAAAATCTCCTAGCTATTTTTGGCAGCCATAATGAAAAATCTGGATAACTCACAGCTTCAGAGAAAACTGATCTTACCAAGTGATTAGATTCTAAAGTCAGTATTCTAAAGACAGATGGTTAAAAGTTTTATAAGTCAAAATTACTCTTGAAAGCCCATATAACCTTTCATAAAGTATTACATAAGGTTTTATGTATATACTCCTGTATGAGCAGGTCAACTTATAAACAGGTATGTATTATAAAATATTCACACACTGAAAGGCAACTGAGATCAACTGTGGGAGAACACATTTACATCTCATACTGCATGCTCACACTGGGATGAATGTTTGTTGAGAGGAAAGGCAAGCAGATAACTCTCTTTAAACTGCAGGGGTTTTGCCTTTCCCCACCCCACCATATAAGGGGATTTTCATAACTTAGGTATGCATATGATGAAACTCTGCTTTTCATATATTTTAAGACTTTCTCTAGTTATAAATTTCACCTGCCTTACCTCATTAGAGCATTCTCTACATTCATAATGTCTTAAAAATGGTACAGAAATTAATTTGCACAAATTTGAATACCTGAATAGACTAAATTCTTTCCTTCCAGGACTTGTCCAAGCAAAAGGCACTCTGCCTGCCATTCAAACATTTTTTTAACACCAAAACTGTGATATTTCTCCAGAACCGCTGTAGGAAGTCCCCAATTTGCCAACAGCAGCTTGTCTATTTGATCATCAGGAAACGTCTGCTTGCATTCCCCTTTTGGGGAAAAAAAAGAAAAACAAAAAAGAAAAAAAGGAAGGAAGCAGTTAGTTTTAACCTAAGACTTCAGTAATTAGCCTTCTACTGAGTTTTGGAATTCCTACGTGTTATATATAACCTGCCATAAAACACATCCAATTTAAGTATCTGTAAGGAGTACTGGCACTGTTAGGCTTGAATCCCTTACAGGTGATGAGATTTGGCCAACTAGTAAGTTGTTTCCGTAAACAAATGTCGAAAGAATAAAAACCCAGAAACCACTTGAAGACTAATACCAGGAGGTCTCTGAACACGGACTGAAAGCTCTTCCTTGTCAACAGAAAGTGACATGCCGCTCAGGGCTGGAGTCACAAACTGAGAAAGGGAGTAGGAGCCGAGCGGGTCCTGTAAACGAGCGAGCTCCGCGCCGAAAGGACACCTCGCGACTAGCAGCCCGGCTGAGCTGGCCACGGAGTGCCTGGGAGTACCTGTAGCTCCGGCCGGCCGGCGCCCACGATCCTTCAAGCTGCTTCCCAGGCCCGGAGGTGGGCTCAGCACCGGCCCGGAAAGGAGCAAGGGGCTGTCACTGCCGTCAAAGCCGCTTCCCGAAGACGAGTCTAAGCCTGATGCTGAACGTCGCTGTTTCCCACTCCAGCGCGTTATATTCATCGCGAAACCTTCTCCGCCATTCAGGAAAACGCAGAGTCCCAGCGTCCTCCCACTCGGAAAAAACTCACCTTGGCGACGAATGCGGCCGCCATCTTCCCGCCACGGTTTTAAAACGCAGGCCTCTCAGCCCGCCCCGGGACCATAGAGTTCCCAGTGGCGAGAGTAACCCGAGGACCATAAACTCTTGGGGAAGGAGCGGCTCTCGCTCGGTTTAGACCTCCCGCGTCTCTATTGTTGATGGTTAGCGTAATAGAAACAGAGTTGGACCTAGATTAAACCGGGAAAAAACAGGCTCAGTATATATAATCTCCAACTATAATCATACTGGCTTAAAATTTTTACTTTTCTTTTTGTCCATTTCTAGTTTAAATAGCAAGGTTATACTAACTTCGTAAAATGAACTGCCCATAATAGGTAGATTAGAGACGTAGTTCTATTTAACATATTGGTATTTTTAAAATAATTATTATAAGTTGTATGTGCGAAGAGCTGACTCATTGGAAAACACTCTGATGCAGGATAAGGAGTCAACAAAAGATGAGATGATTAGATGGCATCATGACTAATTTGAGCAAACTCCAGGGGATAGTGAAGGACAGGGAAGCCTGGCATGCTGTAGTTCATGGGGTGGCAAGGAGTGGGACACGACTTGGCCACTGAACAACAATATGTGCAAAATATTATACCAGTAAAATTTAGGATTTAGAATGGAGTGCAATTTACTCTCTCCTGGTGTATGATTGTAGGGCAGAGGCTATTTCTGTACACAATTTCTACTTTAGTCATTGTACACTGTAAGGAATACTGCCACCGATAGACTTCTTAGATAGCAGAACGCTGCATGGAAGGGGCTCTGGATGTTCCAGAGTGATCATTCGGAACGAAGAGCTTATTGATGGATCTATGCTTTACCTTTTGGCAAAGTAGAATCAAGCGAGCTCTGGACTTAAGCTGATACCTGCTATTCACCTAATTGCACAATCCGTTTCACCAAGCAAATCTAGTAAGGGAAAGCCTACCCTGAAGAGTCGGTGGTTTCCTATAGCTCTAAAAATCTCAAAAGGACCAGTCAAACAACAGCAAAGCCTCTAATATAAGCCTGGGAAATAGGAGACTCAGTTCTATGAAACCTATCTTGTTAAAAAAAATTTTTTTGGACAATATTCCAAAATTCCACACGATGGAGTCATTACTCCATGAAGGAAACATTTTTCTTAGTTATCTTTTATGCTTTCATTCATTTACTCAACTAGTTATTGAGCATCTACTATTGAGTCTACTGTGCTAGGCACTGATATACAGGGAAGTGGCAAGAAATGGTTCCTGCTCTCAAAGAGAAAGAGATTAGAGACAAATATTAAACTAATTGAAAAATTAATTGACGATTTTAAATTGTACTAACAAAAAAAAAATAATAAATAAATTGTACTAACATTCAGGACAGAGAAGGCAATGGCACCCACTCCGTACCCTTGCCTGGAAAATCCTATGGACGGAGGAGCCTGGTAGGCTGCAGTCCATGGGGTCGCTGGGAGTCAGATACGACTGAGTGACTTCACTTTCACTTTTCACTTTTATGCATTAGAGAAGGAAATGGCAACCCACTCCAGTGTTCTTGCCTGGAGAATCCCAGGGACGGGGGAGCCTGCTGGGCTGCCGTCTATGGGGTCACATAGTCAGACACAACTGAGGTGACTTAGCAGCAGCAATGCTCAGGAGGAAATAAAGAGTACTATTAAATAAAAGAGATCCTAATTTAGATGTTAAATCTGCTACCAAAGATTGAAGGTGGGAGGAGAAGGGGACAACAGAGGATGAGATGGTTGGATGGCACCCACCAACTGGATGGACATGAGTTTGAATAAGCTCCAGGAGTTGGTGATGGACAGGGAAGCCTGGCGTGCTGCAGTCCATGGGGTCACAAAGAGTCAGACATGACTGAGTGACTGAACTGAATTTAGATGTAGTCATGGAAGATCTTTCTGAGATGCAGTGTAGCATAGGGGTCCAGAGTATAACTCTGAAGACAGTCAATCTGTGTTTGAAGACTTAGTAGCTGTGTGATCCTTGCTTAACTCCTTGAGCTTCCTTTTCCTCATCTATATGATGAAGATGGGGCTTCCCTGGTGGCTCAGAAGGTAAAGCATCTGCCCACAATGTGGGAGACCCAGGTTTGATCCCTGGGTTGGGAAGATCCCCTGGAGAAGGGAATGGCAACCCATTCCAGTACTCTTGCTTGGAAAATCCCATGGATAGAGTCAGACACGACTGAGAGACTTCTTTCTTCACTTTCTTTCTTTATGATGGATATAATAAAAATAACAACTATTAATATTTGGTTATTATGAACACTAAGTTAATAGGTGTAAAGTGCTTAGAACAGTCCTCACCACATACAAGTACTGTTCAGAGAAAATGCTATATAAATGTTCTAATATTGCTCCCAATATAAAACCAGCACTTTGACATAAAAAGAATAAACACAGAAATCTGTCACAAAGTTATTCTATTCTTATTAGGTGAACTATGATCAACTGAGAAAAATAACTTAGAAGAAATTTAAAGGCATGATTTGTGTCATCTTTCTGAAAAGCCTAGAGAATATTTTTAAATTTACAGTTTATTTCAAACATTCAACATAAATTTCTAATTTAAAAAACTCTTAGAAAATTCAAGACAGAGGGGACATAGGTACACCTATGGTTAATTCATGTTGTATAACAGAAATCAAACCAATATTGTAAAGCAATCATCAATCAATTAAAAATAAATATTTTTAAAGCTCTTAGAAAATAGAAAAGAGAAGTTTACTTCTCAAAAATGTTAAATATTTTGTGTGCTGTTACCATAATTATTAATGCAGGTTAGTACACCTGCAGTATTCCCCCCTGTCTTTTAACTGTGTCTGAGGTTGGATTCCTTGAATTTTATTTGTGGTAAATCTTCAAGGTCTGCATTAAAGCACTTGAAAAGTTTTTTGCATGTATTTCTGCCAGATACCTAGGAGACATATCAATTACAGCCCATTTTAAATATAGAGAAGGACATTGTAGCCCATATCAAGAAGGAGTTTGACAAGAAGTACAACCCCAGCTGGCACTACATAGTGGAAATCATGTGACACATGAAATCAAACACTTCATCTACTTCTACCTGAGCCAAGTGGCCGTTCTCCTGTTCAAATCTGGTTTAAAAATTGGACTGTGTCACACATCCAATGATCCATCCAAAAACAAGAACTGCGGCCTAAATTCCAAATACCAGAGAGGAAAGTCTTCAACCTTGCCTAAGGGAAGACCTTAATCTTTGAACCTCTATTATGTTTTGTACAGGGCAGGAGACGCTGGTTTAATCCCCTTGAAGATTCCATGGACAGAGGAGCCTGGTGGGCTACAGTCCAAAAGTTCACAAAGAGTAGGACATAAGTGATCAATTAAGCACTAGCACTAGTATAATGTTTGACATCCAGAGCCAAATTTGCACAGCTTCCACACTCACCATCTCAGTCTTCAGGATAGATATTTCTCAGCTCTCCTTTCTAAGGAGGCTGTCCTTTTTGGGGTTTGGCTCTACACGGGGGATTTTAGATCTTACCCCAGGACCTGCTAGGAACCCCAGATTCCTATCCCCCAGAACACATAATCTATTGAAATCTGTGCTCCAGACTACCAGAGATCAGCAAACATCACTATGGAAAGTTTTGATGCTAATGTTTCACTTACGTCTCTACTCAGTTCTATGATTATTTGACATTTCTGTCTGATAAGGAATTCTCCAATCTTACCAGTTTAGTCTCAAATTGTAAAAGATGTTTTTTATATTTTATAAAAATATCCAGAATTTTAAGGAAACTGTGCTGTTCTACAGTGGTTTGGACTGATACTGCTAAACACAGACGTAAGGGAAACTCGATAACAACTGGTATATTTTTAAAGATGTCATCTGATTATTTTAATAAGTTTGCACAAATAATGGAGAGTGATTTATCTATGGAAATTGCTGAGGTTATATGAAAAAATAATGAAATTTACACAAACTAAATTGGTGAATTAACTAAAACAGAATCTTCCAGACTGAATAAATTCTGTGCTTCTCAGGGATGTAGCATATAATGTAATAAATCTAATAAATACTACTGTATATTATATCTAAAAGCTGTTAAATGAGTAAATCCTAAGAGTTCTCATTACAAGAAAATAAAACTTTTTCTATTTAAGTTTGCATTTACATGAGATGATGGATGTTTACTCAACTTATTTTGATAATCTTTTCATGGTGGTGGTGTTCAGTCACTAAGTCATGTCTGATTCTTTGTGACCTCTTGGACTGTAGCATACCAGGCTTCCCTGTCCTTCACTGTCTCCCAGAGGAGTTTGTTCAAACTCAAGTTCATTGAGTTGGTGATGCTATCCAGCTATCTTATCCTCTGTCACCCGCTTCTCCTCCTGTCCTCAATCTTTCCCAGTATCAGGATTTTTTCCAGTGAATGGCTTTTCTCATCAGGTGGCCAAGGTATTGGAACTTATGCTGCTGCTGCTGCTAAGTCGCTTCAGTCATGTCTGACTGTGCGAACCCATAGACGGCAGCCCACCAGGCTGTGCCGTCCCTGGGATTCTCCAGGCAAGAACACTGGAGTGGGACTTATGACTTAATTCCCTGCTTTCCATCTTACCCTTCCATTTCTCTAAATTTGTTTCTTAATGTCAAAGAAAAGGGAGCTAGTCTTAACTCACTTCAGTTCTCTGAGATTCAGTGATATAATCAGCAAAGTGGGGGTAATCTCACGTATTACTGGAGGGGTTCCATAAAAATACCCACTTATACACACTGGCACAGGGTTTAAAACCTAATGAGAAGCAATCAATAGGAGCAAGCTTTTTTTTTTTTTTAATCTATAATTCAGTTGTCCCAGGATCTTGTGTGTTACCTGCCCTCCACCTCTATTTTATATTTCAGGTTTTAAAAATTATACGTTACTTTCTCTGTCCAGATACTATTCTTAGCACAGCCAAGAATTGCCAACCCTCCATTGGTCCCTCAAGCCCCTTCATCTTGTCTCACTCCTCTTTTCTTGGTCTGTCTCAGTTCAGAGCACATCTCATTACTTTCTACTACCATCTTTGTGTCTCTCCCTCACTTTCTCGGCCACCTTTCTTGTGGTTCCTTTTGCATCAGTGTCTCTGCCCCTGTCCTGGTCTCCTATAGAAAAATGCTCAGATCTTCTTAGGCAAGAGCACACTTTCCACCAGGTGTGAATTAGAAATTGGAGAGAGGACTGAGCAGCACATGCAGTGAAATAATGAAAGTCTCTCTTGTGGAATATCTTGACACACAGGCAGCCTGGGAGAGAGAGAGGGAGGCTGAGAGCTATTTTTATTAATTTCTAGAAAAGGATAAGCTTTAAACAAAGACTCAAAATATATAAAACAAAAATAGGATTAAAAGGAGAAAGAAAAACATCTACCAACATAATAGAGTTTCATACAACTAAGAAACTGATAGAGCAAGCAGGCAAAATAATTATGATATAAAATTTTGAGTAATACAGTGAGTGAATAAGCTGTATGTATGTAGCTTTTATATGTAATTCTGTACCCAAATAACAAAACACTCTTCATTTCAAACATGCATGTAACAATGTAATATTTATAAAAATTAACCATAAATCAAGCCAAGAGGAAGGTCAACAAATACCAAAGTATACTTATCTCATTCTCTGGCTGCAATGCAAGAAATGTAGAAATTTTTTTAAAAAATTCCCCTTCCAAAAAATTCATATATTTTCATTTTTCTTTAATTCAAAGAAATAAAAAATTTAAAGGATTCCCTGGTGGTCCAGTGGTTAGGACTCAGTGTTTCCACTGCAGGAGTCAGGGGTTCATTCCCTGGTCAGGGAACTAAGATCCCACAAGCCACTCAGCTGTGAAACACACACACATATACAATTGAAGAACTAGGAAAAAACATGCATCAATTTATTGGGTCATAGAAAAAGCAAGAGTATTCCAAAAAAGCATCTACTTCTGCTTCGCTGAATATGCTAAAGCCTTTGATTGTGTAGATCACGACAAACTGGAAGATTCTTCGAGAGTTGGGAATACCAGACCACCTTCCCTGACTCCTGAGAAACCTATATGCAGGTCAAGAAGCAACAGTTAGAACCGGACATGGAACAATGACTGGTTCAAAATTGAGAAAGGAGTATGTCAGGGCTGTATATTGTCACCCTGCTCATTTAACTTACACGCAGAATACATCTTGTAAAATGCCAGGCAGGATGAGGCCGAGCTGGAATCAAGATTGTTGGGAGAAATATCAATAACCTCAGATATGCAGATGACATCACCATTATGGCAAAAAGCAAAGCGTGCCGGGAGCCAGCGTGAGGAATTCCACCTGTGACAAGGTCATGCGGCAAGAGCTCCGATGGCAAGGCTAATCAGACCTCAGGTTTTCCCCCTGGAATTTCCTGAGCATCCACCCCACCCCCACCCCAAAAAAAATAAGAATCTGCCTGCTTTTCCACTCTTCTGATATTCTCTGGCAAAAGTCAAATCAGGGCTTTAGCCTTCTGCACTTGAAAGGGATGTTTCAGTTAAAACCCCTCTGATAGCTCTCTAGCTTGCCTAACAGGTTCCCCAGACTGCTTACAGCTTGTGAATTGCTTACAACCCCCCAACCGCGAGAGGCACAAAGCTTAAAAGCATCTTAAAGATACAAAGCCTTTTCTAAAGAGTAAAAAATTATATTGGTAGAGGGTTTTCACTGTTGACTCAAGGATTGCTGCCAGACCTCCATATTCTTTATCTTTTAGGCACCTGGAAGGATGTTACTCAATGTAAGCAGGATGTAGAAAAAGATACATAGTAGTTTTGATGTTAGCAACACTAGACTTTTGAGTTAATTGCTTCTCTTTTGCTGTAAATCACTGTACTCCCTCTACTTGTTATAAGTTGCTGTATCTTTGCTGTGTAAGAATGTAACTTTATTTAGTGCTTTCTGAGAGTGGCACCAGACCTTGGGAAGATCAACACAAATAAGTCTTCTGGTTGACAAACCCTTATCAGAAAAAAGGCTGTAAAATGTTAATTGGCCCTTTTGGCTGGAAGATGATGTAAATTACCTAAGACTTGTGTATACAATTAGGTATGCAGAGAGAAAAGCCTGGTTTTGATAAGTCTGGACTGCTAACGCTGCATAACTTTGTGTTACCCCTTGATCTCCATGTTTTATCAAAAGTATAAAAGGCCTTTTGAACAGTAAAGGACGGAGCCAGTCGCTGGACTGGTTTCCCCCGTGTCTCTCTCTCTCTCTTTTTTCCCCTTTCCCTCCCTCTGCTCATTACTTTAATTTCAGGCTGAATTTCCATCTGGGGCGCGGAGGCTCGCCAAGTCTACTTACTTGCCCTGGCTGTTAAGACCTGCGTGAAAGGGAGCCTGAGGTGAGGCACCCTTAGATATTCAAGCGAGCACTGGTGGCCCAACGTAGATGGTGCAAATTCCTTGTCTGGAATTTTATTGGTCTACCATGTAGTCCAAGTTATTCAGCCCTCTTCCTCCACTTAATTCTCCTACTACACTATTTCTTCCTAATCTAATCTTATATTAATAAATAAGTTTTCCTCGCCGACTCTGTCCACCCTTCGAATTCCCTGGATCCACCAGGGCTGGACCCCGGCAAAAGAGGAACTAAAGAGTCTTTTGATGAATGTGAAAGAGGAGAGTGAAAAAGCTGGCTTAAAATTCATCATTCTGAAAACTAAAATCATGGCAGGCAGTCCCATCACTTCATGGCAAATAGATGGAGAGAAAATGGAAACAGTGACAGACTTTATTTTGGGGGGCTCAAAAGTCACTCTGGATGGTGGCTGCAGCCATGAAATTAAAAGACACTTGCTCCTTGAAAGAAAAGCTATGACAAACCTAGACAGCATATTAAAAAGCAGAGACATCACTTGGCTGATAAAGGTCTGTATAGTCAAAACTAAGATTTTTCCAGTAATCATGTATGTGAGAGCTGAACCACAAAGAAGGCTAAGTGCTGAAGAATTGCTACTTTCAAATTGTGGTGGTGAAGAAAACAGAATCCCCTGGACTGCAAGGATATCAAACCAGTCAATCCTAAAGGAAATAAATCCTTAATATTCATTGGAAGGATTGATGCTGAAGCTGAAGCTCCAATACTTTGGCCACCTAATGCAAAGAGCAGACTCACTGGAAAAGACCTTGATGTTGGGAAAGATTGAAGCCAGAAAGGAGAAGCAGGCAGCAGAGAATGAGATGGTTAGATGGCATCACCAACTCAATAGGCCTAAATGTGAGCAAACTCTGGGAGACTGTGGAGGACAGGAGAGCCTGGTGTAGTACAGTCAATGGAGTTTGCACACTCAGACAGGACTTAAAGATTGAACAACAACAATTTATGTTAAAAGATGACATGGGTCTTACATGAAAAAGATAAAAAGAGAAAAGAAAAATGTACAGAGCAAAAGCAGAATGAAGGAAATGAATTATAAGACTTCCGCTTCTCCATTAAATAAATATTGGTGCCTTTTAAGTAACAGTGGAAATGGCGAAAATTATCAGATTGTGCATTTATACTGAAAGTAGATTGTTTATGGAGCCAATGTAGGGTGCAAAGGAAAGAGAGATCAGGGACTACCAAAAAAAGCCCCTTTGGCATAATTCAGCTGACCATAGCATTTCAATCTTACCATGTCTCCATAGATGTTAACATTTTACATTAATTTCTTTACATTTAAACATTTCCATGCCCACAAAGGCCAAAAAAAAGTAACATAAATGAGTAAAGTGAAATGAATGGGGACTGTGAAAAACTCGTTTTCTTCCTTGGACATAGCATGGTGGCAAAACCCGGTAATAGTTGACCCCTAGTAGCAGCTGTTCCAGAGAAGGCAATGGCAACCCACTCCAGTACTCTTGCCTGGAAAATCCCATGAGCGGAGTAGCCTGGTAGGCTGCAGTCCATGGGATCTTGAAGAGTCTGACACGACTGCGCAACTTCACTTTCACTTTTCACTTTCATGCATTGGAGAAGGAAATGGCAACCCACTCCAGTGTTCTTGCCTGGAGAATCCCAGGGATGGAGGAGCCTGGTGGGCTGCCGACTATGGGGTTGCACAGAGTCGGACACGACTGAAGCGATGCAGCAGCAGCAGCAGCAGCAGCAGCAGCAGCAGCAGCAGCTGTTCACGTCTTCTAGCATAATAACAGAAAGCCGAAATTTTACCTGGGTGGATGATCATCCAAAACATGGAATATCAATGAAGGTTTGATCAGGAAGGCTTAATTGTATGAGTGATATAGAATAAGAGATTTATTGCAGAGATTAGACCTTGAAAAACTGAGATATGGTGAAAACTGCTCTACTTCTGCTTCTGGAGGCTGAGGTCAGCAGTCCCTACAAGTCAGCCAGGCCAGTGGTTGGGAAGAAAGCCTGGATGTGAAAAAGGAAAGCATCAGAACAAACTGGAACCTGCCAAGACAAATTGGGAGTCCATAACTACAAATGAGAAACTGCTCTCATCTCGTTTTCTCCTCCTCTCAATTGAAAAAGTAGAAAAAAAAAAAAAAAGCCATTTTTAACCTACCATACAGCTTATATTTCTTTTCCTTCCTTCCTTGAATTCAAATAATGTGAGCATTTTAGTGTTCATGGTGTGTCTAGATGAGGAATTTTTATTAATCTTTTGAGATTTAACAGGCTCCTAGAATCTAAGTATTAGATTAATCCACTCTGGAAAATTCATACATATATTTAAAATACTGCTCAATCATTTTCTGTCTCTTTCTTTCAGATCTTTGGTTAGAAGTATGTTAGACTTTCCCATTCTATTATCCTTGTCTCTTAGTCCTTCCCTCCATCCCTCACTGGAAAAAGGTATGCCCAGCAGCTGAGATGGCACCAAAAGATTTTGAAATTTCCTCTTCCTATAGACTAACTTGTTTCTTTTAAGACAGGTTTTCAGGGAACTGTTTGAACTTGGAATATTTTTTTACTCATTCAGTTATGTAAGATCATCTTTAAACACTGATTTAGGGTTTTCCTAAAATATTTTGTCATCCCCAAAATTTGGTTGATGGAGGCCCACCCATCTCTTTCATTAAATGAGAGGGAATAAAAAGATTGTATCAATCCATGCAATTATTGAACAAATCTGCTTTAACAGTGACCTTCTCAGAGAAACTTTTCTTTCTAAATATCATCTGCCAGCTCAGCACTGTCTTTTCCCTTCCTTGGCTCTATTTCCTTCATAATACCTATAACTCTGAAATATATTATTTGTTCGTATGTTTATAGACTGACTTCCTCATCAGAATGTAAATCCATGAGGGCAGGAATATTTTCTTGTTTTATCTTCAGAATTTAGTACAATGTGTGACACATAGCAGACACTCAAATATTTGTGAGATGGGTGAAATAACTATGCATCAGGCATTTTGTTGGGGCCTGGAACACAATGATGAAGGAAAGAAAAACCTATCCTCTCCTGTGTATCTGAATTTCAACCCAATCGTCCTCCTTTTCTGAAATTTTTCAGTTTTGCTCTTTGATCTGGAAACTAGTCTAAGGAAGTCTTTACTGAGTGTACTATGTTCTCTGAGATGCAAATATTAACTCCTTACACCAGGGACATCAACTGTGAGCATTTGAGAAGGGTTCCTGAACTTTAAATCTCCTAGAGTTCCATATTTGGGCCCTGATCTCCTCAGACTGATTTGTCTTTTTTCTTCCTCCTGGAATGAGAGCCATAATAGCAATAAAAACTTTAAAGATAAAGAGGATTTCATTCACCAAGGGAGAATGCAGCAATAAATAAACAATAAAAACAATCGTTTAGTTGTTTTAGTGATATGAATTGCTTCAACATCCTAACCACCCGGAGTTGCCCAAGGTCACAGATCTATGGGCTTCCCTGGTGGCTCAGAGGGTAAAGAATCTGTCTGCAATGCAGGAGACCTGGGTTCGATCCCTGGGTCAGGAAGATTCCGTGGAGAAGGATATGGCAACCCACTCAAGTATTCTTGCCTGGGAAATCCAATGGACAGAGGAGTCTGGTGGGCTCCATGGGGTTGTAAAGAGTCAGACAGGACTGAGCGACTAACACACACACACACCACATTTATAGTGCAGCCTAGATGCTCACAGTCTGGTTCCAGAATCCATTCTCCTTTTTTCCACATTTTCCCACTCTCTTTTTCCTTCTTTTTCTGCTCCCCTCTTCTCCACTCTCCCTCCCCCAGTACTTTATGGACAATTTTTATTCCTGGGAGAAGTGCCAAAATTCCTGTTTTATATCTTTGCCTTCTCTTTTTTCATATTTGAAAAAGGACCCTGACAGAGAGGAGCCTGGAGGGCTGCATACAGTCAGTGGGTTCCCAAAAGATTTGACTTGACTTAGCAACAGCAACAACAGGCAACATTTAGGAGGAGTCTTATACTCCCGCCCAGCTAAGAAGAAAGATGGAAGAGAGCCACCCTGGGATTAAGGAGGAAGAATGAGCCAAACAGACCTTCAAAAACAGGACCTGCCCAGAGGATAAGGGTGTGTCCCTGGAGAACCAGCCATCTAGAATAAATAAATGGATTAGGTGGAATGAAGGCATAATGTCTTCAACAACCATGCTGCACAAAGCAGAGACCATTGTCAACAAAGGTCCACGTAGCTAAAGCTATGATTTTTCCAGAAGTCACATATGGATGTGAGGGTTGGACCATATAGAAGGCTAGGGCCTAAGTATTGATGCTTTTGAATTCTGGTGCTGGAAAAGACTCTTGAGAGTCCCTTGGACTGCAAGGAGATCAAACCAGTCAATCCCCAACAAAATCAACCCTGAATATTCATTGGAAGGACTGATGCTGAAGCTGAAGCTCCAATACTTTGGCCACCTGATGCAAAGAGCCTACTCATTGGAAAAAACCCTGAGGCTGGGAAAGATTGAAGGCAAAAGAAGGGAGCAGCAGAGGATGAGATGGTTAGACAGCATGACAGACTCAATGGACATGAAATTGAGTGAACTCTGGGAGATAGTGGAAGACAGGGGAGCCTGGTGCACTGCAGTCCATGGGGTTGCAAACAGTTGGATGCAACTTATTGACTGAAAACAACAATGCCACCGAACTTGCACAGGTTCTTTCCAGGATGAGAGTGGAGAATAAGCAACACTGCTCCTTCCAGACAATTTCCCACCCTTTCAGCACATGTCATGTGTTTCGATCTCTGCCAACAATTTTCTCCTTGCTCACTTCTGAGGCTAGAAATCCTTGTTAATGTCCTGGATGGTATAAGCACCCAGCACATTCTTTTCCTCTCAGTGCTCCAGGGCAACTTTGCAGCCTTGCCTCTTCATAGACAGGCCTCTGTCTGCAAAGGAGGCATCTGTATTTCTCATCCACCCAAGAAGAGGGGTGGAGAAAAGGAGGGAGGAGCTGCCTGAGGGAGGGCTGGGATAGGCTCTGCTCTGGATCCACTTGAGGTAAAACCCAGAGTAGAACCAGGAAGGCTGGAAAATGGGAGAGAGACAGGAAAGGGTTCAGCAAATGAGATTTTTTAACTTTCATTTTTTCTCATTATTGTAAATAATGAAAAAATAATGAAGAAAGTGAAAGTTCATCGGAATCCCATTCTTTTAAAATAATCCCTATTAACAATTTGCTTAAGTATAATATATCATTAAAAATAAAAGTCTGAATCTTCCCAATCAGTACCTATTAACTCATCTATCTATCATCCATCTATGTATTCATTCATTAAACAACTGTTTTTTTTTTTAACTTTGTTCCAAATCAAGGACTTGACTGGGGATACAGCAGTAAACAAAATACTTGCAGGGCCCTCCCTGGCAGACCAGTGGTGTGCTTCCAGTGCAGGGGGTATGAGTTCAATTCCTGGTCAGAGACCTAAGATCCCACAAGCATGAAAGAAAGGGGAAAAAGGTTGCATTCACTTGAAGGAGGTAAAGAAACTGAGATATGTTAATTTCTTATACTTTAAGGTAGGTTTTCCAAATTCATTTTTTATTGCTGTGATACATATAGAAAATGTATCACAATTTATCTATTCTACTAATAGACATTCTGGTTCACTCAAATTTTTACAATAAAACATAGTAAGTATCATTGTATATTCTCTTTTTCACAACATCTTTTACGTATTTTTATAAACTCTCTTAAATATAAAAAGTGGGCTAAAGCTTATATGACATTTCAAATGTCATATAAATATTTTAAAATATTTATAATTTTAATGACAGTAACCTATAATAGTTTCCAAAAGGTTAAAGAAATTATCATTCTCCCCAAGTGAATGAAAGTGCTCGTGCTTAACCTTGCACTGTGACTCCTAAGTTTTATTCATATTTTAACAGAATGGGGGTGGGGGGAGGAAACGGAAAAACAGATTAATTCCTGTATTAAATGGCATTTCTTTTTAATTATTTTTAATATTCTTATTAGCCAATCAAATCACTAGATAACAAATTCTTTCTGGGAAGAAATATTTTAATTCTTGCTTGTCACTCAGCACACTGCACATAACATGAAGCATGATAAATAATGCACAGAAATAAATCTTAAGCAAATTGTAGTTGAGCTCAGTTCTTAGGTACTGAATGGATATAAGGTATGAAGTACAAGAGAATGAGAAGAAAAACAGAAATTGGTAAATATAGATAACTGAGAGATACTGAAAGTAAGAATGAGGTACTGAGAGCGAATAAGATTTTGAGGAAGATGCTGGCATAAATTGTGAGATTTCTTTATACTGTATTCACTTTCTGGAGCACCTGTCAACTTTTATCCCATTTCCTGGGTTATCTCTTTAATGCCTAAATTTTTTCTTTCCTATTTTGGCTTGCTTTACTTTGGGTACATTTCTTTTCTCACATGGTGAATTTCTTGTCTTCTATTTCTGGCACAATGCAAGATATGAATCTAGTCTTTTGTTTCTAGATCAGTGGCTTAATCTAAAACCCATGCCCTCTGGGCTAGCTGATGGGAGGAGTGGGAAGGGCCATGGTCAGAATTCCTCCCCAGTCTAAAGAAGCATAGACTAACAAACCAGTGATTGCTACTATGATTTGAAGTAGAAGTCAAGTCTATTACAGTCCTAATTAACTTCCCCCACTGCTAGAATAGTGTTTGTCACCCAGTAGGCATTCTATAAAAAAGTGATGAATAATGTACAGAATATACATTATTCATTATTATAGTTAGTAATACTGTATTGCATATTTGAACCTTGATAAGCTATAGGTAAGCTCCAGTACTTTGGCCACCTCATGCAAAGAGTTGACTCATTGGAAAAGACTCTGATGCTGAAAGCAATTGGGGGCAGGAGGAGAAGGGGAGGACAGAGGATGAGATGGCTGGATGGCATCACTGACTCGATGGACCTGAGTCTGAGTTAACTGTGGGAGTTGATGATGGACAGGGAGGCCTGGCATGCTGCCTTTCATGGGGTCGCAAAGAGTCAGACACGACTGAGCGACTGAACTGAAGCTATTGGTGACTCAGTTGGTAAAGAGTCTGTCTGCAGAGTGGGAGAACTGGGTTCAGTCCCTGGGTTGGGAAGATCCCCTAGAGAAGGAAATGGCAACCCACTCCAGTATTCTTGCCTGGAGAATTCCATGGACAGAAGAGCCGGGTGGGCTACAGTCCATGGGGTCACAAAGAGTCAGACATGACTGAGTGACTCACTTTCTCTTTTCAAGGGAGTAAATCTAAAAAATCTCATCCCAAGAAAAAAAAGTTTTGAGACTATGTGTGCTGAGGATGTTAACTAGATTTGTGGTGATCATTTCAAAATATTTACAAATACTGAATCATTATGTCTATACCTGAAACTAATATGTTATTATGTCAATAATAAATTAATAAATTTGAGGGAAAAATAAGTGATGAGTGGATGAATTCAAAAAACTAATGAAAGAATGAGTACACCTTCAATCATTTTGAGGAAAATGGTGGCAGGGGTGGGTGAGCAAAGCACCACCAAGAAATCAAAATTAAAGGTCAACAGCAAGCATCAGCCAGAGTGAAAAATATAGAGCATTATGGCTAAACTAGAGCTCAGCAGTTAAAAAATATTAAGAAAAGAAAGATAAGGTCTAGTATAAATCGAATGGCAATCCCAGAAGAAGCTAGTAGAGATAACAGAGAAAAGCCAATATTCAAAGAATTAATCACTCAGAAATTTCCATAATTGAAGAAACTTAAGACTGTTTAGATTGAAGACATATAGTGAGATATGGACAGGATAAATATAAATCCAGCCTAGACACTGAGAGGCAAAAAATACGAACCATGGACAAAGCATAATTCTTTTAAAAGCAGCTAGAGAGTAGAGAAAAATTACCTATAAAAGAATAAAAGTTTGCTTTCCAGCAGACATCTCAAATGATTTCTATTGTCACCTAACTTATTATGCAAGATTGGCAATGCAGTCAATATATTTTCAGTTTTAAAATGTTTACAATTAGTAGACCATCACAAAAACCAACTAATGATGCTACTCCAGAAAGAATAAAACTGTGCCCATGAGGAAAACAGAGGATGAAAAAAGCAATAATGACCAAAGAACCTGATAAATCAGTGGTTAAATCTAAATAAATATTTAAGACAAAAATAATAATGATGACTTTTAAGGGTATAAAAGCAAGTTTGGTAATTGGGTCACTTTGCTGTACAGAAGAAATTAATGCAACAATGTAAATCAACTATATTTCAACAAAATTTTTTAAAAGGAGGTAAAATAGTAGACAAAAATAATACAAAAGAATGAAGATGGGGAATTCTCTGTTAAAAATTCAAAGAGCATTTCATTGTTTGGAAGAAAAGAAACAGATTAATGTTTGAATTTCTAAGTCAAAATATTTTAAGTATTTATGTGAAAAAACGAATGATGATTTTAAGCCCTGTATATAACTTATACACCATTGTGGGAGGGGGTGGGGAATACATGTAACCAATCCAATAGAAGGCAGGCAAAGTAAAAACAAAAAAAAAAAAAAGAAAACAAAAAACAACAAAGATAAGGAAGTAGAAATCTGTCCACATACATTACTAATCATTATCCTATCAAACATTAATGGACTTAATCCAAGTTAAAAGTCTCCAGTTGAACTGCTGTTTTAAAGAGACAGACCTATAACTTTAAATAATGCAAGTGTAAAAGTAAGGAAATGGGGCTATCAAAGAACACAGGAGCCAGCTTAAAGGGGTGATCAAAGGTAGGGAGTCTGAGTATAAAGAGAATAATGACTATTTCCAACAACAGTTAATCAGTCTCTAAGCAGACTTTTATTGAATAAATAAATGATTGAATGAATGAAGGGTGGGACAATAGGGATGTGTCTGGGTGGTGCAAGGGTCTGATAGTATCAAGTTATGTTTAAATACAGGGTATCTCACCATAAGAACACACTTAAGGAACTGCATAAAGATCAGCTTGAAAATGGGCACTCCAAAGGAATTTATGACAGGTGAGCATGGGAAGTGGTGGATGGGAGGGCTCCAAAATGTGGGGTTTAAGTGGTCGAAAAGGATTTAAAAGACCAAATGAGCAAGATTAAGGATGCAAATTGGGAACTTCCCTGGTGGCACAGTGGATGGGGATTGGCCTTCCAATGCAAGGAATGCGGGTTCAGCCTCACATACAGTAGAGCAGCAATACCCAAGCACCACAATTGCTGAACCCTCGCTTAGAACCCAGGGAACCACCGCTACTGAAGCCCACGTGCCTAAAGCCACAGCAATGAGAAGCCCAGGCACTGGAGCGAGACAATAGCTCCCACTCGCCACAACTAGAGAAAGCCTGCGGGCAGCAATGAAGACCAGTGCAGCCAAAAATAAAAATAAAATTATTTTAAAAAAGAGGAAAATCACTCAGCTCCATCCCCACTGGAGGGGACTGTTACAGCATTGTAAATTGAGGACAGAGGGAAGATCAGGTGATCTGATTGCTTTCTGAAACTCAGGTAGTACATGTGAGACTCCTTATTATGAAGGTTGGTGTCTGCTTCACAGGGCTCGCATACTTCCCCAGTTTGTGCTAGCTTGGACTTTGAAAAGTCCTCATTAGACTGTTCATCATCAGAAGCTCTATCATAGAAGCAGTTTTTGTATGTTTTGTTCACTGCAGAATCACCAGGCTGATAAGAACAGACTGTAGAAGGCGGGCAATAAATATTTGCTGAGTAAGTGCTGTCCATGGCATATTTCAGGCGAGAATATTGGAGCGTGTTGCCATTTTCTTCTCCAGGGGATCTTCCCGACCCAAGAATCGAACCCATATCTCCCTCATTGGCAGGTAGATTCTTTATCACTGATCTACCAGGGGAAGCCCTGATGAAACCTGTACTTCTTTGTTTAATATGCCAGCTTAAGCTGTAGACTCAGGCTTCCCAAGTGGCGCTAGTAGTAAAGAGCCCACTTGCCAATGCAGGAGACTCAAGAGATGTGGGTTCGATCCCTGAGTCGGGACGATCCCTTGGAAAAGGGAATGGCAACCCATCCCAGTATTCTTACCTGGAGAATCCCATGGACAGAGGACCCTGTCAGGCTATAGTCCATGCGGTCACAAAGAGTCATATATGACTAAGGCAGCTTAGAACGTACAAGGTGTAGACTCTCAGGATGCTCTTCCTGGGGAAGTGTGTGGGGATTTATATTCTGCACACAGGAGTTAATAAAACCTTTTCCAGTTTGTCTATCTGCACAGACTTTAAGATCTTGATTTTCATTTACAAGAGGATACTAACAACTGTACTTCTCCCCATGTGTTTGTTGAAGTTTAAATGAATCACGTATATGAAGCATTTAGATGTCTGACATGGAAAACATCTCCAAATATTATTATATTAATCAGATAGTTACTATTTCTGTGGCTCTTCACTCCTAAAGCTCCAAGTTCCCCTTTAGTCTGAAGAACTTGCTTTAATATTTCTAAAGAACAGGATTAATGGCCACAGACCTGATAGTTTCTTTTAATCTGAGAATGTTATCATTGCACCTTCATCTTTTTTAAGATTTTTTTTAATGTGGGCCATTTATAAAGTCTTTATTGATTTGTTACAATATTGTTTCTGCTTTACACTTTGGTTCTTTGGCCATGAGGCATGTGGAATCTTAGCTACCCAACCAGGGATCAGACCTGCACCCTGTGCAATGGAAGACTAAGTCTTAACCACTCGACTGCCAGGAAAGTCCTCCACTGAAAGATATTTTTCTGGATATACAATTATGAGTTGGCAATCCTTTTATCTTGGTACTTCAGAGATTTTGTTCTACTGTCTGTCTTCCTCAGTTTCTGATGAGAAATCTAATGTCATTTGATGTAGTCTAATTGTCTAATTTGTCCATCTTTTCATGTATGGACTGTTTCAACAATCTTACTGAAGAAAATATCCCCTTACTCTGTCACAAAGATGTTGACATATATTTTTTAAGTTTATTTCTAATTGGAGGATAATTGTTTTATAATATTGTGTTGGTTTCTGCCATATATCAACATGACTCAGCCATAGGTATTTGTATGCCCCCTCCTTCTTGAACCTCTGTCCCACCTCCCACTCCATCCTACCCCTCCAGGATATCACAGAGCACGGGATTTGAGCTTCCTGCATCATACAGTAAATTTCCACTGGCTGTCTAATTTTACACATGGCAATGGCACCCCACTCCAGTACTCTTGCCTGGAAAATCCCATGGACAGAGGAGCCTGATAGGCTGCAGTCCATGGGGTCGCGAAGAGTCCGACACGACTGAGCGACTTCACTTTCACTTTTCACTTTCATGCATTGGAGAAGGAAATGGCAACCCACTCCAGTGTTCTTGCCTGAAGAATCCCAAGGACAGGGGAGCCTGGTGGGCTGCCATCTATGGGGTCGCACAGAGTCGGACACGACTGAAGCGACTTAGCAGCAGCAGCAATGTATATGTTTCAGTGTTCGTGACCCCCTCTCCTTCCCCCACCATGAGTCCACAAGTCTGTTCTCTGTGTCTGCACCTCCACTGCTGCCCTCAAATAGGTTCATCAGTACCATCTTTCTAGATTTCATATATATGCATTAATACATGGTATTTGTCTTTTTCTGACTTACTTCACTCTGTATAAATAGACTCTTGGTTCATCCACCTCATTGAACTGACTCAAATGCATTCCCTTTTACGGCTGAGGAATATTCCAGTGTGTATATGCACCACAGCTTCTTCATCCATTCATCTGCTGATGGACATCCAGGTTGCTTCCATGTCCTGGCTATTACAAATAGTGCTGCAATGAACACTGGGGTGCATCTGTCTTTCTGAGTTATGGTTTCCTCAGGGTATATGCCCAGTAGTGGGACTGTTGGGTCATATGGTATGTAGTTTTATTCCTATATTTTTAAGGACTCTCCATTCTGTTTTTTGTAGTGGTTGTATCAATTTGCATTCCCACCAACAGTGCAAGAAAGTTTCCTTTTCTACACACCCTCTCCAGCATTTATTGTTTGATGATGGCCATTCTGACTGGTGTGAGGTGATACCCCATTGTAGTTTTGATTTGAATTTCTCTAATAATGAGTGATGTTGAGAGTCTTTTCATGTTTTGATTAACTATCTGTATGTCTTTAGAGAAATGTCTGTTTAGGTATTCTGCCCACTTTTTTATTGGGTTGTTCATTTTTCTGGTATTGAGTTGAATGAGTTGCTTGTTTATTTTTGAGATTAATCCTTTGTCAAATGTTTCATCTACTATTATTTTCTCCCATTCTGAGGGCTTGGCACACATTTTCTTTTAATATTTCCAAAGTTTCATTTTTGATTAATACATCTGGAGTATTTTCCTATGGTATAAAATGTGAGTCATTTATATCAGAAGTGGAGACTCCAGGGGTTAACTTTATTTATCAGAGATTGCTACAGTAAACCTAGTCCTCTTGAAAACATTGCTTCCAAGTGAATGAATGATTTCATCAGTGTCTTCTTTCTCATAAAGACTTTCCTTGCCAGATGTCAGCACCCCTGATGAACAACATGGTCCAAGAGAATCCCCTGCCAGACCCTTTTGTCTACATGGATGATTCTAGCACGAACTTCCAGGATGAGTCACAGATACCAGCTGGTGCCAGTGAGTGTTACTCTCCTACACTGTTGCCCTCTTTACATGGGACCCTCTAATTGTATTTTGGATTTGTTTTAAAAGTTATTTATTATATCTTTTTTTGTTTTTGTTTTTCACTTTCAACTCTTTATTTTGCATTGACATATAGCCAATTAACAATGTTATGATAGTTTCAGGTAACAGCAAAGGGACTCAGCCATACATGCACATACATGAATCCATAACAGTGTGTATCTTCCCAATAGGGCTTCCCTGATAGCTCAGTTGGTAAAGAATCCACCCAGAATGCCAGAGATCCCAGGTCAATTCCTGGGTCAGGAAGATCCACTGGAAAAGGGATAGGCTACCCACTCCAGTATTCTTGGGCTTCCCTTGTGGCTCAGCTGGTAAAAAATCTGCAATGCAGGAGATCTGGGTTTGATCCCTGGGGTGGGAAGATCCCCTGGGGAAGGGAACAACTACCCACTCCAGTATTCTGGCCTGGAAAATTCCATGGACTGTATAGTCCATGGAGTCACAAAGAATAGGACACAACTTAGCAATTTTCACCTCTTTTTTTTTCACATGATCTTCCCAACTGAAGTGAAAGTAGGGCCCTAACTATTCCTTCCCTTCTCTGGCAACCATAAGTTTGTTTTCTAAGTCTGTGAGTCTCTTTCTGTTTTGTTAGTTCATTTGTATCATTTCTTTTTAGATTCCAAATATTTAAATTTTCATATGATATTTCTCCTTAAGGTCTATGTTTCCTTATTGATTTTGTCTGATCTGTCCATTGATGAAAGTGGGATATTAAAGTCCCCTACTATTGTTGTGTTACTGTCAATTTCTCCCTTTATGTTTGTTAATATTTGCCTTACATATTAAGGTGCCCCTATGTTGGAGATATATATATATATATATATATATATATAATTGTCATATCTTCTTGGATTGAACCCTTCATGATTACGTAGTATCTTTGTTTCTTATAACAGTCTTAATTTTAAAGCCTATTTTGTCTCATATGAGTATTGCTATGCCAGCTTTCTTATGATTTCCGTTTGCATGAAACAACTTCCCCCATCCCCTTACTTTCAGTCTGTAAATGTCTGTAGGTCTGAAGTGGGTCTCTTGTAGACAACATATTTGTGGGTCTTAGTTTTTGTATCCTCCCAGCAATTCTATGTCTTTTTATTGGTGCATTTAATCCATTTGAAAGAAAGTGAAAGTGAAAGTCATTCAGTCATGTCTAGCCCTTTGTGACCCCATAAACTCTATAGTCCATGGAATTCTCTAGGCCAGAATACTGGAGTGGATAGCTGTTCCCTTCTCCAGGGGGTCTTCCCAACCTAGGGATCAATCCCAGGTTTCCCACACTGCAGGCAGATTCTTTACCAGCTGAGCCACCAGGAAAACCCTTTAATCCATTTACATTTAAGGTAATTATCTATATGTGTGGTCCTATTATCATTTTGTTAATTGTTTGGGGTTTGTTTTTTGGAGATCTTTCCCTCCTCTTGTGTTTCCTGCCTGGAGAAGTTCCTTTAGCATTTGTTGTAAAACTGGTTTAATGGTGTTGAATTTTCTTAACTTTGTCTGGAAAGCTTTTGGTTTTGCCATCAGATTTGAAGGAGAGTCTTGCTAGGTAGAGTACTCTTGTTTGTAGGGTCTTCCTTTTCATCACTTGGAATATATTGTGCCATTCCCTTCTGGTTTGTAGAGTTTCTGTTGAGAAATCAGTTGATAACATTATGGGATTTCCCTTGTATGTTATTTGTCTTTTTCCCTTGTTGCTTTCAACATCTTACATTTGTCTTTAATTTTTGTCAGTTTGATTAGTATGTGTCTTGGTGTGTCCCTCCTTGGGTTTATCCTGCCTGGGTCCCTCTGAGCTTGCTGGACTTGGCTGACTATTTCCTTTCCAATGTTGGGGAAGTTTTCAGCTATTATCTCTTCAAATATTTTCTCAGGGTTGTTCTCTCTCTCTTCTTCTGAGACACCTATAATGCGAATATTGGTGCATTTAATGTTGTCCCAGAGTTCTCTTAGGCTGTCTTTATTTCTTTTCATTCTTCTATATTCTGTTTTACAACAATGATTTCCACCATTTCACCTTGCAGGTCATTTATCCATTCCACTTATCTAGGATTTATCTTGTTCCTTTATCTGGGACATAATCCTATTTCTTATTTTGGTTAGCTTTCTGTGATTGTGGTACTAGGTCTGGAAGCTATGGGATTGTAGTTCTTGTGCCCTCTGGTGGATGAGGATGAGAGGCTTGCGCAAGCTTCCTGATGGGAAGGACTGGTTGTGGGGATAACTGGGTCTTGCTCTGGTGGGCAGGGTCATGCTCAGTAAAGCTTTAATCCAATTGTCTGCTGATGGGTGGGGTTGCACTCCCTCCCTGTTAGTTGTTTTGCCTGAGGTAACCCAGTCCTGGAGTCTAGGGGCTCTATGTATGGCATGGCTATCGGCAACCTCCAAGAGGATTTCCACCTGACTGCTGCTGCCAGTGCCCCTGTCCCCATGGTGGGCCATTGCTGACCCACAGCTCTGCAGGAGGTCCTCAGACACTCACAGGTAGGTCTGACTCACTGTTCTATGGGGTCCCTGTTCCTTTTCCCTGGGTGCTGGTGCACACAAGGTTTGTTTGGACCCTCCAAGAGTGGAGTCTCTGTTTTCCCCAGTCCTAGGGAGGTCCTGTAATCAAATTCCACTGGCCTTCAAAGTCAGATTCCTTAGGAATTCTCAGTACTTTTGCTGATCCCCAAGATGGGGAGCCTGATGTGGGGCTTAGAACCTTCACAACAGTGTGAGAACTTCTTTGGTATTATTGTTCTCCAGTTTGTGGGTCACCCAACAGGTATAGGATTTTATTTTATCGTGATTGAGCCCCTTTTACCATCTTGTTGGAGTTTCTCCGTTGTCCTTGGATGTGGGGTATCTTTTCTTGGTGGGTTCCAGTGTCTTTCTGTCTATGGTTGTTTAACAACTAGTTGTGATTTTGGTGCCCTTGGTTTTGGGGTTTTGTTCATTTGTTTGTTTGGCCCCAGCCAGGAACCCTGCAGTGGAAGTGCAGAGTCCTAACCACTGGGAAGCCAGAGAATTTCCTGTTATATCTCTTATATATCTCTTCAAAAATATATTCAAAAACTATTCCTATCATAAAGGGGGAAGTTATAAATTTCATATCAAGATCAAGTGACTTTGGCCCATGTCTAATCAAATTATGATAGATAAACTGAGAACACAAGATATAGAGCAAGTGAGAATGTTTTTCTAGAAGAGAAAGACTGAAGCAAAGAGAAAGAATAATATAGAAAGCTTCTTTTCCAAGGGCGAATACAATCCTGACACTTCTGATAAAGTGTTATGCAGGTTTTTTCCCCCGCGTTTCTCCTGACACCAGCTGGGTATCCTACAATTCAACTCAACTCTAACGCTATCTACCCAGAGAAACCATTAGATTCCATAGGTTAAGAGTTTAGTCCCATAAGATTACTCCTACTTCAGTCACAAGGCCAGGTTGTCTGTGCTTCTAACCAACTGGCTATAAATCAGAGGTTTCCATGACACCGTCCTTGAAAGTGAAAGTGAAGTCGCTCAGTCATGTCTGACTCTCTGTGACCCCATGGGGTGTAGCCCATCAAGCTCCTCCGTCCATGGGATTTTCCAGGCAAGAATACTGAAGTGGGTTGCCATTGCCTTCTCCAGGGGATCTTCCCGACCCAGGGATCGAACCCAGGTCTTCCGCATTGCAGGCAGATGCTTTAACATCTGAGCCACCAGGGAAGCCCATTTACTTACCTGAGTACCATTATATTACAAAGGATATTAAAGAATAAGAATCAACAGCTGGATGAAGACATACACAGGACTCAAACAAAAGAGCTTCTGTGCTCATGAGTTTAGAGCTGGCTAGGCAGCCAGCGGAGCCTGTTGGGCTGCTGTCTATGGGGTCGCAGAGTCAGACAAGACTGAAGTGACTTAGCAGCAGGCAGCCTGTGGATGTGATCTGGTTCATCAGCCTAGAGGCTCTCTGAACCCTCCCATCCTTTTTGCTTTTTTTAATGGAAGCTTCATCATATAATCTTAATTGACTAAATCACTGCCCACTGGTGACTGATTCAAACTCCAGCCCCTCTCCCCTCCCTAAAAATCATGATGTAGGGTTGAAATTTCCAGTCCTCTAATTAGAGTTGGTTCCCTGGGCAACTAGTCCCCCATCTTTAGAAGATTTCCAAAAGACACCTCATTAACAAAATCAGTTAAGGCCATTTCATTAACATGAAGTCAGTTGCAGTTGAAAGGAGCTTAATGTGAATATCAAGACATTCATTTCACCTTGATGGCTCTGGAGAAATTTCAAAAACTGAGGAAAAAAGACAGAAGTATTATAACAAAAGATGCTCCCATGCTCTGATGGCTTAGGAAATTCTAAGAATTTGGGGAGTTGTGAGCCAGGAGCCATGGACAAAGACTAAAATATATATATGTTATACATCACAATATCACACAAGAATATTGTGGTCCAATATTGTGGGCAAACAGGAAAAATATCATTTTATATAGGGAGAGTAGTTGTGTATTAATACATACACAGATTTACAGATTTATTTTTATAAATTGTACCTTAGTAACAGAACTCTCATTTTATTCAGGCAGCAAAGTAAATAACTTTAAAGTTTTCCTAGTCAAAGTTGTATCTTGATGAATTCTGAAATATGTACAGACAGTCCCTGACTTATGATGGTTCTACTGACGATTTTTCAACTTTTATGTTTTATGATGGTGAAAAGCAATATCCATTCAGTAGAAACCATACTTCAGTTTTGAATCTTGATATTTTCCTGGGTTAGAGAATTAAGAGTACAGAAATACACAGAAAAACATTCTGTGTGCTTGATTGGAAGATAATATTGTTAAAGGTGTCAGTACTACTCAAAGTCGTCTATAACTGGTAGCACTGTTGTATTGGGCAACATTTCTTCAGACTTGGCTCAGAGTTACAATTCATTTAGCCTATTAAAGCTGACAACATGGAGACTTTTTGCAGGCCTTCCCAGACAGTGGAGTTTTCCTACTAATTTGCCACATTAGATTATAAAATATCTCATTAACAGTTATTTTGCAGAGGAGCCTAAGAACATGCAGTTGTTCCATTTTCTTGCTAGACTTCACCTTGTTCCTTTCTTACAACTCTGTCATCTTCCACAGCATGCTTATTACCAACCAGAATTTTGGAACATTATCAACGTCTTTAACTTAAAGAATCTGTTCTCTCAGATCTTTTGTATCATTAAATGTGAACTGTGCTGTGTAGGAATAAAATAAAGCAAAGCCTTGTCCATGTTTCATGTACAAATCTATCATCACTGTAAATGGCCTATTTCTATATTATCCAAGATTTCAAGCGTATACTGTTTTGCATCTACTTTAACTTGCTTTCTATCATCATCTTCTATGGTAGGATTATATTTTCAACAAAAATTCCTTGAATAAAGTATACAGTGAGAGTCAATTTTCCAATGACTCCTGAACCAAGAACTGCTAGCTTATACTCACACATAGTGCAAACTCATAAGAGCTAATACCTCTCACACTGTCCGAGGGGCTCTGCAGCCAAGAGCTCCCTCTGCGTCAATGCTTCTGTCACTCAGTCTGTCCTGTTGCTGCAGCTGCCAGGGCTGGTTTGTTTAAAAGCCCGACTCTGGGCAAGTTTTGCACTCTCTTCTCAATTTCAGGATCAGCTTGTCCAGCTCAGTAAAGATTTCTACTTAGATATTGATTAAGATTACAATGAAATTATATGGTTATTTGGAAGGGGAAGTTGACATTTTAAATGTTTAGTCATTTAAGAATATATTTCTCTAATTAAATCATTTATGCTCTTTAAAACAATCTTATAGCTTATTTCATATAGTCCTTATACATTTCATTAAAATGTATTCTTAGGCATTTTATAATATATATTTTGATGTTATTGTACATAGGATTTTTTTCATCACGACCTACGACATGTGGAATCTTAACTCCCCAACCAGGGATCAAACCCGGGCCTTCGACAGTGAAAGGTATAAATTTGTTAGTTTTCAATAAAGTATACCTCCTGTTCATATTATATTGGGAAATAGGAGTGAGCAACACGGTTTTTTGGTTTTGTTTTTAGTATTAATTAGTTTTTATTTCAGTAGATATGTGGGAATCCATCAAATATTTGTTTGAAGAAAGAAACTTTTGACATGCAACCCCTTTCCCTCAACATATTAGATTTTAAAAAATATTTTAATTTTATTGGAGTATAGTTGATTTACAATACTGTATTAGTTTCAGGTGTACAGTAAAATGATTTAGTTATGCACATATTCATTCTTTTTCAGAGTCTTTTCTCATATAGGTTATCATAGAATATAGGATAGGGTGCCCTGTGCTGTACAGTAGGTCTCTATCAGTCATCTGTCTTATATATAGCTGTGTGTGTGTGTGCTCATCCCACATGCAATAAATCTTATAGAAGAATTATTTTCTATAAAACCACTTAGCTAATTAACTGGCAACACTTTCCTAATTTACACTTGATATGTTGAGTAGGTTAATTGTTATAAAAGATCAGTAGAGTCATGGCAATGAACTAATTATCAGAAATGTGATGAAGTTACACAGTCTATGTTAAATGTAGTTTGTAACTTCAAGCAAAGACTTCATTTTTACTGACAAATATCCTACAATAACAAAATTAATAAAATATTAATGCAGGACATGTTATGTGGTATGTATTATTGTTTCATGTGTAGTAATGACTTAAATTAATACATTCATGTAATACATTACAATTTTTATTATAAAGTAAATAGACATTCAGAGCATTCCCTTTGCTTGATGAAACTAAGGTGAAGAATTGAACTAATCTGTGATCACATTTCTAGAAAACTACATTTTGTAACAAAATTTCTACTATTATAGTACTACACTCGATATAACAGCAAATTTGGAAAACAGCAATGGCCACAAACTGGAAAAGGTCCATTTTCATTCCAATCCCTAAGAAGGGCAATGCCAAAGAACATTCAAACTACCACACAATTGCTCCAATTTCACATGCCAGCAAGGTAATGCTCAAAATCCTTCAAGCTAGGCTTCAACAGTATCTGAACCAAGAACTTACAGATGTAAAAGCTGGATTTAGAAAAGGGAGAAGAACCAGAGATAAAATTTACAATACCTGTTGGATCATAGAAAAAGCAAGAGAGTTCCAGAAAAACATCTACTTCTGCTTTATTGACTATGCTAAAGCCTTTGATTGTGTAGATCACAACAAACTGGAAAATTCAAGAGATGGGAAGACCAGACCACCTTCCCTGCCTCCTGAGAAACCTGTATAAAGGTCAAGAAGCAACAGTTAAAACCAGACATGGAACAATGGACTGGTTCCAAATTGGGGAAGGAGTGTGTCAAAGTTGTATATTGTCACCATTATTTAACTTCTATACAGAGTACATCATGTGAAATGCAGGGCTGGGTGAAGCACAAGCTGGAATCAAGATTGCCAGGAGAAATATAACAACCTCAGATATGTAGATGATACCACCCTTATGGCAGAAAGTGAAGAGGAACTAAAGAGCCTCTTGATGAAAGTGAGAGGAGAGTGTAAAAGCTGGCTTAAAACTTAACATTCAGAAAACTAAGATCATGGCATTTGGTCCCATCACTTCATGGCAAATAGATGGGGAAAAAATGGAAACAGTGTCATACTTTATCTTCTTGGGCTCCAAAATCAGTGTGGATGGTGATTGCAGCCATGAAATTAAAAGATGCTTGATCCTTGGAAGAAAAGCTATGACAAAACTAGACAGTATATTAAAAAGCAGAGACACTATTTTGTTGACAAAGGTCTCTATAGTCAAAGCTATAGTTTTTCCAGTGTTCATGTATGCATGTGAGAGCTGGACCATAAAAAGGGCTGAGCACCAAAGAATCAATGCTTTCGAACTGTGGTGTGGAGAAGACTTTTCAAAGTCCCTTGAACTGCAAGGAGATCAAGCCAATCAATACTAAAGGAAATAAACCCTGAATATTCATGGAAGGATTGACGATGAAGCTGAAGCTCCAATACTTTGGCCACCTGATGCGAAGAGCTGACTCATTGGAGAAGACCCTGACACTGGGAAAAGATTGAGGGCAGGAGGAGAAGCGGGCAACAGAGGATAAGATGGTTGGATGGCATCACCAAATCAATCGACATGAGTTTGAGCAAACTCCAGGAGATAGTGAAGGACAGAAGGACAGGGACTGGCGTACTGCTGTGCATGGGGTCACAATGAGTTGGACACAACTGAGCGAACGAACAACAAACTCCCCTTCACTTGCAGCACTTACCTTAACAAACATAGTTCCTGCTCATAACAGTTCATCTCAGGATGAATCCATTTCCTTTTGGAAAAAATAATCGCTGAATATTACATTTTACTTGTTTATTTAACATTTTACTATATAGAAAATTTTGAATATAAACAAAAACAGAGAGGAGTTCCCTGGTGGTCTAGGGGTTAGGTTTTGGTGCTTTCACTGCTGCAGCCTGGTTTCAATCCCTGGTTGGGGAACCAAGATCCTACAAGTTGTGCAATGTGGCCAAAAAAAAATAAAATAAAAACAGAATAGTATAATTTCATGAGTCTATCATTCAGTCTCAGCAAATATATATCTCTTTAGCATAGTGATTTTGAGGTTCATTCAAATTGTAAAATACATCAGTGATCCATTACTTTTATTGCTGAATGGCATTCCATTGGATGAATACACAGTTTGTGTAGTGTATTCATCCAATAAGGAGATTTGGATTGTTACCAACATGGCAGTTATGAACAATGCTGCTATGAAGAGTTGGGTATACATCTTTGCATAGATAAATGTTCTTATTCCCTTGGGTAGATTCCTAGGAAGAAACTGCCAGACAGTTTTTCAAAGTGACTCTATCATTTCACAGTCCAACCTGCAGTTTCCAGTTGTTGTACGAACATTCCAATTTCTCTACATTCTTCTGCATGTCCATTTATACATCTTTGCTGAAAAGCTCATTCAAATCTATTAACTAGAATAATAGGATTTTTAATCGGAATATTTGTTGTCTTATTTTGAGATGTCTATTACAGATACAAGTCCTTTCAGATAGATGACATTTTCCTTCTGTCTGAAGGATGACCTATAACATATCCTATAGTACAGATCGGCTGGTGATGGATTATTTCAACTTTTGTAGGTCTAAAAGCATCTTTTCACAGATGGCTTTTCTCAGAATGTTCTGAACTTTACCGTGTATCCTTATTGATGTTTGGGGAGGGGGTGGTGGTTTCCTCCTTGACTTAAGCCCTGATAATTACCTGCTATCTTCCTTCTGAATCTTTGTGCACAGATAATTGGGAAGAGCCACAGTCAACAGCTCCAAGATCCATTTGATAAATACAGAAATGAGTTTTCAGAAGAATTTCAGGATATAGGCATAAATCTTTAAGGCAAAAAAAAAATGTTATAGCCTTACTAAAAGGGGTAACATTACAAAAAACACAGAGCAAGCTGATAATAATTTAAGAGTATATAAAAAGTTAAACATATACACAAAGGTTAATCTTTTCCATTTTATTACCTATGAGCTTTTTATTTAATTTACTTTTACATTTATGTTTAATATACAAAGAGATAATAAATTTAAAGCCTTTACTTTTATTTTTAATACATAATTAAAAATCTGATATTATATATATGAGATTTCACATCTTAACCCATAACATCTTTTTGCTAAACAGACAAAATGTAGTCCAATGAGATAGTTACATTCTTTTGTTCATATCAAAACTTTGAAATCCAGTGAATAATTTGTACTTATTGGCATATCACAATCTAAATGCTAAATTTTCATCAGAAATACTTACTCTGAATTTAGAATTCATAAAATTTACAGTTGAAAGAGTATAGTCACATATGCAAGCTGTTCTAAGCATACTAAAAAGCTTCCCAATAACTGGATTAAATATCAGCATTTAAAGTTTAAGCTAAAATTCAATAAAATCAAAAATTCAGTACCTTGGTAGAGCTAGGTACATTTATGTGTTTGATAGCTGTGTTGAGTAGTGGCTACAGTAGTATACAGAACAACTCTAGAGAATAATTAAGTGGCTGGGGAACAAAGATGGCTTCAATCTTGTACTAGTTCCATACACGACTTACCCAAATGCATGAACAAAACATTTCCTTGTTTTAAATATGGTAACTAGTAAGTTGTAGAGATCAGATATACCCTACAGGATGAATGTTGGGGCAAAACAGTTATCTTAGTATTATATCAGTTTCTCGTAACTTAAAATGAAATTTCTAGTAATAGCATTTCACAAACACATTACAAAAGTGCTGTATCACAAAAAAATTTATTTCAAAGTAAAGACTATGCGCCTGGTAAAACTACACTATTTAATTAATAGGATCAGAGTGTCAATGAAGACATGGCTATTTAAGGTAAATGCAAATAGTTTGAATAGTTTTGTACTGCAAGTAGAAAAATAAATATTTATAAATTAATACTTTATATGCTGTGCTGTGCTCAGTCATGTTCGACTCTTTGCAGTTCCATGGACTTTGGCCTGCCAGGCTCCTCTGTCTATGGAATTTTCCAGGCAAGAATACTGGAGAGGGTTGCCACTTCCCACTCCAGATGATCTTTCCACCCCATGGACCAAACCCAGGTCTCCTGCATCTCCTGCATTGGAAGGTGGACTCTTTATAACTAGTGTCAACTAGGAAGCTCAATATTTTCTATATTTGATTTAAAATACTTGTATATGAACTTTAAAATTAAATTAGATACTATAAGTTTAGGCATATATACATTTATATATATGATTGTGCTTCCCTGGTGGCTCAGTGGTAAAAAATCCATCTGCCAATGCAGGAGACTCAGCTTGCATCTCTGGGTCAGAAAGACTGAAGATCCCTTGGGGAAGGAAATGGCAACCCCCTCCAGTATTCTTGCCTAGGAAATCCCATGGACAGAGGAGCCTGGTGGGCTACAATCCATGGGGTCACAGAAGAGTCAGACACGACTTAGTGACTAAACAACAACACAACAACAAATATGTGATTATATTAATACATTTTATAAAAGGTATTTCCATGTATGGTCATAAGTGGTGTTCAGTTCAGTTCAGTTGCTCAGTCGTATCCGACTCTGCGACTCCATGAATCGCAGCATGCCAGGCCTCCCTGTCCATTACCAACTCCCGGAGTTAGTCTTATAGTTTTATTGGTAGTGTTTATTCTTATCTGATTTTAGTATTGATGTTAGGAACTTCAAATACATTAATGAGGCCTGAGTGAAGATTTCTTCCTTGTACCGAAATGGGCATATAACAGGAGAATTAGCACAGCATTGGCTTGAATTCTATAACTTACCTATGTTTTGGGGTGGTTGTTATCAGTCTATTCAGTGTCTGCAGCTCTTTTTCAGCAAATTTTCTTAATCATGTGTTCTTAGAAAATTTCCTTCTCTCCATTGCCATTTAAAAAAAAAATTCCATAGTTTTTCAATTGTCTCCACATCTTTAGTTATATCTCATTTCTATGAACCTCTTCCCAGAGGAGGGAATAGAGCTTCATAAAGCCTGGAGAAGAAAAATCCCATTTTCCAAATTAGATAGACTAGGTTTCTGATAAATAAATAAAAAGAGGAAACCATTTTGAAGAATGTGTTATATATTCAGCTGTAGGGAACATGAGGTTCCTTCTCAGTTTCTAAAAGAAGCAAAGTGTGGGAAAGAAGACAAGGGAGACCACTGTCTGCTGCCCTGAGGTTAGCCAGGACAGACAGAACCGAGTACAGAGAAAGTTAAAGAGGTAACATTTCCCAACAGGAACAAACTAAGTTTCACAGGACTCAGCATCCTAGAGTCAAGACCCGGGAACTTACTTAATCTGGATTCCAAGCCTGGTTGAGGGGAGAGGTCACAGGAAATTCACAGCGGTGGTGTCCTGGGAGATTTGAGTGGGAAGGGAATTGTGTTATGTGACCACCTCCTCTCTATCTCTTGCTCCACAGCAAAATGGAAGAAGAGTCATGAACGCACCTCGTTCACCCACACACAGTATAAGGAGTTGGAGGCTCTGTTTAGCTGCAACATGTTTCCAGATAAAAACCTCCAGAGAGAACTTGCTTTAAGACTCAATCTACCAGAGTCAACAGTAAAGGTCTGTCTGATCATCGGAGATGTGCTTTGAACCCTCATTCAAATAACATTCTACTGTTCAGCCTGGAAATTCCCTCCGTAAAACAGTAACACTTCATTTATTGAGTCCCTGCTGTGTGCTAGTACTGAGCTGGGCACGCTGTATTAATACATGTTGGCTTTATTATCATCTAGTTTAAAAGATGAGGAAAACTGAGATTTGGGAGCAAAGTGGCTGGGTTACAGAGATAATGCATGTAGGTATCACTGGAATTGGAACTCCAGAGGCATGACAGAATTCACATGAGAGAAATGCTGTCATCCAGACACACTCTCATTTAGGGTCTTCTCTAGCAAAACCCTGCAATCATTTATTCACAACATTACCAACAGACAACAACTCCAACCTTTGAGTCTGCTGAGCCCCCAAGTTTTTGTTACAATATTGTTCACTATTCAGTTCAGTACAATCACTCAGTCGCGTCCAACTCTTTGTGACCCCATGAACCACGCCAGGCCTCCCTGTCCATCACCAACTCCCAGATTGTCCATTGAGTTGGTGATGCCATCCAACCATCTCATCCTCTGTTGTCCCCTTCTCCTCCTGCCCTCAATCTTTTCCAGCATCAGGGTCTTTTCAAATGAGTCAGCTCTTCCCATCACGTGGCCAAAGTATTGGAGTTTCAGTTTCAACATCAGTCCTTCCAATGAACACCCAGGACTGATCTCCTTTAGGATGGACTGGTTGGATCTCCTTGCAGTCCAAGGGACTCTCAAGAGTCTTCTCCAACACCACAGTTCAAAACCATCAATTCTTCAGCCCTCAGCTTTCTTTATAGTCCAAATCTCACATCCATACATGACCACTGCAAAAACCATAGCCTTGACTAGATGGACCTTTGTCGGCAAAGTAATGTCTCTGCTTTTAAATATGCTGTCTAGGTTGTTCATAACTTTTCTTCCAAGGAATAAGTGTCTTTTAATTTCATGGCTGCAGTCACCATCTGCAGTGATTTTGGAGCCCCCCAAAATAAAGTCTGACACTGTTTAGACTGTTTCCCCATCTATTTGCCATGAAGTGATGGGACCAGATGCCATGATCTTAGTTTTCTGAATGTTGAGCTTCAAAAAGCCAACTTTTTCGCTCTCCTCTTTCACTTTCATCAAGAGGCTCTTTAGTTCTTTGATTTCTGCCATAAGGGTGGTGTCATCTGCATATCTGAGGTTATTGATAATTTCTCCCGCCAATCTTGATTCCAGCTTGTGCTTCATCCCTCCCAGCATTTCTCATGATATACTCTGCATATAAGTTAAATAAGCAGGGTGACAATATACAGCCTTGACGTATTCCTTTTCCTATTTGGAACCAGTCTGTTGTTCCATGTCCAGTTCTAACTGTTGCTTCCTGACGTGCATATAGGTTTCTCAAGAGGCAGGTCAGGTGGTCTGGTATTCCCATCTCTTTCAGAATTTTCCACAGGTTATTTATTGTGATCCACACAGTCAAAGACTTTGGCATAGTCAATAAAGCAGACAGATGTTTTTCTGGAACTCTCTTGCTTTGTCGATGATCCATCGGATGTTAGCAGTTCCTCTGCCTTTTCTAAATCCAGATTGAACATCTGGAAGTTCACGGTTCATGTACTGTTGAAGCCTGGCTTGAAGAATTTTGAGCATTACTTTACTAGCGTGTGAGATGAGTGCAATTGTGAGGTAGTTTGAGCATTCTTTGGCATTGCCTTTCTTTGGGATTGGAATGAAAACTGACCTTTTCCAGTCCTGTGGCCACTGCTGAGTTTTCCAAATTTGCTGGCATATTGAGTGTAGCACTTTCATAGCATCATCTTTTAGGATCTGGAATAGCTCAACTGGAATTCCATCAACTCTACTAGCTTTGTTCGTAGTGATGCTTTCTAAGGCCCACTTGACTTCACATTCCAGGATGTCTGGCTCTAGGTGAGTGATCACACCATAGTGATTATCTGGGTCGTGAAGATCTTTTTTGTACAGTTTTTCTATGTCTTCTTGCCATCTCTTCTAAATATCTCACTGTAGAAGCCTTCTAATAGTCTTTGAAAATCCTTCAGTTCGAATTATGCACCTCTCCTTTGCTTTTCTAGAGTTCAGGACCTTTTCTCCGAGCTCCCAGCACAAGCTCTGAAAAATACTTCCTTTGTTTCTTTTTCTTCCGGGGCCCAGCCCAGATCCCTCGCGGTTACTATTGACTCCATTCTTACCTACCTCTGCTTTCTCAGAACTCAGTATCATAGTGACTTGGAGAGAACATGAGAGTTACAATATGAATTTTTTGACTCAGGAAAAGCCTCAAACCCCTTCTCCAGTAACAGACCATAATTTCCTCTCTTTCCCCACTCCAGATTTGGTTTAGGAACCGGCGGTTCAAAATGAAGAAGCAGCAGCAGCAGCAAGAGCAGCAATCACTAAAGCCACCAAGCCAGGTCCTTCCAGCCAAGGATGTGCCCACAGCATCCACCAGCCCTCATTCTTTTCTCCTTGAAGTTTCAGATTCCTGTAACTCCCTCTCATCTCAGCCCTTAGACCCTTTCCCCTGGGCAGGGGACTCTATGATCATGGAGATTCCTACAACTGATGTCCAAATGCAAGATCCTCAGTTGGAGAGGCTAGTGGCCTCAGTTCCTGCTTTGTACTCTGATGCATTTGACATCACCCAAATCATGGAACTGTACAGTTTTCCTGATGAGGATGACATCACCAACTCTTCCTTCTATTCTCTATATCAGTATCTCTCACCGACAAGGCCCAGTTAGAACAGAGTTCTTCTCTTATAGTCTTTGCTGATTCAGCTGTAGGTTTACTTCCTGGGCAGACCTGCTTCAGCGTGACAAGCTGGAGCTTTGCAGTCTATAGACCACAGGACAGCCTGGAATTCCAGAACCCCTCCATTATGGTGCACTTTGGGTTTCTCTGATCCAAGTACTAATAAATATCGGACAGTATAGAAAAAGGATCTTCTTGCATGCTCTTTCATTTGTCTGTTTTTAACCCAAATATTTGGCCCAGTGTTACTTTGATTTCCATGGAAATATTGTAAAAACTAGGGAGTTTCCCTCAAATATAGCTCAGAACTATACAATCAGCCCTGTGACTCTTGCTGGAGAGGCCTTTCCAGACCCACAGATGGCCAATGAGACTTCAAAATTCCCTCTTCCCAAAACTACCTTTGACTTTTTAAAAGGTCAACAGCCTCTAAGGGTCATCCACTTTTAATGGCAGCAGGTTTATAAACTCACATTTCAAATGACAGCTAAGCAAGTTTTCTAGCTACATGGTTAGCATAAAAAAATTATAGCGATTCTCAAACCAATAATAAAGAAACACATAACAAAATGAGAACCTCTCAATGAAAAATATAAAGTGTCTAGGAATTAACTAAGAAAATTAAGAACTTTGTACTGAAAACTTAATAACTTAAATAATGGACATTGAAGATGTTTTGAATAAAAGGCATTTGAAGCCATAAAATAATCAATTTAACAGGGCTAAAATCATATAAAGCATGTTTTCCAAACATAATGGGATGAAATTAGAAATCAATAATACAAGAAATTCAAGAAATTTGCAAACATATGGATATTAAAAGGCACTCCTAAATAACCAATGGATAAAGAAGAAATCAGAAGGAAAATTAGGACATATGCAAAGATGAATGAAAACAGAACCACAATATACCAAAACTTATGGGATGATGCTTATAATTGGCACTTAGAAAGAAATCTACAGCTATAAAAGCCTATAAAGAGTAAGATCTCAAAATCAACCTTTTTTAATAGTAGGGAGGCTGGCATAGCTATGTATGTTAAATTAAACTTTAAGGCAAAACATTTTGTTGGAAGTAAAAGTATATTAAACAAAGAATAAAAGGAACAATTAATCTGAAAAATATAATAATTCTGAATGCGTATCAGTCAGTCAGTTCAGTCGCTTAGTCGTGTCCAACCCTTTAAGATCACATGTACTGCTGCACGCCAGGCCTCCCTGTCCATCACCAACTCCTGGAGTTGACTCAGGCTCATGTCCATTGAGTCAGTGATGCCGTCCAACCATCTCATCCTCTGTCGTCCCCTTCTCCCACCTTCAATCTTTCCCAGCATCCGGGTCTTTTCAAATGAGTCATTTGTACACAAATGAATTTGTACTTTTGTCAAATTCCTCAAATATATCAGTTTTATCAAAAATTAATAAAAATTCTTGGGGAAACTGAAATGCGTAATCATAATAGATGATTTTATCCACAGGATAAGTGGATAAAAATTTCGTACAGGTAAAGATTTTAACTATATAGTTAATAAGTTCGGTTTAATGAAAGTATGTAGATTTTTTTCATTCAACTGGTAGAGAATACACATTCTTTTCAAGCACATAATGACTAATATTAGACCATAAATCAAATCTTAACAAACTCAAATGAATTAATAACATACAAATAGCATTCTTTGATCAAAAAGTAATTTACTTAGAAATTCTGACCTCTCTCTCCATTTATAAAGTAAAAGAGAATTTCTAAGTAATTAATTAAGCATGGGAGAAATTATAATGTGAATAATTTGGTAGCATATAATAACAATAACTGGATCAGCCTATACTGGGGGACACTAATAGGGATAGTGAGAGTAGCAGGTTTGAATGTCCTGATACCATCACATTCTGGGCCATCACAGGGATCTTGTAGAACAAGACTTCAGATCTAGGGGAGAGACATGTGCCCTTAATTTGTGAGGTTTTTAAATTCTTTTTAAATTACTTTTGATTTTTAATGGTCTTATTTTTTAGAGCAGTTTTAATTTCACAGCAAAAATGAGGAGAAGGTACGAAGACTTCTGTACCTTATATGGGAACATATAACCCCTGCTCCCAGATACACACAACCTCCCCACCACTATCAGCAACCCACACCAGAGTGGTCCATTTGATATAATTGATGAATCTACACTGATACATCTTTATCGTCTAAAGTCCATAGTTTATGTTAGGGTTCACACTTGATGTTGTACATTATATGGATTTTGACAAACATGTAATTGTTATGCATCCACCGTTACAGTGTCTTATAGGATACTACAACGCCCTAAAAATCCTCCGTGCTTCACCTATTTGTCACTCCCTCTCCCCTAACCTCTGGCAACTACTTAACTTTATCTCCATAGTTTTGCTTTCAAATCAATAATTTTTTATCTTAAGAAACTAGCAAAAGAAGAGCAGAGTCAATCCAAAGCAAGCATAAGGAAGAAATAAAGGCTAGAGTGGAAGTAAATGAAATAGAGAATATAAAAGCAATAGAGCAAATCAATGAAACCAAAGCTAGCTAGACTGAGAAGAAGGGGAGGAGGAGGGGGAGAGGAGAGGAAGAGAGGGAAGGGGCCAGGGAGGAAGAAGAATCAAATTACTAGAATCCGAAATGAAAGGTGGGATGTAGCTACCAACCTTCCAGAAATAAAAAACATAAAGGAATGTGTGTGCATGCTAAGCCACTTCAGTTTTGTCTGACTTTTTGTGCCCTTATGGACCGTAGCTCACCAGGCTCCTCTGTCCATGGGATTCTCCAGGCAAGAATACTGGAGTGGGTTGCCATTTTCTCCTCTGGGGATCTGTCAGACTCAGGGATCAAACCCATGTCTCGTATGTCTCCTTCATTGGCAGGCAGATTCTTTACCATCACTGCCACCTGAGAAGCCCCTTATAAATGAATATTATGAACACTTATATAACTTTAAAAATTTATATAACAAATTAGATAACGATAAAGTGGGCAAATCCTTAGGAAGACCAAAATACCAAATTTGACTCAATAAGAAATATAAATGCTGGGAATAGAGCTTTAACTAGCAAATAGATTAAGTTAGCAATTAAAAACTTTCCATGAAGAAAAGTCTAGGGCCAGGTGGTATTATTGCTAAGTTCTACTAAATGTTTAAAGAATTAACAATTCTTTACAAACTCTTCCAGAAAACAGAATACTTCCTAACTCACTCTGTGAGACCAGTATTAGCCTGATACCAAAACTGCACAGCTATATGTGAACAATGAGATTAAAACATTCCCTCACACCATATATAAAAATAAATTCAAAATGCCTTAAAGACCTAAATGAAAGATTTGAAACCATAAGACTCCTAGAAGTGAACATAGGCAAAACATCCTTTGACATAAATCATAGCAATATTGTCTTTGATCTCCTAAGGCAAAAGGGGAAAAAAAGCAAAAATTAGCAGTTGTGACCTAAAAATTTTGCACAGAAAAAGAAACCACAAAACAAAATGACAATCTATGGAATGGGAAAAAAGTTGCAAATGATGTGACCAACAAAGTGTTAATATCCAAAATATACACCAGCTTAAACAACTCAGTATCAAAATAACAACCCAATCAAAAAATGTTCAGAAGACCTGAGTAGACATTTCTCCAAAGAGACATACAGCTAACAGGCACATGAAAAGATGTTCAACATAGCTAACTATTAGAAAAATGCAAATCAAAATCACAATGAGATAGCACATGTGTCAGAATGACCATCATCAAAAAATTTACAAATAACTTGTTGGAGAGAATATGGAGAAAAGAGAACCCTTGAACACTGTGGGAATGTAAATCGGTGCAGCCACTGTGGAAAACAAAATGGAGGTCCCCTAAAAAACTAAAAATAGAACTACCAACTCCACTCTAGGGTCCACATTTAGAAAAAACAAAAGTACCAATTAGAAAAGATACACACACTCCAATATTCATAGCAGCACTATCTATATCTTTATACACAATGGAATATTACTCAGCCGTAAAAGAATGAAACAGTGCCATTTGCAGCAACAAGGATGGACCTAGAGATTATCATACTAAGTGGAATGAGTCAGAAAGAGAAAGGCAAATCCCACATCATATCACTTATAGGTAGAATACAACACAAATGAACATATCTAAAAAACAAGTTACGAGATAACCACTCAACCCTTGTGTTCAATGTAGCGCTAGAAGATCTAGGCAAAATTTACTTTCTCTAAATCTCTGCCTCCTCAACTGTAAAAAAGAGAGAGTTGAACTAAGTAATAGCTAAGCCTCCTACCACCTCTAGAGTTTTCTCACACTGGACTTAAACTATGCCTGATTTCTGAATTATAAACTCTTCCTTTCCCAACCACCGGGGAAGGAAGAGGGCTGGGAGAGGACAGCCACTTCCTTGTCAAGACAAGAAATAGGAGAAACAGAGGACCACATGTCACTTTCACAAGTTGCTGCCTCAGCCAGTGACAGGTTTAAGTGCAAAGCACGGTTATAATTAGAGCAGCAGCCTGTCCTGAGTGCTCCACCAGCCACAGGGAGCACAGCTGGATCTGCCAACCCTATGCACAGGACTTGGAGAGGCTGCTCTGGCCTTGAAAATTACCCTTCTTAAAAGGATTGTCCTTCCTCAAGGGAAAGAAAACCCACTGATATAAAACCCCATTTGCCTTCCGGCTTCCCCTGTGACTGCCTCTCCAGCAGAGACAGAGCGTTGATAAATACAGGAGAAAGAAAAAAAATCGTAAGCTGAGCCTGGTCACATTGGCCCTTGTGATATAGTTTTATTTTTAACTTCGAAGCACTTGGACTATTTCTGTTGAAGTTTTTTCTCCTTTGCCTACCTCCACGACAGAATTCGGTCCTCTGCAGCAGCCGATGCGCGCCCAGCCACCTCCGGCAGTCTGCCTGCTCACAACCAAGGGACGCGGGTGCAGCACGTGCTGACTCAGGCCGTTCTGGCAAGGTAAGCTTTCTAGATGCGGGCAGGCTCATCAAGGGGGAATTTAGAATGGTGAACGTGGACGCAAAGGCTGAGCTGCCCATCACCTTTTTGCTCTGAGCAAGAGGGTTGTTAAATTAGTTACATATGAGGGAGAAAAGGTTGGCTCAGACAGTGAAACTCTGCTTTCATTTCATATGTGAACTCCTGCTTTGAATCTAAAATCTTAGACTAGGAGATTACGTGCTTTCTAACAGCTTAGGTTCTTTCTTCTGCAATCAACCATAGTAGTTATGTGGTGTCTCTAAGGTTACACAGTATTGATGGGGGTTCAAGATAGGGGAGGGAGAGGAAGTGGTGATAAAACAGATAAAAGGCCCAGACCCAGAATTTCTGGTTTCTGAAGTGCAAATGTGTGATCTTTCCCCAACCAACATTCACAGTGTTAATTGCAAGTCATTCTCGTGTACTTCAAATTTCATCACCTGTGATACTACTGGTTAATTTAGCACAATTGTATTTACTGCATATATTTTAAAAATTCTGCCTGCAGAGTTTAAAACCTGTTTTTATTTAACAGTATTTCCTAAACATGACTCATTCCTTCCCAGCTCTCTTGAATCCAAATACATTTGTGGAATAGAAGTGAAAGTATTTCACAAGTTGAAAAACTTCTACAGGCAGGTAAAACAAAAATTGTCACAAACTTGAAATTTGCACATCCTGAGGGACAAAAGTAAAATGATTAATGATACTTAAAGTATCAAACACTTTAAAGTGTAGACAGGTTATTTTCAGCTTTGGGAATAATTTCATAATGTTGCATGTACAAACAAATTGGCAGGGAGAAGGGTGCAGTGATTATTTTCCTGTTTTCCTCTGGACCTCGCTTAGTGTGATAGAGTTAAAAGTTCAGCCAAGGACATCCTGGGAAGTGGCCTGTGCAGCAAAAATGATTCTGCACACTCTGAACTTTGCAGTGTACTGGCTAATGCCACCAATGCCAGGAAAAGGAGACCTACCACCAGACACCCTAATGCCTGGTTCCTTCCTGCCAGCCTCTGTAACCTCCAGATGCATCCCATAACTTTGCTATCAGTGTCTGGGTTATAATTATGCCTGTTTGCTAGGTACAGTCAAATGCACTGTGTATAACTGCCTCACTTCATTTAATTTTGTCAAGGTTTCTGGAGCACCAAAGTTTTCAAGGTGTATACTGAATACTGTCCTAGCAAAATGGTGTGTTAGCTTAGCAATAACCAACCAGACCAGTTGACTCAGAGCTACTCCTACCAGCCAGTTTGCATTTTCTTGGCCAATACAAAACAGAAATTTAAAATAGTAATACGCTAGTAATACAAGAGCCAGTCATGAGAATTAACTAGCTAATTAAATAACTAGAAAGTTTAAAGATAGATTTCTAGTGTAGGTAGAGAACTGTAAATGGTGATTTAGGGGAGGACGGTTTTTAGGGTATAGTGAAAGGGCTGAAATCATAGCCTGAAAGCCCAGGATTATGGGACCACATGTGGGAATTTTCCTTGGCCAACTGGTTGTGTTAAAATCTCAAGAGGCAAAGGAATTATTTGAATATTTAACTTCATACATTTTCTTTCCCTAAAATTAAATATCTCCACAGCAGGGAAACAGATTAACAACGTATAATTAAGGTAACAAATTAATTGGCTGGTTAATAGCTTAACAGTTAATCTCTGTTCTTAAACTCTTGACCTTGTCACTTCCACTAAAGTTAAAGCTCGGGAATAAATAATTATTGCCAGGGCTAGCCACATGAGGAAGCAAAATAGTTAGTCGCTGACATCATGTGAGGGGTGCTGGGAGGGCCCCTTGCCTAAAAATACCTCCGTGACACCAACCCTGATTGTCTACTAACTTTGTAGTAAAGAATGTGAAAACTATCATCTGTTAATCCCATTCTCTTTTGTTTGAGTCAGTGATTTAAATATACCTGCTGTATGCCTTCTCACGACCTTCTGGCCAGTGACCCTTGGTCACCACCTCTTCCTCATTCTTCCAGGCTCTGTCCTGCTTTGCCCCTGGTATCATCTAAGCTGCCCACAAGCCCTTGGCCATTGTCACACAGGTAGCTCTGTGTGGTACTGTGGTTTCCACAGAATTTCTTAATAAACATCAAGGTGAAGTAGAAAAAATAAAAGCGTGTGATCAGAGTCAGAGACTCTGGGGGGCCTGGGCAATGAGACATTCCTTCTCTGGGCTTCCATTTCTCTTGTAGAAAATGAAGAGGTTAAACCAGACCCTTTTCATAACCCTTCATTCTACAAGATCAGAAACTGCATTTTAAAAGGACTGCTCAGGTGATTCCAATGCACACTGACGTTTCCAAAACTCCAGAGTAGAGGATTTCTGGTTATCTGCCTGATCCAGATTTCTGATTCTATGACTGCAAGGGTGAAGAACAAGTGCTGTAAAGTCGTACAAACAATCCTGGCAGCATTCAGAGTATCTGTCACAACTGGAGTCCACTGAGTCTTTTCCGTTCAGTTAAGGCCACATTAACGTAATAAAGTTGAAAATGTTTCTTTTTCCCCCTTTAAAACAGAACAGAACAACAATAAAAAAACAAATTAGCATGTTTGCAGTGCTGTGCCGTGCTTAGCCTCTCAGTCGTGTCCGTCTCTTTGAGACCCCATGGATTGTAGCCCACCAGGCTCCTCTGTCCATGGGGATTCTCCAGGCAAGAATATTGGAGTGGGTTGCCATGCCCTCCTCCAGGGGATCTTCCTGACCCAGGGGTCGAACTGCCATCTCTTACAACCTTCATCTCCTGCACTAGCAGGCATATTCTTTACCATTTGCGCCACCTGGGAAGCCCTTTGTGGCGAATACAAGAGGCCAGAATTGTGGGAAATTAGGGAGATTCACCGAAAAAGGCAATGGCACCCCACTCCAGTACTCTTGCCTGGAAAATCCCATGGACGGAGGAGCCTGGTAAGCTGCAGTCCATGGGGTCGCTAGAGTCGGACACGACTGAGCAACTTCACTTTCACTTTTCACTTTCATGCATTGGAGAAGGAAATGGCAACTCACTCCAGGGTTCTTGCCTGGAGAATCACGGGGACAGCGGAGCCTGGTGGGCTGCCATCTATGGGGTGGCACAGAGTCAGACACAACTGAGCGACTTCACTTTCACTTTCATGCATTGGAGAAGGAAGTGGCAACCCACTCCAGTGTTCTTGCCTGGAGAATCCCAGGGACGGGGAAGCCTGGTGGGCTGCCGTCTATGGGGTCACACAGAGTCGGACGCGACTGAAGCGACTTAGCAGCAGCAGCAGGGAGATTCACATTGATAAAGGAGTGAGGAAAGATTTTTTTTTTAATAGGGGCTTGAGAATGGTTAAGCTGGCGGGGTATGTAAGATCCAGTGGAATGAGAGAGAACTGAAAATGGAAAGGTCAGCCAAGGGGTGTGGGTGTGATGCCATGGGCAGAAATAAGGTCTGGACAGGGGTGGTGACCGTGAGAGTGGGCTCGGTAGAGAAAGGACAGTTTAGTGACTCCTGTATACTGGATACATTCGCTTGATCCTCACACAATCCTATGAGTTATGATGAGGCCTATTTTATGGATGAATACATTAGCTTTAGAGAGATTCAGTAACTTGTCAAGAAATTACCCAGCAGAACATGTGTTCATTAATTTATTTTTATTATTTTTAATTTTTGGTTGTGCTGCGCAGCTTGCGTGATCTTAGCCTGACCAGGGATTGAACCTGTGCCCTCAGCAGTGAAAAATCAGAGTCCACCAGACCACCAGGGAGTCCCCTCTTTAATTTACTTCAGATTGGGGGTATCAGGTAAGACCTCTGTGGAAGTAGTAGGTAAGGTAAAGTCTAAACGGGGAGAAGAAACCCACAAGCAATTAAGGAGAAGGCGGTGAATTCTCTTGGGAGAAAGAGCAAGTACAAAGTTCCTACAGAAGAATGAGCAAAAAGTTCTGGAACTAAGTGCTCAAAGGAGAGAGGTGAGGTAAAAGAGACAAGCAAGGGACACTCAGGGAGGACCATGTGGGCCAAGATAAGGACAATGGACCTTATTTCTTGTGATAGGATGGGATCCTCTGAAGATTTTAAGCAGGGAAGTAGTAATCTAATGTTAAAAGTTGTTAAAATCACTCTTTTTGCTGACAAATATAGATTACGGGGCACAAAATGGGAGGAGTAAGAGAGATTATAATTCTATTCCTCCAGACTGGATGAGAGATGATGGTGCTTGGACCTGGGCAGTGGTGGTGGAGATGGAAAGAAATGGATAGATTTGCCAACTGCCTTTTCAGATCTTTCTCCCAAGCCTTCCCACATAACCAGGCACTAGTTTCTTTGTGATTGGGGCATAATATCAGGCTCTTATAGCTCTCAAACTTGAGCTTACAGTACAATCAGCTGGTAGGTCTGATTCAGTAGTTCTGATTTGGTGGGGCCCAATACAGTACTTTTCTAACCAATTCCTGGGTGATTCTGATTCCGTTGGTCTAGGTACCATATTTTAAGGACTATTATTCTAGCTGACTTGCCTTTGCTTATTAATTTACTCCTTTCTGAGTGATCCATAGAGCACCAAACTTGCATCAAATAGTTTCTGCTGCTTTGTCAGGTTCTAAATTCTCCTCTGTCTCTTTAAAGAAGTATTCATCCCTTGAACTCATGTACTGCACTTGGTCCTTCTATCTACTGTTCTTCAGGCAAGAATACTGGAGTGGGCTGCCATTTCCTTCTCCAGGGGATCTTCCTGACCCAAGAATCGAACCCAGGTCCCCCACATTACAGGCAGGTTCTTTACCAACTAAGCTACGCGGGAAGCCCCTATCTACTCATATTGTATTTAAACTCCATCCAGTACAATTAGTAAAATCTATTTCTGTGTAGATCTCTCAACTATTTAAGCATAAATTATATAGCATTGTGTCCCCTAGACAGGGGAACTTTAAAACATATTTTGGGGGAGAGTGTTTGGCCAAACTTGATTGAAGTTCATTTTTAAGAGGAGGGAATTACCTTTTCTGACAGGGAGCAATAATTTAAAGGTAACTATAGGGGCATGGAGACTGAAGGGGAAAATGTCACCCAAGTAACCATACTCTGTTTCATAAACAGAACTTCATCAGGTTTTTCACAGTGAAGAAGTTCTGTATGCTTTGATTTGGTAGATGTTTCATTTTAAATCTCAGACTCCAAATGGAAGTGAACATTTTTAACCCTAAAAAATTTCCCTGAACTGTGAAGCCATAGGACCTGGATGGTCATCTTGTTTCTGTTCAGGAGGGCACCATATGGGATGGCTCTAGAGGAGGACCCTCCCCCGCAAAAAAAATCATCCTTGGGGTGAAGGTGTTTCCTAATGTGAAGCATCCAGCTCCTCTACAATTCGGAAAGATAATACATGTAGACACCTTTCTGCACCCTATCTGAAGGAAAAGAGGCTATCGCCTAACAGAGTATAGCCATGGGCTCACATTCTCCCCTGATCATAGAGATGGACCACAGAGGTCTGTATGGATCTCCAGTGGACACTGTGATGTAGTGGAGAAGAGAGTTTGAAATCAGACAGACTTAAGCTTCTTTGTGCCTCAGTGTCCTTATCAGTAAACTGGAGATGGTAACACCCACCTCACAAGACTATTGTGAGGATTAAATGAGATGTTATATAAATACACATGTTAAGCATTGATATCTTATTTCTCTTCCTGTATGATATCCAAAATGCAGAGAGATCACTCAGTCTTGGCAAGTTAGACAAACCCCATGGAGAATAAGGATCCAGTCACTGCACTGAAATAGAAATTGGGAGAAAAGGGCATCTCATATCATGAGACAACCTATGATAAATCTAACTTGGTTAAGCTGAGGCAACACCAGTTGGCTCCAACCTAAGGTGATCAATCAGTTGTCAAAATTTATCTGGGACTAAGAGGTTTCCTGGGACCTGGGACTTTCAGGGCTCACTCAGTGTCTAAGGCAAACTAGCGTGTATGGTCACCCTATTTCTCCGGCAATAATTAGGATATCAACAATTTTGAATTGTTCTTTATCATAGTAGGAATGTTTTTGGAATGTATTTTTTCCCCAGCTATAGAACAAAAGGTTTAGATGTGATATCTTATGCCCTTAGGCTATATTTATCTTTCTCCTTTTCTCCACTGCCAAACATCTCCAATGAGTGGTCTCCACGCAGTGTCTTTCTGCTGAGCACATGTCCTCTCTCAAAGTCACTCATCTGGGGTAGCTCCAGAGCCTGGCAGAAGCTCTTTAAATAGCAACATAGAGCAACAACAGCAGCAAAAGCATCTTTGTTGCCTCCATGCATTGCTTTTCTTTTCTCTTAAAGGGATAGTTTCAAATAACTTTGAAGAGATGGAGAGCAATAAGGCTCCACTACAAATGTTCCTAGCCTCAAAACCACTGTTCTTAAGAACCTTTTATAATGCTGAAGGATAAGAAATCATTGGCAACAAAGACCTACTGTATAGCACAGGGAATTATACTTATGTTCTGTAATAACCAATAAAGGAAATGAATGAAAAAATAGATATAGATGTATCACTTTGCTGTACACCTGAAACTAACACATTATAAATCAACTATACCTCAGCTTTAAAGAAATGATTGAGCTTAGAGTTTATTACCGTTGTCCCTCCAGCTAGACACATGTCTGCCGATAAGGGCAGAGTTCTCACTACACACAGGGAGTGCACAGAACTAGCCAGGGCTGCTCTGCCCTTGCTGGGAAATGGGCTCAACTTTGTCACAGAATCTGACTGGCAAACATGAAGTTGGACATTCCTGGTACTGTTAGCTTTTTTCACATAGCCTTGCTCCAATCTTCTTTCCCACCTAAAACCCAACAGGAGACCATGAGTCATCCATAGTCCATTCTTGATGAATGTCTGTCATGAATAGAAAACAGATGGTCTCGTTCTCCCAGGCAGGGCACAGGCCCTGCCAGCACTGAAGTGTATGCTTAATAGCTTTCTCCTCCACTCCAAACAAACGCCAGATTTTGAATGGCCAAGAGTCCCACGTCACAGCTGAAATGCGCATGCTCTGGCAAGAGCTCTTCGGGGACCTGCCACGAGCGGCGGCACTGTCATCGCTGTTCTTAACCTCACGGTAGCATCGGAGGCCATCACTCACCCTCTCCGTTAGATCTGGCAACACAGTCCCGACTCTCTTAGCTCTCTGGCGTTCCTTCTCTGGCTCTACTTCTTACCCTAGAGTGGTCACACTTAGCCTTGTACCTCATGGCTCAGATTCCTATTCTGTGTGCTCACGTCTCCAGCTATGGCTTCCTCTCGCTTTTAAGCGGGTAACTCGCAAGTCTGTGTCTCTCTGTTCTACTCCCTCATCTTCCCACCCACACGGTCTGTCATGACCTAAAGCAACTTGTGTTGTGCTCGCTGGGCCCATCTTTCCTCCCCAGACAGTTTCCTCCTTAGACCTCCGTTTTTCTCAGAATTACACCCAATGTTCTCTCTTCTTGATTCACTTTCTTGGCATCATCTTTGGCTTTTCTTCTTCCCCCATCTCAAGTCAGAAGCAAAAATGTTACTTGTAACATTGTAATGTCTCCTGTCTGTCCCATCCACTTCTGCTGTCTTCTGTCTCACCATCTCAGCCTCCAGCATGTTCTCCACATGGTAGTTTCTAACTCCAGGTCCTTCCACTCCATCCTCCCACTCCTACTGGTTAGTACCCCCAATTACAATGATAAATGGTTCCTTTTTAAAAAGTTCCCAGGTGGGTTGTTTTTAATTAATGCAGCCTATGGGAACTCAGTTCCCCAACCAGGGATCAAACCCATGCCCCCTACACTGGAAGTTCAAAGTCTTAACCACTGAACCGCCAGGGAATTCCCAAATGGTTCCTTATTGAATACCAAAATTCCAGATGCTTGAACCTAATATTTACAAATTCCCACAGGTCCACAATGGGAATTCCCACCCACCCCCCCAACCCAGGAGTGATCTGGAATATGGCGGAAGCCCACCTGAATGTTAAATTTTATGTTGAAAGAACTGGCTGGACTCCTGCATCCAAAAGATCTTTGTCTGAACCTATTCTGCTCCCTCTCAGCCCAACCCTCACAGTCCTTCCACTCTGCTCAGCATTCCCTCTCTCTCTCTGGCTGATTTATCTTCTACTTGGCCCTGAACCTATCAATGTTCTGGCTAGCAGCTTCTCACCTGCCTCCTGATTCGGGCAATTATAGAGCATTCTGGCACGATCTCTCTTTCACACTTTCAGTGCACGAGTCAGATAGGGAATGTGTTAAGAATGTAAGTTTCAGAACACTCACTTCACTCAGGTCAGGGGTATAGTCAGCATCCACAGCAGGGTTGTCCAATAGAGCTTTCTATGAAGATGAAAATAGTCTATTCTGTGTTGTCCAATAGAGTAGCTACTAACCATATGGGGCTACTGAACACTTGAAATGTAGTATGACTTGAGGAACGAAATTATTAATTCTAGTTCATTTTGATTAACTTAAATAGCCACATGTGGCCAGTGGCTACCCTACTGAACAGTGCAAATCTATATATGTAAGAAGCATTACAGCTGATTATAATGAACAATAGTGTTTAAAGCCACTTTAACAAGCAGTCTGCTGTTGCTGCTGCTGCTGCTAAGTCGCTTCAGTCGAGTCCAACTCTGTGCGACCCCATAGATGGCAGCCCACTAGACTCCCCAGTCCCTGGGATTCTCCAGGCAAGAATACTGGAGTGAGTTGCCATTTCCTTCTCCAACGCATGCATGAATGCTAAGTTGCTTCAGTGGTATCCAACTCTATGCGACCCTATGGACAGCAGCCCACCAGGCTCCTCTGTCCACAGGTTTCTCTAGGCAAGAATACTGGGTTGCCATTTCCTTCTCCAACAAGCAGTCTAGGTAACCCTTAAGCTCACTTACTGGCATATATAGTAGGTAACTAAATGCTTGTTGAATAAATGGATGGAAGAATGAATACAAGAATAAACTAGCATACAATTTCCTTGAGATTTAAGGCTGTCTTTTCTAAAAAAGAAAAGTTAATGAGGGTTTTCCAGATTAAAGGAGGCTAAAAAGACTTAAATGTAATAAGTCGACCTTACCAGCATTCTGGCTCAAGAACTGAAAATTGTTTTTTAAAGTACAGAAGACATTTTGGGGATAATTGGGAAATTTGAATATAGACAGCATGTTACATGATATTAGAAAATTGTTTTTCATTTTCTTGGGTGAGATAATGTTACTGTAGTCACAAAAGTAAATGTCTTATTCTTAGGAAATACATGCTGAAGTACTTACAGATAAGTAAGCATATATATGCCAGTAAGACAAAGTGTAATAATGTCAGCAACTTATCTTCAAGTGGCTTGGCAAAAAAAATGTGTGTGTATTGAAAGAAAGAAAAAGTAAAAGTGCACCTAAGAAGAGCATATTTGACTGTAAAATGGGGGGCCCAGGGTGATGGAAGAGTACTTGAAGTCATTTTGGCCCCTGTTAAAGTAGATAAAATAACTTTTTCACGAATCATTCATGTTTGTATTTTTATATTTTCCCCTAGAGTTCTTATTCAAAGCCAGAAGAAATTTGGAAGCTATGGTAAGTACCAGGTGCTCTCTGGAATTTCACCTTTCAGAGGTCCAGGTGTGGCCTCATTTAGCCTGTAGCCCAAGCTGCTGGTGGGTTTGTCCTTTTGGTCTAATGATATATATCAGCTTTTTGCTGAACCAGAGCTTCTAGAGCAGAACCTAGAATAAACCGACACAGAGTTAGGGGAAAGTAGAGACCTGAGAAAGACTGATGAGGAAAGATTTTTGGTAAAACTTTATATATGAAAAAGAAAAAAATCGAGCTGTAATCTAAATGGCTAACGCTTCCTTCATTCTGCAAATATTATTGAGTGCTTACAATGATCCAGGCCCTGTGACAGGTGCTGAGGACCAAGGTGTGAACAAAACCAGACCCACCTTGGGTCCTCCCAGCATGCCCCCTGGTGGTTGATCATGTGAATGACAGAACACTCGTTCTGGAATGTTACACTGCCGCTATGAAGAAAGTTTGCAAAGAAAAATTTCTAAAACAGCCTAGACATAACGTAATAGCAAGTGAAAGCAGAAAAATTGTATTCAGAGATTAAATGTGCATAAATCCTCAATAATCCACAACTCAAAAATAGCAATTGTCAACTTTGTAGCCCACTTTCATGAGTGTGTGTTTTTCTCCCCCTATTTTCAACACATCTAGTACATAGATAAAATAAACTACTGGAAAATAAAGAGTATTGATAGTTGTTATTTCTGGTTGTGGTATTATGAATGTTTTTGCTTTCTTTTCTGTGCCTGCTCAGTCACTCAGTCATGTCCAACTCTTAGTGACCCCATGGACTATACCCACCAGGCTCCTCTATCCATGGGATTTTCCAGGCAAGAATACTGGAGTGGGTTGCCATTTTCTTCTCCAGCTTTCTTCTCTATGACTTTCTGTGTTTTCCAAGGTTCCTACAATCAGCGTGTATAAACAGGAAATAAATAAAACTTAAACCCTCACAGACATGTAGAGCTTGTCTGCCAGCAGTCACTTGTTTTCTCCTTCCCCTTGCCTTTGGTGTCTCTAGGGTAGGACACGCAGGCCTCCTCCAGGGCAGCACAGACACTGCGAGAGATGCTTCAGCCGTGACTGCCACATGCCCGTGGAGCCCAGTGTCTCTTGCCCGGTGATAAACTGCCACCTGTCCTGCGGTGCTACCTTCCACATGTGCAAAGAGGCTGAGCACGAGCTACTCTGCCCTTTAGAGCAGGTTCCATGCCTCAACTCCGAATACGGCTGCCCCCTCTTCATGTCCCGCCACAAGCTGGCCAAGCACCTGCAAGTGTGTCCTGCCAGCGTGGTGTGCTGCTCCATGGAGTGGAACCGCTGGCCAAATGTGGACTCTGAAACAATGCTTCATGAGAACATCATGAAAGAGACCCCCGATGAGGAGTGCTTGGACACAGCCCTGGCCCTTCAGGACCAGAAGGTCCTTTTTAGGTCTCTGAAAATGGTAGAGCTTTTCCCAGAAACTAGAGAACCCATGGAAGAGGAACCTCCTGTGAATGGTGAAGCCAGCTGGGAGGAAATGGGTGGAGCGGTGGGTGGGGAGGATGCTGGTTTGGAAACAGGCTGCTCTCTGTCAGCCATGAATGGGGAGGTGGTAGAGCTAAGTCAGGAAGAACGAGAGGCGTTAGCCAAAACCAAAGAAGGGATGGACCTGGCCAAGTTTGACAAGTGGGAAAATATGTTCAGCAAAGAGCATGCGGCCTCAGCTTTAACAAGCTCGTCAGCCAGCAGTGACAGCAAGAGCAGGAACAGCCCAGAGAAAGAACAGATTTCGAGCAGCAATAGAATGGTAGAGGAGGGAGCTGCCAAAGGAAAAGAGCCACAGGAAGACCAGAAGCAGCAGGACTTTCATACAGCCATAGAAAAGACAGGACTTGCCCCTTGGCAGGATGGTGTTCTGGAAAGACTGAAAACAGCTGTGGATGCAAAGGACTATAATATGTACCTGGTGCACAATGGGAGGATGCTTATTCACTTTGGTCAGATGCCTGCTTGTACACCCAAAGAGAGAGACTTTGTTTACGGCAACCTGGAGGCTCAGGAGGTGAAGACTGTTTACACTTTCAAAGTTCCGGTGAGCTACTGTGGGAAGCGGGCTCGCCTAGGTGATGCCATGAGTTGTAGGCCAAGTGAGCACAAGGCCGTCGATACTTCAGATTTAGGGATCACTGTGGAGGACCTGCCCAAGTCAGATCTCATCAAGACCACCCTCCTGTGTGCTTTGGAAAGAGAACTCAAAGGTCATGTCATCTCCGAGTCCAGGAGCATTGACGGGCTATTCATGGATTTCGCTACACAGACATACAGTTTTGAGCCAGAACAGTTTTCTTCTGGGACGGTGCTGGCTGACCTCCTAACCACTGCCAACCCAAACAGCAACGCAAATGGGCTCCACGTGGAGCTCCACAGTGAGTGTGTGACCAGGAGACACAACAAGAGCAGCTCTGCCTTTACTTTCACCTGCAACAAATTCTTCAGGAGGGATGAATTTCCCCTACATTTCAAGAATGTTCACACAGACATTCAGTCATGTCTCAATGGCTGGTTCCAACACCGATGCCCCTTGGCCTACTTGGGATGTACCTTTATTCAAAACCATTTCCGTCCCCCAGGGCAAAAGGCAAAAGTGATCTACAGTCAGGAGCTCAAGACCTTTGCCATCAAGCCAGAGGTTGCTTCAGAGCTGAGTGAGGGAAGGAAGAACAACCATTTCTCAGGTCGAGAAGGAAAAAACCAGAATTCTCTAACCAGCCTGCCCCTGGAAGTCCTGCAGTACATTGCTGGGTTCCTAGACAGCATTAGCCTGTCCCAGCTCTCCCAGGTGTCCGTGCTGATGAGGAGTATCTGTGCCACTTTGTTACAAGAGAGAGGGATGGTCCTCCTGCAGTGGAAGAAGAAGAGGTATTCCCATGGAGGCACCTCCTGGAGAGTTCACAGAAAGGCAAGTAATTCACCTAGTCATTCACTTCATTCATTCAGCAATTATTTACTAAGAGTCTTCTATGCACCAGCACTGGTATTGTACTAGGTTACTAGGAATGAGACACAGTCTGTGAGCCCAAGGAAGCCAGCCTAGTAGAGGAGACAGACCCATAAACATAAAAATAGTAATACAGATCATAGCGTCTATGTTATCTCTGTGTATGTGTTCAGAATATCTGCTGTTTGCTTCCATGATCCATTCTCCATCGTGATCTGTCCCCCAGGAGGCTGATCTCTGCAGACTACCTTAACCTGCTCCCTTGCCCTCCAGCTTCCAGGTGGGCTAGTCTAATGGGAGATGGGCAGGTGGGAGAGGATGACACAGGTGTTCTTCTGGCTTCCTCTTTGCATGCATTTTCCCCTTCTCAACACTTTGCACTGGCCTTGTCTCTCCGCTGAAGACAGCTGTATCTGATGGTTTTCCTCCACACAGTTACCCATTCTGGATTCTAATAAACTCCTCCTTCCCATTCAGGCCTAGAGTAGTAACACTCAAGATTGTTACTAGCCTGGAAACTGCCCTAAATCTTCTGGTTTTCCTATACACTGCTCACACATTTATGTGTCATTCCTTTAAAAAATTCTCTTCAAATTACCCAGTCTGAGTGTGCCATCTGTTTTCTGCCTAGACTCTAATTGATACAATATGCCAATAGATTCTACTCAGACACAATCAACTAATTTTTGCCGTTGCTGAATTCATTTTGAAGATCTAAAATAATTTGGTCCACTGATTTCCCCTGGTTCAAATGCTTATTTAATTTTTAAAATATTGTGTACATCAAAGCATCTTTCCCCTTGGAAAAGCTTTATTCCCTTTTCCCGATAAAGCTAGGCTTGCTTAACTGTATCATGAGTTCTATTCAATTCAGTTCAGTTCAGTTGCTCAGTCGTGGCCGACTCTTTGTGACCCCATGAATCGCAGCACATCAGGCCTCCTTGTCCATCACCAACTCCCGGGTTTCACTCAAACTCATGCCCATTGAGTCGGTGATGCCATCCAGCCATCTCATCCTCTGTCGTCCCCTTCTCCTCCTGCCCTCAGTCCCTCCCAGCATCAGGGTCTTTTCCAATGAGTCAACTCTTCGCATGAGGTGGCCAAAGTACTGGAGTTTCAGCTTTAGCATCATTCCTTCCAAAGAACACCCAGGACTGATCTCCTTCAGAATGGACTGGTTGGATCTCCTTGCAGTCCAAGGGACTCTCAAGAGTCTTTTCCAACACCACAGTTCAAAAGCATCAATTCTTCAGCCCTCAGCTTTCTTTATAGTCCAAATCTCTCACCCATACATGACTACTGGAAAAACCATAGCCTTGACTAGATGGACCTTTGTTGGCAAAGTAATGTCTCTGCGTTTCAATATGCTATCTAGGTTGGTCATAACTTTCCTTCCAAGGATTAAGCGTCCTTTAATTTCATGGCTGCAGTCACCATCTGCAGTGATTTTGGAGCCCCCCAAAATAAAGTCTGACACTGTTTCTACTGTTTCCCCATCTATTTCCCATGAAGTGATGGGACCAGATGCCATGGTCTTTGTTTTCTGAATGTTGAGCTTTAAGCCAACTTTTTCACTCTCCTCTCACTTTTATCAAGAGGCTTTTTAGTTCCTCTTCACTTTCTGCCATAAGGGTGGAGTCATCTGCATATCTGAGGTGATTGATATTTCTCCCACCAATATTAATTCCAGCTTGTGCTTCTTCCAGCCCAGCATTTCTCATGATGTACTCTGCATATAAGTTAAATAAGCAGGGTGACAATATACAGCCTTGACGTATTCCTTTTCCTATTTGGAACCAGTCTGTTGTTCCATGTCCAGTTCTAACTGTTGCTTCCTGACCTGCATATAGGTTTCTCAAGAGGCAGGTCAAGTGGTCTGGTATTCCCATCTCTTTCAGAATTTTCCACAGTTTATTATGATCCACACAGTCAAAGGCTTTGGCATAGTGAATAAAGCAGAAATAGATGTTTTTCTGGAACTCCCTTGCTTTTTTGATGATCCAGCAGATGTTGGCAATTTGATCTCTGGTTCCTCTGCCTTTTCTAAAACCAGCTTGAACATCAAGAATTTCACGGTTCACATATTGCTGAAGCCTGGCTTGGAGAATTTTGAGCATTACTTTACTAGTGTATGAGATGAGTGCAATTGTGCGGTAGTTTGAGCATTCTTGGTATTTCCTTTCTTTGGGATTGGAATGAAAACTGACCTTTTCCAGTCCTATTAGCTTGTACCAAATAGAAGTGAAACTCCCAATTTGTCATATCCAAGGTGCCCTTAGCACCCTTTCTTATGGTACATGTATTAGTAATGTGAATCACAAATATATGATGCCCATTTAGGTCATCAGTTCCAAAATCTCACTGTTGACTTTCTTCCCAGTATGTCAGTGTAGGCAAACTGGCATTGGGGAGTTAGGAGATGTTTACTTCTATTTTTATTTGTTATGTGTAAAACATCTTGCATATTTTCTATTATTCCCTGAGCAGTCTTCTTCAAAAAGTAATTATCACACTCTCCCGTATGAATCCAGGCCTGCATCCATGTGTTAAATAACTGACTGCCAACTGACCATGTGTTAGGAATAAACATGAATGAGACTATGATCCTGCCTTCGGGAACTGTATAGTCTGGAACTACCTAGTATCTTCCTCTGTAAAATCAAATGCAAATAGTTTAATTTACATACTAGGAATTTCATTATTTTTTGACTAACAATTTTCCCAATTCAGTCATTGCTGACAACTCTTAAATATCATTTAGGACAAACTGATTTCCTTGTAGAAAGGAAGAAAGACAGTTTTGTTGGAGCTAAAGGATACTCATATTAAAATGCCTTTTTAAAGTAAAAAGGGAAATAGTTCCAAGATCCTAGGTCACATTTTTTTATATAAGAACAATGACAAGAAACTGATGATGAAGTGATAAAGTTGAAGAATATCAGGTTATGCCTATCTTCATAGCCAGATTTTAAAACTAGTTACTTTGGCACCGTCCTAAGTGCCAAAGGTCAGCAGGGGTTTGAGTACTAGCCTTTTAGATTTCTCCTAAGGATTCTGTTCTATTGAGACTCTTATTAATTAGCATACTTTAATTTTTAAGCAATATAAAACCAACTTTAAATACACAGATATAGAAAGAAAAGAAAGTGAAGTCGCTCAGTCGTGTCCAACCTTTTGCAACCCCATGGACCATAGCCTGCCAGGCTCCTCCATCCATGGAATTTTCCAGGCAAGACCACTTGAATGTATTCTTTATAAATAAGAATATTCTTTATACAGGTATTCTTTATATGTATAAATGTATTCTTTATACATAAGAAAATTTACACATAAATTTATACATAAACTGTAAAGGGAATTTATTGGCCCATAACTAAAAAGTCTAAAGGTAATAGCTTCAGATGTGGTTTGATCTAACTCCTCAAAAATGCCCCCCAAATGACCTTTTTGCTATCAATTCTTATCTCTACTTCCTCACTAGTGACTCCACTCTAAGACACAGCTCTCCCTTCATGGTCCATGGGGGCTATTAGCAGCTCTGAGAGACAATAGCTTCCAAATTTAAGCACAGAAGGGAAAAAAGAATGTACTTCCTGATATCTCAGACAAAAGTTCTGGAGTAGACTCTCATTAGCACTGGTTGTCTTGATTTGAATCATATGTCTATTCTAGAACTAATCACTTTGCTGGGGAGGGGGCGGAGTGAGGGTATATAGCAATAAGCAGATGGGTATTAGTTGCTATTAGTCATTTTCACACAACATGTGGCTGGCTGGGAAGGTTATCAGTTGGAAGGGGGTCTAGGAATTGGATGCTGGAGAAGGGACTAACACATGTCTGCTGCAGTCACTAAACACTTTCTGGAAACTGAGACCAGGAAGAACAGAAGGCATTTCTTCAAACTATTTAAATAAAGCTGACCTGAGGGTATCATACTCAGGGCTTACTTTCATGCATCTGTCTCTTCACAGATTTGGCAATTCAGCAGCCTCTTCTCCAAAATCAAGAGCTGGGAGTTTAATGACGTTGCCTCCATGTCTGAGCACCTGAAATCCTGTCCCTTCAATGTTGTAGAACACAAGACTGACCCGATTCTTTTGACCAGCATGTGTCAGTCCCACGAACAGGCCCGAGAGACCTTAGTCACCACCTTCAGAGCCAGACCACGAGGAAGACACACCTTACGCTAAAGACTCAGAAGCCACCGTTCTTGGATTCCTATTCAGAGTTACTGAAGTTGGACAGAGTGTGATTTTGAGGACTTTCTTCTGTAAACTGCAAATGTTCTTATCTAGGTGTTTTCAAACATGCAATGCCCTTCAAAACTTGAGAAGCTGTATAAGGTGGAAGAATTTCCTAAGCCGTGGCTTGTATAATTGCTATAGCACCATACTGATAACTAATAGCCTCCCTCCCTCTACTTTTTTTTTCTAAAATAAATCCGTCTGTGGAGTAAATAGGTAACTTGAGGCCATTTAGAAGATGAGCCCAAGACCTTAGGAGATGAGAGAGCCGTGAAATTCCATAACCAGCATAGGCCTGTGCTTTTGTGGAGAACTTTTCAGTTTATGAGCGCTTTCAATGATATGGGGCAGAGGCAGTATAGGAAGAGGGACTGAGATGCCTCCCAGGGCACCCAGGGTAAAAAGCACAGTCTGAAGTTTCTGGAGCTGGACTTGTCTTGAGAGCCAAGTCCAGGGCTTCTTTTAGTTACCCCACTGTCTCTAAGCCCAGACAGTCCAACAGAATAGAGACCTAGGCTAAGCACAGAAGCCTCAGGGACACCTAAAGTCAAACAGTAAGAGGCAGAAATGAGGTCACAGATGAGATGATTGTGTAGAATCTTGGCAACATATTGAAGGACTGCCTTGAAAAACGAGATGAATCCAGAGGAGATACTATATGTATGAAGAAAATTAGGACAAAAATCACAGACTGCTTTTGAACATTTTAATAGTGACTTAAGATTCAAGCTTCTTTTCCTCTGAAAATTCTATTCTCGGTCTGGATTAGGGAGAGCCCAGTTATGGGCCAGCACCACCCTGGGCTATGTGAAATGATCACAAGACACTAACCCCAACTTCAGTGTCATGCCAGAAGGCTCAGGGTAGCCCAAGGAGACCATGCGTATGGAAAAGTCAGGCCCACCGTACGTCCTGTGGTACCAGTCACTAGGTCCTAGACACCACCTGAGTATACCATGGGGAATCTTGAGAAGGAAGACATCTGAACATAGTGATTCCCTGTAATTGCTCTTAACTCTTGCTGGGCATGACTTCATTCTATGAAAAATAGATGATACTTCTGATTTTTGGTAACAAATAGTCAAAACTTATGAGAACAAAAGTAAAATGAAAATACACAAGAGAAACTGGCATCCCCCAAAGCTGGGTTTCATGGAACTATGGACATTTTAGACTGCATAATTCTTTGTCATAGGGACTGTCCTGTGTGTGAGAGGATGTTTAGTGACATCTTTGGCCTCTATTCAATAATACCAGTAGCTCCCCTACTGCTTTAACAACCAAAAATGTCTCTGGAAATATCCTCTGGGAGCAAAATCACTCTTGTTGAGAACCACTGCCCTAATGAATGACACACCAATGGCAGTAAGTCAGGTAAGCTTTTTAGTGCAGCAAATTCTTACCTCACATAACCATCTATAGCAGTCACAATTTCATGCAGCTCTTTATTTACCAAATAGATTTAGATCATTTTAAGTTGGGAACCAAATGGAGTTAAGTTTGTTTGATGTGGCTTCATGTCCCTGGGTCATGTGCAAAAAATATATCCTATCAGGTCTCCAGGCATAGCTGAAGCCAAGATGGTTGAACTGCTTATCCCATGCTTATATCCCTCTCACCTTAATTGATGCCATTTTCCTAGCAATTATCAGCAAGCAAAGGCAGAGGGATAAGGAAGATGGGTACTGTGGAGAAGCAGAGAACAAAGAATTTAACCAACAACAATAAAAGAGTCTAATCGATATGAAGGCATGAGAGCAAGTGCCAGAGTAGACGTACCCTCATCTTTCATTTTAATGTGCCACTTGGTACTAGTCAGTAACGTAACTCTACTTTTCCTAATCCTTATTGTTTGGTTTATATTTCACATTTGTATATAACGTGCCATTTTCTAAAAATTATAACTAGAGTGTGAGCTAGGGTTTTATTCAGTGAAAATGAGTAATTGCAACAACTAAACAATAAAGTGGGGGAAAAAAAGGAAGAGTTCTCCAGGGATCAGTTCCACATTTTTGGAATCTAGTCCTTCCTATATGAAGAAAGAAAGCTCTGAAAATCCATTCTGGGGTTTTATTTTATTAGAAAAAGAAAGCAAGGGGAGCTGTAGCCTAAGGCAGATGAAAATCTGGGGCTAGTGTGAGCCTGATGAGAAATATAGAGAAAGAAAAGGAGCAGAGGGCTCTTCCTTGACAGTCTGGGCAGCCCAGGGTTCAGGAGGGCAGGCAGAAATGTGACCGCACCTCTCTATGGGCCCCACCATTCCAGGTACACTTTACTTTCCCAGTTTCTATCTAAAGTGCAACATTGAGCAGATCAACACCATCAAACACATTTTATAAGGCATCAGATTATATATGTAGCAGGAAATCAGAGTACTACAGGTATCCTATAGTATAGTATATACTATAGTATATATAGTACAGTATAGTATAGTATATAGTATAGTACTACAGGTATCCTAGCCTATACAAAAAAGCACATTTTATGGTGACAGGGCAATTGAAGAAAAAGGAAAGCCTTTTAGAGAGACAGTGATCTGATTAATGGGATGAAGCTACAGTGAGCAGCATGAACAGCAAGCATTATCTGACAAAAGCAAGATAGCTAGAAATGGTTTCAGCTTAAGAATCAGCTAAGGAGAGTGAAAGGGGACTGTGGACCCAAGAATAAGAACCTGGATGGGGGAGGTGTCTGTGGGCAGAGCCCTTGAAGAGTATCACACCAAGAAATCCAGTCCAAAGTAGGGATCAGCTGTATGTGGAGGGTAAGGTCTGTGGAACCCAGGCAGAAAAGATTATTGCCTTAAGGACCTGGAAAAGAAGCTTTTGTCTTATAATGAAGGAAAAAGTGAAAATCAAGGTGGAATTTGGATGTAGGAAGAAAATCACTGCCCAAGTATGTGATGATGTCTAATCAAACTGAAACAAAGAATGAGATTGTAAATATCTAGTGTGACTTACCTCTATACCCTGGAAACCCCAATATCTCTACAGGCAAAAATAAAGGCTGTTTTGTACTCTGAACATCTATCTGGGTGAATCTTGCAAGCGAGGCATAGAGACAGATGTGTCTCACTGGCACAGAGGTCACTGTGGCAACAAAGGAGTGTGTGTCTTGAAGAAAAGCCAAGGAATGAGCCTGAGGGTTGCAGTGCTCTAAGCACATGGGCAGCTCACCAGTGAACTCTAAGGATTTTCATGAAGCCTTGCCACAACTATGGGTCTCAGTCACCAATCCTAGCTCTTCCTTGATCCCACTGTCTTCTCCATCTTTGAAAGCTGAACCCAAGTTTAGATACTGGTTATAGCACAGACTTCAGATTCTTCACCATCTGAGCCACCAAGAAAGCCATTTTCTACCAACCCTATACCGAATCCTGACTTTCAGTTTGATTTGATTTTGTTTTGCCTAGGGTCTCCTATTCCGGACCTTGCCAATCCCAATGGCTTTGGGTTAGATAAACTCACTGCATCCTGATCTCATCCCCATACTTTGCTTGATGACTTGTTTTTTGCCTATCACTGGCTGTCCGAAGGTCCTCACCTCTTCTATCAGCCTCAGCCCTGTACCACAGAGAAACTTCATGTACCACAGAGAAACTCAATCTACCTTCTTACACGGCCATTGATTTCATTCATCCAGCTACAGGGAAGCCTAGACTTTCTTTAGTAGAGGCCACTATCTTTGACTCCAAATCCTTTTTATCATCTCATTGTTCCCTTTTGTGCTTAGTTGCTCAGTCATGTCTGACTCTTTGCAACCCCATGGACTGTAGCCTGCCAGGCTCTTCTGTCCATGGGAATTCTCCAGGCAAGAATCCTGGAATGGGTTGCCATACCCTCCTCCAAGGCATCTTCCCAGCCCAAGGATCAAACCCAGGCCTCCGCAGTGCAGGCAGATTCTTTACCATCTGACCCACCAGGGAAGTCCAAGAATACTGGAGTGGGTAGCATATCCCTTCTCCAAGGGATCTTCCTGACCCAGGAATCAAACCGGGATCTCCTGCATTGCAGGTAGTTTATTTACCAGCTGAGCTACCAGGGAAGTCCAATTGTTCCCTTTTAGTTTTAATCTTTTGTTGTTGGCCAATCTTTTCCTCCTCCTTTCCCCTAATTTGTGCTTCTGTCTCAGCCAACATCATGCACTAAAGAAATGTCATTACTCCCAGGTGGAAGGTGGCTGACCTCTCACAACTGCTGAAGCCAGTAGAAGTTGAACTGCTTAATGTAGACCCTTCCTGGCCCCTGTTTCCCAACCTAACTGCCATTCCCCAGGCCCATCTCTTTTTCAACTGGCTATCAGTATAGTCTAAGGAAAAGGCACAGCCCTTGACACCAGGGTTCAGAGTGATGGGCGGTGATTGGAAGGATTTTTCTGAATATGCGAAAGAGGGAAGGAAAATTCCCTCTACCTGTAATGAGAGTTAGGGGCATTGAGGGCCACGTAAAAGTACTATTTACCTCAGAATCACAAGTATAATATCATATAAGAAAAGAATCGCCAGTCCAGGTTCAATGCAGGATACAGGATGCTTGGGGCTGGTGTACTGGGATGAGCCAGAGGGATGATACGGGGAGGGAGGTGGGAGGGGGGTTCAGGATTGGGAACACGTGTACACCCGTGGCAGATTCATGTTGATGTATGGCAAAACTAATACAATATTTAAAGTAAAAAAAAAAAAAAAAAGAATAGAGGTGAACCATGGTCCCACTTTATTTCCAATTTAGGACCGATCAGAGAGAAGAGTCAGAGATATCTCTGCAGAGAAGGAAAGAGAGAAAACAACACATCTAGGAAAACTAGGAAATATAGACATACCTTGCCATGCAAACAGACCAGGAAACTCAGCACTCACAAAGGAAAGCAGAGTTAGGGGTATGGGTTAGAGGGGGCACTCACGGGGAAGGAGGCAGGACCACAAGATAAGCATCCCTGAGATCATCCTGGGTATGCAGGATAGAGAAGACACTGAGGGGAAGGAGACCCCCTTCTTCATGCCTCCTCTGCTCCAAACCCTGATGGAGAGGGAGAGGGAAGTCTGTCTAGAACTTCAAGCAACTCATGACATCCTGTCAGACACTTGCAGCAGAAATGGAGAGCAGCTGGAGGCAGAGCCACTGGGGACATGCGAAGTCACAGTGCAGCAAGGAGACAGGAACAGTTACTGGAGGAGCTTGACATAATTTGCAGGGAAGAGTCCAAAGTGGCCGTGGCAACGTCCCCGCCACCAGCCCTCGTCCACCATCTCAATGTCAGTGATGACATCATCTGGGTCAAAGGAAATCTCATCACTTCCCTCTGGGGAGAAAATTGACAGACTATTAGGATGGTCAGGCAAAAATCCCTCCACCCCTGTGCCCCCTTTAAAGCTCGGGAAGGGAAAGAGGCCTGTCCTTGATGCCAAGTCTGGGGCCCTATTCTGACCCCCCAAATCCACCCTCCTCTCATGGATCAAGGGGCTCCAGGCACCAGACCCCTCAGAGCACTCCCAACCTACCTCCTTGGTAATCATACAGGGCTACAGCTGAGATCCCAGCTCCAGCCCTGGCTGGGTGGCCTGATGATCCTGCACAGGGAGAAATATGAACATGGTCTTACCAACATGGAGAAGGAACACAGACAGGTCCTCCCATGTAATGGGGGAATTCTTCTGCCCCACCACTCACCAGCCTGAGTGGAAGAAAAAGAGGGATCCTCAGGCTCAAGCACATCCTCATAGTCCGCCTCTGCTTCCTCATCCTGCTCATGTCTGTCTATCTCCACAACATCCTCGTAGTCATTCTCAGGCTCAGGTTCGGGCTCAGGCTCAGGCTCAGGCATTGCTTCATACACTGGCTCTTCCTGCAGCTGGAAGACTTCTGGAGTCCTGGGGGGCAGAGCTGGGGCCTCCTCATTGTCCTGAGAAAAGATAGTATACTTGAAGAAAGGTGACTTCTGTTTTCCAGGAGATGACTCTCCAAAACCTCCCAGTGGAGGACTGCTAAGACCCTATCGTCCATATGCTTCCACTTCCATGTCCAGTCCTGGCTCCTTCTAACAGCCTCTCCTAGGGAACAGTCTCTCACCCCTCTTCCTTCTTCAACCTCTTCCCACATCCATCCACTCAAAACATCTACCAACAGACGATGTTAATAGAAGGGGAATGTAAAAGGTATGAGGAGAAGGAAATGGAACATAAGACAGATTCCTTGGAAGACCAAGGAAAAATCTAAAAGGGGAAAAGATGACAGCTAGGATGACTGTCCTAGTCTGCCCAGGACTGGGTGATTTCCCAGAATATAATACTTCCAGTGCTAAGGTCAGGATAGCCCCAGGCAAACCAGGGTGGTTGATCAGCCTGCAGGGCCATGTCCACCTACTAGGACATGAGGAGATGGGAAAGGTGCAGATCTTTGGGGGGCAGTCTGCTTACCTCTGGGGGATCCTGCCTTGAGGGCAGGGCAGGTACTGGTTGTTCCCTCTTGGTTCTCACAGGCTCAGGCTCTGATGGTGGACAACTCCCTGCTGGAGGCCAGGCCTGTGAAGGATGAAGCATCTCTCCAGTGAGCAAGAAACTTTATCTTCTCTCCTGTACTGGAACACCCCTTCCTGCCTCTGCCAGTTCACATCTGTCATTCCTCAAGATGGGCTCCAACCTGAAGTGACAGCTCCTTCCTCTTGTTCTTGCAGCAGTAACTGACTGCACTGCATGTTGAACTATGTAAATCTTGGGGTTTTTTTCCACTGAGCATTCTCATATGTATATATGAAGCTCAATTACACAATTAGATTTAAATCTTCCAAAGACAAGGATAACACTTGGAGATTTTGCTAGCACAGGGGAGTTCTGGGTCTTCCCTTTTACTAAGGATACAGACCCCCTAGGCTCTTGTCCGGGCAAAGAATGCTGGATGTGGATCCCGGAGGGCCGAGTACTTACCTCTGAGGAGATTTTCTTAGGCAATGGGGCTGGTGCCGCCGGCTCTTCCCTAGTGGCCACTGGTTGCTGAGCCTCATGGCTCATCTTTACCAAGGCCTTTCTCTCCTGTTGCTGCCTGGCCATCTGTTGTGCCTTCTCCTCTTCCTCCCGCTTCCTCTTTTCCTCTGCCATGGACTCAAATTTTGCCTTCAGCCCACGGGCGCCACTAGAAGCTACAGACACAGTCAAGAAAAATTAGGGTTGTCTTGGGTCAGAGGTAGGAGGGTAGCACTGGAAAGAAGAAGAGTCAGTTAAACGTCCAGAAGAAGAGAAAATCAAGAAGGGACTCATGGAAATGGAGGTAAAGAGGTATTAATGAAGGAACAAGGGGCTTAGAGGAGGATAAGGTCGCCCTGAAGCCTAGATTTTCACATAGACAGACCATGTGATCTCAGGCTCTTACTCCTTTAAGGCTTGGTCCCCTAACCTGCATCCTTCCTTGTGCACATTTCTTAAATCTATATACCCTCAGGCTACCATCTACCCACTGTTCCCCATCCAAAGTTCCTTTCCCTTTGTGTTCTTCCCAGATGGCTCCCCTCATCCCTGTGTTCGCTACGTACAGTTTCTTCCCCAGTGTCACTCAGATATCCACCTAACCTAATTTTTTTTAGGATAGAGAATCTGGGAATTTGAGGGTAGGGGTCAAGTCTACCTCAGCTAACCTAGGTAGTTAAATGCTTGGAGTAGGTAGTCTAGGAAGAAAAAAAGAATGAGAAGGCAGAGGAGATTGAGGAGCACAGAGAGAGGGAATTAAAACTCACCAGCCTCTATGGGTGTCGTCTTCTTGTAAGCTGTGGTTGGGGCCTCCATTTCATTGAAGCCAACAGCACTCTGCAGGCAGGAGAATAGTATGTGTAGTGGTGGGGAGAGGGAAGGGAGTGGTAATGACCCAGAAGGCAGTATCAGGGATTGGGGCCACTATAGGAGGTCTCCCTAAACTTCTGATGCTCAGTAGTAGTTAGACAGGGTATTCAAATATTGTTGTTTTGCATCAGAGAGATGGGTAAAAAAGTTCTAGGCTTGTAGGACTAGCTGTCCCTTTAAAAAAGCTCAGTGCTCCTGGAATTTCACATCTTTTAAGACCAGTTGCCTGGAACGCAGGAGTACATGAAGTACATGCAGTACATGGAGAGGCGCAGGGGAAGACCGAATGGAGTGGGGCTAGATTATTGACTGAGCTAATCAATACCAAGCAATCAGTGAAGTTTTAAATGCTTTTCCCTGGAGTCTGTCTGCCTCCCTGTCTCTCTCCGCCTCCTCACTCTTCTTGATAAAGCTCAGGCATCAGAAGACACACCCATTAGATGCTGAGGGCAGTCAATGGGAAGAGCAGGAGGACAGTGCGGGGCACCTGGCTTTGCTCATCCTTTTACCCACTTTGCCTCTCACTCCCCTCCATGGATGTCAGGGAACTCTTCCCAAGACACTGGTGCTCCGGTGCTTTACCTTATCCACTCGGTCCTTCTGGATGCCATACTGCCCGCCAAAGCCCTTGGCATAATCTGCAGGATGGAAATATCTGAGAGTCACAAGAGGAGTTAAATGCTAGAAATGTATGGGAAGAGGAGGGAGGAGCATTGGGAAGGAGGACCAGAAGACAGGAATGAGGAAAACAGAGAGAACGATGAGGAAGTGTGTAAGTCAGGGGATAGACAGAGGAATGTGTGGGAAAAGATGAAAAAGGATGGGGGAGAAAAACACCTGGGAGAGAATGGAGATATGAGACATGCGAAGAGAGGAACAAAAAAGAGAGAAGTGGCAGAAAACGGGAAAATATAAAGGAAGACACAGGAAAAATTAAAGCGAGAAGTTGCTGTGTAGCATAGGCAGCCCAGGCACTCTGTGATACCCTGGAGGGCTGGGATGAGGGGAGGGGAGGGAGGGAACGTATGGATAATCATGGCTGATTTACATTGTTATATGGCAGAAACCAACACAATACTGTAAAAAAATATTTTAATTTAAATTTTTAAAAATAGAAAAAAAATTAAAGTGAGCCCCCCAGCCATCCTCTATGTGTCCCAGGGAAGAAGGCCTCTCTCTCTCTGTGAAGCAGAGGGGCCTCTCAGATTCACAGCCAAATCACACTCTTGCCATCACCCAGCCTGTCCATCTTCACCCATTCCTCAATGACCCCTTCTCTTTGGTCACCTTCCTGTGTCCTGCTCCTAAGCTTGCTGCTCTCCTCTCCATCCCGGTGGGTCTCCCCCCACCTACCCCCATACATGTAATGCAGACTCTTCACCCTACCACTTCCTGCATACCTCATATTCTGGGTCCTCTGTGTCAACTTTCAGGAAGTGCAGAAGGAGGGCTCCATGTACGCTATGGCCTCCCTCCTCTCCAGCCCCAACTCACCTCTCTGGGATTCATGTTTCTCTGTCTCTCCCTTGTAGTCATATCCGAGAGCTGCCTTGTCCCGTTTATCCTCCTCTATCCCATAACGACCACCAAAGCCACGAGAGTAATCTACGGTGGAAGGAGCAGTTGTGAGAGCCCACTCTCAGGCCATGGGAAAGTGCTTGGAAGAAGAGTCAGGAGGGGTGGGGGCAGGATGATGGGAAGACAGCGGGGCCTGAACCAAAGGGAAATGGAGTTCTAAGCCAGGCTTTGTAAGTTTTAATTCAACAATGTTTACTCTTTTCCTCACTTCCATTCCAATATAGAAGATTATTTCAATTTTTTCCCGTCTTCAAAGAAGGAGAAAATACAGAGAGTGTAAGGAGAGACATCCAGAAAAAAAGACAGATGCACGTGAACTACATGCCTTTCCCTAATTCTATGCAAACACTTGGTAATTTGAGAAAGGTATAATGATCTTAAAAAACAACAACAACAACAGTAAATCTCAAAAGAAAACAAGAAAAAAAATTCCTGGCTCCAGGAACAAACAGATGAATCAAAATAGTAGATATGATGGTAATTATGAGCTGACACTGAAAACCCAAGCTGTTTTCAGTCACAAATTTAGTGCCTGGGGTATTCCCAGGATAGGATGTAGGGTCTGAGGTTCTAGTTTCTATACAAGAACAGGTAGCTGGAGCAAGAAAGTAAGGCTCTGCCCACTTCTATAAAATAATTCTAGAAAAGATCTACTTGTCCAGGGAAATGGTAAGAGGAATTCTAGTTTTTTAGCATTTGGAGAAGATTTTACCTATGAGATTTGTAAGCTCCAAGCCTGCACCTGAATGTGTGAGATACAAATACCCAGTTTCATACTACTTATATTATACAGAAATTCTAAGCTGAAAAATTAATTGAATACTGATATAGGAAAATATATACCACAGGAAGAGTAAGCATCAGAAAGATGACATGAATATGAGACAAAGTGGACTTCAAGACAAAATGCATGATAAGAGACTTAACACAATGATAAAAGGGTAATTTGTCCATCAGGATTAAATATGATGAATAAAAATTATCAGAATCAAAATTCATGAAACAAAGCAGAAAGAGAAAGAGACAAATCTATGACCATAGTAAAAAATTTTAACACTTTTCTCATTATTAATAAAAAATTTAGACAAAAAGGATCTATTAGAGAAGTCCCAAACCACATTATCAACAAGACCTAATTGGCATCTATAGAATATTGCATACCCAAACTTCATGATATACAGTTTTTCTATGCGCATATACTATCCACCAAGATAGACCATATACTTGTTCACATAAAAAGTTTCAGTACATTTCAAAAGATTGGAATATGAGATATTATATCCTCTAATTATAATAGAATTAAACTAGAAGTTCATAACAATAAAATAAGAAAATTTTCCAAATATCTGGAAAATGAGCAATTATACTTTTAAATGATTCATGGAGCAAAGAAGAAATGAAAAGAAAATGAATATTTTGAACTGAATAAAAAATCAAAGTATATATAACATTGTGGAATGTAGTAAAAACAGGGTGTTTCCCAGGTGGTACTGGTGGCAAAGAACCTGCCTGCCAATGCAGGAGACGTAAGAGACATTCAATCCCTAGGTCGGGAAGATCCCCTGGAGAAGGGCAAGACAACCCACTCCAGTGTTCTTGCCTGGAGAATCCTGAAGGCAGAGGAGCCTGGCAGGGTATGGCCCATAGGACTGCATAGAGTCAGACACGACTGAAGTGACTTAGCACACACACATATATAGTTTTAAGTACCCATGAAGTAAGCAAAGGTTTAAAATCAATTTTCTACATTTCTACCTTAACAAGAAAGAACAAACTAAACCCACATTAAAATGAAAGAAAAAAAAATACTGAAAAGCAGAATTCAATAAAATTTTTAAAACTAGTAAACAATGGAGAAAATGAGCAAAGTAAAGATACTTCTTTGAAATTAATAATAAATAATATTAAAGAACCTCTAGCAAAATAATTAAAAAGAAAAACTACAATTAATAATATCAGTAGTAAAAGTGAACAGGTCACTTATAGATCTTACAGAGGTTGAAAAAAAAATAAGGGAATACTATGAATGAATTTATACCAATATATTTGAAAATATAGATAAAATGGAAAATGTCCTTGAAAAGCATATATTACCATAATAAGAAAAAAATCAGAAGACTGACTAGACCTATATCTGTTTACAAAATCAAATTCATAATGGAAAACAATAATTGTAAAGAGAACATGGTCTTTACTATTAAGACCCTGGAACTCAGCCAGAAATAAAGGCAGAATTTCTCTGATGGGAAATATTCTCAATCCAGGGCACATAAAACAAATATCCCTTTCTCTCCACTGAAATAAATTTGCAAAATTTAATAAATTATAAACTATCAAAGAAATAAATAACCATGATGGAAAATAGATTAGTTGAACAGAAGAATTGGCATCCCCAAGAGCTGCAAATAGTATAACAATATGAAAGAAACTATAAAATGAGTATTTTAAAAATAACTAAAGCGCTTAAAGAAGGGGAAAATATAATGAAAGCAATACGAGATTAAGGAAAAGAAATCAGCAGATTTGCAATAGAATCAAAGGGAACTAGTACAAATGAAAAATAAATGAAATAAAGTTGAAAAATTAGTGGATGGCTTGAATAATAGTTAAATACAGCTGAAGGAAGAGTTAGAGAACTTAACATAGATCCAAGGGAATTACCCAGAATGCAACATAGCAAGATAAAGAGATGAAAGTAGAGAACAGAAATTAGAAGACATCAAGAACACAACTTGGGGTGTGGAGGGGGGCAGTCCAAAGATGGCAGAGGAATAGGGCAGGGAGACCACTTTCCCCCCCACAAATTCATCAAAAGATCATTTGAATGCTGAGCAACTTCCACAAAACAACTTTTGAATGCTGGTGGAGGTCACCAGGCACCCAGAAAGGCATTCTCTTCAAAAGGAGGTAAGACAAAATATAAAAGGCAAAAAGAGAGACAAAAGCATTAGGGATGGAGACCTGTCCTGGGCAGGGAGTAGTGAAGGAGGAGACGTTTCCACACAGTAGGGAACCCTCTCACAGGCAAATCTGTGGGGAGTTTTCGAATCTCAGAGGGCAACATAACTGGGAGGAAAAAAAAACAAACAAACCCACAGCATAGGTGCCTAACCCTGCCAGCAGAGAAGTAGCCCAGACACTCACATCTGCCACCAGCGAGCGGGTGCTGGACAGGGAGGCACCAGTGGCATCATCGGTCCTTAGGGTAAGGTCTGGGCCTGAATACCCTGAGGGCAATCTGAAGGAGCTAAAGTGAGATAGCAACTCAAACTGTGGGATTGCCAGAGAGAGAAAAAAAAGAGAGAGAGGACTTTCCTGCAAAAGGTTCCAACTAGCAGCCTGGCCCACTCACTGAGCTAAGGATTGAGCAAATACCAAAGGAGAGATAGCTGGCTGCATACAGACCCCTCCCCACCCCCACCAGAGGCAGAGAGGCAGTTGTGTGACAACCAGAGCCAGAGGCAAGGGGCTGCTCCAATCTCGGCCCCAAAGACCAGCATCATCCACCAAACTGTGAGCAGGCTTCCAGTTGCTAACCATGTCTTCCTGGATGATTGACATCTGCCAGGAGGGTCGCAGCCTGAGATCAGCTCCCCAGAGGAGACACAGGGCACACCTGAGACAGTGCTCTCACAGCACACCCAGGAAGCTGAGCACCCAGGACCAGGGATGTAATTAAGATGTATGGTCCCCCTTGGACACTGTGCTTGCCAAGCACCTGGTCACCTGAGCTGCTCGGACCGGGGAAGGGCACAAAACACATGCTCCACCAAGTCTGTGCCCTTGTGGCATACCCGAGAACCTGAACCCAAGCAACTTAGACCTGGGAAGTGCACAAAACCCAGGGCCTGCTTTGGACAGTGTCCTGAAAAGCACCCTGCAGCCTGAGCAGTGTGGACCTGGAAAGCACATGCTGCTGTGAGCTGGGGCAAACCCAGGGTGGTCCCAGAGCCGGAAGCACTGTGAGCACTTCCCACACATGCCAGCAATATTTGTTTGCAGTGTTCCTCCCTCCCCACAACACAGCTGAACAAGTGAGCCTAAATAAGTGACCACCTTCGCCCCCTTGTCTTGGGGTGGAAATTAGGCACTAAAGAGACTTGCAAACAGAGGAAGCCAACATAAACAAAGAAGAGGGAACTGCTCCAGAAGTGACAGGTACAACAGATTAAAACCCTGTTGTTAACACTGATTAAGCATTGGAGGGGGCCTATAGACCTTGAGAACAAGTACAAGCTGGAACAAGAAACTATATGAAACTGAACTGACCCCACACTGCTCACAACAGCTTCAGAGAAATTCTTAGATATATGTTTACTATTATCACTTTTTAATTTTTTTCAATTTAAGTTCTTTATTACTCCTTTAATTTTCATTTTTATAACCTACTGCTGCTTCTGCTAAGTCGCCTCACTCATGTCTGACTCTGTGCGACCCCATCGATGGCAGCCCACCAGGCTCCCCCGTCCCTGGGATTCTCCAGGCAAGAACACTGGAGTGGGTTGCCATTTCCTTCTCCAATGCATGAAAGTGAAAAGTGAAAGTGAAGTCACTCAGTTGGGTCCGACTCTTAGCGACCCCACAGACTGCAGCCCACCAGGCTCCCTCTGTCCATGGGATTTTCCAGGCAAGAATACTGGAGTGTGCCATTGCCTTCTCCTTGTAACCTATTATTGCCTTGCAAAAAAAGACCCTACTTAAAAGCAAATTTCATATATATATTTTTTATAATTTTTGTGATTGATTTTGTTCTGTATTTTTAATATTGTATTTTTGAGAGTCTAACCTTTACTCTAGATTTTTAATCTTTGCTTTTTGGTATTTGTTATCAATTTTGTACCTTTAAGAATCCAATCTTCAGTAGTATCCATTTTCACTTAGGGGTGTGATTACTGGCTTGATTGCTCTCTCCCCTTTCGACCCTCCCTTTTCTCTCCCAGGTCACCTCTATCTCCTCCCTCCCTCTTCTCTTCTCTGCTTAACTCTGTGAATCTCTCTGGGTGTTCCAGGCTGTGGAGAACACATAGGGCACTGATTACTGGCTAGATTGCCTCTCCCCTTTTGACTCCTCCCTCTTCTCTTTCTGGTCATGTCTATCTCCCTCCTCTCTCTTCTCTTCTCTATGTAACTCTGTGAATCTCTCTGGGTGTTCCAAACTGTGGGGAGCACATACAGAATTGATTACTGGCTAGATTGCTCTCTCCCATTTTGACTCTCCCTCTTCTCCTCCTGGTCACCTCTCTCTCTCCTCCTTCTTCTCTTCCCTATGCAACTCCGTGAAACTCTCTGGGTGTCCCTCGCTGTGGAGAATTGTTTCACCATTAACCTAGATGTTTTATCATTGGTGCTTATGGATGGAGAAGTCTTGAAGCTACTGTAAGAATAAGACTGAAAGCCAGAGGCAGGAGGCTTAAATCCAAAACTTGAGAACATCAGAGAACTCCTGATTCCAGGGAACATTAAAAGACAAGAGCTCATCCAAAAGCCTCCATACCTACACTGGAACCAAGCTCCACCCAAGAGCCAACAAGTTCCAGAGCAAGACATATCATGCTACTTCTCCAGCAAAGCAGGACTGCAGCATTGACCATTAAAAGAAAAGCTGTCCAAAGCCATACCAAACCCATAGACACCCCAAAGTTCACTACTAGACACTTCATTGCACTCCAGAGAGAAGAAATCCAGCTCCACCCACCAGAACACAGATGCAAGCTCCCCTAACCAGGAAATCTTGACAAACCACTAGTCCAACCCCACCCACAGGGAGCAACCTCCACAATAAAGAGGAACCACAAACTTCTAGCTTACAGAAAGGGCACCCCCAAACAGAGCAATCTAAACAAAATGAAAAGGCAGAGAAATATTCAGCAGGTAAAGGAACATGAAAAATGACCACCAAACAAACAAAAGAGGAGGAGATAGGGAGTTTATCTGAAAAAGAATTCAGACTAATGATAGTAAAGATGATCCAAAATCTTGAAAACAAAATGGAGTTACAGATAAACAGATTAGAGACAAGAATTGAGAAGATGCAAGAAATGTTTAACAAGGACCTAGAAGAAATAAAGAAGAGTCAATCAATAATGAATAATGCAATAACTGAGATCAAAAGTGCTCTGGAGGGAACCAACAGTAGAATAAGTGAGACAGAAGATAGAATAAGTGAGGTGGAAGATAGGATGGTGGAAATAAGTGAAGCAGAGAGGAAAAAAGAAAAAAGAATTAGAAGAAATGAGGACAACCTCAGAGACCTCTGGGACCATGTTAAACACCCCAACATTCAAATCATAGGAGTCCCAGAAGAAGACAAAAAGAAAGCGTATGAAAAAATACTTGAGATAATAGTTGAAAACTTCCCTAAAATGGGGGAGGAAATATCCACCCAAGTCCAAGAAACCCAGAGAGTCCCAAGCAGGATAAACCCAAGGCAAAACAGCTCAAGACACATATTAATCAAACTAATGAAGATCAAACACGATGAGCAAACATTAAAAGCAGCAAGGGAAAAGCAACAAATAACACACAAGGGGATCCCCATAAAGATAACCGCTGATCTTTCAATAGAAACTCTTCAGGCCAGAAGGGAATGGCAGGACATCTTAAAGTGATGAAAGAGAAAAACATATAACCCAGATTACTATACCCAGCAAGGATCTCACTCAAATATGAAGGAGAAATCAAAAGCTTTACAGGCAAGCAAAAGCTGAAAGAATTCAGCACCACCAACCAGCTCTTCAACAAATGCTAAAGGATCTTCTCTAGACAGGAAACACAGAAAAGGTTTACAAACTTGAACCCAAAACAACAAAGTAAATGGCAATGGGATCATACTTATCAATAATTACCTTAAATGTAAATGGGTTGAATGCCCCAACCAAAAGACAAAGACTGGCTGAACGGATACAAAAACAAGATCCCTATATATGCTGTCTACAAGAGACCCACCTCAAACCAAGGGACACAAACGAACTGAAAGTAAAGGTCTGGAAAAAGATATTTCATACAAATGGAGACCAAAAGAAAGCAGGAGTAGCAATACTCATATCAGATAAAATAGACTTTGAAATAAAGGCCATGAAAAGAGACAAAGAAGGACACTATAAAGGATCAATCCAAGAAGAAGATAAAACGATTATAAATATATATGCCCCCAACATAGGAGCACCTCAGTACATAAGACAAATGCCAGCAAGTATGAAAGGGGAAATTAACAGTAACACAATAATCGTGGGAAACTTTAATATCCCACTCACACCTATGGATAGATCAACCAAAAAGGAAAATTAGCAAGGAAACACAAACTTTAAATAATACAATGGACCATTTAGACCTAATTGATATCTATAGGATATTTCACTCCAAAACAATGAATTTCACCTTTTTCTCCAGTGCACATGGAACATTCTCCAGGATAGATCACATCCTGGGTCATAAATCTAGCTTTAGCAAATTTTTAAAAATTGAAATAACTTCAAGCATCTTTTCTGATCACAATGCAGTAAGATTAGATGTCAACTACAGGAAAAAACTATTAAAAACACAAACATATGGAGGCTAAATAACACGCTTCTGAATAACCAATAAATCATGGAAGAAATAAAAAAAGAAATTAAAATACGCATAGAAACAAATGAAGACATGACAACCCAAAACCTATGGGATTCAATAAAAGCAGTGCTAAGGGGAAGGTTCATAGCATTACAAGCTTACCTCAAGAAACAAGAGAAAAACCAAATAAATAACCTAACCTTACACCTAAAGCAACTAAAAAGAAGAAATGAAGAACCCAAGGGTTAGTAGAAGGAAAGAAATCTTAAAAATTAGGGCAGAAATAAATGAAAAAGAAACAAAGGAGACTATAGCAAAAATCAACAAAACTAAAAGCTGGTTCTTTGAGAAGATATATAAAATAGACAAACCAGACTCATCAAGAAAAAAAGGGAGAAGAATCAAATCAACAAAATTAGAAATGAAAATGGAGAAATCACAACAGACAACACAGAAGTACAAAGGATCATAAGAGACTACTATCAGCAACTATATGCCAATAAAATGGACAATGTGGAAGAAATGGACAAATTCCTAGAAAAGTATAACCTTCCAAAACTGAACCAGGAAGACATAGAAAATCTTAACAGACCCATCACACCACAGAAATAGAAACCATAATAAAAAATTTCCAGCAAACAAAAGCCCAGGACCAGATGGCTTCAGAGGCGAATTCTATCAAAAATTTAGAGAAGAGCTAACACCTATCCTACTTAAACGCTTCCAGAAAATTGCAGAGGAAGATAAACTTCCAAACTCACTCTATGAGGCCACCATCACCCTAATGCCAAAACCAGACAAAAATGCCACAAAAAAAGAAAACTACAGGCCAATATTGCTGATGGAAATAGATGCAAAAATCCTCAACAAAATTCTAGCAAACAGAATGCAACAACATATTAAGAAGATCATACATCATGACCAAGTGGGCTTAATTATCCCAGGGATGCAAGGATTCATCAACATTCACAAATCAATCAATGTGATATACTACATTAACAGATTGAAGGATAAAAATCATATGATTATCTCAATAGAGGCAGAGAAAGCCTTTGACAAAATTCAACACCCATTTATGATAAAATCTCTCCAGAAAGCAGGCATAGAAAGCGCATACCTCAACATAATAAAGGCCATATATGATAAACCCACAGCAAACATTATCCTCAATGGTGAAAAATTGAAAGCATTTCCCCTAAAGTCAGGAACAAGACAAGGGTGCCCACTCTCACCACTACTATTCAACGTAGTTTTGAAAATTTTAGCCATAGCAATCAGAGAAGAAAAAGAAATAAAAGGAATCCAGATTGGAAAAGAAGAAATAAAACTCTCACTGTTTGCAGAGGACACGATCGTCTACATAGAAAACCCTAAAGACACCACCAGAAAATTACTAGAGCTAATCAATGAATACAGTAAAGTTGCAGGATATAAAAAGACACAGAAATCCCTTGCATTCCTATACACTCACAAACAATGAGAAAACAGAAAGAGAAATTAAGGAAACAATTTCATTCACCATTGCAATGAAAAGAATAAAATACCCTGGAATAAATCTACCTAAGGCAATGGCACCCCACTCCAGTACTCTTACCTGGAAAATCCCATGGACGGAGGAGCCTTGTAGGCTACAGTCCATGGGGTCGCTAAGAGTTGGACATGACTGAGCGACTTCACTTTTACTTTTCACTTTCATGCATTGGAGAAGGAAATGGCAACCCACTCCAGTGTTCTTGCCTGGAGAATCCCAAGGACAGAGGAGACTGGTGGGCTTCCGTCTATGGGGTCACACAGAGTCAGACACGACTGACGCGACTTAACTTAAAGAAACAAAAGACCTATATACATAAAACTATAAAATACTAATTTAAAAGATGACGCAAATGGAGAAATATACTATGTTCATGGATTGGAAGAATCAATATAGTGAAAATAAGTATACTACCCAAAGCAATCTATAGATTCAATGCAATCCCTCTCAAGCTACCAGTGGTATTTTTCACAGGACTAGAACAAATAATTTCACAATTTGTATGGAAATACAAAAATCCTCGAATAGCCAAAGCAGTCTTGAGAAAGAAGAATGGAACTGGAGGAATCAACCTGTCTGACTTCAGTCATCAAGACAAGTCATTAATACTGATACAAAGACAAACATATAGATCAGTGGAACAAAATAGAAAGCCGAGAGATAAATCCATGCACCTGTGAGCACCTTATTTTTGACAAAGGAGGCAAAAATATACAATGGAGAAAAGACAATCTCTTTAACAAGTGGTGCTGGGAAAACTGGTCAACCACCTGTAAAAGAATGAAACTAGAACACTTTCTAACACCATACCCAAAAATAAACTCAAAATTGATTAAAGATCTAAATGTAAGACCAGAAACTGTAAAACTCCTAGAGGGAAACATAAGCAAAAGACTCTGACATAAATCACAGCAAGATCCTGTATGACCTACCTCCCAGAGTAATGGAAATAAAAGCAAAAATAGACAAATTGGACCTAATCAAACTTAAAAGTTTTTGCACAATGAAGGAAACTATAAGCAAAGTGAAAAGACAGCCTTCAGAGTAGGAGAAAATAATAGCAAAAGAAGCAACTGACAAAGAATTAATCTCAAGAATATAGAAAGAGTTCATGCAGCTCAATATCAGAAAAACAAACAACCCAATCAAAAAATGGGCCAAAAAACTAAACAGACATTTCTCCAAAGAAGACATACAGATGGCTAACAAACACATGAAAAGATGCTCAACATCACTCATTATCAAGAAATGCAAATCAAAACCAAAATGAGGTACCATCTCATGCTGGTCAGAATGGCTGCTATCAAAAAGTCTACAAACAATAGATGCTAGAGAGGGTGTGGAGAAAAGGGAACCCTCTTACACTGTTGGTGAGAATGCAAACTAGTACAGCCATGATGGAAAACAGTGGAGATTCCTTAAAAAACTGAAAATAGAACTGCCATACAACCCAGCAATCCCACTACTGGGCATACACACTGAAGAAACCAGAATTGAAAGAGACACATGTACCCCAATGTTCATTGCAGCACTGTTTACAATAGCTAGGACATGGAAGCAACCTAGATGTCCATCAGCAGATGAATGGATAAGAAAGCTGTGGTACATATACACAATGGAGTATTACTCAGCTATTACAAAGAATTTATTTGAATCAGTTCTAACAAGGTGGATGAAACTGGAGCCTATTATACAGAGAGGAGTAAGTCAGAAAGAAAAATACCAATACAGCATATTAACAAATATATATGGAATTTAGAAAGATGGTAACAATGACCCTATATGCAAGACAGCAAAAGAGACACAGATATAAAGAACAGACTTTTGGACTCTGGGAGAAGGCGAGGGTGGGATGAATTGAGAGAACAGCATTGAAACATGTATATTACCATATGTGAAATAGATCACCAGTGCAAGTTCGATCCTCAAAACAGGGCACTCAAAGCTGGTGCACTGGGACAACCCAGAGGGATGGGATGGGGAGGGAGGAGGGAGGGGGTTCAGGATGGGGGACACATGTACACCCATGGCTGATTGATGTCATTGTATGGCAAAAACCACCAAAATATTGTAAACTTATTAGCCTTCAATTAAAATAAATATACTAAAAAAAATTTTTTTAAAGAACATTACTTATCAAAATATTTTGAATTCAGTGAAAGCAGTGCTCAGGGCAATAATACATACATTAGAAAATAAAAAAGTTCTGAAAATCAGTAATTTAATTTTCCACCTTAGGAAACTAGAAAAAGAAGAACAAATTAAACCAAAAGTAAGCAGAAAAAAGAAACAAGAATTAGACAAAAAATCAGTGAAATTAAAAACTAGAAGCCAATAGAGAAAATCAAGAAAACCTAAAGCTTACTTGAAAAGATCAATGATATAGATAAGCCTCTAGTCAGGCTAACTAAGAAAAAAAGAGAGAACATAAATTACTCATACCAGAAATGAAAGAGGCTACATCACAACAGATTCCAAGGAAACTAAAATAATAATAAAATAATACTATGAACAACTTTATACCCACAAATTTGATAACCTACATAAAATGGACCAGTTCCTTGAACACTGCATCTGCAAAAACTTTCACAAACAGAAACAGATGATCTGAATAGGCTTGTATCTACTAAGTCCACAGTTGGGCAGTTTCTTACAAAATTAACATACTCTTGTCATAGGATCCAGTGTTTGTACTTTTTGGTATTTATCCTAAAGAGTGGAAAATGTGTATCTACACAAAAACCTGTGCACAGAAGTTTTTAGCAGGTTTATTCATAATTACCAAAACTTGGAAGCAATTAAGATGTGTTTCAGTAGGTAAATGGGTAAAAAAACTGTAGTCCATCCAAACAAAGGAATAATATTCAGGACTAAAAAGAAATTAGCTATCAAACTATGAAAAGACATGGAGGAAACGTAAATGCATATTACTTAGTGAAAGAATCCAATCTAGAAATGCTACATGGTATGTGATTTCAACCATATAATATCCTGTAGAAGGCAAAACTATGGAGACAGTATCAGTGGTTGCTGAGGAGTGAGGGAAATGAACAGGCAGAGCACAGAGGACTTTTAGGGCACTGAAAATACTTTGCATGACAATATAATGATAGATATATGTCACTATACTTTTGTCCAAACTCATAGAATGTACACCATCAAGAATGAACCTTAAAGTAAACTATGGAATTTGAGTGATTTTGATATATCAACTTAGAATCATCCTTGACTTTAAAAAAAAAAGAAACCATTCTGATCAATAATGATGATAACGGGGGAGGCTATGCATGTGTAGGGGCAGAAGTGTATTGGAAATCTATGTACTTTTCTCTCAATTTTGTCATAAATCGAAAACTGATATAAAAATATAAATTTTTTTTTTTTTAGCATGTATGAGAGAGAAGAGAATGAAAAGTTCTAATACACACCTGAGTTCCTGAAGAAAGAATAAAAGAGAAGAGAGGAGAGGCACTACCCAAAGAGAAAATGTCATATTGAAAGTTATCTCTCAGGTTGAAGAGGAGCAGTAAGTCTCATGTAGAATAATAAAAATAGATCTAATACCTGGACATAGACTGATTATATTTCAGGATATCAGAGACAAAGGGAAAATTTTTCATGAGACCAAAAAATAAAATAAAATAAAAATTTAAGAGACGAGACATATTACCTACAAAAGAATGTTGATTAGACAAACCCAAGAGAAATGCCAGAGATGATGGAATCGTATTTTCAACATGATGAAGGGAAAATAACAATGAAGAATGGATCAAAATAAAATTTTTTTTCAGACAAAGTCTGAGAGTTCTTTCATAAGCTGTCATTGAAAGAATTATCAAAAGGGTACTCTCGAAAGAAGGAAATAGAGGAAGCAAGGAGGAAACCATGAACTATAATAAACAATGATAAGCTAGGAAGTTGATAAACACACTTGGTCAGTTTAAATAAGCATTCACCTAGTAATAATAATGATTAATTTTGGGGGGTTTAAAAACAAACAGATGGAACCAATATACTGGATTACAATTATCCAGTTTTTACAAAGACTTTAGAATGTAGAAGAAATATAATTAAATTATTCTAGGTTTCCTGTATTACTCATGAAGAAATAGTGACTAATTTTAAGTCACAGATACACATTAATAGTTAGGAATAACTTCTTAAAATGAAGGAGTATAATATCTTATTTTTAATCCATTAAAGGGGAAAGGGGACTAAAAAATTGACCAATGATGTAGCAAGTGATGAAGGAGGGACTTCATTGGCAGTCTAGTGGGTAAGACTCCATGTTTCTACAACAGGGGTCACGGTTCAATCCTGGGTCCAGGAATTAAGGTCATGCATATCACATGGCATGGCCAAAGGACAATAAAGCAATAAAGGAGAAAGAAGCAAGCACAGGCTTGGATTTCAAAATAAATAAAATAGTGGGGAACTGGGTCATGGAACTAAAGGGAGTTGATGGTTGTTGGGAGCTGAAATCTGAGCAGTCAGGTTGAAGTGCAGGGTCCTTGCCTTTCTGAGATGTGTGTTTCTCCACTTCTCCTTTGTAATCAAAACCAACTGCTGACTACAGAGAAAAGGAGAAAGAATCAGTTAGAGTCAGAGTCAATGTTTCCCCTTCCCTCACATACCCTAACACCTAACTCAGCCCAGGAGTTAGTTATAGGGGTTCAAAGCTGAGTATGGGAGTCCAGTGTAGAAACAAATAGTACCCTGACAGCTGGTGTAAAGGCAGCGTGCTACAGGGCAATGACCATGGACTCTGCACACAGATCTAGGTCCAAATCCTAACCTCACCTCCCTTTTTAAAGGTTTGTAACTTTTTAAATATTCCTGAACCTCAGGTTCTTCAAACATGAAATAAAAATTGGTATATCTGTCTTACTAACTCAACTTAATGATTCCAGTATATTTGGGATATTGTGAGGACTAAATGGGAAAGATATAGAGAGTGTAGTTCACTCATTAAGTCAGTTTTTCTTCCTAACTCTTACTAAACTAAAATGAGACAATAACTAGAAAAGTGCCTTGTGAACTATAAAGTACTGTGCACATGTTAAGAGATATCATCCTATACTGGCTGATTACACTACACTTCTCTTTTCTTACACAGCAGCTCAAACCCAGAGATGTGGATTTTGTTGGATAAGAGGCAGCCAGGAGAATCTGGATCCTAGCTGCTTTGGGACTGGATATCTTGGCGAGTACCTAACATAGCTGTGTCCCCATATGGCTTAGTAATCATGAGTCTCTAAGCAAGTCTATATTTTGCATTTTAAAAGCTATTAGTATGTGTTTTTTCTTGATTTACAAGACACACTGGCTGTTAATGGAATTCAGTTTGTGGCTGGTGAGGCAGAAGATGAAAGAAATAACAATGAAAAAGTAGGCAAAGGCAGGAACGGGGCCAAGATGGAAGGGAAATTCCACCCTGATTAGAGAAGAACATTATAAGCTCCATATTTCCATTACTGCTTTTAAACATTATCCTCTATGGTTCTCCTTTACCTTACAGTATGTTTTTAATTTTTCTGTTTTTTTTTTTTAACTACCTACAATTCAAATAACATTCTAACACTTAACTTTAAGGATTCAGGCCCACTTATTAACAACTGCAAGTTAAAAAAAATTTAAAAGCTCAGGTAGCAGTGAAGATAGCCTTTCTGTGTGCTGCTGCAGGGCAGAGATACTATTTTGCGCCATAAAAAATGAGTTCAAAGAAACTGATCTACTAAGGTATGAAAACGAGAACATGAATGAGTTATCAGTCTTACTCTCCTGACCACTCTGTCATCTGTACTTATACAGATCTGTATAAGTCATCTGTACTTATACAAAACTACTCTTTGTGCAAAGAATTCTTTGTACAAAGACGTCCTTAAAAACACCTGGACTGTAGCAAGTTGGTGCTAAATGCTGTGAAAAGTAACATTTACATGCTAAAAGTATGGTAACCTTAATTAGTTGTTTTACTTGATTATTTGCTACCATTGTAATAATATTTCAGCTGATATTTCTGTTTTCCTGAAAGGTATAAATAAATATTTATAAGACTTTGCTATTAGGCCAAAGGAGGAGCTTTGGAATTTCCACTTTTCTCTTCATGCACACAGGATTGATAAAACCAATGGCTTAGGGATTCCTTATTCAGAGTTTGAGAATCTTCATCTCTTTTAAATGAACAGCTTTCAGCTCAGGATGTGGCCTCCAACAGTGGCACCAAAGAACTTGCTGATGTAGTTGTGTGGGAACCATTCTCATGATGGACCCTCCTTGAGACCACAGCCCCATCTTTCCAGAGGAGAAGCACAGGCTACATTCAAGGTATCGTTGGTAAGTCCCACATGATCTGAGTTGGATGGCCCAGGGAGAGAGTGTTGTCACTTACCTTGTCTGCCCTGTCCTTCTCAACTCCATATTTACCCCCAAAGCCTCTGGCAGCATCAGTCTGAGAAGAGTGCTTCTCCACCTCAGCAACATACTCATGGCCCACGGCACTCTGAGAAAAATCAAGATGGGAATGAGCAAGTAGATAAAAAATAACCAAAGGAAAAATAAAATGATGCAGAGATAGGACAGGATGTAATAATATAAGAAATTTCATTCTGGGTCATATTGATAACCTATGCTGATATATACTATACTGATAATCTGACAGTAGTGCCAAGGAACATGTAATGGGAGAGCAAGGTTACTTTTTCTGGAGCCTTGCACATCCTGATTCTTCTTTAATACCACTAGGAACCCATCCTTTAGGAAACTCCCATAAGATGGGTTGGGAACCAGAAGGATAGAGACTGCATAGACAAAGTGGTGTTTAAACCGGAAACAAAAGAGGGTGAAACAAGGGCTTTGTGTATCAAAATAGGGATGAGGGTAGTTACTGAGGAGAGACCTAAGGGGACTGACAAGACGCCATAGCCAGGACTGAATATTTCTCTAACACAACCAGGTGCTTTTGTTTTGGATCTTTGTTCCTGTAAGACCATCAGAGTTCTGAAGTGCCACATGAGCCCTGATATTAAGTGACTGACTCTATACCAAATGGGGCTGGTAGACAATACAATGAGTAGTCATGACATAAAATTTAATTTTTTAAACACCCTCTTCCACTTCTTCCTCCTAGCATTTTCTACTTGGTTTTGAAAGGTATGTCCCTTTCAATGTTTTGATATGGATGCTTTAATAACCTTGAAATTGAATAATACTTCAAACCAAATGGGCTTCCCTGGTGGCTCAGATGCTAAAGAATCTGCCTGCAATGCAGGAGACCCAGGTTAAATCCCTGGGTTGGGAAGATCCCCCAGAGAATGAAATGGAAAACCACAACAGTATTCAAACCAAACAGTGATACCTTACAGAGTCTCAACTAAGAAGAAATTAGAAAGCTTCCTCTTCCTCCTGCATTTCCAATTCCATGCTGACATAAATACAGAGAGTGATGTGAAGCACTGCCCTATATGAGCTCCTGGGAGCTCACTTTGCAGTATTTTTGGGTCTGAGTAGATCAACTTTGCTTGCTGAATTCAAGAATGAATGACTGCTTATCTACATTTCTTTTTCCTAGGAATTCTGTAGGAGAATACAATGTCTGGACTGCATTTTACACAATGACCAAACAAAACACTTCTTGAGGGTGGACTAAAGGTTTTCATTGAATTGTTTTTTCTCTGTGGAGATTAAACATTTTTAAATTATAGGAATATATCTCTATTTTTGAGGTTAGGAAAATCAATGGAAAAATATGATTCACCATACAAGCTTTCTTGTATCATACTTTCATAGTATCTAGTGGATAAAGGAAAGATAATATTATATTCAAGGGCATCTAATAGATAAAACCCCATCAATATTTTTCACACCTATGTGCAAATCATAAGTGATGTGTCAGTTCAGTTCAGTTCGTGTCCAACTCTTTGCAGCCCCATGAATTGCAGCACTCCAGGCCACCCTGTCCATCACCAACTCCCGGAGTTCACTCAAACTCATGTCCATTGAGTCAGTGATGCCATCCAGCCATCTCTTCCTCTGTCATTCCCTTCTTCTCCTGCCCCCAATCCCTCCCAGCATCAGAGTCTTTTCCAATGAGTCAACGAATGTATAAAAAAAACCCCACTAAATATACAGTAAACAGTAAAAGAAGTTGCAGCAAAGACATAATACACATACATTTTAAAGCAGTAAATGACTTTAAAACCTGTTTTCCCCTTCTCTATGTGTGTTCTGTGTCTATTCAGTCTAGGAATTACAGTGTAGCTGAGCCTACACTAGGCCAGTTCTAAATTCTTGGCTCCCATTTTCTGCCATCTATATATTATGTGTTGAAATCAGGGGAAAAATGATACAAATAATATGTGAACATTCTATTTTAATACTTATTTTATTTGTCTGTACCAGGTATTAGTCATGGTATGCAGGATCTTTAGCTGTGGCATGTGGGATCTAGTTCCCTGACTAGGGATCAAACTCAGGCCCCCTGCATTGGGAACTCGGCATCTTAACCACTGGATCACCAGGGAAGTCCGTGGACATTCAATTTTAAAACCAAATGGATGTTTTACTTTTGAGTAAGTTTTAACCATAAAATCAACAAATGAATCAATTTATCTAATTTTTTTTTTTAAAGCAAATATCCCCTTTCAATTCACCTTGTCCATTCGGTCTTTTTCCACTCCAAACCGACCTCCATAGCCATGAGATGCTTTGGGCCCTGACTCCATCTCTTTCTTCTTGAGAATATCATGCTCCTCTGATACTTTGTTCCTCAGCAGGTGGATGCTAGAAGCAAACACATCACAGAGACTTGTCTAGCACAGAGAAGTCAATGAACCCTCCTTGCCAGAAAAATAGTAATTTTGCGGTGTGTTATGTTCATTTTTAGCAATAGTCCCAAACAAGTCCCAAATAACCTGTGCTGGGTCTGGGAGTAAGGGATTAGTGTGGCCAGCATATATACCCTGATACGAACTCTTCATAAACCAATACTATCCTCTAGTCTGTCATTTTGTTCACTAAATAACCTTCTGATATTTAGACTCATGTTTCTAAATGTTAGAGGCCAATAATTGAAGAGTTATTTTCCTCTCTGAATGGATTTGCTGTCTAACAATTAGGTGTTCTACCTCAAGAAGCACAAAAAGATTCATATACCCTTTACCCACACATTCTAGAAGTCTATCCGGAGGAAATAATATTAACTGTGGCAAAGCGTAGTGTCTAATGATATTCAGTGGAACATTGTATTTAATAATAAGAACCAAGAAACATTTTATGTGGAGAAAATTGGGGAATAGTTAAGTAAATTGCACATTACTTTTTAATGGCACATGAGGAAGTCATTAAAGACATTGAGTAGGAAAAATACATCATTGAGGAATTTATCTACACATAAAGTATTTTATGTCTCTTCTTGTTAAAAATGAATGCCCTTCACACTGCCCCTAAATCTGCCTATTCCCAAGAGAACTAAAAATTAATAACCTTTATCTGGGATACCTCTATCCTTAAGAGAACATAACACTGAAAGGAGGCATTCTCCCCTTTACTTCACTTTCATCTTTACCATGATGGTGGTGGTGGTGCTGCTGATAAGTCACTTCAGTCGTGTCCGACTCTGTGTGACCCCACAGACGGCAGCCCACCAGGCTCCCCTGTCCCTGGGATTCTCCAGGCCAAGAACACTGGAGTGGGTTGCCATTTCCATCTCCAATGAATGAAAGTGAAATGTGAAAGTGAAGTTGCTCAGTCGTGTCCGACCCTTAGCGACCCCATGGACTGCAGCCTACCAGGCTCCTCCGTCCATGGGATTTTCCAGGCAAGAGTACTGGAGTGGGGTGCCATTGCCTTCTCCATGGTGGTGCTAGTGGTAAAGAACTTGTCTATCAATGAAGGAGACATAAGAAACGCAAGTTTGATCCCTGGGTTGGGAAGATCCCTGGGAGAAGGAAACATGTTCCATGGACAGAGGAACCTGGTGGGCCACAGTCCATAGGGTCACAAAGAGTCGGACATGACTGAAGCGAATAAGCACAGCATAGTACACAGAACATCTACGGGTATTTGTTTGGCCTGAGGATATGAAGTGATAGCTCAGCACCAGCACCAACCCCAGCTCCAATAAGTGACAATCAGGACTGATACTTAGACACATATAATGACCACTGGGGATTCTTAGAAACACTTGGGCAAGAGAATCCTAAATAAAAAATTTAATTTCCTGCAGCGAGAAATGGAGGTTTGGAGAACTGAGATAGCAATTTTCCTGGAAATTTATTAGCTCATATAAACCAGACATATTGGTTATAGTTAGAGTGGCCATCTCATAGGCAAAATTCTCCACTTTCATGGAAGAATAGATCCATCTTGTGGCCTTGTAGTGTAAGGCCACCAGAAGTCTTTTTTTAAAGCCATCTCAGCTTTAGTCAAAGTTAATTTTAGAAAATTGGCTTTGACCCAGATGAAATTAAGCTAAGAGCTGGAAGAACCCTCTGTTCCTGTGCCTGCTCTAAACCTTCTGGCAGCCGGGAAGGCAGAGATCCTGTGTTGCTAGTTTGACAACATCAACACTTTAGAACTACCTGTGTCCAAAAAAGTTACTGGTGCCAAGAACAGGTAAATGATCTATTTCCCAACCAAAGTTTTCAGATGAAGAATGAAGAAAATGTGACTAGACATTACTTTCAAATGGGGGAAAATATGCAAAGTTTTAATAAATCCAGTCACTGTTATATGAATCATAACTGTTTTATAGTTGAAACAAGTTTTTAAAGGGATTAGAAAATGAGATTCAGGAATATCCCCCTAATAGTTGGCGGTGAGGCTAATCAGAGAATCATGACAACAGATAATAAAATTTGAATGAAAATGTTGGGGCCAGCAAAGACCAACTTTTTACCAAATTCTTTAGACTATAGCTGAAGCTACTATAAATGTGTTGTATTATTCCATTATTAAATAAATATTAATTAAATATTTATAAATATTTTTTAGTGTGAAGTACAGTTAGACTCTGACAATACAAAGATAATTAATATATGAAAATAGTGATCAGATGCAAGATATAGAGAGGAAACTAAAAGTTATATTTCAATGTCCTAATTGGCATACCTAAGAAACCTGACACATTAACTCTCAGAAGCCTATTTAAAGTCTTGCCTTGGAATTGATAAAGCAATATAGTTTATAGTAACCAGGACCTCAAAGATGAGCTAAGAGAAGGAACAGAATGTTTTCTGTGGTTTTTATGATAAAAGTAAAAGTACAAAAATTAGTGACTCAGACTATAAAATTTTATTCACAAACAATGATCCTAGACAAAGAAAATTCTAAAGAATCTACATCAGTTTGCTACTAGAACTATTCAGTACATTTAGCAAGATGCCAATGTAGCAAGGTGCCAAACAAGATTACAATCAAAAGCAATTTTATTTCTACATACTAGCCACAGACATTTGAGAATTTAAAGTTAAAAATAAATTCTACTTACCATCACATGAAATAACACTAAATATTTTAGAATAACTTTAATTAAATATGTGCAAGACCTGAACACTGAAAAACATTTCTGAAAAGATTAAAGAAGAGCTAAGTAAATGGAAACATATCCCATATTCATGGCTTGGAAAACTTGAGATCATTAAGATGTAATAAAAATAAATAAAAATATTAGTCGCTCAGTTGTGTCCGACTTTTTGCGACCCCATGGACTGTAGCCCGCCAAGCTCCTCTGTCCATGGGATTCTCTAGGCAAAAATACTGGAGTGGGTTGCCATTTCCTCTTCCAGCATTAAGATGTAAGTTATCTCCAAATCGATGGTCTATAGATTCAGTGCAATTCCAGTCAAAATACCAACAGGTATTTTTGTAGGAATCAACTAGCTAATTCTAAAATGTGTGTGGAAATGTAAAGTTCTGGGTTAATAAAAAGTTATTTTTTAAAGGAGCACAAAGTTGAAGGACTACCTGATTTCATTGCTACAATAAAAGGTACAGTACAATAACGTTACAACATTCAGTGCAGTATGGTATGGGTCAGAGCAGACATAAATCAATAAAATAGTTTAGAAATGGACCTTCACATATATGGTCAAAGATGCTAGGTAAATCAATGAAGAAAGAATAGTCTTTTAATGATGTGGGAATAATGAACTCTCCAAATGGAAATAAAATGAACTTCAATCTTTGCCTCACACTGTACACAAAAACAAATTTGAAGTAAATTGTAGACTTAAATGTAAAAGCTAAAACTATAAGGCTTTTAGAAAAAGACATAGGAAAAAAATCTTCACAATTTGAGGTAGGCAAAAATTCCCTAGACACATAGGCACTGACCATAAAAATTTTTTATAAAATTAGACTTCATCAGAATTAACATATTTTGATCTTTAAAAGAAGCTATTAATAGAGTGAAAAGGCAAGTTATAGTCTGGCAGAAAATATTTATAAAACATACATGTCACAAAAGACTTTTATCTAGAATATTTAAAGAACTCTTAAAACTTAAAAGAATACAAATAACCCAGTTTAAAAATGAGAAAAAGATTTGAATAGACACTTCAAAACGAAGACATATGAAAATACATGAATGGTACGTGAAAAGATGTTCAATAAAATTAACCAGTAGAAAAATACAAGTTAAAATCACTACACACTTACAAAAATGATTAAAAATACTAACAATACTAAGTATAGACAAAGACGTTGAACAATTAAAACTCATCCATTATTGGTAGGAGTGAAAAAACATTTCTTTCAGAAAGCAGTTTCTTAAAAAACTAAAACAGACTCTTTATATGACTCAGGAATTCTACTATAGGTAGAAGTAAAAATATAGGTAAAGAAAAAGATTTGGACCTGATGTTCATGACAGTTTTACTTGACAGCTTTATTTATTTTTACCTGACCTTCAAAAGGAACAAAAGACTGATACACACAAGGCCATGAATAGATCTCAAAAATATTATGCTGAGTGAAAGAAGACAGACACAAAAAATACATTATGTATTACTCCATTTACATGCAATTCTAGGACAGGAAAAATTAAGCTATAGTGACAAGAAGCAGATCAGTGTTCATATCCAGCCTCGTAAAGAGATGCATGAACATAAGTGAGGAAAGTTGGTGAGAAGAAGATGGAGAGAAGACAAGAACCCTTGAAAACTAGGCAGGTCCTGGAAACACCAGACTGCTTGGAGCTGCCTGGCCCAGGACTTCTCTACACAATAGGTGAAGGATGGATAGGGTCATTTGAACTATTTAGCGAATTACCAAACCACTCCTCAAACTATTTTAGGTCTATTTTCACAGACCTAAAAAAGAAAGATCATGGGGGATGGTAGTGAGATTAATGAGAACCACAATCACTTCCTTTTCCTGCTTTGAATCATCTGAGCTCTGCAGCTACTGTTCTCTTCTACTTCCCTTCCTTTCCAAGGACCTTGGTGATTCCCATCTGACCTTAAAGGTTGTTCTAGTCCACACGAGACAAAAAGAACCCCAGAGTATTATAGACTTACCGCTGGAAGGTCCTCTAGAGATCTTTTTGATCCCAGTGCTAAGATTGAGAATCAGAGAGGGAAGTGGCCTGTCCAAGATCACCTGGCTAGGAACTAGCAGAGACTGGGCTTTTACACCTCAATAGCCTGGGTAAATGGGAGAGGAGTGGGTTTCTGGGTAAATGTCCCCACCATTTATTTTATCAGATATAGATCCAGTTAGGCTAATAAAGGAACACCCAGGGTCACCACATTTTACAACTCCAGGGGTCACCAGTGAGAGTAATAAATATACTGGATTGTATAACACAGCAGTCCAAATAAATGCCACTTAGGAATAAGGAAGATTGTCATGTGTTTACATGTTTATTTTAGGTTTTTAGGAAGAAAATCTGATTCAACTAATCTATACTAACAGGAAATGGAGATAACATTATTGAGGGGCCAGGAGGTACTAAGTACTGCACTAGACATTGCTACATGCTAATTCATTGAATTCTAACCATATATCTGCAGGGTAGCTAGTTGCATCCTCATTGGATAAATAAATAGGCTGAGTTTCAGAGAAGTTATATGCCTAACCCACATTGCCATTAATGGTAGAACTGTAAATTGAATCTAAATCTATCTGATATCCAAACTCAAGCTCTTTCCATAAGACTGTGGCAGGGGTTTAGGGGTCCTCTTTAAAATGTTCTACTCCTGCTCTGCATGTGAGGGGCACTGGTAAGGGAAGGGTACAAGGAGAGTTTGTATGCTTATCTTAATAGCTCTCAGGATACGAGGGCTGAGTGACCTGTTCTCAGAAAATGAAAGACATCTTAACTTGGGCAGGATTTGATGAGCCTACAGAGGAGCACCAGAGAAGCTTCCTGCACTACCCAATTCCCTTTTTTCACTTTCCAACTGCTTCCAGAATTGCCTAGTTTCCTTAAATATGATATTCATACAGTTACCTGAAATAAATCATTTATGTCCAATTAAACAACAATGCATAGTACCAAATATTATCAAATTATATAAATAAGTGCCAAATTTTCATAGCATGCTTTGTGCAGTGTGACCATCCACTGACACTTTTTCTAGAAGAAAACGAGGTAAAAACACTGTTGTTTATGAGGAAGGGTCATTAAAGTTGAGCTTAAAAAGATTAACTTTCCCAACTTATTTACTTTTTAGTTTTGCTCTTAGTCTACTGTTTATTGTGTCTACTGGGCATTCGGACACTATCCAAGGCAAATAGCCCTAGTTAGGAAACCCTGAATAATCCATGGAAAAGAGAGAATCTCACAATACTAATACATACTACACCCCACAGAAATCCCTGGATTTGTGTGTAACTTCCTTCTCTCTTGTGGAATCAGAGTTTTTTGTCATTTTGCTTTTTTTCTGGTAAACTATTAGGTTATAATCTTTAAGACTGCCAACATAGTTTTAATCCACAGGCTTTCCAAGTGTCATATTTCTTCATGTTACCATTCATCACTTCCTGCTTCTGCCAAGTAGTCAAATGTAAATTTTTATTTTAAAAGTCATTTGGCCAAGTATGGGGCCTGATATTATCCTCTTATTTATATTAATAACATTTATTCTGAGTTCTTTCCCTTGACATTTTACTGAATCCTTCTTGGCCCATTTGAAGTCACCCTACAATACAGACACACATTATATATATGTGAGTAGACAGATAATAAGTTAGTGAAGTCAGCACTTCCCTCTCTGAATTCATGTCTTACTGAAGGAAGAGAAACAGTTAAAATTATAGACCCACTTGGGGAAATATCAGAGAAGCTGGAAATAAAAAACAGATAGTAGGGTTGGGGGGATAAGAGGAGAGACGTGAAACAAATGCACAATGATACACAGAGGGACATATGGGGACAGCAAGAAGAAAAAGCAAAGACACGGAGACAGGAATTTCTCTCTCTCCTTCTCCTGAGTCTCCAAGTTTTCCCTGGGCTCCTCCCATACCTCTTTCCCTCCTCCCAGTCCTTATGGCACCTACTTGATATGCTCTGCGCGTCCAGAGCCCTCGATGGTCTTGGCTCCCCAACGTTGTTCCTTCTCGGAGATGTCATTCTACAGAAGAGAGCACTCAGCAATAAGTGATGGCAAGAGATGTGCTAAACTGAGAGGCCACACAGCTGACACACATGCGCCCCACGTGCCCTATATCAGCTGCTTCCTTCAGTCAGGGACTTTACTCTAGACCCCCTCTCCACGCTTATCTACCCAGACCCCCATGATAACATTGAGCCGGTGAGCTCTGAAACCTCCCTTTCTGTTCTGCATCCCTCAAACTTTCTTCTTTCGGTCTCCTACAACTCCTGAATCCCTCTAAGTTACACATGTGCAGCTCAGATCCTGGCTCACAGGCCAAAGAGACCCAATTAATCTGCTTCCTCAGCATTGCCTTCCAAATCCTGCCAGTCACATCACTCATCTGCACCTGCCTCCTTCCAGTCTCAACACAGGCTATCATGCAGGCCCCACTTATTGCAGACACCTGTCCTACCCGGCAGCCCCATCTAGGGCTCTAGCCCAGTCCCAGACTTCTTCTCGGCCCCCTCAAAGTGTAAAGAGTAGCCCACATGCCGGCTCTTTGCCACTTTTTGTCCAAGTAAAGTTATTTCCACACTCACCACAAAGTCAGGGTCTGTGTCCCAGTCATCACCCTGGGTCTCCACAGAAACAGATACATCATGTCCTACTACAGACTTCCACATCTGAGGGTGAAAGAAAATGGGAATGATTAGATGAAAAAAATCAAGAGGTGGGAAAACAAGAATGCTGAAACCAGTGATTAGTAGCCCAATGTTTCTTATAATTTTTTTTTCTTAGAAAAAAAGAGAATCTGAAGCAAAGCAGATGAAAGTTTTAGGAAAGTACTTTTTCTCAGAGGAGGGGGGCAGTGCAGATATATTTAAGATGAACTAATGTAGCCTGGGTTCTTTAGTCTGGAGAGAAGTCATGGGTGTAGGTAACACTAAATAACTTGGGTGTCAAAACTGCTGAAACACCCTGCTTGTGTCAAGAGGCCAGCCCAGGCAGTGGCTTAAAGCATTTATCAATGAGGGATATGGAACATACCTGGAGTGACAGAGTCATTCCACTCAGGTATCTACATATGATTCTTTCATAGGTGTCATGGTATATATTAGCCCAGCTCTTGATAAAGTGAACATCTACACTCCTCTCTGCTGCTGCTGCTAAGTCTCTTCAGTTGTGTCTGACTCTGTGCGACCCCATAAATGGCAGCCCACCAGGCTTCCCCGTCCCTGGGATTCTCCAGGCAAGAGCACTGGAGTGGGTTGCCATTTCCTTCTCCAATGCATGAAAGTGAAAAGTGAAAGTGAAGTCGCTCAGTCGTGTCCAACTCTTAGCCTCTACAATCTGCTAAACTCCGCTCTAAGACTGGCCACTGAACAGCTGCATATCAGTAGGGGCTCTCAGCTGAAATTCCTACACTGAACAGTGCATGGGGAGGCATTATTTGCTGAGACTCATTCATTCATTGTTCAAGTTTTAAAAACAGTTTAATCATATTTTGGTCTTCCCAGGTGGCTCAGTGGTAAAGAATCTGCGTGCCAAGCAGGAAATGTGGGTTTGATCCTTGGGTCAGGAAGATCCTTTGGAGAAGGGAATGGCAACCCACTCTAGCACTTTTGCCTGGGAAATCTCATGGACAGAGGAGCCTGGTGGGCTACCATCCATGGGGTTGCAAAGAGTCAGACATGACTTAGCAACTAAACAACAACAACAATATATTATTTTTTAAGGACAGTAACTGGTTCAAAAGGAGCATATAAAATCCCTTGTTCTGAACATTGAGAATCATTAAACTTTTATTAAAGTAAATAGATGTGTTTAAGAAATATTTGGAGAACACCAATTTGAGGGGGTGCCAATTCTCATTTCACTAGGGCATACCCAGAGAAGGCAATGGCACCCCACTCCAGTACTCTTGCCTGGAATATCCCATGGATGGAGGAGCCTGGTGGGCTGCAGTCCATGGAGTCGCTAAGAGTCGGACACAACTGAGCGACTTCACTTTCACTTTTCACTTTCATGCATTGGAGAAGGAAATGGCAACCCACTCCAGTGTTCTTGCCTGGAGAATCCCAGGGATGGGGGAGCCTGGTGGCTGCCGTCTATGGGGTCGCACAGAGTCAGACATGACTGAAGCGACTTAGCAGCCTCCCCAGTGTCTCTGCTGGCCTGCCAGTCCAGCATGAGGAACTGCACAGGTGCTCTGCATCTGTGGGGTCCTGGGTCTTGGTGTGAAGGGGAAACAACAGACAATGCTCATCTGCTCTGGTCTATGACTTCTCGACCTTGGTACCACTTGCTAGCTGGCCCACCCTTCCATGCTCAGACTCCCACACCCTTTACTGTCTCTTAAAGGAGCCCTCTTATAATCACTCCAAGGACCCTCCAGTCTCTCCTGCCAGGCACTCGGACTCTCCAATTTTCCTTTTCACTTGAAAACTCCATCCTTCTCCAGCTCCTTGAAAAAACCCTTGGAAGCCAGCCTAAGGGAAATCTGGGGGTAGATTGGTTAACGAGATGCAAAGAGGGCACTGGGGAAGTATGAACCCAGTCAGCTGGACTGAGGGATGAGTCACTGCCAGGAGCAGTTCTGCCTTCCCCTGAGGGGGTGATGGTACTGGATATGGGGCAGGTGGATAAAACCTATGGTCCTGGCTCTGGGGCTGCTCTGCCATAAAAGGAATTCACACAGAAAACTGGAAAAGAGAAGTTTCTGAAATATTCATGAGCAATAAGGAAGCAGTGAGGACCGATGGTCCTGTTCTCTTTCTTGCTGCTCCTCTCAGGTCCCAGCCTGACTCTCCCATAAGCCTCTCATCCTCATGTATTTTTGAAACAGAAAGGTTTCTGACACAGAGCCAATTTAGCACCCTTGAGCTACTGGCCAGGAATAGGGAAGCCAAAGGTACTATCTAGAGGTGGGAGCCTAGAGAGTAACTGGCTGAGGCCTGGTGCTGTGAATATCAGGCATGATCGAGGATCTACTTAAGAGGCTGCCTCAGTAAAGTACATGGACTGGGAGTCAGATCATCCAGCTCTGTTCCTAAGCTCCTGTGGGAATATGGGTTAGGGAGCCAAGATAGAGTCTGAACACATTTGCCAGGTACCAGGCATTATCAATACTTTGGTAAAGTATTGAACATCTCTGAAACTCTGTTTTTCCCAGTGGAAAACAGAGAGGTTAACCTCACTTCTCCATCAAGTCCCCTGTATTTCTGACCTTCTGGGATTCTGTGATCCTACAAACAAAGAAACCAGCCCTAGTCGAAGCACCGTGACTTCATTTGGCGCTTGGTTCTCAGCACTGGTGTACATTAGCAACTACTTCCTGATCTGTTGCGTTGTCTCCTGTGGGTTCTGTCTCTCTGTTAGACCCATAAGCTCTCCAAGGGCAGAGATTGTCTTCACCTCTAGCAATCCTCCCAACTCAGTGCTTAGGAGCAAGGGGACTTAGAATTGCAGGTTGTCGGCTGAATCCCATTCCCTGGGCCCCAGCATTTTTCTTCTATTTTCATTCTCACATGCTCATTATCTACAACCACTCACCACCAGGCTGGCCTTCTGGCCATAAAAGGTTAAAAGCCTACTAGCAATGACTTCACCTCTCAGCAAGGAGTAACAGCCAGGTAGTATCCTCTCAACTCTGGTCCTGTGCTCCCCAGTTTTCCCACTGCCCAGAGTACCCACCTTCAACTGCGTTTGCTCTCTCAGCTCCTCACGAAGACACTCGACTCCTTTCTAGCTGCTGCCACTTCAGAGCAAGAAACTTTGAGCTGCTATTTCAGTTCCGTATTCAGCTTTTCTGTCATTTCCTGCCACTCTGTCCTCACAACTGCTTCCTGAAGTTTGAGTCAGTTCCTTCTGCTTAGGCATTTAAATAAAAAAGGGTTAAATGCTCTGTGCTTACTCTTTTGCAAGACTTTGAGGGTTCCAGAGGTCCTTAAAAAAAGTCCTTAAAAAAAGTGACCAGAATTTATAGTCTGGTCAGGGAAGCAAAATATTTAACTAGAAAACACATAGAAGAATGCTGTAGGATAGCATTTGTAAACAGCATTTATGATGGGCAGTTGCATCTGTTTATAATAAAGAAATTTAGAGAACTTGGTATGGACTGAAGGGATCAAGAAAGGATTAATGGAAAAAAATTGATTTTTATGTGGATTTTGAAAGGTAAGATTTTAAAAGAAACTCACTACATTACCCACAGTACTTAAAACTGGGGGTTACATATAATAGATGTGGGAGTTAACTCATAGGGGAAAGGTAAGACATAGACATGGAGGGAGGAAGTTTCAGATATTCTTTAGGGGGAGGTGAGGAGTCAGAGCTAATTCAGAAAGATTTAGTCCCAAGCAATAAGTCAAAGCTATGGTTTTTCCAGCAGTCATGCACGGATGTGAGACTTGGACCATAAAGAAGGCTGAGCACCAAAGAATTGATGTTTTCAAATTGTGGTCCTGGAGAAGACTCTTGGACTGCAAGTAGATCAAACCAGTCAATCCTAAAGGAAATCAACCCTGAATATTCATTGGAAGGACTGATGCTGAAGCTGTAGCTCCAATACTCTGGCCACCTGATGCAAATAGCCAACTTATTGAAAAAGACCTTGTTACTGGGAAAGACTGAAGGCAAAAGAAGGAGGTGGAAGAGGATGAGGTGGTTAGATAGCATCAAGGACTCAATGGACATGAACTTGAGCAAACTCTGGGATATAGTGAAGGACAGGGAAGCCTGGCATACTGCAGTTCATGGAGTCAGAAAGAGTTGGACACAACTTAGTGTCTGAACAACCACAAGCAGCAGGAAGAAATCTGAAAGCACTAGGTGGTAGGAGATGATGGAAGGTCCTTGTGGCATTCTATATTACTGTTCACAAGATTTGCTGCCCCTCCCTTCCCTCTTGAAAGCAGACTTGCTCTGGTTGACTGTTCTGACCAGCGAAATGTAAGAAGTAAAACACGTCACTTTCTGGTGGAGACTTCAAGACCAGCAGGAACTTTGCTATGCTCCTTGACATCAAGCCACAGGTGAGCCCTAAGGGAACTCAGGATGGAGACAAATGAGCTGCCCCCTGCCAAGTCCTTAGCCACTGCACCCACCTCAAAGGCACACCTGAGGGGACTCAGGAAGGGAAAGAACAGGACACTAGTCCTAGATAGCTAAGATGCATAACAATGAGCCCAGGCTCTTAAATCTTCTCAGGCATAGAAAATTCATTAACTTGAGATATCTGGTTTTCTTCGTTGCTGTTCAGTCACTCAGTCATGTCCTACTCTTTGCAACCCCATGGACTGCAGCACACCAGGCTTCCCTATCCTTCACCATCTCCCAGAGCTTGCCCAAACTCATGTCCATTGAATCCGTGATGCCATCCAACCATCTCATCCTCCATCGTCCTCTTCTCCTCCCACCTTTAATCTTTCCCAGAATCAGAGTCTTTTCCAGTGAGTCAGTTTTTTGCATCAGGTGGCTTAAGTATTGGAGCTTCAGCTTCAGCATCAGTCTTTCTAATGAATATTCAGAACTGACTTCCTTTAGGACTGACTGGTTTGATCTCCTTGCAGTCCAAGGGATTCTCAAGAGTCACATATATATGGAATTTAGAAAGATGGTAATGATGACCCTGTATGCGAGACAGCAAAAGAGACACAGATGTGTAGAGTGGACTTTTGGACTCTGAGGGAGAGGAAGAGTGTGGGATGATTTGGGAGAATGGCATTGAGACATGTATACTATCAGGTAAGAAACGAATCACCAGTCTATGTTTGATGCAGGATACAGGATGCTTGGGGCTGGTGCACGGGGATGATCCAGAGAGATGATATGGGGCGGGAGGTGGGAGGGGGGTTCATGTTTGGGAACTCATGTACACCCGTGGTGGATTCATGTCAATGTATGGCAAAACCAATACAGTATTGTAAAGTAAAATAAAGTAAAAAAAAAAGAGTCTTCTCCAACACCACAGCCCAAAAGCATCAGTTCTTTGGTGTTCAGCCTTCTTTATGGTCCAACTCTCACATCCATACATACCTACTGGAAAAACCATAGCTTTGACTAGATGGGCCTTTGTCGGCAAGTAATGTCTCTGCTTTTTAATACCGTCTAGGTTTGTCATAGCTTTTCTTTAATAAACAGTAATTTGGTTTTCTTTAGTTAACAGTAATCTTTTGAAGTTTCAAATGCCTGCAGGGTCTTTACACTACTCCTATATATCCTGGCTCCTCCGTTACCTCTTTGTAGCAGTTCCAGAGATCTGGAAGCCTGCGGCCTGGGTTTAAGTTCTCAGTTTTGTCTGCCAAATAACAAAATTCTCAACTGTTAGGTTCTGCTTTTTCCCCTCCGACTAACACAAGACAACCTGCAACTCTCTGGAGTGGCTCCTCTGGCAGCCTAGGTCCCTGAGTGACGGTCCCCAACTAAAAATGACAACACAAGTAGAGCCCCACTCATTGTGTGAGGGACTTGGAATCTAAGAGAATCCTAAAAAATCATTACTGTTTTAGCTACTGAGAATTTGGGAGTATTTGTTACCGTATCTGACCAAGCCTCTCCTAATCTTGATTGACATGGAGTTCTGACCTGACTTGCTCAGTCGTGAGCTCCCCAGTAGATTCAAACAGGGCCTAGATGAAGTTTGTCCAAAATACAGAGGAGGGCAATCTAAGGATTCTATACCTAATGTGGAGATTAACTATTTTTCCTACCTGATAACCTATTTATTATGGCAGCACCAAAGTTATTATAAGGAAGAGTAAATTTGTAGAAGGGGAGAAAATTTTTCTAGATCATTTTTGAATCCAAAATTTGCATCAAAAATAGAAACAATCAGACCAGATATTGTGACACACCTTCTAGGTACAGTTGTTTAGAGAAATCAAAGAATTTAATCAGTGATGACAAGAAAGCCTATGTTGGATAAAGAAGATATGGTACATATATACAATGGAATAATACCATCATAGAAATGAAGTCATGCCATTTGCAGCAACATAGACAGCTCTAGAGATTATCATACTAAGTCAGAAACACAAATACCATATGATATCACTTACAGTAAAATCTAAAATATGACACAAATGAACTGACCTACGAAAGAGAGACAGACTCAGAATCACAGAGAACAGACTGGTTGCCAAGGGGTAGGGGTGGATGGGAGAGGGATGGGTTGGGAGTCTGAGGTCAGTAACTGCAAACTATTATATAAAGAAAGAATAAATGATGAGTTTCTAATGTACAGCACAGAGAACTATATTTAATATCCAGTGATAATGGAAAAGAATATGAAAAACATGTATAACTGAATCACTTTGCTGTACAGTAGAAATTAACACATTATAAATGAATTATACTTCAATACAATTAAAAAAAAAAAAGCAAGTCCATCTCTCTTTAGCAAATGTCCCAAGTTCACTCCTAATAAGGCAGTAAAACACAGCAAGCATGGACTTTAAAGTCAGATAGACGTGGTTCAAAATTTACTTATTTGTACCTTGAGAAAGTGAGTTAGCTTTTCTCAAGCACTGACCTGATGTTTTGTTCAGTTGCTCTTTGTGACCCTGTGGGCTGCAGTGGGCCAGGTTTCCTTGTTCTTCACTCTCTCCCAGAGTTTGCTCAAGCTCATGTCCATTGAGTCAGTGATTTCATCCAACCATCTCATCTTCTGTTGCCCCCTTCTCCTTTTGCCCTCAATCTTTCCCAGCATCAGGGTCTTTTCCAATGAGTCAGCTCTTTGCATCAGCTGGCCAAAGTATTGGATCTTCTGCACTTGATATAAACAAACAATAATGCCCATCCTGCTTTTCCCCTATGAGACTTACCTTCCCTACTCTACTCCTACCCAGAGGGATCCCTAGGGATCAAGTATTTTCAATATGCACCAGGTAGTTCTTCCAGGCCCAGGCAAAAACCTGCATGAATCTCATGCCAAAAGGCTCAGCTTTGTTTGATTCAGTATTAGGATGGCATCTCCTCACTCCATTTCACCACCTGAGATCTAGCTAAGCCTAGAAAGATGCATGCAGCCAGATGCTGGCCAATGAAAAGGAAGCCTGGATATGCACAGCTCTCTACCTCTATATTAACTCCTGGCTACCCCATCCCTACTTCCTCTATGTTCCTTCCTCCCCTCAGCAAACATGTATACGTAACCTCCTGTGTATACATAGATTCACACACCACCACAATATTTCATTCTGAAAATAATTTTATTATTTTACAGTTGTTCAGGAAAGTTCCTGGGTTGCTGTGACCATGATCTGGTCACCACAGAACAAAGGATTAGAGCATATCAGTGTGTCCACCAGTTCTCTCTCCTCTTTGGGTAGTGAGAGCAGGCAGGGGACATGTGCAAAAGGAGAAAATAACCAATTGGTAAGGGTTGGGGCTGGGGAATAGGCACAAATGGAATTCAAACCTGGCTGTCATTCTCAGGCTTGGATTTAAATATTTTGTCTTCTCTATAGTCTCCCTCTATTTTCTTCAGCTCCCTGTTACCACAGGGGGCAGATGACACACGGAGAAGCCGGAGTTAAGTGTCACCAACTGCAAAGCAGCTTTGGACTTCAGGAGGCTAGGAGCGGTTGTCACACCAGTCCGATCTCCCTGGCTAGGAGTCAGTGCCTCACCTAGGGCTGGTTCCCAGTGTACCATCTTAGGGGTTCCCAGTGTACTATCTTAGGGCCCACACTGGAGGCTTATCCAGATAACACAGCAATGATGAGTATTGAATTCCACTGTCCATAGCCAGCTCCTCTTGCCTTTCAGTGAAAAGAAAGGCACAGGCCACTTCATACCTCAGTACATATGTGATGATAGAGGGATACGCAGTGGGATCCTCACCGTACAGTCCAGGACCATGAGTCTCACTCCAAGTATGTCTGAACAGACAGGGAAGGAGATGCTGTCCTCCTCTGTGATCCAACAGCTAACACCCCTGGGGAGTCCTTCCACTCTGACTCTATTTTGCCAGAGACCTAATTAGATATCCTGCGAGGTAATGTTCCCTGGAACATTCCCCCTGCCATGTTTATGGCAGGTCCACGTCCTCTCTGAAGTGGGAGAAAATATAAGGTACACGAGGGAAAGAAAGTATCAATCAGAATGATACTTCTGGTTATTAGGTTTATTGGAACCATCTTCCTGGCTGAAAGACATTCCTCAGCATCTTTCACAGGACCATAAAATATCAGGGCCCTGCAAAACCTGAACAAATATTGGGCTCAATAACCACTGCAGAAGTGTCAGGCCCTGGGCAGTAGGAGAAAGCAGAATCACTGGCCCCTACAGCTCTAACCTGTGCTCATATTCACCTCTGTTTTTACAGGCACTTTCTGTGGAGAATTGGAGAAGAGGACCTGTAAGTGGGAAGACTGTTCCACTGGAATTGATGGTTTTGATGTTAGAGGTGAGGGAATTCCAAGTTCTGGGGCGAGTGGTCCAAAGGGTGAGAACTAGGCTTATAGATGGCCTGTGAGACATAGAACAAGTAGGACATGAACCATCAGAAAGTAGACGGCTGCCAGCAGGGGCACCCTTGTCCGGGAGTGACAGAGCGAACGCAGGACCCGCTTCCATCCAGCACCACTTCGGGTCTGAAAAGAAAATGTGGAAGTCAGAGAGCTTCACCCTAGAGAGATCTGTCCTGTTTCCTTCTCCAACCACTGCAGAGAAGAGGTATCCTGAGAGGAAAGCTCCTTGGGGCCAGTAGCGTGGTACATTCCAATAGTTTCCTTCAGCCTTCCATACCCTTCCAGTCTCAGGCCCATGTTCCTTCTCCTTGACCCCTTGCCCTCAACACAGCCAGCCCGTCTGATAGCACAGTGCCCTCTCTTCACCCTTCTCCCTTCTTACCCTCCGACAACTGCTGCTTGTAAGGTCTATTAAGAGCGCCTGCTCCTGGGAACCGCAGGAGCCAATGATAGGAGACCGGGCAGAGTCCCATTCACCATGCTCCAACCTGAATTGAGGGAAAAAAAAAAAAAAGAGGCATTGGTTCATGGCATGAGAGGCTGATCAGGTGAAATCACCCTGGACATCTTGCCATGGGATGCAGTGTAAGGGACTTGCAGCTCTCATGGCCCCATCCCCATGCAAGGAGTGAAAGGGTAGACAGGTTTCTTTCAGTAGCAGTAGAGATGGTAATAATTACCAAGAATTGACTGCGTACTGTGTATCAGATGCTGGATCAGGTGCTTTACCTACATTTAATCCTCAGGTTTAATGTTGGTGTTATTATCTTCAAAGTGAGGGAAAAAGTACTTGTCCACAATGGTACATCCAGTAAGATGTAAAACCATAATTCAAAACTCAGCTGTGTCTCTAAACCTCGTGCTCTTTTTTTCCTGCTACGCCACACCTGGCTCAGAAAACTCTTTTAATTTTTTCCCCTGTTTATTAAAATCTAATAGGCAAAAGAATTCAAGAAAGATTTTTGTGGGGTTTTTACAGTTAAACTGAACTGCAGCCTCTATTGCTTTCTGTTTCATTTTTTGCTAATTTGCTTATGTATTTAATACTGGAACTTCTCCATTTAATGAAGAAGCTGTTTTTATCCACTCAATGGTTTCTCTTAAAAACAAGAATTGACCCTTAGAATGGGAGAAATTAATAGCAAATGAAACATTTGATAAAGGATTAATTTCCAAAATATACAAGCAGTTCATACAACTCAATACCAGAAAAACAAACAACCTAATCAAAAAGTGGGAAAAAGACATAAACAGACATTTCTCCAAGGAAGACATAGAGATGGCAAATAAACACATGAAAAGATGCTCAACATCACTCTTTATTAGAGAAATTCAAATCAAAACTATAATGAGGTATCATCTCACACCAGTCAGAATGGCCCTCATCAAAAAGTCTACAACCAATAAGTGCTGGAGAGGGTGTGGAGAAAAGGGAATGCTCTTGCATTGTTAGTGGGGAATGTAAATTGATACAGCCACTATGGGAAACTGTATGGAGATCCTTAAAAAATTAGGTATAAAATCACCATATGACCCAGCAATCCCACTCCTAGGCATATATCCCAAGGAAACCAAAATTAATAGAGAAACATGTATCCCATTGTTCACTGCAGCACTATTTATAACAGCTAGAACATGGAAGCAACCTAGAGGTCCATTGACGGATGAATGGATAAGGAAGTTGTGGTACATATACACAATGGAATATTACTCAGCCATAAAAAGGAATACATTTGAGTTAGTTCTAATGAGGTAGATACCTAGAACCTATTATACAGAGTGAAGTGAGTCAGAAAGAGAAAGATAAATACCATACTCTAACACATATATATGGAATCTAGAAAAATGGTACTGAAGAATTTATTTACAGTGCAACAGTGGAGAAACACATAGAGACTAGACTTATGGACATGGGGAAAGGGCAGGAGAGGGTGAGATGTACGGAGAGAGAAACATGGAAACTTAGATTGCCATATATAAAATAGATAGCCAACAGGAATTTGCTGTATGGCTCAGGAAACTCAAACAGAGGCTCTCTATCAACCTAGAGGGGTGTGATGAGGAGGAGATGGGAGGGAGTTTCAAAGGGAGGGGATATATGTATACCTATGGCTGATTCATGTTGACGTTTGACAGAAAACAGCAAAATTCTGTAAAGCAATTATCCTTCAAAAAAAAACAAACAAAAACCCACGAGAATTGTATCCAAGGGGCTGCAAGTAACACAAGCACATACTTGATCAAGCATTTGCCTAGACGGATGCACTTAATTGTGTAGGGAGGCTGGAAATCTACTCCTGATGTTTCCTCCACATGAAGGGAAGTTGATTAGCCTAAAACTCCTGCATTCTCTTTACAGGGACCACACTTTTCTCAGGAGTGAAGAACACTTTAATCTGATTTGTGAGCCTGGAAAGAGAAACTCAATGTGCCCAACCTAGCTCCACCCTGCCTGTTCTCCTCATGAGAGCCTGAATGGCTGCACAGGACCCCTTCTGTGCCTGTTCCTCCATAAGATAAGCTTTTTAGGGGCAGCCTTGATGCAGACAGCATGGTCTGGTACCATGCAGGTCAGTCTGTCACTGTCTGTAGGCTAGGCTGAGTAAAGGGTGAGAGGTTTGTAAGCATTGGTGAGCTGCTTTTAAATGGCAAGTCCACTGAGTTTCATAGGCACTGTGGACTGTGTGTCAGGTGCTAACAGGACAACAGCAGTGCCAGGTCTGGGGAGGCAGCGCTCGATTAGCTGCCTCGATTTCCATTCTGCATCAGGGCCAAAGAGGGAATTGTGGATGGGCTGAGCTTGGATTACCATGGTTTGTCTTGAGCCTACTCTTGCGATAGCACCCATCTCAGGATGAGAACTAAATCCTATTTATTCCCAAGTCTGGCCATGAAATGCACACAAGTACAATCAAAAAGGGCTTCTCTGGTAGCTCAGCTGTAGAGAATCCACCTGCAATGCAGGAGACCCTAGTTCGACCCCTGGGTTGGGAAGATCGCCTAAAGAAGGGATAAGCTACCCACTCCAGTATTCTTGGGCTTCCCTGGGGGCTCAGATGGTAAATAATCCACCTGCAATGTGGAAGAAGTGTGTCTGATCCCTGGGTTGGGAAGATTCCCTGGAGGAGGGCATGGCAATCCACTCTAGTATTCTTGCCTGGAGAATCCCCATGGACAGAGGAGCCTGGTGGGCTACAGTCCACAGGTTTACAAAGAGTCAGACATGACTGAGCGACTAAGCACACACACACAGAGAATCAGAAAGGGTCAGAAATGAAGAAAGGCTGTGTCCTTCAGTCCTTTACCGCCTGATCTGCTCCTCGGCCATGGAGAGGGCAGCCTCAGCAGCCACTCTTTGGTCTCGTTCTTCTTCCAGCAGTTTTCTCAATTCGTTCACCTCCTGTTTAGTGTTGCAGAGCTGCTTCTGGGCTTCAGAAAAGCTTCAGGACAAAAGGAAAACCACAGCATCACTAGATGCAGGACAGAGTTGCTGATACAGGGATTTGAAGTCTTCCTAAGGTTATAAAGCACGGACATTTATAGAAGGCTGTACAAACACAATGAGTATTTTAAAAGAATGCCTGTCTAAAGATTAAATAAAGCTGCAGGAAATGCCATAAGAGATTTTAGGGACTTCTCAATATCTCTCATTTGAACATCATAATCTTAGTAAGATGTGTGTGTAGGGAGGGTCTGTTTCACAAACTACTCACACACAATTTGTAATTATAATTGTTACTTTATAATCCTCACATTAATCCTGTGAGGCCAGTAAGGAAAGAAGACACATTAAATCCATACAATGGACTCCCATTCTAACTAGATGACCGCCCAAGTGCTGCCTACACAGCGCACACACCAGGGTTGAGAGCTGCTCCCCCACCTTAGCTGTGGCTCGCTCAGTTCTTCAGCATCTCCTTTCCTGTGACAGCCATTTTTTTCCTGGGGAGCTCCTGGAGCAACATCTATATTTAGTGGCCCCTGGAAAAAGAATAAGTTTAGTAATTCAGGGATGAAACCACTCAAGAAACTGTGCTTAGGCAAAATGAGAACTTGCTCAGGCATTGGAGAAAAAAGAGAAATCTTGGAGAGGAATACCTCTGTTATCACTCTCTTCAAGTTCAGATTTAGAAGTAAGAATCTTCTGCTCTAATAGATTAATCTCCTACATAAAACTCATTAGATTTTCCTCCAGATTCTCATTCTTGAGTCTCTCCTCTCAAAAGTTTCAAGGCCTGTCACTGAATCCCACTTTCTTCTAGTGGAGACCCACCTACTTTCCAGAAGCCACTCTGGTCCCTGCCTGATTCAGCCTCTCCTCCCCTCCCCTCTCCTCTTCCTGCCATGTCCTATTCCCCTCCACGCTCATTCCCAGTCTTCATCGACTTCAACAACCTCTCCTCTCCACTGGTGTAAACAACTCTGCCAATTTTGTTTCTTAGGTCCAAATCTTCCTACAGCTTTCCTACTACTTGAAGGAAAAAGCCTTCCAAAAGCCTGTCATCACTGTTTACCACTCACTTTTTTATTTCTCTCCCACCACCTCACTCAATGGACATGAGTTTGAGTAAGCTCCAGGAGTTGGTGATGAACAGGGAAGCCTGGTGTGCTGCAGTCCATGGGGTCACAGAGTCAGACACGACTGAGTGACTGAACTGAACTGAACCTCACTGATGATCTTTTTCTTTCTAATCGGTTCACTCTTCAGTTTTTCTTGGACCTTATTCCTCACTCCTCTCCTCACTGTTTCCATCACATCTATTTAATCTTCAGCCTGATGACATCAGCCTTTTGATGCTGTGCTTTATGCTTTATCATCTGTGCTCAATTTCCCAACACTTTCCCCAGCCCCTCACCTTCTCACTCACAGCTTGCAGCTCTTGAATCTGCTTCTCCAGGACTGCACAGTGATTGAAAAGGTCACTGTAGTGCTGCTGGTTCTCACGGAGACTCTGACTGGTGTCACAGAGCTGAATAGAAAGGGTATTTTTCTCTTCCAGCAGTTGAGAGAACTGAAATAGGAGAGATGATAAGCACTAGCCCACAGGACTGTTTCACTAGGAGGAGGCAGTGTGCATGCTCAGTCATATCTGACTCTTTACAACCCTGTAGTCCACCAGGCTCCCTGTCCATGGGATTTTTCAGGCAAGAACACTGGAGCAGGTTGCCATTTCCTCCTCCAGGGGATCTTCCTGATCCAGGGATCGAATCGGCATCTCCTGCATCCTGCAGTGGCAGGAAGACTCTTTACCACTGAACCGCCTGGGAAGCCCCACCATCAGGTAGAGACATAAACAACGTCTGAGCATCCATGGAAAGAATTAGGGTGGTGGCTTGGAGAGGAGACATTCTATGGTGATGGCCCATCTGCCACTACCCACGCTAGAGCCCACTGAGCAGTGCTCCTAGTTAGCTATGGACTCCATGAGGGGTCAGTGTGTATCCTCAATACTAAGCATATGGCTAGGCGCACAGACGGTAGATAATAGTTATTTGTTTGCTGAATGGTGAATAAGTGAATGATCGACCCTAGGGCTGGAGATGTTCTGATTCTTGATCTGGGTGCTGCTTATACAGATGTCCTCACTTCGTGAAAATATACCAGACTGTATTTGTGATTTCTGTGCCTTTTGGTGTTTTACACCACTAAAATATTTACATGAAAAATGTTTCAGTTGCTATTCACTGCAGTTTCAAGAACCATCCTAGAAGACAAATGCCCAGAGTGATTCACAGTCTAATCTTCAGGAAAGCAAATATAACAAGGTTGAGATGGGATCTAGTTTATAGAAAGAGAAGGTGTTAAGAGCTATGAAGGGCAGAACTTTTGGGAAACAACTGAGTAGGCTCAAAGAGGAACTGGGTAGGATCTGGAGTCTCCCCACCATAGCACCCCCTGAAAACTCCCAGAAAATGCCCCCAACAAAGGGTCTGTAAGTTTACCAATTCATTGTGACCAACTAACCTACTTTAAGCAAGTTAGAACTGGACATGGAACAACAGACTGGTTCCAAAGAGGAAAAGGAGTACATCAGGGCTGTATATTGTCAACCTGCTTATTTAACGTATATGCAGAGTACATCATGAGAAACGCTGGACTGGAAGAAGCACAAGCTGGAATCAAGATTGCCGGGAGAAATATCAATCACCTCAGATATGCAGATGACAGCACCCTTATGGCAGAAAGTAAAGAGGAACTAAAAAGCCTCTTGATGAGAGTGAAAGAGGAGAGTGAAAAAGTTGGCTTAAAGCTCAACATTCAGAAAACGAAGATCATGGCATCTAGTCCCATCACTTCATGGCAAATAGATGGGGAAACAGTGGAAACAGTGTCAGACTTTATTTTTGGGGGCTCCAAAATCACTGCAGATGGCGACTGCAGCCATGAAATTAAAAGATGCTTACTCCTTGGAAGAAAAGTTATGACCAACCTAGATAGCATATTGAAAAGCAGAGACATTACTTTGCCAACAAAGGTCCGTCTAGTCAAGGCTATGGTTTTTCCAGTGGTCGTGTATGGATGTGAGAGTTGGACTGTGAAGAAAGCTGAGCGCCAAAGAATTGATGCTTTTGAACTGTGGTGTTGGAGAAGACTCTTGAGAGTCCCTTGGACTGCAAGGAGATCCAACCAGTCCATTCTGAAGGAGATCAACCCTGGGATTTCTTTGGAGGGAAATGATGCTGAAGCTGAAACTCTAATACTTTGGCCACCTCATGCGAACAGTTGACTCATTGGAAAAGACTCTGATGCTGGGAGGGATTGGGAGCAGTAGGAGAGGGGGATGACAGAGGATGAGATGGCTGGATGGCATCACTGACTCGATGGTCGTGAGTCTGAGTGAACTCCGGGAGATGGTGATGGACAGGGAGGCCTGGCGTGCTACGATTTATGGGGTCGCAAAGTGTCGGACACGACTGAGCAACTGCACTGAACTGAACTGAACCTACTTTAAAAAATGCAAATTTTAAATGCAAATTTTTTTAACTCTGCCAGGGTTAACAGTTTTATCAGTCTCCGATACTTCAATGTTAGTTGAATTTAACAACATTTAATGAGTGCCTTCTACACAAACCAGGCACTGTGTTTTCCATGTACATTACCATCTTTATCCCAGATTGACCTGCTGCTAACACTTGGGGCAAATTACTTAATATCTCTGGGCCTTAATTTCCTCATCTGTGTACAGCCTATTGATCTTTACCATTTTTGGATCACAGATCCCTTGGTGAATGCCTGAGTTTTTGTGATGAGAAACTTACACACACAAATACATCATTTTGTGTATAATTTATATTGATAGCCCTCCTCCAAAGCTAATTTCTGGATCCCAGTCTAAATGATCACTTAAATTTCTCCTGGCACTAACATAAACTACCTAGCTGGATTCCTCTGAAGAAGGCAGAACCAGGTGAGGTGCTGCCAGAGAATAATCTGACTAGTCAGAGACAACAGGAGTATAATGATTCATAAGATGGTGAGGGAAGGGAAGCAGGTGATGAAGGAAGAGAAGCCAAAGAATGGATGAGGGGAGAAGACAGATATGAGAAGGCACTGAGAATAATTCTCTTTTTTCTGCCTTGGCCTTTGCTCTAGGGACCAGATGGCAAAGCAGCTCTTCCCATAGCAAGAGGTCCATCTACTCCAGCATGCTTCCTAGAGTGTCTAGAGTGGCCAGCCTGGGGTTCAGGAAAAAGCAAATTGGCTTCTTTAATTCCACAACATTAGATACACAGTAAGGAAGTTTACAAATGGAGTAGAATGAAAAGCAAACCCCTTACCTCTATCGCTTTGTCTAATCACATATGCAAGCCTCCTTCCTGAGACTCTTCCCTGCCACACACTAGTGAGAAATACTGAGGAGCTTGCTGGAGGATTTGTGAGGAGTTATGGGGAGATGATGTTGGGTAGGAAGCCTTCCTAAAGGAGTTGGCTTTTATCATTCTTATTGAATGGGCTTCTCCAAATCACTCCCAAGGGCTCTGCAAAGGTGAGGAAAAAGAAATGGCCCTGTGTCTGGTGCTTTAGGGTGAGGGATCCAGGCTCTGAGAAAGGTAAAACTTCTGTCTTCTAATAGAGCTAGAGCTTAAACTTAAACAGCTTCTACTTACCTTCTTGCTTCTAGTCATGGAAACAAGAAATTGAACTTCAGGCTAGCAGGGAACACATACCTTGCTGTTCAGTTGCTGAATTCTTAACTCCTTTTGGTGAATTTCTTTCAAGCTGTCATTGAGCTGAGTCCTAAGATGCTCTGTCTCATAAACTAGGCTTTGTGATCCATTGAGGGAAACTGATGTCTCTGGGGATGCCTGCCAGGATATAAACACTGGTGAAACTCTCTCCTAACATTGTGCATACTTAAATCCTTCCCTCCAGAAACCCTGCCCACCTCACAGGAAGTCATCAGATGGCTTGCCTAATAGTGGCAGATGAGCACTTAGCTTGTAGGAAGCTGACGTTTCCTCCAAGCAGCGATCAGTGCTGGAATTACTCACCTGTCTTTGGTACTGCGCTTTGTGGGTCTCAGTCTGTGAGGAAGATCTCAGTTCCCTCACAAGGCTCTGCAGATGGCTGAGCTGCTGATCTTTATCTGCGATAGCTATAAGGTACTGCTCCTTCATTCTCCTCTCTTGCATTTCCCAGGAATTCTTCTCCATCCTAGAGAAAATATGAAATAGGCATAGGCAAAAATGTACTTGTGAGACAAAGATGAATAAGTACGTATTCAAAACATGTAACGGGATGTAGAGATGTAGTTGAGAATACATAACCATAGCGAAATTTATGTTATAAATAGAATTGTGCAGCAAGAGGATGAAGAGGAACTTAAAAGAGAACTGTAACTGGCAGGACTGGGGAAGATTTCACAGAAAAGCAGGTATTTGATCTGAACCCTGAATAATGAGTCAGGTTTCCATAATGCAAAAGGATTTCAGGTTGAGAACAGAACAAAAAGCACAAGAATGAATACACACAGTGTTTTGGAACCGTTGTAGTACATAGTGTGGAGAGTGGATAGAGCAGGCAACGAAGGTGAAGAGGAGAGAAGTCAGACCCTGTGGGGCACTGAACACCATACTGAATAAAACTTAACTCTGTAAGCAACGGCAAACCACTGTAATTCTTAGAACAACATCAGGGTTATGAGGATGCCATTGTAGAGTCTGAAGGAGCTGGGTTCAAATGCTGGCTCTGTTCTACACTAGGCATGAGACCCTGAGTAAAAGTTACTTAATCTCTCTGAGCCTCATTGGTGAAATGGGAATAAATGATCTATTCCTTAGAATTATTGTGATGATTTAATGAGATACTATATGTCACGTACCAAACATAGGTGAGTAATTCCAACACCAATCTCAGAGGTAACCACTACCCAGGAAGGATCAGCTTCCTGCAAGCTACATGTCCATCTGCCACTATTAGGCAAACCATCTGATGACTTCCTGTGAGGAGGGCAGGGTTTCTGGAGGGAAGGATTTAAATATAAACTGCTGCTATTTATTTATCCCCTGAATTTGACCAAGAGGGAAGCTTCTATTTGATTCCAGCTAATTTTCTGCAGAACTAGCAAAACTGCCTCTGTGCCAAATTCTTTAGTTCTACTTCTTGCTACACCATGCCTGAAAAAAAGGGGGTTGTAATCAAATTTGTGCAGCATCTCTTCACTTTGACTAGTCTCTATTTTTCCCAATAATACAAGGCATTGTTTGAACTACATCAGACTTTTCTGTCTTTTTCTCTAGAAGCAAGGTAAAATGGTCCTTTCTTTTCTAAAGGATATAAACCTATTAAGAAAGAATCCTGCTGTGTCAAAAGGTGACTTGCATTACAGTCAGATTTTTTTTCAAAAAGGCAGAACAATAAAACTTAGAAACTAAAATAAAATTTTATTACAAGGCCACTATATGGAAAAGGCACAGAAAATCCTCTAATACACTTTCTCCGATATTTGTCTGTGAAAAATGAGAGAGAATAAGAAAGGAGGAGTATAAGAGTGAGAATACACAAAAAAGATCACAGACCTTTTACAAAGCTTCAAATAGTCTTTTTTTTTTTTTTGAAAGATGGACAAGTAGTTACAGTCTGGAGAGACCCTCAATGGAGAATAGGAGCTAAGGAACAAGTCTGATTACTTAAGAGAACAGCCATAAAAGGGCTATACCTCATTACCCCTTAAGTAAGAGAGCACAGGAACCAGAGCAGAATAAGCAAACCAGTAAAGTAGAAGAGAAAGGTTATTGCATAAATCCAGGCTCTTCTGATTAGACAACCCCAGAGCCATAGAAATCTGAATGAGATGTTCCAGCTTTTTCATATTTGGAAAGCTCGTTTCTCAAAAGTAATTCAAGAGCAAGACAGGGATCCTGTTTTAAAAAGATACTGGTCCTAAAGTCAGTGAATCAAATCTGTGTCTCCATGTCTTCTTCCTTCTAAAGGTGAAGTAAAATGGCTTCCTTTCCTTCTTATAATTTACTCACAGCCACTTGATAATTTTTCTTTCCTTCAAAACTGCTTAAATGTGGAAGGTAAAGAGAGAAAGGCTAACAGAATAGTGAAAAAGGAGAAACTAAAGGAAGAAAAAAAAATCAATAGACCAGAAATCTTTTTTTTCTCCCTCTTTTTCTCTTCCCTGGGATTTCTTTGGAGGGAATGCTGAAGCTGAAACTCCAGTACTTTGGCCACCTCATGCGAAGAGTTGACTCATTGGAAAAGACTGATGCTGGGAGGGATTGGGGGCAGGAGGAGAAGGGGACGACAGAGGATGAGATGGCATCACTGACTCGATGGACATGAGTCTGAGTGAACTCTGGGAGCTGGTGATGGACAGGGAGGCCTGGCGTGCTGCGATTCATGGGGTCGCAAAGAGTCGGACACGACTGAGAGACTGAACTGAACTGAACTGAAGGGTCAACTTCATTAGGAAAGTCTTCTTTCAGAATCTCTGTCACAAAGTTTCAAGAGGAACAAGTGGCTGCAAAAAACAAGCCTTTAGAACTGTGCACCTCTTCTTTGGTTTACAGTAGCAACTTGACACAGTATTCTTTCAGTTCCGTTCAGTTCAGTTTAGTTGCTCAGTCATGTCTGACTCTTTGTGACCCCATGAATCACAGCATGCCAGGCCTCCCTGTCCATCACCAACTCCTGGAGCCCACCCAAACTCATGTCCACTAAGTTGGTGATGCCAACCACCTCATCCTTTGTCGTCCCCTTCTCCTGCTGCATTCAATCTTTCCCAGCATCAAGGTCGTTTCAAATGAGTCAGCTCTTCACATCAGGTGGCCAAAATATTGGAGTTTCAGCTTCAACATCAGACCTTCCAATGAACACTCAGGGCTGAGCTCCTTTAGGATGGCCTGGTTGGATCTCCCTGCAGTCCAAGAGACTCTCAAGAGTCTTCTCCAACACCACAGTTCAAAAGCATCAATTCTTCAGCCCTCAGCTTTCTTCACAGTCCAACTCTCACATCCATACATGACTATCAGAAAAAACAATAGCCTTGACTAGATGGACCTTTGTCAGAAAAATAATGTCTCTGCTTTTGAATATGCTATCTAGGTTGGTCATAACTTTCCTTCCAAGGAGTAAGCGTCTTTTAATTTCATGGCTGCAGTCACCATCTGCAGTGATTTTGGAGCCCCCCAAAATAAACTCTGTCACTGTTTCCACTGTTTCCCCATCTATTTGCCATGAAGTGATGGGACCAGATGCCACGATCTTCGTTTTCTGAATGTTGAGCTTTAAGCCAACTTTTTCACTCTCCTCTTTCACTTTCATCAAGAGGCTCTTTAGTTCCTCTTCACTTTCTGCCATAAGGGTGGTGTCATCTGCATATCTGAGGTGATTGATATTTCTCCTGGCAATCTTGATACCAGCTTGTGCTTCTTCCAGCCCAGCATTTCTCATGATGTACTTTGCGTATAAGTTAAATAAGCAGGGTGACAATATACAGCCTTGACATACTCCTTTTCCTATTTGGAACCAGTCTGTTGTTCCATGTCCAGTTCTACCTGTTGCTTCCTGATCTGCATACAGGTTTCTCAAGAGGGAGGTCAGGTGGTCTGGTATTCCCATCTCTTTCAGAATTTTCCACACTTTATTATGATCCCAAAGTCAAAAGCTTTGGCATAGTGAATAAAGCAGAAATAGATGTTTTTCTGGAATTTTCTTGCTTTTTTGATGATCCAGAGGATGTTGGCAGTTTGATCTCTGGTTCCTCTGCCTTTTCTAAAACCAGATTGAACATCTGGAAGTTCACGGTTCACGTATTACTGAAATCTGGCTTGGAAAATTTTGAGCATTACTTTACTAGCGTGTGAGATGAGTGTAATTGTGCAGTAGTTTGAGCATTCTTTGGCATTGCCTTTCTTTGGGATTGGAATGAAAACTGACCTTTTCCAGTCCTGCGGCCACTGCTGAAAGTTTTCCAAATTTGCTGGCATATTGAGTACAGCACTTTCACAGTATCATCTTTCAGGATTTGAAATAGCTCCACTGGAATTCCATCACCTCCACTAGCTTTGTTCATAGTGATGCTTTCTAAGGTCCACTTGACTTCACATTCCAGCATGTCTGGCTCTAGATGAGTGATCACACCATAGTGATTATATGGGTCGTGAAGATCTTTTTTGTACAGTTCTTCTGTCTATTCTTGCCACCTCTTCTTAATATCTTCTGCTTCTGTTAGGTCCATTCCATTCTGTCCTTTATTGAGCCCATCTTTGCATGAAATGTTCCCTTGGTATCTCTAATTTTCTTGAAGAGATCTCTAGTCTTTCCCATTCTATTGTTTCCCTCTATTTTTTTGCATTGATTGCTGAGAAAGGCTTTCTTATCTCTTCTTGCTATTCTTTGGAACTCTGCATTTAGATGCTTATATCGTTCCTTTTCTCCTTTGCTTTTCGTTTCTCTTCTTTTCACGGCTATTTGTAAGGCCTCCTCAGACAGCCATTTTGGTTTTTTGCCTTATTTTTCCTGGGGATGATCTTGATCCTTGTCTCCTGTGCAATGTCACGAACCTCCATCCATAGTTCATCAGGCACTCTGTCTATCAGATCTAGTCCCTTAAATCTATTTGTCACTTACACTGTATAATCAAGGGATTTGATTTAGGTCATACCTGAATGGTTTAGTGGTTTTCCCTACTTTCTTCAATTTAAGTCTGAATTTGGCAATAAGGAGTTCATGATCTGAGCCACGGTCAGCTCCCATTCTTGTTTTTGCTGACTGTATAGAGGTCTCCATCTTTGGATGCAAAGAATATAATCAATTTGATTTCAGTGTTGGCCATCTGGTAATGCCCATGTGTAGAGTCTTCTCTTGTGTTGTTGGAAGACGGTGTTTGCTATCACCAGTGTGTTCTCTTGGCAAAACTCTATTAGCCTTTGCCCTGCTTCATTCTGTACTCCAAGGCCAAATTTGCCTATTACTCCAGGTGTTTCTTGACTTCCTATTTTTTCATTCTAGTCCCCTATAATGAAAAGGACATTTTTGGGGGGTGTTAGTTCTAAAAGGTCTTGCAGGTCTTCATAGAACCGTTCAACTTCAGCTTTTTCAGCATTACTGGTCGGGGAATAAACTTGGATTACTGTGATGTTGAATGGTTTGCCTTGGAAATGAACAGAGATCATCCTGTTGTTTTTGAGACTGCATCCAAGTACTGCATTTCAGACTCTCTTGTTGACTATGATGGCTACTCCATTTCTTGTAAGGGATTCCTGCCCACAGTAGTAGATATAATGGTCATCTGAGTTAAATTCACATTCCAGTCCATTTTAGTTAGCTGATTCCTTTTAGTTCTAGGTAATTTGGATATGGAGAAGGCAATGGCACCCCACTCCAGTACTCTTGCCTGGAAAATCCCACGGACGGAGGAGTCTGGTGAGCTGTAGTCCATGGGGTCGCTAAGAGTCGGACATGACTGAGCAACTTCACTTTCACTTTTCACTTTCATGCATTGGAGAAGGAAATGGCAACCCACTCCAGTGTTCTTGCCTGGAGAATCCCAGGGACAGCGGAGCCTGGTGGGCTGCCATCCATGGGGTCGCACAGAGTCGGACACGACTGAAGTGACTTAGCAGCAGCAGCAGCAATTTGGATATAATATGGGTGACATCAAGATGATGCTCCCTTGTGCTCCCGATCACCTTCGGAGGGCCCTAAATTCAGTGCTTGGCTTTAATGTGCATCTGAAGGAAGATGGTATCTTGATGATGAATTGAGATTATCAGGGAATAAGCTGGGGCAGCTATTCCCTGCAGGAAAACAGGCATGAGGTTTAATGGAGTTATTCACCTTCCTTTTGGAGGTTCAATTACAGAATGAAGAAACAGGAGAAATTTGTATTCTCAGAGAGCAAAAATTCAGTTTTACCTTCTCATCAATCATCTGTTGATTAAAAAAAGAAGTGTTCTTGTATCATTTGGGAAATTTGTCTACTCCACAGAGTAAGTCTGTTATATTTTCACTTATGAGAAAGTCTGTAAATATGTTGAATATGAAAATTTTTTCGATGTAATGTCACTCCATAAAACTTAAATGACCCAATTCAAAAAAGTGTTTTGTTCCATAAACTTTGCTTAAGGTTTATTTTGACACATCACATTAGTAAAGCATCTAGGCTCTGTGAAGGAATAAATCTCTCATATTTATACATTAAGAGCTCTCTTAGCAGGACTTCCCTGGTGGTCCAGTGGTTAAGAATCCATCTTGCAATGCACAGGAAACAGGTTTGATCCCTGGCTGGGGAACTAAGATCCCATATGCTACAAGGCAAAGGACCTGATGCAGCCTAATAAATTAATTTAAAAAATGCCAAAGAGCTCTCCTAGGGATGTTACAATAATTATTTTTAATATACTGATATTTTTATTATACTGTCATCAGGGTAGCCCCTGTGTAAGCTGGACGGGACTCTAGACTCCACCTCATATTCTCTGTATTCACTTGCCTGTGCTGGCCCTGTAGCAGCAGGTAAGACAAAGCAGGTGGTGCTTGATCAGCAGCATTTTCTAACACAGAGATTCTCCTTTCAGTATCAAATCTTGAAAGCTTTGCATTTGGTTTTCCTAAGGTGCACTGCACCATCTTACTGAACAGTAAGAAAGTCCCAACAATGAGGCTGCAAGAACAGGACCTGTCTATATACTGTTAAGCACTAATTCTTTACCTTTACTTTTTGGATCAAATCTGAGACACTGAATTAAATGAACCATCAAAAATATCAGTTCCTAAATAGACAGGTCCTATTGGAGAAGGCAATGGCACCCCACTCTAGTACTCTTGCCTGGAAAATCCCATGGACGGAGGAGCCTGGTGGGCTGCAGCCCATGGGGTCGCTAAGAGTCAGACACGACTGAGTGACTTCACTTTCACTTTTCACTTTCATGCCTTGGAGACGGAAATGGCAACCCACTCCAGTGTTCTTGCCTGGAGAATCCCAGGGACGGGGGAGCCTGGTGGGCTGCCGTCTGTGGGGTCACACGGAGTCGGACACGACTGAAGCGACTTAGTAGTAGTAGTAGCAGTAACAGAACATATAGCATTGTTATTCATCTTTAAAAGAAAAGGGCTTAGATTTCTAGATCCAGACAAGATGGAGTAGATGCATTTTTCCTTATTCCTCCCACTGCGTACATGTATGCTCAGTCGTGTCTGACTCTTTCTGACCCCATGGACTGTAGAACACCAGGTTCCTCTTTCCCTGGGGTTTTCCAACAAAGAATACTGGAGTGGGTAGCCATTTCCTGTTCCAGGAGATCTTCCTGATCTGGAAATTAAACCCGAGTCTCTTGCGTCTCCTGCATTAGCAGGTGATTCTTTACCACCACGCCACCTGGGAAAGCCCACATTTCTCCCACTAAGTATTGATAATAAACCCTCCTCCAGCAGTAAATTGGTAGTGTCCCCCTTTCCCTCTCAGCATGGTGTTAGTGGAAGCCTACTAAAGACTTAAAGAAGATTGATCATTAAAACTTACAAGACTCCAAAATGTTCAGGAACAACTGAAAATCACTCATCATACTAAAAAACAGGGAAACTGCCATTTGATTGAGAAAACAAAATTAACAGATTACAAGACCCAAGATGACACAGATGTTGGAAACATATATACAGAATTATAGAAGGATTTTAAAGTGGTCATCATATAAATGCTTCAATAATAACTAACATACTGGAAATAAATAAAAACAGACAGAGCCTCAGCAAAGAAACAGAAGATATAAAGAAGACCTAAACAGAAATTTTAGAATGAAAAAATTTCAAAATATCCAAAATAAAAAGCTAACTCAATGGACTCAAGAGCAGAATAGAAGCGATGAAGGAAAAAAATATCAGTGAACCTGAAAATAGAACAATAACAATTATTGCATCTGAATAACGAGAAAGATAAGCAATAAACTGGTTTCATCAAAATTAAAAAGACCATCTCAATGGAAATAATCAAAAATAAACTGCAGACTGGAAGAAAATATTTGCAAGTCACATATCTGACAAAACACTTGTATCTGGAATAAAAAACAAACAAAAAGGCTCTCAAAACTCAACAGTAAAAATTAATGACACAATTAGAAAACAGAAAAAACACAAATATTTCATCAAAAAGGATATATAGATGTCAAATAAGCACATAAAAAATGTTCAACATCGGTAGCCATTATGCAAATTAAAACCACAATGGAACAGCATTACATACCTATTAAAAACTAAAATACAGTTACAATATCAAATGCTGATGAAGATGCAGCATTGATATTGAAACTGGATCACTCATATATTGTAAAATAATACAGTCATTCTAGAATATAGTTTTGTAGCTCCTTTTAAAACTAAACATATTTATTATATGACCTAGCATGTACACTCCTGGGCAGTTATCTCAGAGAAATTAAAATTTACTGTCCATATGAAAGTCTATACACAAGTGTTTACAGCAGCTTTATTTATAGTAACTAAAAATCAGAAACAACACATGACCTTCAATGGATGAATGGTTAAAGCAGTACATTCATACCATGAAATACTGTTCATCAATAAAAAGAGTGAAGTATTGATACATACAAAGATGTTACAGATGTCAAGGGCATTATACCTAAGTAAAGCTAATTTCAAAAGGTTACATACTAAAAAATTCTCAGAATGAGACAAAATTATAAAGATGGAGAAACAGATGAGTGGTTGCCAGAAGTTACGGATGTGGAGATGGGAGGGAGAGGAAGAGTGACTGTAAACTAATAGCACGGACGTATCTGTGATGATGGGCCAGTTGTGTATCTTGTTGCAGTGGTGGCTTACATGACTTCACATATATCATAAAGTTGCACAGAACTATACACATACTTGAGTGAAAGTCTAATTGGTCAAATCTGCATAAGGTCTTTGAATCGTACCAATGACTATTTCCTGGTTTTGAAATCGAACTATACTGATGTAAGATATTACCACTGGAGGAAACTGAATGAAGAGTACATGAAAGCTCTCTGTACTATTTTTTTTTGCACCTCTCTACAAATCTATAATTATTTCATAACAATAAAAGAAAAAACTAAAAGGATCACAACAAACTGTGGAAAATTCTTAAGAAGATGGAAATACTAGACCACCTTACCTGTCTTTTAAAAAACCTGTATGCAGGTCAAGAAGCAACAGAACTGGACGTGAAACAAGAGACTAGTTCAAAATTGGGAAAGGAGTATCACAAGACTATATTGTCACCCTGTTTATTTAACTTATATGCAGAGTACATCATTTAAAATGCTAGGCTGTAGGATGAATCACAAGCTGGAATCAAGATTGCTGGGGAAAATATCAGCAATCTCAGATATGCTGATGATACCACTCTACTGGTAGAAACTGAAGAGGAACTAAGGAGCCTCTAGATAAGGATGAAAGAGGAGAGCGAAAAAGCTGGCTTAAAGCTCAACATTCAAAAAACTAAGATCATGGCATCGGTCCCATCATTTCATGGCAAACAGAAGGGGGAGAAGTGGAAACAGTGACAGATTTTCTTTTCTTGGGCTCCAAAATCACTGTAGATGGTGACAGCAGCAATGAAATTAAAAGACGCTTACTCCTTAGAAGGAAAGCTGTGACAAACCTAGAAAGCGTACTCAAAAGCAGAGACATCACTTTGTCAACAAAGGTCTATATAGTCAAAGCTATGGTTTTTCCAGTAGTCCTGTGAGAGTTGGACCATAAAGAAAGCTGAGTGCCAAAGAATGATGCTTTTGGACTGCGGTGTTGGAGAAGACTCCTGAGAGTCCCTTGGACTGCAAGGAGATCAAACCAGTCAATCCTAAAGGAAATCAGTCCTGAGTATTCACTGGAAGGCCTGATGCTGAAGCTGAAGCTCCAATACTTCGGCCACCTGATGTGAAGAGCCAACTCACCGGAAAAGATCCTAATGCTGGGACAGACTGAGGGCAGGAGAAGAGGGCAGCAGAAGATGAGATAGTTAGATGGCATTACCAACTCAATGGACATGAGTTTGAGCAAAGTCTGGGAGATAGTGGACAGAGAAGCCTGGCATGCTACAGTCGGGGGTCACAAAGAGTCAGACATGACCACAACTGAACAACAACGAACGACAACAGAAAGGGTTAAAAAGCAGAGATTACTATACCTGAGCTGATGCAGCTCATGCTGCCAGGAGAGGTTTTCCTGCTTTAGCTCTTCTTGCATAATCTGAAATGTTTTTGTCTTATCTTGATATTCCTGAAGTTGAGCCTTCAGTGGACGTAACTCAGTGATTTCTTGGTTAATCTGTAAATATTGCTGCTGCAGATTCTTCAACTCCTTCAGCTTTAACCAAAAGGAAAGTAAAAGGGTGATTTATCACATTTCATCCACTTAGCTAGCTCCCTGCTAAGTCAGTCAACATCACAATAGACTACTAACACCTAACAATCCACTGACATAATTGCAGCATGAATCCCTAATGTAGTGAAATACATGCAGCCAGGCTGGCGGGAATCTCCCCATGGAGTGGCCATGAAGGCAGCGACAACTACTGCAACTTCAATGCCAGTCCCCTGGCCCTGAGGTCCTAAGCTGATTCTAGATTTAAAACCCTGGAGATGGGATAGACAATAGACTTACAGCTCCTTGGGGGTGGTAACTCGGTAAGATAAGAAGTATAAAGATAGACTGGCTTTCTATTTAACCATGTGCCCTGGCTAGGCTTCTAAACTCTGGTTCATGAATATCAACCTTAATTCTACCATAGCTGATGTTGATTATAAAGAAGGCAGTGATGCCCAGGCCCAGTGCTTAAGAATAGTCAGAATTTGGAGTCAGCGATCCTGCCCACATAGTGGGCATGTTTCACCTACTCTTTAAGCCTTAATTTCCTTCACCTATAAAATGAAGATAATTATAGTACCTCTTATAAAGATTATGAGAATTTGACAAGAAAATTAACATATGAAAGTCAGTGGCGGTGTTGATGATGATGAACTTGCCTTTAATTAACAAACCTGCCTATCTATTACATTCCAGATATATCTTCTAACTCTTTACCCTCAATATTCATTAAAAGCTTGGCAGTAAGAAATAATGTGAGGATGTCAGGGCAAAGAGGAGGGCCCTAAACACATATCTCTTTCACCCATCTGGAAATATCACTAAAGCTACAATAAAGGTATTTTATAAGCATAAAACACAAGAACAAGAAAAAGAGAGGAGTCAGTAGCAATGAAAATAATTTTGGAAGCTAAAAAGTAGATGTATAAATGGTAACTGACTTAACAGATCTGGGAATGGCAAGTCTTAAGATGGCAGTAGGGAAAGTCAAGAACCAACAGAACTTACTTGGCAGACTCTTCAAAAGGCTTAGGAATTAACAGCACCAGGTACTTTTTGGAAAAGATGGTGATGGGAGTAGCGAGGAGGTGATAGCTGAAATAAGGAGGATCAGATGAAAGATGCTTAAGAACAACAACATCCCTAAAAACACTCCCAATTTCACACTTTTTGTTACTCTGACAGACAACTAGAATTTTATCCTTTAGAGAAGGTTGAAGGAGTGTCTCTGGACTATGGAACAGTTGAAGGTAAAGGTACTGCTCCAGCACCAGGGTGATCAAATGAATGTATGCTTTCTGAATATTAGAAGACTTTCTCATACTCAGCTTGAAGAGTTCTGGCACAGAGGCCTTAACCATCCATGCAGGAAATGGAGAAGTCTTCTTTGGAAAATCTGACTAACCCAAGACGAACTAAAGATATCAACATGGGGACTGCCCTCAAAAAGCTCAGCAAGATAACCATGAGCTGAAACTCACAGTTGTTAAGTCCCATCCACAAGCATTTTTTAGACTCTACCTTTGAACATGAAGAATAAACCACTGATTAACCCTTTCCTGAAGAACAGCTAACATTAGGCAGGGATAAAAAGAAACTGAAAGAAAAGTAATTCAGAAGAGATTAACAGAAGAAAGCATGTCATGTACTCAAAGATTTAAGAGAATATTGGAAATCAGAAGCATTACAGCAGAAATTTTAAAACTATAAAGAAAAACTCAAGAGAAAATTTCAAAGAACAAAACTGCCCCTAATCTGCCTGGAGAGATAAATTAAGAACATCTATCCGTGAGACCCCTCCCCCCCACAAAAAAAAAAATCCTTAGAAATCAGGAACCTGATAACAAATATGAAAACTTCAATACAGGATTGATAAGACAGAGGTGAGAAAAATCTTCCCAAAATAAAACAAAAAGAATAGAAAAGGTAAGAAAATTATAGAACCAACCCAGAAGGCCCTACACCTAAATAACAGGATTTTCACAGGGGGAAGAAAGGCGGTAGAGAAAAAGGACAAGGAAAAGTAGTAAAACAGAATTCAAAGGAATTTCTCAAAATTGATGAACATGACTTCTTAGGTTCAAAGGACTAGACAGAATGGTGAATAAAAATAGACTCACACAAAAACACATTATTGTGAAACATCAGAACATACTGGACTGAAAGATTCTATATACAGTTGACCATTGAACAACACAAGGGTGAGCTGAAAATCCATGTGTACTTTATTGTCAGCCCCTCGTATATGCGGTTCTTCTATATCTGCTGTTTCACATCCAGAGTCAATCAACTGCTGATCCTAGAGTACTGTAGTATTTATTACTGAAGAAAACCCATGTATAAGTGAATCCATGCATTTTAAAGCCATGTTGTTCAATGTCCAACTGTATTTCCAGAGAGAGAGAGAGAGAGAGACATGAGGGAGGCAGAGAAAGACAGAGATAGAACTAGATAAACAGAGAGAGAACTAGATCACATAAAAAGGATCAAGAATCAGAATCTCTGGACTCCTGAACCACAATGTAAGCTAAAGGGGAATTGAACAATGTCTTCACAGTTTTGAAGAGAAATCATTTTCAGCCTAGAATTCTGTGTTCCACCAAACCATTGGAAATGATTAGACATTCACCTCCCCTGTATCTTCTCTCGGAGAGTTACTGATTTATTCCAACAAAATGATGGCACAAAACCAAGATAAGGAAAACACAGAATATAAGAAACAGGAGATCTAACACAGAAGAGAACAGGAGGGAGATATTCTAGAAAGAAAATTATGTCCTAGAAATAATATAGGGCAACTGACTCACATAAGAGCAAAAAAGAGACTTCAAGAGAATTTTCTTCCTGAAGACAAAACATACAGTAAAATAAACACCTTGAAAAATGTGGAATCTCCACACTGTGCTCCATAGTGGGCTGTACTAGTTTGCATTCCCACCAACAGTGTAAGAGGGTTCCCTTTTCTCCACACCTTCTCTAGCATTTATTGCTTGTAGACTTTTGGATAGCAGCCATTCTGACTGGTGTGAAATGGTACCTCATTGTGGTCTTGATTTGAATTTCTCTGATAATGAGTGATGTTGAGCATCTTTTCATGTGTTTGTTAGCCATCTGTATGTCTTCTTTGGAGAAATGTCTATTTAGTTCTTTGGCCCATTTTTTGATTGGGTCATTTATTTTTCTGGATTTATGATCCAGCAATCCCACTACTGGGCATACACACCGAGGAAATCAGAATTGAAAGAGACATCACAGCACTGTTTATAATAGCCAGGACATGGAAGCAAACTAGATGTCCATCAGCAGACGAATGGATAAGAAAGCTGTGGTACATATACACAATGGAGTATTACTCAGTCATTAAAAAGAATATATTTGAATCAGTTCTAATGAGGTGGATGAAACTGGAGCTGATTATACAGAGTGAAGTAAGCCAGAAAGAAAAACACCAATACAGTATACTAACACATATATATGGAATTTAGAAAGATGGTAATGATAACCCTGTATGTGAGATAGCAAAAGAGACACAGATGTAAAGAACAGACTTTTGGACTCTGTGGGAGAGGAAGAGGGTGGGATGATTTGGGAGAATGGCATTGAAACATGTATAATATCATGTAAGAAACGAATCGCTAGCCTAGGTTTGATACAGGATACATGATGCTTGGGGCTGGTGCACTGGGATGACCCAGAGAGATGATATGGGGAGGGTGGTGGGAGGGGGGGTTCAGGGTTGGGAACTCATGTACACCTGTGGTGGATTCATGTCAATGTATGGCAAAACCAATACAGTGTTGTAAAGTAAAAAAATTAAAAAAAAAAAAGAAAAATAAAAATATGGATAAATGACAGTAAATCTGGGGTTAAATTACATTGATAAGTACAAAGAAAACTCAGTAACAACAACACAGTTATTCATTCCAGGAAAAACAAAGGTGACAAGGAAAATAAAAGTAATACATAGGTTGGGAGGTGCTTGTGCCCAATTGTATCAGACTCTTTGCAACTCCAGTATTGCAACCGGAATACTGGAGCAGGTTTTTTCTTCTCCAGAGGATCTTCCCAACCCAGGGATCAAACCCATGTCTCCTGCATTGTGGGCAGATTCTTTACCCGCTGAGCCACTGGGGAAGTCCCTCACATCCCCTGCTTCTCTTGAACTGGCAGGTGGACTCTTTACCACTGAGCCAGATGGGAAGCCCCTCATATCTTTAAATGCTGCCTCAAATCATTTTCAGACTGAAGTGCACATACAAACAAAAAGGCACCTCTAGAGATCTGCACTCCATCCTTTAGGCAGGAACTGCCCAAGTGCTTCATTTGATTAAGGGAAAGTCCTAAGGAAGTTTGGGTGATGAAAACTCCAAAATATTTCCAGAGTTGTCTGTTACGCCCTAGCAGAATCCCCTGGGTTATTAACTCCTTGCCACTTAGACCCTCAGACTTTATTTGGGAAACTTCCCTTTAACTATGGAAAGAAGAGGACCAGAGTAACCGGAGCTCCTTTCAAACTGAGCTCCTCCTTTAGGTGGTCTTGAGAGAAAGGAAGCCTAGTCTAGGCAGAGGTGACAATTTGCTGGCCTGGGCTGAATATTTAAACTGACAGTGATTGAAATGTTATCATACATGCAGCCAGTGGCTGAGACACTAGAAATTTCAATGCTCATGAGACAGAGTGAGAACAAGACGTGTGGAAAAGAAGAGTCGATGGAGTTAATAACACATTCAGTAAGCATGCAGAAGGGCCTCAGCAGACTGGCAGGGCCTGAATGCAATATCACTGAGTCGGACTGTCAGGCCTTTATGTGATTTATAACCCTGCTTAGGCTTTATGCTGCAGTCATGGCAGATGTAAAAGCCTCAGTCTCAAAAGTTTCTATAATCTCCCTACACTCCAATTTCACAAAATAGAGAAAACAGTGTTTTCAGTAACAACCACACTGATAGAGAATATCCACCACAATTGTTGATTATCTACCACATGATTAACTACCCTTCTGCTAAAAACCATGTGAAATACAAACAAGTACAAGATATGACATTTACCAGGAGCTTGAAATTTAAATGGTGCAATAAAAAAATACAAAGGTATAGAAATTTTACACACACAAACACACACACCCATATACATCAAGACAACATGGGACAAAGGAAAAGAGAAGCACGAGGGAAGTACAGACAGAAGGTCATAGACAATCAAGTGATCTGGAAATGTGACCAGAGGATCTAAGCTCTGGAGCAACCTTTAAAGAGTAGGAATAATTGCCCAAAAAAGGAAAATGAGAGGACATTTTTGTTCAGAGGATGGTAATGTGGGTAAGTAGACCAGTTTGTGGGTGAGCAGATCAGATGGCTGACTTTAAGACAAAGAGTAGGGAAGCAATAAAAGGGGACATTGCAAAGACAGGCAGATACAAACCATTGGGTCTTAAAACCAAACCAAGAGGTTTGAATCCTAAGAATATTTTAGAGATAGAATAATTTTTAAAGGTTACTGAACAATGCAGTAATAAGAGAGTAGTTTCAGAAAAATGTATTCAGCAATGGAGGGGTGACAACTGGGGGCACCAACATTATAACCATTTAAGGGTAAAGTGTTAAAAATTTATCCTAAGGTGTTGATGATGGAAAGGAAAAAAGAAATATTTGAGGCACACTATGAATAAAGAAATGATAGACCCTAGATAGGCTCAATGTAGGAATACAGCCAATATTTTGTTACAATTGTAAATCAAAAGTAACCTTTAAGAATTGTACAAAAATTTTTAAAAAAGAAATGACAGACTTTGATGATTAAATGAAATAAAATAATAGACAGTTATGAGCCTTAGGAAGCAGAAGAACATTACTATGATTTATATGGAAATTTAAAAATGCTGGCTTTATAGCACATGTAACTATAGTCAATAAAAATAATCTCAAAAATAATGTATGTGTATATGTATAAATAAATCACCTTGCTGTGCACCTAAAACATTGTAAGCCAACTGTACTTCAATAAATATATATATATTAAGACAAAAACAAATAAATAAAAAGTGCTTTGGCTTGTAAATACCCAGCAGACAAAAAGGTATTAATAGAACAGGGGTTAAGAGATAGAAAGTTTAGTCCCTAGTATTTACAAAAGCTAAAAATAGTAAAGCAACTCACTGAATAAAACATAGCTAATTCAGAATCTATCCTAACAGCTTTTAGGAAAAAGATTTTGACCTAGAAGATAATCAACACCTGGATAAACCAGCAGTCCCCAACATTTTGGCACCAGGGACCAGTTTCATGGAAGACACTTTTCCACGACAGGGGGCGGGGTGGAATGGGGATGGTTTGGGGATGATTCAAGCACATTACATTTATTGTGCACTTTTTTTCTAATCTCATGCCACTGCTAACCTGACAGGAGATACCGGTCTGCACCTGGAGGCTGGGGACCTCTGCTATAAATTATATGTGAGGTATATACAGTCCTGAAGAAAACTTTTTGCATTTGCATTCTGAAAACGATGACAAAAGGTTAAGCTCCTAGAACAAAGTCAGCTAAATTGAAACGATTTTAAAAATAAAAATAAATATGCCTAAATTGTATTAATGTCAAAATTGTAGCTGAAAAGGGAGGCTTTGTTCAGATTACAAACGGGAAAAAAGATTGTCTATAAATATTCAGTATTAAATGTAATATGAATGAACACATTACCTACCAAGAAAAAAAAATCTGCATAAGACTTTACAGTTTAGGAGAAATGATTTCTTCCCCCTGGGCTAATGGTGGCTTAGATGGTAAAGCATCTGCCCGCAATGCGGGAGACCTGGGTTTGATCCCAGGGTTGGAAAGATCCCCTGGAGAAGAAAATGGCAACCCACTCCAGTACTCCTGCCTTGAAAATCCCACGGATGGAGGAGCCTGGTAGGCTACAGTCCATGGGGTCGCAGAGAGTCGGACATGACTGAGCAACTTCACTTTCACTTTCAATCGTAAAAACTAGAATTTTCATATTCTGGATTTAAAGATCGAAAATTTAGACTTTTGAAGCTCAATTTATTGCCCATTTGAGTATATGGCCTAGACAGAGTTAAGAAACTGTCATGAAAGTGAAAAGAATAATGTCACAAAGTAGAATCCTGATAGGCTGGCTGGGCTCATACAGTTCTAGTTTTGCCTCTAAATTTTGATAATTTGCAAGTTTTCAGGAAAAAAAAAAAAGACCTGGATTAAACTATGGGATCCTCCTAAAAGCAGTAAAAATTTAACACTGGAGATCTTATCTTTCTCTAAGATTAAAAAAAAAAAGTTGGCTATATAAAGGGAAGTGGGAAAATGATTCAGTCTGCAAATAAAGCTTTACTAAATAGTCATGTAAAATTATTTAAATTAATCCCTTTTAGATTTAACTTTTTTTTTGACAAATTAGGGTTGCTTTTAGAAAAGTACAAAATAAGCTGAGTCCTCTTTACCCTTAATTCTACCAGACTCTACTAAACTATCAGTGTAAAAAGGCACTTAAGTGATCCCAATACTTTCATTCAATTAAACTACGACAAATTCTGGAATCATCTGTGTGTGTGTGTGTGTGTGTGTGTGTGTGTATGTATAAAATATATAAAATAGCTTTCCATCTCTTAGTCCTTTTGTGACCCATGGTGAGTTCTGTGCAAAGGAAATCTGATTTTTTTAAACAGCAATGGCAGATTTAAAGTAATTTAAATAATGTTTATCATCCCAGAACACCAAGTTAACATGAATAAAAATTTTTACCATTTTCTGTAAAAATGAAAATCAATTTAAAGAAAATTTCAAAAACTCTCAGAAGACTGGAAAGAGACGCTAAACACTCACTAGCCGGTCCCGGTCATTTTGGAGTGATGACATAGCTTTTTTTAAACTCTGTACTTCAGCAGGGCTGGTTGCAGGTGGGGCTGCAGACCTCTGCCTCCCGTCCTCTGACTTGCGTAATTTCTCCAGTTCACTCAACAGGCGATCTCTCTCATTCTGCAGGCTGGCCATAGCCTTGGAAAAGGACTGCACTTGGTTGTAAGAATCTTCCAGTTGTGATGACAAGTGAAGCAGTTGCTCATCTTTGGACAGAAGCTGCTGGTTAAGTTTCTCAAGGTGAGGCAAGCTGTTATCCTCAGTGGAAATCACTGGAAATGCAGCTTTAGAAACAAGAATGTCTCTCTCCCTGCTTAAGAGGCCCTGTTCTCTCAGCTGTGCCAGCTCCTTCAGACTGGCCTCATATTTCCTTTTCAGTTCCTCAAGTTCCTTATGCGCCTGATCTCTACTGTTTTGTAGGGAACTCATTGACTTTCCAAAAGACTGGATTTGTGCTGTGAGATCTTTATTTTCTTTGGTGACCACGAGTAACTTCTGTTCCATCTCCACCAGATCTCTCGCTAGCTCCGCCACCCTCTCTTCTGCTGTCTCAGTTTCATTGCGCATTATCCCTGCATCATGATGAAGATGCTTTAATTCTTTATTCAGTTTGTCTTCAATTTCACCTACCTTCTTGGCAGCTTCCTTCTGAACATGAACCAATTCCTCTTCCAGTTCCATAACTCTCTTCTGAGAGGAAGAAAGGATAGTACTTAACTTCTGTACCTCTTCTTCTTTGGCTTTTAATTGGGCCTGAAATATTCCTAGAGTACCTTCTTCTTGCAAGGCTGTCAACTGTTTCTTTAATTGTGATAGAGAGACTTTCAAGCTCTCAGTCTCTTTAGCTAAATCTTGTTTCTCCTCCTGGAGGGCAAGAGAGGACCTCTGCAGCTCCTCCCTTGCTTCCTCAGACTCCTTGAGCTTTGCTTCTAATTTAGCATATTCACCTTTCAGCTCCTTGACCTGCTGAAGCTGAGCTTCAAGGAGCTGCTTTTGCTGACAGTCTTTCTTTGACAACACTTGGTTCAGGTCTTCTCTATACTGGATCAGCTCTGCATTGAGCTTGGCATTCTCAGAATTAAGGTCATCCATATGACTTCTCAAGCTTCGGATTTCCTCCTTCAGCTTATTATTCTCAGTAGCAGCATCTTGAATGAGTTGGTCTTTTTCCAAGATCACAGAGAGATGTCGTTCTTCCAGCTGTTGGTAGTCACTGACTATGCGGTCTCGGTCATCCTGGAGAGAAGACATGGATTTAACGAAGGAATTCAACTGAGCCTTCTGCTGCAAGTTCTCCTTTTTCATGTTTTTCAGTGCTTCCATAAGCTGATTGGTTCTGTCAACAGCTTTTTTGTTCTCCTCTTCTAAGACAGTGTTCTCCTCTTCCTCCTGGGACAGCAGATTTTCCAGTTCTTTAATTTCTTTATCATGCTGCTGATGCAGTTCAGCCACGGCCACTTGGACTGCCTGTTCCTTGGCAGAAAGCAGGCTTATAATCTTCTGCTCCTTCATGTTTATTTCTTCATGCAGCCTACTGGTCAGTTGCCTGGCGGCCTGAAGATCAGTCTCCAGCTGCTCATAACTGAACTTACAATTCTGGATATCAGCCTCTTTCTGCTTTATGATCCCTTCCAAATTTTCTTTATTTTCCTTAAATTTTTCTAGAGAGTTATTTAAATCAGTTGACTGGTCTCTGAGAATCTTCAGTTCTGATTCCAACTTAGCTAAATCATCCTGAGAACTACGGTATAGATTTTGAGTCTCTTCGAGCTGGGACAAAAGTTCTCTGTTTTCTCCTTGCAGAGTATCACAGACCTTCTGCTGAATCTGGACCTCTGTCTGAGCTTTGGATTCCCACATTTGTTTGTCATGCTCAAGCCTAGAAAAAAAAAGGTCATTAATTACAGATTTCAATGGAAAAGTACATGATGCCTAAGAAATACAACAGGTACTCAGATCTACAAATGAATAAACATTGATAACTGAAGGTGTTTTTAATAAAGAAGTATCAGTTCTACGAATGTTCTGTATTAAAGGTATATTGCATCTAAGAATTTATATAAAAATAAACTCCAAAGTCTGTTGTTAATTTAGTGACATGAGTTTGGATACTCTGAAGAGTGCCCCCAATTTTGTACTTGGTTCTAGATAAGCTGTTGTCTGGCCCCCGAATGAAATAATCTTGGTATGAGAGGCAAATGAGGAAACCTGTCTCTGAGCAGAGGGATTCTACTAAAAATGAAAGAGTATAGTGTGGGGACGCTGTTAGTTCTTGAACTAAAGTGATACAAAATTAGAGTTTGAGGAAAATAACTCCAGCAGGCATATGCAATATAAACTGATGTGGAATATGGGGAAGAGAAAAGAGGAGATAATTTCAGAGGCTAAGGCAGTAATTTGAGAGTATAGAAATTTATACTATGGTAAAAATTCAGAGATGGGTAAGGACAGTAGAAATGAAAATGAAAAGAAAGGAAGAAGTCTAAGAGATCTCTCAACAGAAAAATGGGTATAGAACTAAATGTGAATTTTTCACGCCAAGACAAGTTGTAGCAGAAAGTCATTTGCAAAAAAACAGAGAGACAGTGAGACAGAAGTGAGAGGGAAGACATCTTCTGGGGGGAAATTTAGACCAAAATTAGTCCCATAATATTAAAGGGAATGGAAATAGTTTATGACTTCCTTTGTCTTCAATTTCCTTTGGAAGAGCTAAAAGAGTTATTATTCATTTACCTGGAAATGTTGATCTTCAGTTCCTCCATATGGATGGACATCTGCCTAAGCTGATCCTTTAGAACGCTGCAATTCTCCTCTTTAAGTCTAATTTCTTCTTCTTTGGTCTGAATAGCATCACTGAACTTCCTCTCCCACTTTTTGGCTTCATCTATCACCCTGTCCCGATCATCCTGGAGGGAAGACATGCTCTTAGTGAAAGCTGCCAGCTGGGCCACAGTACTATCCAGGTTTTCCTGAAGTTGCTTAACTTCCTTGTCTTTCTTGTTCAAAGTGACCTGAACCTCTCCAAATGTCTCTTCCAAGTGGACCTTTTCTCTACACAAAGCGTCCAGTTTCTCTTGCATATTCTTCTTCTCTTTCAGGTGTTTCTCCTCTACTTGCTCCAGTCTTCGCTCAAGATCTTCATCCTTTTGTTTCATTTGGCTTTTAATGGATTCTTTATTTGACTGAAGCTCCTTTTTCAACTTGAGATTGTCTGCTAGGACCCTTGCTGCTTCACTTTGAGTGTCATCTAGCAGTACTTTGAAGCTAGCTAATTCCGATTCTGCCTTCTTGCGGTGTTCATTGGCTTGAGCCAGATTTTCTTTGGTTATTTCCAAATCTTTTTGGGACTCAGTCTGAACAAATTCTAGAGCCTTAACAGTTCTCTCCAGAGCACTGATTTTCTCTTGGTACCTAATACAGTCCGTCTGCAGCTGCTTTACTTCTTGCTGTTTTTCTTTTAGCAGCTCCTGAAGTTCCTTCGCGTGGCTTTTATTGCCAGGTCCTTTCTGAGCACCTTGTATTTTCTCCATATATTCCTTTCGTATTTCTGATTCCACCTTAGTTTTCTCCTTGACTAACTGTTGCTTTTCTTCTTCCAATTCACTCACACACTTTTTAAGGTTCTGCATTTCGGATTCTAGTAGCTCATTTTTGATCTGGGCATCTGTAACATCCTGATAATAATTCCCAATGCTTCCATTAAGTTCTGCTAATTGATTCATAAGCCTCTCTTCCAAGTCATCTTTCTCTTCTTCTGCTGTCTCCTTTAACTTGGTAACTCTGGCAAGTTCTTCTTGGGTTTGCTGATTTAATAGGTTTATTTTGGTTACTTCTTCCTGAAGCATTTTTAGTTCACCATCCTTTGCTGCTATTTGACTCAGTAAAGTATCTCTCTCGTTTTCTAAATTCTGGCTAAAGTCCTGGTCTTTCTGCTTGCCTTCCTCTAATTCAGTGATTCTTTCTTTGAGCTGATCAATCTGCTGAAGGTAGTTATTAATTTCATCATGTAAGCTGACATTCTCACATATGTCAGGCTTGGCACTGTTCTCTGATAGAGTGGATTCTAAATTTTCAGGCCTTGTGTTCATACCTGGGGAGTCTTGCTCCTCAGCCTCACCTGGAGCAGAAGGGGTTGCCTCTTCAGTGACAGCCAGCTGGTTGTCATGCTTCTCAGTGGGCTCCAGGCTAGCTTGTTTGGATACATTATCTTCTATCTGATGTTTTAAATGTTGAACCTCTTCACTTAAAGAGTCCTTTTCTGCCTTTAAGGCCTCAAACTCCTTAGAGAGGGTTTTATATTCTGTTTTGACCCTTTCCAGCTCCTCCTTCATGTTGGAATTGGAGGAAAGAAGTGCTTCCATACTATCTTTAGATGTATCTCCTGCAGGATGTACCTCTGCTCTAAGCCGTTCATTCTCTTCTTCCAACTCTAGGATTTTCTGCTGTTTAGATTTAGCAAACTTTCTCATCTTTTCCTTCATCTCCTCCATTTCCTGTTCAGCTTCCTGTAACTGCTTTTCTGTTTCTTTCTTGTTTGCTTCTGTGCTTCTTAACTTGCCATAAAGTTCCTGCTTCTCCTGCCTCACAGTTTCCACTACATGCTGAATTCTTTCTGCCTCATTACTAACATTCTCATAGGACTGCAGAAGAATTTCATATTCCTTTTGCAACTCTTGGTGTTTCTCTTGCCACTCAGTGCTTTCTGCAATCTTGGAACATTTCAAAGATTCAATTTCCTTCGTTAAGTTTTCCTTGTCTTCAGTAAGACCCTCCAGTGCTAATTTCAGACTTTCACAAGAACCACTGAGACTTTGATTTTCCATTAAAGATCTGTCCACTTCTGCAATGAGTTTGTCTCTTTCTTCCTGAAGAAGAGCTAACTTTCCTAAGAATACATCTTTTTCTCTATTTTGAGCAGAAACTTGGTTTTCCACATCTGCCAGAGACTTAGTGAGATGCTCAATGGTGTCTCTGGCCAAAGACAGCTCCTCCTGGAGACCTTTGTTTTCTTTTAGTGCTTCCTTTCGGGAAATGAGGGCAGCTTGCAGTTTCCTCTGTATTTGCTGTTTTGCTTTACTTTCTTCTCCGGTCTCTTCTGGTTTCTGCTTCAGTTCGCAAAGCTCCACCTGGAACTGCTTTATCTTCTCATCATGTTCTTTGGCTTGCATTTCCAGCTGTGTATGCAGTGCCTTTACTAAATCCTCTTGTTCTGTTATCTCCGTTTGTACTTTAGTAAGGGCTGTTTCCTTTTCACTAAGCAGTCCAGAAAGGTATCTAACTTCTTCGTCCTTTTTGCTTATGAGTTTTTGCAGTTCATCTAGTTCAGGCTTCAATTCTCTTAACTGCTCTAATCCAGCGATCTCTAGTTGACTGCTTTCCAGTTTTTGCCTCAGGGTTTCTGCGTGGGCTTCAGCTTCACAGGACTCTGCCTTCAGACTCTGGATTTCTAAATCCTGTTTATTTATCTGCTCTTGTAACTGAAATACCTCTTCTGATTTTTTAGTCAGCTCATTTATTGTAGAGTTAACCTTTAACTCTAACTCTTCTTTCTCAGCCTCTATTTCTTTCAGCTGGGTCTTAATCTGGGCAATAGCAGTATTGCCCTGCAGAGCATTTGTATCTCCAAGATGAGAAGGCCAGTCTAGGTGCAAGTCAGACTCTGAAACAGATTGAACAGGCTGCTGTTTTGTGGCTTTGAATAAAGGTTCTTCTAAACCTTGAGTGGGAGAGCCTGGTTCCTGCTGGCCACTGCCTGGGAGTTTTCTGTCCATAGATTCCTGTACTTGAATCTGCAGTTGTTTTAGTTGGTCCCCAATGTTCTCATTTTCCTTGCTCTGCTCATCAAACTGTTCTCGTAAGCGATTATAGTCGTCCTTCTGTTGCTTTAGCTCCTCCCTAAGATGTCTTTCTTTCTCCTGTGCCTTTTTTAGAATCACCTTGCGAGAGGTTAATACTTCCTGTAGCTTCTTTTGAAGTTGCTCCTTTTCTTTTTCAAGGTCCACTATTTTTCCTTCCAGTTCTGGTTTCCAGTGTTCTCCACTGCCTGCACCAAGCGGACTGATGGCCACTGCTTCTTTTACAGGTGCTGCTGAGTCTCCATCACCTGCATCCTTGTTACCTGTGGTTAACTTTTGGATAATTGCTTGGTTTTCAATGACTTCTGCTTGGAGCAGATCTATCTGGTTTGTCTTCTCCTGTAAATTCTGATTCATCTGTTTGACCACAGCCTGTAACTGTTCTTCTATTGCTGCCTTTTCTTCCAAATCCTTCCTAATGTGCTCTAGTTCCATTTCCTTCTCAGATATTATCTGTTTTAAAGACATTTCTATTTCTTGGCACTTAGAAGTCACACATTTTTCTAAGTCTTCTTTGCTTTCTTTATCTTCTTCTACTTCTCTCCTCTCACTCTCATGGAGTAGGATCTCTTTGCTGGGTTCATCTTTCACTTTGGCCAATTCCTCTTCTAATCTACTGACTTTCTGTAGAAGTTCCTTTCTATTAATAAGAGCAGCCTGGAGCTTTCTCTTTCTCTGCTCACTTTCTTTCTTTACAAGGTCTAATTCACGTTGAAGTTCTTCTTTACTCATTAGCCCTGCTGGGCTCAACTCATCAAAATTCTGTTTAATGCTGGAAACAATTTCTTTATCTTCTTCCATCTGCTCTTTTTTGGTCTCTTCAGCTCTGGATAATAAATTCAGCTGTTCTTTAAGAGTCTTTATTTCAACCCCAAGAGAAAATTTCTCTTCATTAAGCTGAACCATTTTCTCCGTCATACTAAAGCTGATTTCTGTCACTTGCTGATCCTTCTCCTCAATGGTCTGTTGGAGTATTTCCACATCTTTCTTTTTTTCTAGTAAGAGTTGATCCATTTTTGCTATTTCAAGTTCCTTCTGTGAAAGGGCCTGTGAAAGTTCTTCCACCTTATTTGAGACCTCCCTCTCACGTTCTGCCCCCTCAAGCACTTCACTTTCCTTCCTCTGCAGCTGGCTCTGCAGGCTTTTGATCAAAGTACTCTGCTCAGAAAACTGAATCTGCACACCATCTAGTTCATTCTGTAAAACTTCAATCTTCACATCTTTAGATTTGGCTTCTATGGTGAGGCTGTGGATCTGTTCAGTGAGCAAGTCATGATGAGCAGTCTGACTTTCACAGTCAAGTCTTCTTTGCGTTTCTGCTTCTGCAAGGCTCACTTCTAGTTGCTGTACCTGAGCCCTCAGATCCGTTACCACACAAAGTTCCTTCACCTGAGCAAGAAGCTGGTCTCTTTCTTCAGACAAAGCAGTGAAAGCATTGTTGGTGTTTTCAGCATTTTTCTTAAACTCTTCAATCAGCTGGGTTAGGATGCCTATTTCCTTAGCTTTCTCATCTAAATTTTTCTCATAGATTTCTTCTGCTTTATGAAGGTTTACCTCAAGCTCCAAAACTTGACCTTTTAGTCTTTCCAATTCATCCTGGTGACACTGACAAATACCTGGGACAGCAGAAGAGGGTTTATCATCATCGTCCTGCTTGGCTGATTTTAATTCCACTCCGGTGTAATTTAAAGATATTTCCTCAGATGGTCTACGCTGGTGTTCGGGGCTCATCTGCTCTTCTTTCTCAGTTGTTGTGAGACTATTCTCTTTATCTGGCATCGGTGGAAAATGCTGCCCTGTATCTTCAAGCAACACTGTCATTTTAACTGGAGGTATTCCTTCACTCTCTATCTGTTTCATTTCTTTCTGATCAAGGAACTCAGGGTCACCTTCTGCCCTTTTGCCTTGAAGCTGCATCTTAAGAAATGCAATCTCCTCTTGAGCTTCTTTCATTTCCAGCAATAAAACAGATAGTTCTTTATGCTTCTGAGTAAATGTGTTCTCCAGGGCATCTTGTCCACTTTCCTCAGCAGAAAAACTGCTTTTGTTGAGCCTGGTAATATCAACCATGTTCACCTGTTTTTTTTTAAAAAAAAATGAAAGAAAGAAAGAAAGAAAACACCTCAATCAAATGTTTTATAGGAAAGAGCCTAACTAAAAACTGGTATTTTGTGCATTTTACAAAACCAAAAACATTTCCATCCAAATGTTCCTACCACAAAACTGCTAAATATTTTTAAAATCAGTTTTTATTTCCCAACTTGGACCCCTGAGGGCATCCTGTCAATCCTACACTGAAGTCAAGTCATATGCATAAAACCTAAGGAAACCTGGGACTCATTTTCTAAATATTCCTCGCTTGGGAAACTTTTTTTTCAGATTAAAATTGCTTATTTCTCCTAAGAACTACTTACAAATAAAAAGCGAAGCAAGAAGTAAATTTTTGTTTCATCTCATGCCAAGAAGGAAGTTACAGGATTCCTTTTCCTAAACTATCTATTGGAATAGGAAGTATTAGATAAGATAGCTATTAACAGACAAAAGAGATTATTAGACAAGTTGATTAAGATAAAGTACCAGGATAAAATAATCAAAGAAGAGTTCTGTTGGAGCTTGGGAAGAAATTACAGACCCATCTGACAAAATATTAACCAAGTTACTATTACAAAGCTTACTGTATTAGGCTGTTCAATCCATATAAATTATTTCTATAATTGTCTTCCTGGGACAAAACCAGTGAATTTCATGGTAAATCTAGTATTTTATTAAATGAGTTTGGGGACCATATACATAATAAAATATCCATCTTTGTCAACAGCAGCTTTTCTCCCCCCTCCCCCCAAAAAAATTCCAACTTGATACAAAGGAAAAAAACAAACAAACCAGGGGATTGTCAAACAATGTGGTGGCCAAGAGCACAAGCTCTGCAGCCTAGCTGCCAAAGTTCACATCTCTGCCATTCACTAGCAGAAGCTGGCACATAGTAAGTCCTCAATGAATACTACCTATTATCTTGGTATCACATTCAGCCACTGAGTAAAAGAAAAGAAATCATTACTTTAGAACTATATATTATTCTACAGAAAGTTATTATCTCATCATTTTTCATTAGCACTTCTAATCTTTTAAAATTCTTCACTCTCTGCAATACTTATACTCACATTTCTAGAAACCAAAACTGGACATTTTTTTTAGCAGAGGAAAAGTTCCTTTATAATTTCTTCATGCCACATTATTATTTATCCATTCCTACATACATGAAAAATCTAATATAGTCAGGGCATCACTTTTGCCAGAAGATGGAAATATAACTAACTCCTTTCTCTGGTCTCTCTCATATCCTAAGTATTCTTATTTCCTCTTTACTAACTATCTGTCATGCCACGTCACTCACTCTCTTCCCTTCCAACTCTCATTCTCTGCTGCTCCCTATCCTATCTATAGAGTTCAATTAACTTTGGCTTGATTTTTTTTTTTTAAAGTCAATGTTATACATCAGAGAGTAGAAACTGGAAACCTTTGCTCTTTCTGGCCACTCTCGCTTTTCCTTCTAGTACTAGTCTTCCCCTTTAGACCGTGCTTACATTTTCTATGGACCCTTTCTATTCACTCTCTCTTATCCCAAGGAATTATCTTAGTCACGCTTCCTTTTACAATTTCTGTGGAGCTTTTTTTCCCTTCCTTTTCCGCTGTTTCCTGTTTGTTCTCCCTTCTGGATATTTTGTTTTTCTTAATAGATTCCCATATTTCTTATCTGCTCTTCCATTTTGAGTTATGTTTTCACTAGACATTAATTGCTAAGCATCTTAAAACATTAAGCATCTCCTTGGCTAAACAAAATTAATTTTTCACTACTAAACTCTCATAATTTGTCAGTAACCATATAATCTTAAAATTATTTTCAAAATTTAGTCCACTTTTCACAATTTTGTGAACAGAACATCATATGAAAACGTAATTGAATGTAAATGTGGAAGTTAACTTTATGCCTCAACATGGTTAGCCCACAATACTGAGATAATTGGTCAAACATTACTCCAAATGTTCTGTTGAGGTATTTTTAGATAGTTGAGATTTAAACCAGCAGACTCTGAGTAAAGCAGGCTGCTCTCCATAATGTGGATGGGCTTCACCTAAGTGGTTAAAGGCCATAACCAAAAAAAGATGGCCCTCCTCCAAAAAGAAGAAATTCTGCCTGCAGACTACCTTCATATTCAAACTGCAACTTCTCTGGGTCTCCAGTGTGCTAGCCTACCCTGCAATTTTGAATTTGTCAGCCTCCACAATTACATGAGCCAATTCCTTAAAATAAACCCTGTTTATATATATTTCACTTCCTATTAATTCTGTTTCTCTAGAGAACTCTAATACAATAAGTAAGCAGACACTATTGTAAAGAAGTTAAATTATTCCTCAAGACCATTTATGAGTCTATCACTCACTTCTTTTCTTTTTTTTCTGGCCATGCCACATGACTTGTGTGGCAGTTCCCCGATCAAGAATCAAACCCAGGCCCTTGGCAGTGAAACCATGGAGTCCTAACCACTGGACCACCAGGAAATTCCCTATCACTGGATTTCCTAAATGGAAGGACAATTAAACACAATACAGCCAACAATCATCTTAAATTAGCAGAATTTTGAGCAATCACACATTTCTTATAATGATTTTCAGGTTATAAAAATCACCATTCTCTAAGGATGCCTTTTGAATATAATCCTAAGTTAAACTGTGCCAAATGAGAAGGGGGTGGTGGGGAGAGACTGGAGATTTTTACCTAATTTCTTTACTGAAAAACTTTTCTGAGGTGGGCAAAGAAGTTGAGATAAATGATAACCCAGCATGCAAAATAGGCTATCAAATCCCAAATAAATGCTACTGTACTTGCATTGGTTCAGGACAAATAAAATGTCCAAATATTTATAAACAAATGAGAGTAAATGAGAAATAATAACCATTACAACTCTCTTAAATCTCATTTTCTAGGTAATGTAATTCTCTGTCGACATTAGAAAACTATACAAAAGCTTAGGCTTGAAACCACCTCCCCTGATCGAGCTCATATTCTCATTATTTTAAGAATGCATCACTTACCTCATGGACTTCTCTGTCTACCTCTCCAGTTCTCTTCTGAGACTCCAGGAGAGTAATCTGAGAGGATAGTTTTTCTGAAAGTCACAAAATAAATAGCCTTAGAAGGTAAATGTAGAAGTGTTTGAAAAAAAACCAAACAGAGGTATGATTGTGTGTGAGGCTATTTGAGATGCATGAAATAACCAAGAGGAAAGAACAGACTAGTTTGGGGGAGATAAAACAACTTATTTTATTAAAATAAAGAAGTGGCAAAAGATAATGAAAAGATGAGATATAAGATAGAAGGGTAGTGGGTGTTAATGATTAACCTGAGTGAAGTATAATAAATAGTGGAAAGCTTTAAAGGGGGGGAAAAAAAAAGCCAGAGCACATGACAAAAAGCAGCTATTTCTGCAGCATAATTTGGGAATTCTAGGGAAATAAATGTAAATTATCTATAACTTTTCTGTGTTCATATTATACATCATGTATTAATATAGCACTTAAAATGTCTTCTACATTTTTTCACATATGTTCATAAGGACATCAAATTTTAGCATGGAAAGGAGCTATCCAATCTTTTCAATGACCATATGAGGAAACAAAGAAATGACATGTCCTACAGCTAGTTCATACGGCTAGGATCAGAACTCAGTCTTCTGAGCTCTCCCCCATGTCTTATTACAATGTGGGTATCTAAAAACGGTAGTAGTACCTTGGAGGATGAAAATATTGAGTATTAGTAAGCCCCCAAGAAGTTTATACTTTTTCTGAGAAGCTAAGACAAGTATACGAAACAAACAAAAAAGCTCATTTTTTACACTACATCCAAGTGTTTTAATATGACTGACATGATTTGACCCTACTTATTCTACAAACTCTATACTGCCCCCCTTTTGCTCACTCTACTTCCAAGAACACTGGCCTTGCTTCTATCTGAAAACATATCAAGGTTTATTCATACGTCAGGGTGTTTACACTGCTCTTCCCTGCTTGGAATGAGATCTGCTCAGTCTCTTTTGTGTGGCTGTCCCCTTTTCATCATTCAGGTAACCAGTGATCAAAGAGGCCTACTCTGACCACTCTGACACTGCTTTCTCCTTCCCCCAGACACATGTGCAGTAGCCTGTTCTATTTTCATCCTAGTATTTATCACTCTCTGAAATTTTCTTATGTATATACATGTTTATGGCCTGTCTTATCTTCTAATATGTTTGGAGCAGTATCCTCAGCAACTAGAGTAGTCCCCAGTACACAGGAAAGATATTTGCTGAATGAATAAATGAACATTCATGAAACAAATGAATTCAAGACTGTATATAATATGTTCAGACATTTCACAAGTATTTGAGGAAGGAGCACAGTGGTAGAAATGGAAGAACAAAAGGTGAATTTAATATTAATAGAACATGACTCATAAAACAAGGGTAACCAGACATGAAAACTAATACAGAAAACCTCAGGGCCAGTGACCCCTGCAGTAAAGAGCAAAGAGAATGGAACTCATGTAACCTCTAAACCATAATAAGCCACATAAAAGTGACAGAGACTGCTTGCAAAACTGCAAAATAAACATCATGGATAAGGTCTCAGAGAAGTGGTTTAAGTGGGTTGAATAACAAGTTCAATTTGCAGTATTCTTTATCAGCAATGGTAGGACTAGTCTAATAAAGATATATGATCCCTATATACCTTAGTTTATAGCTAAGTGGAACTGTAAAATGGTTAAGTTGGAAATGTTGGTATAGACTTTAGGAAATGGTATATACTTTACTTGGTATTCATTCTCACTCTTAAAGCACAGTAGTCAGTCACTCCAGGATAAATTAGATAAGTGAAGCATTATTAACTACAAGTTACTAAAGCTATACGGTCCTTGTGAAGCAGGTGACAAAAGGAAGGAAGTATATCTTCATTCTTACTAACTGTTCACACACAGTTCAATAGAATAAAGCGCTAAATTTAGTTCAATCCAACAAAACTTTATTCAGCAGTCACTCATTTGCCAGGTACTATTCTAGTTCCTGGTAAAAGGTAAAGCAAAAGATGGGAAAAAAAAAAGACCCTTGCCCTTGAAAATGAATTTTAGAAGCACAAAAATGCATTTAATCCAACTTTGGGAGATTAGGACCAACTTCTTAAAAAGTTAATGCCCTAGTTGAGGCCTGAAAGATGAGTTCAAGAATTAGCCAGGCTAAAAGGATACGGTTCTAAGCAGTATATAGCATGAGCAAAAAACAAAATGGTTTCTACCTCTAAATCTTTATTTCTACTGATCTCTGTTACCTCCTCCCACAAATTTGTTACTGGAAAAGTTCTTTCTCTATTTTACCTATTTAAAAAGTCATTGTCTTAGTAAGGTCCTATTTGAGCCATACATCTGAGACGATTCCTTGGCCTACTCCAAAATGAATATAATACAGATCTCCTGCAGCATTTAAAGCCCATACTGCAAAATGTTATACTTATGTAAACACTGGTATTGTGTTCAAATTGTTTAATGTGTATTAATCCTAACTTCAATAACTATTAGCTGTGCTAAGATCTTTATTATCATTGAATCTACCTGTTACACATATACAGTGAAAAGTTGTTGGTTAAGAGGTCAGAGAATTATGGTTTTCATTTATACGTACCATTCTCAGCTTTCAGCTCCTCCAGCTCTACAGAATTTAGGAGCAAGACTCCCTTTTCATTCTCTAGTTCTACCACTCTCTTCTGCAAAAAGGCAATACTCTCTTCAGTGACTGCCTAAATTGTAGAAAGACAACAAATTAATGATTCTCCAGTGCAAAACTCTCATCCTAATGTCCAGATAGCCTCTGGCATTTTTGTGTTCTAAAAGTTCTCCAGCCTTGAAAAATACTTTAAAAATAGCATCTACTTATCTGCCTAGGTAATCTTTAAAGCAATGCTTTTCATCTGAAGATAGAAAGATGAAATCTTTCACACAAATTTCTAGTTCACTGGCTTTTGAATTTAAGACCAAAGCCTGGATTTTCCAAGTCTACTGCATACGAAAGAAAATTTTCAGAATTCAAAAAATTAAAAGCACATTATGAGTTCTGGAAAAACTTCAAGTAATCTAGTATGTGTGTAAATGGAGTCTTCAAAGGAAGAGAGAGGTCAGAAAAAATATTGGACTAATTAATGGTAGAAAAATTTCCAGACTGAAGCAAACTATAAACACAGAGATTCAAAAGGCAAATTCCAAGCACGAGAAACATGAAGAAATCTATGCGAAGGCACATTATAACCAAAGTGTTCAAAACCAGTGATAAAATCCTAAAAGCAATCAGGAAATAAAAAAAAGAGACAAAGATTACAGTAGATTTCTTACTAAGAAACAAAATGCAAGAAAAAAGAGTACAGTAATAGCCTTAAAGTATCAAAAGAAAAAAACCTATCAATATAAAATTCTACAGTTAGCTTTTAGATATCTTTTAAAAACAGAGCGACAGATTTCTTCAAACACGCAAGAGCCATAAGAACCCCTTACCAGCAGACTTGTGTGCTCAAGAGAGTACACACACACATTAAAGGAAGTCCTTTGGGCAGAAGGAAAATGACACAAGATGGAAATAAGAAACTACACCAGAGTTTGGCAAGGTTTAGAGCCTTCTACCTGTTTTTGAAAATAAAGTTATGGCCTAAAAGCCTAAAATATTTATCATTTGACTCTTTACAGAGACTGCCAATTCTGGATCTACCCTAAAGAAAAGCACCAGAAATGGTAACTGCAATGGTAATTAAATTTTTTTTCTTATCATTTGAATCTCCTGAAAGATAACTGACTAAACAAAAATAAAAATTTTTCTTTATAACATATTATATTTTTGTGTTTTTTGTTTATGACATATGTATAAGTTAAATAATAACTAAGTCCCAAGAATGAAGAAATACAAGTATACAATTATAAGATTACTATTCTACACATGAAGCAGCACAATATTATATGCAGGTTAACTATGATTAAAATGCAACTATAATCCCCAATGGCTTTCCCAGGTTATAAAGAACCTGCCTGCCAATGCAGGTAGACATAAGAGATGTGGGTTCGATCCTTGGGTTGGGAAGATCCCCTGGAGGAGGTCATAGCAGTCCACTCTAGTATTCTTGTCTAGAGAATCCCATAGACAGAGGAGCCTGGAGGGCTACAGACTATAGGGTCACAAAGAGTTGGACATGACTGAAGCGACGAAGCAACAGCAGCATAATCCCTAATGCAGTCACTATTATAACAAAATAAAGAATTATAGCTAATAAGCTGAAAAGTGAGAAAAACAGAATCGTAAAAAATATTCAATCAATTTTTTTAAAGGAAGGAAAAGTAAAAAAGTAAAAGGCAAAAAGTTGGAAAAATGGAAAACAAATAGCAAGGTGAGAGACTTAAAACGGTATCAATGGCAACATTAAAGAAAATGGTCTGAACACTCCAAGTAAAGGGCAGAGACTGACAGATTGGATAAGAAGTAGATTCAAATTCTACACTTCATATAGGCTTTAAATATAAAGACAAAAATAATCTAAAGAGTGAAAAAAGATACACCATGCTAATATTACTCAAAAAAGTAGAATAACTATATTAATATCAGACAAAAGTACATTTCACAGCAAAGAATGTTACCAAGGATAAAGAATATCATTTCATAATATCAATGGGTCACTTGATAATCAAGAAGACATAAACATCCTAAATGTTTAAGCCCCCAATAACACAGCTTGAAAATATATGATGCAAAAACTGATAGAACTGTAAATAAATCCACAACTATGAGATTTCAATACTCCTTTCAATAATTGAGAGAACAAACAGGCAGAGAAGCAGCAAAGATATAGTACACTTGAATAACATTATTGACTAATTTCACATGATCGACATTTATAAAACATTCAAGCCAACAACAGCAGACTATTTTCAAGTACATATGCAGCATCAACCAAAATAAACAATATTCTGGGCCATAAAACAAGTCTCAATCAATTCTAAGAGTCAAGTCATATAAAGTATGTGCTCTGACCACAACAGAATTAAAATAAAAATCAATAACAGAAAGACTTCTAGATGTATCACCCCCAAATATTTAGAAACTAAGTAACCCAGCGGGCAAAGAAGAAATTAAAAGAGAAATTAGTATCTTTAACTGAGTGAAAATGAAAATACAACCAAATTTGTGGGATGCTACTTAAGTAGATTTTAGGGGGGAATTTTTAATGCAAAATGCCTATATTAGAAATAAGAAAGGTCTCAAAGTAATGGCCTTGGCTTTTGCCTTAAGAAGCTAAGAAATGAGGAAATCAAGTCTAAAGTAAACAGAAGAAAGGAAATAAGGAAGATCAAAGCAGAAATCAATAAAATAGAAAACAGAGAACAAGACAGAATCAATGAAGTTAAGGCTGGTTTTGAGATTACTAAAAATTAATAAACCTCTGGACCGTCTTACCTGCATAAGAAAGAAAACACAAATTACCAATATCAGAAATAGAAGAGGTAATGTCACTACAGATTCTATATATGTTAAAAGAATAATTAGAGACTATTATGAATAGCTTTTTGTCTATAAATTTGATAACTTTATATGGACCAATCTTCTAAAAGATATTAAAATACCAAAGCTCACTCCAGAACAAATAGATTACCTAAATAGCCAAATAGTTACGAAACAAACAGAATCTATATAGACAAATGCTTCAACAAAGAAAACTTCAAGACTAGACAGCTTCACTGATGAATTTTCACTAAGCATTTAAGGAAAATATAATACCAAGTCTATACACAATCATTCCAAAGAAGTGAAAAGGAAAGAATACTTCCCAATTCATTCTAAAAGGCCAGGTTTACACACAGAGCAAACCCAGGAAAAGATATTACAGAAAATCACAGACAGACAAATATTCATCATAAACACAGATGTAAAACTTTCAAGCAAAATTTTCACAACTGAATCCAAGAAAGCATAAGGATAATACATAACTACCAGGTGAGATTTTCCCCAGAACTCTCATACACTGCTGATAGGAATAGAAAATGGTAATACCACTTTGGAAAACTGTCTGGCAATGTCTGTCTTAAAATCTCTCATATGATACAGACACTTCACTTTTAGGTATTTACTGAGAGTAAAGAAAGCACAGGTCCAAACAAAGATTTGTAAAAGAATATCCATAGAAGCTTTACTTGTAACAGTCAATAATCCAAATCTGCCCATCAACAAGTAAACAGATAACCAAACTGTGCTATGTACAATATTCTCAACAATATAAAGGAATGAACTCTTGCTGCATACAATAGGATAAATACCAGAATAAGTATGCTAAGTGAGAGGAGTCAAGAAAAAAAACCACATACAATTTATTTAAAATTCTAAAAAATACAAACTATAATGACAGAAAGAAGATCAGTGGTTACTTGATTGGGGGGAGATGTGAGAGAAAAATGAAAAGGGATCATGAGAAACTTTGGGGGTGATGAATATGTTCATTTTATTAATAGTGGTGATGGCTTCATGCATACATCAACACTTATTAAGTCGTACACTTTAAAAGTATGCAGATTATCATATGTCAATTATACCTATAATATAGCTATTTAAAAGGAAAGTAAGTCAATATATAAGTAAAAATAAAATTCAAAAAACTTTAAATTACCAAATAGAAGACAGGAATAGAAAACAGAAGGAAAAAAACCCCAAGATGGCATAAATGAAAGACAAATCATTCATATCAGTAATTATACTGAATCAACTCAACACTCCAATGACAAAGCAAAGCTTATGGGAAGAAGTAAACAAGCAAAACTTAACTATATATTATATGCTGAGGATGAGAGGGTTGGAAGGTAACCTGATGACTGAGATGAGATGCTAGACTTCTGGTGTTAAAGATGGAAGAACAACCAGGAACCATGGAGTGTAAGAAATACAGCTCTAGCCACTGGAAAGAGTAAGTACATTAATTCTTCCCTAAAGCCTCCTTTGCAGCCCAACCAACATTGTGATTTCTGGCCAGTGAAACTGATTTTGGATTTCCGATCTCTCGAACTTGAGGAATCTCATAACCTTCTGTTTAGAAGAAGAAATAACCATTTCTTCTGAACAAACAGAATCATTCCAATCAAGAAATAGAAATCAAAATACCAGCCAAGCCACAAGAGAAGGGCATGTGACTTTGTCAGTCAACTCAAGTCATCCTACTCCTGGCTCCAGAATTGAGTTGGAAAAGCCTCCAGATAGTTTCCCCCATAGAAGGCTCCAGACTTTGCAGAGAAAATAGCCATCTCCATCATTCATTCCCTCTCCAAATCTCTGAAACACAGAATTGAAAAGAAATCCAGAATTTGATGCCTCCTTCGTGAAATCCAGAATTTGATGCCTCCTTCTTTGTTCTTCCTCTGGAATCCTTGGCCATTCCAGATCTTCCAAGGACTTCCATTACTATGCTGAATTACTATGTTGAAGAGTAGTGCTAAGAGTAGGCACCTTTGTCTTGTTCCTGATCTAAGAGGAAAATCTTTCAGCCTTTCACCATTGAACCTGATTGTTAGCTCTGGACTTGTCATATAGGGCCTTTATTACATTGAGATACATTTGTCTATGTTTAACTTGTTAAGAACTTATTCAGAACAGATATTAAATTTAGTCAAATGTTAAAAAAAATTGGTCTAGTTTTAGATAACCTAAATAATACTATGATTTAAGTGATGTTTATACAATATTATATTGTATAGCTTCCCTGGTAGCTCTGATGGTAAAGAATCTGCCTGCAATGCAGGAGACTCAGCATCAATCTTTAGGTTGAGAAGATCCCCAGAAGGGAATGGCAACCCACTCCATGAACAGAGGAGCCTGGCAGGCTTCAGTCCATGGGATTGCAAACAGTCAGACACAACTGAAGTGACTTGGAACACATACAAACACACACAAGCTATATTCACCAAGATAGACCATATGCTGTGTCATAAAACAAGTCTCTACAAATTTCAAAGAACTGAAATAATATAGAACATGTTATCTGATCATAATGAAATTAAATTAGAAAGCAATAATAATAACAATAAGATATCTAAAAATAAAACTAAATATGTGGATAATTAAACAACACATTTCTAAATAATCCATGATCAAAGATGAAATCACAAGGAGAATTCAAAAATGCTTCAAAAACTGAATGATAAAAACACAACATATCAAACCATGTGCTTAAAAGGGAACTGTATCCTTTAAATGTTTAAATGACAAAAGATCTGAAGTGTTTGATATAAAGTTATACCTTAAGAAGGTAAAAAAAGAAAAGTAAAACCAAATAAACAGAAAGAAATACCAAGGATCAAAAAACAATAAAAGTGAAAACAGACCAGTAACAAAGAAAATTAACAAAGTTAAAAGTTGGTTCTTTTAAAATATTTTTTAAGTCAATTTCTAGTTTAGTCTGATCAAGAAAATGAAGCACAAATCAAACAGTAGAAATTTGCAGTTAGAAGATGAACAAGTTTTGAAGATCTAATGCCCAGCATTCTGATTATAATTAACAATAATGTATTATATATTTCAAAGTTGCTAAGAGACTAGATCTTAAATGTTCTCACCACAGAAAAGAACTGATCATGGTGGAGGTATTCACTAATGCTATGGTGGTAACTCTGTTGAAAGACATAAATGTATCAAATCAACAAGTTGGATACCTTAAATTTCTACAATGTTATATGTTAATTATATCTTAATCTAAAAAAACAGTAATAGGGATTGGGGTAGAGGTGGGTATCACTACAGAGGGTATACAAGCATTAAAAAGATAAAAAGAGAATATTGCAACCAACATGATAACAAAAATTTGACATCTTCAATGAAATGGACAAAACAAAAGAAAAATCTAACTGGTACGAGATGAAAAAGAAAATCTTATTAGTCTCATATCTGCAGAAGAAATTCATTGTCAACTCCAGACCCAGATGGTTTCAATGGTAAATTCTTTCAAACTCTTGAGAAATAATACCAATTTTACAAAAACTCCCAGAAAATAGAACAGAATACTTGCCAACTTGTGTTTCTGATGCCATATTAACTCTAATACCAAAATCTGACAAAGCACTACAAAACAGAGGAAAACCTTCATGACTAAAACCCTTTATAAATACAAATAGAAAAGTATTAAATCAAATTCAGTAATAAATAAAAAGTGTAATATTTTATGACCAAGTCAGGTTTATCCTAACAATACAAGGTTGGTTTAATGTTCAAAAATTAAAGTACTATACCACATTAACAGAATAAAGAAAACCCATGTGGTCATTTCAATAAGTGCAGATAAGGCATTTGGCAAAATCTAATACCAATTCTTACCAAACTAGGAATTGAGGGGAACAACATCAATCTGATAAAGAACATTCATGTAAGACTTAAGGCTAGCACCACAGCTGATGGTAAGATATGGGATACTTTCCCCTAAGATCAAGAAAAATGCCGAAGGCCCAATATTACCACTTTTATTAAACAATGTTGTGAATGTCCTAGCCTTTGAATGAAAAAGAAATAAAGCCATAAAGATTAAAAAGGAGTAAACTTGTCTTAATTTGCAGATGACATGACTGTTTATGCAGGAAATCCTAAGGAATCTACAGAGTCCAGAGCTAATACAATATATATCAAGTTCACATAAGCAAAATTCAATTGCATACTTAACATACAAACAACAAACAATTGGAAATGAAAAGAGAATAAATTCCATCTACAAAAGCATTAAAAAATATGAACTATTTCAGAATAAATTCTAAAACATGCATAACTCCTCCAAACCAGTGCTGAGAGACATTAAAGATGCTCAATAGCATACATTATTAGAGAAATGCAAATCAAAACCATAATGAGGTATCATCTCACAGTGGTCAGAATGGCAATCATCAAAGTCTACAAACAATATATGCTGGAGAGGGTGCAGAGAGAAGGGAACCCACTTACATTGTTGGTGGGAATGCAAATTGATACAGCCACTATGGAGAACAGTATGGAGATTCCTTAAAAAACTAGGAATAAAACTACCAGCTGCTGCTGCTGCTAAGTCGTGTCAGTCGTGTCTGACTCTGTGCAACCCCACAGACGGCAGCCCACCAGGCTCCCCCGTCCCTGGGATTCTCCAGGCAAGAACACTGGAGTGGGTTGCCATTTCCTTCTCCAATGCATGAAACTGAAAAGTGAAAGGGAAGCTGCTCAGTCATGTCTGACTCTTCGCGACCCCATGGACTGCAGCCTACCAGGCTCCTCTGTCCATGGGATTTTCCAGGCAAGAGTACTGGAGTGGGATGCCATTGCAGATGACCCAGCAATTCCATGACTGAGACTATATTCTGAGGAAACCATAACTAAAAAAGACACATACCCCTATGTTCATAGCAGTACTATTTACAATAGCTAGGACATGAAAGCAACCTAGATGTCCATAGACAGATGAATGGATAAGGAAGTTGTGGTAGATATACACAATGGAATATTAGTCTGCTATAAAAAGGAACACGTTTGAATCAGTTCTAATGGGGTGGATGAACCTAGAGCCTATTATAAAGAGTGCAGAAAGTCAAAGAAAAAGACAAATATTGTATATTAATGCAAATATACAGAATCTAGAAGGACAGTACTGATAAGCCTACTTGCAGGGCAGCAAAGGAGACACACACATCTAGAATAGACTTTTGGACACAGTGGAGGAAGGAGAGGGTGACATGATTTGAGAGAACAGCATTGAAACATACACATCACCATACGTAAAGCAGCCAGTGGGAGTCTGCTGTATGATGCAGGGAACCCAAAGCCAGTGTTCTGTGAAAACCTAGAGGGGTGGGAAGGGCAGAGAGGTGGGAGAGGGCTATAAAAGGAAGGGAACATATGTATATCTATGGCTGATTAATGTTGATGTATGGCAAAAACAATCACAATATTGTAATTATTCTACAATTAAAAATAAAATTTAAATTAAAAAAAATAAAGATCTTAGTAAGTGAAGAGAGATACTATACTCCTGGATTGAAAAGTTCAGTAGTATTAAGATGTCAATTCTCCCTAAACTGATCTATAGATTCAACACAATGCTAATTCAAAATCCCATCCAGTTTTTTTTTTTCCCCCAAATAGAATTTGAGAAACTTGACTGTACAATTTCTGTGGAAATGTAAAGAACCTGGAATAATCAAAGCAATCTTAAAAAGAAGAACAAAGTCAGAGGATTTATACTACTTGATTTAAAATTACAGTAATGAAAACAATGTGATACAGGCATAAGAAATGACAGATCAATAGAACAGAAAGCTCATAAATTTGCTTTCAACAAAGTTACCAAAGCAATCTAATGAAGAAAGGAAAGTATTTCTAAGAAATGGTACTGAAACAACTGGATATCCATACAGGGAAAAAAAAAAACCTTGATTCTTTATCTTACACCACATACAAAACTTTATTGAGGTTCAGAGACTTAACTCTGAAAGCTAGAACTATATGGCTTGTGGAAGAAAATATAACAGAGTATGTTCATAACTTACAGTTAAGCAGAGATTTCACAGACAGGACATAGAAAATTATAACCAGAAAAAAAAAAGATAAATAATAGACTTCATCAAAATTGCAAATGACTGTTAATTAAGGGACATCATGAAGACAACAAGTAAGAAGCAAGCCACAGCATGGGAGAAAATATTCACCAAATATGCCTGATAATAAATTGGCATTTAGGGTGCATAAAGAATTACTACAATTTGAGAAATAGGTAAAAAATCTCAACTTTCAAAATGAGGAAATAACTTGAAAAGATACTTCACCAAAACAAGAAATACAAATGTCCAAGAATTTCAGAAAAACATGTTCAACGTCATTTGTCATCAGGGAAAAGCAAATTGAAATTCCAACAACCTACCAATACATACCCATTAGAATGACTAAAATTTTTAAACTGACAATATAAAATCTTAGAGAAGACGTAGAGCCACTGGAACTCTCATTTATATTAGGCAAGAAGGTGCTCAGTGGTAAAGAATTCACCTGCCAATGCAGGAGACATGGTTCGATTCCTAGGTTGGGAAGACCCCCTGGAAGAAGAACCACCAAACACCAGCATTCTCGCTGGGAAAAATCCCATGGACAGAAGAGCCTAGCTGAGCAGGCTACAGTCCATGGGATCGCAGAGTCGGACACAACTGAGCACACACATAAATATTATAATCACTTTGGCAAAAGATCCAGTATTTCCCTATAGAGCTAAATGCATTCTTACTCTATGGCCTAGAGCTTCCTCAACTAGCACTTGACGAAGATGAGTGAAAACATATGTCCACACAAATACTTGTACAAGAATGTCCACAGCAGCTTAATTCATAACAGCCAAAGCATAAAAAACCCAAGTATCTATCAAAAGGAAATTATAGCACAATTATGCAAAAAGAAAATGCTATGTTCATAAAATGAAATACTTCTCTGCAAAGAATCAATTATGATATACGCAATAACATAAATAATCTCAAAATATGCTGAGTGAAAGAAGCATTATACAAAAGAATACAGACGTGATTACATTAATAGGCTATAAAACATGGAAAATTAATCTAAGGTGAAAAAATAGAACACTGGTTTGTTTGGAGGAGAGTAATAGGGTTGACTGCAAAAGGGTACTATGTAAGGTGATATGTCTTGATAGGGAGTCGAGTAAGGCATTTGATAAAACTCAATGAATGGCACATTTAATACTTGTACATTTTGTGCTTTGTAAATCATGCTTCAAAGAAAAAGAACTATACATAAATATTAAAATCTACTCAATGGTATGCGTGCTGAAATATTTAGAGAAAAATATACTGATATCTACAACTTACTCTGAAACATAAAAAATTCAGATGGAATTGGTAGATGAATAAATGGGTAGATATATGATAATGCAAATATAGTAAATATTGATAAAATCTATGTGGTAGGTATGCAAGTGTTCACTATAAAATTCTTTGAATTTTTTAGAGTTGCTGAAAAATGTCTTAACAAAACATAAAAGCAAAGAGTTGAGTGAGAATGGGAGAACAGAAGAGACTGGAAAGCCTAGACGGCAAAAACCAGGAAACAAACATTTTTGTCAGTGTAAAGTACTGCCCAGGGACTGTGGTACTCTGCTGACCAATGTATCTGTCAGTTTGTAAGAGTATAATCTTATAATGGAGATGAATTAATCTAGTTATCCCAGCTTGACACTAGCTAACCTAAGTCATCAAACTAACTTTTCTTGTTCTGATATTCAAGTTTAATAAGCAGCTTCTGGCAATTAAAACATAGCTTCCCAGGGATTTTTATAGAAGGCAGAGAGAATATACTGGCCAATTATTAGGCAATTAAACTTTTTAACATTAGCTGATTAATGTGAGCATTATGATTTTTACAATAGACTTAAGTTTGGTTGATCTACATTGTATACTGAAAACCTGATCAAATCTCAGCCAACCAAAAGCAAAATTGTACTCCTGACTGGGAAAACTGATTATAAGATTAAAATTAATGACTTATCTCTAAAACAACATATTAAGACTTTAAAATTAGAAAATCTTCTGAGGTCATGGTGTTCACTATCTATTTTTTCCTCATTATTCATTCTTGAGACACTTTTCAGGATTCCTTTCAAATGGAACTGCCTCAAAAAAAAAAAAAAAAGGATTTTATCAGGCAGAAAAGACAGAAGGCTTATACTGCTTTCTGGACTTTCTAAATTCTATTAGAACACCCAAGTACCCATACAGCAAAGACAAACAGATCTTATTCATAAGAAGTACACATGTAATCACCTGTATGCCCTCATGAGAAACATCTGGCAAACAAGTCTGAGATGCTGTTTCATGTTTTAGCAATGGTGGCTTATTTAGAAATTGGTTAATTTCTTCAGATTTTTGCTGGAGTTGATCTACGGAAAAGAAAATAAGTAGACTGAAATGATCTTTGGCTTACATCCCAAACTTAATGAGTTATCATCTTCCAGGGGCAGACCATATGCTATGTTGTTTATTCTGGTTCAATTTTCTTAATTAAAATACAATACCAGCATATTTTATGTGACAACATTTTTATAAACTGTTTAATTACTCTCAGGGACCAGAGGACAGCTCAGTAAGCCTCCTTCATAGGCAAAATAAAACAGGCCTAGGTATATTTTTTAAAAGTCATTTTTCCTTTCCCCCTTGAAAATGTCCTACATGTTTTTTATTTTCTTCAGTCTCCACATAAGCATTAAAAATCCTACTGAGATTCTATCACACAGTTTTGAACATCAGCATGGTTCAGTTAAGAGAACAGCATGCTCAGGTACACACTGTCCCCATATAATGCCCTGCAAAGTTTTTTGGTTAATGTTCAGCTTTCTTCAACACAGATCTTCAATTTAATGCTTTCTAAAATCTTTCCTGTATGCCAATCTATTAGAATTAAATTAAATCAGAGTCATGTATTATTAATACTTTAATAATAACATATTTTTAAAATAAGTTTTCCTTAAATCTCCTAAAAGGATAAAAATTTTATTTAAAAAGAAATTTTCACCTATAAGAAGAGCATGCAGATCCATCTTTAGAAGTAAGGCTGACTCTATATAATTTAGTCTCCCTACCTTTGCAACTAGATTTGGCTTGAGTTTTTCATAAATTAATCCAAATCCTACTCATTTCAGTTAATGAACCCTTTAGACCACAGTCATGCTTCACATAGAATACTTTAAAATTTGCACATCACTATCAATAGTTGTTAGTACTATAATGATAATTATAATATTAAGTCAGATTGTAACTTCAGTTAGAGATGGGAGAAATGCAACAAAGGGTTCAGAAGAGACATCTTTCTTAATCCTTCTATAGATTCCTTGGTTTAACAGGCAAATGATGTCATTAAGAGATATCTGAAATTTTAAAGGAGGAGCTACTGAGGTGCTACACAAGTGGGCTTCAAAAGCACTCAGATACTGACCTTCCAGCTGCTGAATGACCTGGGCTGAATGAGCTGCCTGTTCATTTTTATCTTGGAGAAGTTTTGAATTTTGATCCTTGAGGGCATCACAGGCAGAGTGCAGCTCTTGCTCAGATTTTTGAAGGCTCAAAATGTGAGAGGTCTTCTCTTCCATTTCTGCATTGTGCTTCTGTTCCAAAGCACTGTGCCGGGACTGCAGTTCAGCCTGGGCTTGGCCTGCTTGTTCAAGCTGTTCCAGAAGATGATGCATTTCTTCTTGCAGGTTATGGAAAGATAGTTTTCTCTCTGCCACTTCTAGTTCCATCTTTTCTATCAAAACCTTGGACTCCTGTCTTTCTGTTTCTATAGTGTTCCTTAAAGTGCTCAGCTCAGCTTCCATTTGTTGTAATTGCTGAGAGAGAATCTAAGAAAAAAAAAAAAGCCTCATGAACCATAAATTCATTCTTTCATTTCAATAAGCATAGTGAAGAGCCCTTTCTAGGTGAAGCCTGGGCCTAGACACTCAGGATCAAACTTCCAATTGCACAAAGGTCCTCTTTTTGCTTCTTGATACTTTTGACAATAGTGTGTATGTAATACAGTGTCATTATTTTTTCACTTACATGTCTCCCAATACAAAATTAGTTCAATAAGTGAATGGACTGTGCCTGTTTTATCCTCATTGTTCTCCAGCATCTAACATAATATACGGCATACTATTTATATTGAGTACCTGGTACTCAATAAATACTGAATAAATGAATGAATAAATGGATCCAGTCCCTGCCGTCAAGGAACTCAGCGTTTAATGGGAGCATCACACTTCAACAGATCAGTATAATACAAAACATTAGAGGCCAAAAGAGACACTTACAAGGTATTAAAAGAAGGGAAATTTACCACAAAGTCACACATATGTAAATATTTCTACAGTACCTATCTAGTAAGTAGCACAACTGGGATTTGAACCTGACTGTGTGATGACAGCCAGAGAGGGGACTCGGGGTCAGGGTTTGTTAGGACTGGAGATATGAGAACATGTTTCTGTGCAAGAAAGACAGTCGTTCTCAAGGAGAGCTGAAAAGAAGAAAGGAGATTACTTTCTCCAGCAGCATGCAGGACCCAGATGAACAAGCACAAAATATGGACTTTCAGAGGAAAATAACACATTCTTAAGAAACTAGGATCCTAGACCTAAAATCACAAAGGAAAAGGGCAAAAAGATTTGAAATATAAGTTTCATGAGGGAAAGAACTGTATACATTTTGCTCATCACAGTATCACCACAGTGGAAACAGTGTCAAACTTTATTTTTGGGGGCTCCAAAATCACTGCAGATGGTGACTTCAGCCATGAAATTAAAAGACACTTACTCCTTGGAAGGAAAGTTATGACCAACCCAGATAGCATATTCAAAAGCAGAGACATTACTTTGCCAACGAAGGTCCATCTAGTCAAGGCTATGGTTTTTCCAGTGGTCATATATGGATGTGAGAGTTGGACTGTGAAGAAGGCTGAACGCCAAAGAATTTATGCTTTCGAACTGTGGTGTTGCAGAAGACTCCTGAGAGTCCCCTGGACTGCAAGGAGATCCAACCAGTCCATTCTAAAGGAGATCAGCCCTGGGTGTTCTTTGGAAGGAATGATGCTAAAGCTGAAACTCCACTACTTTGGCCACCTCATGCGAAGAGTTGACTCACTGGAAAAGACTGATGCTGGGAGGGATTGGGGGCAGGAGGAGAAGGGGACAACAGAGGATGAGATGGCTGGATGGCATCACCAACTTGATGGACGTGAGTCTGAGTGAACTCTGGGAAATGGTGATGGACAGGGAGGCCTGGTGTGCTGTGATTCATGGAGTCGCAAAGAGTCGGACACGACTGAGCGACTGAACTGAACTGAGTATCACCACCACTTAAGCATAGGGAATTTGTTGATAGAATGAATAAATGACATCAATTCTCTGAAGGCTTCCAATAGGATTTTATGCCTGCTCCCTGGCAAACTAAATTGGAAATGAATGCTCCTGAGGCAGGCAACAGAGATCACAAGGCAGTACCTGGTTTCTCTGTTCAGCAGTGGTCAGCTCCTGCTGCAGCAGGTCCACAACCTGAGTGCGGCCCAACAAGGCTTCTTCATGCTCCTCAAGTTTCCTCTGCAGCATCCTTAATTTCTGAGAAGGAAACATTCAGATACAATGTGCTAACACATGAGCATCATTACCTGATTACTTTCAAAATGTGAGGTATTGTATCCTAAGATTTTTGGATGTTAGGGATGACAGGTTAAAGAGTCAGACACTGCCATTCTCCTCAACCAGCAGCAACAAAGAATCTCCAAAATGTCTTCTCCAGAGCATCAACAACAACCAAACTGACACAAGCAAGTCCCTAAATTAGGGAGCCTTTTTAATAATTAGATATTTGTTACACGTATCCACTTTTAAAATTATATAGTCAAGATCCTGTATCTAAATAATGTAGGTACACATATATCCTACTCACCTAAGAGAACATTCTCTACAGGCAAGAACCATTTCTCTTCTAGTTTCATGCATAGGACATGCACTTGATAAACAGTTGTTGAATGAATAAGTCAATAATACATGTATATATTAATAATCAACTTTAAAAAGTGCTGTATTCTGAAACTTTATTTAGTGATGTACTCTGAAGGATTGTCTAGAACATGGAAGAAGTTTTCACTCAAAATCAATTAAGTGGATCGACCATAAAAAATACCACTGGAGTGCCTCTGAGTACTACACTGCCTTACACATTAAACAGAAACAAATACTTTTGAGTTAGTAGGTGACAAACTTAAAAACAATGAAGCCAATTTTCAAAAATTACTCAATGATTTTTTTTTAAAAAAAGAATGATTTAATAAAAGGCTTTAAGGTTTCAAAATCACTCCTTTTTTTTTTTCTTTAAATTTTCTAAAGTTTAAAACTGACTTCATTGATTTGAAGCTTTGGATCAGGTTTCTAATGTACAAAGGTAGCTACAATGAGCAAACGGAAGAGAAACCCATTTCTGACTACCACACACATTTGCCAATGAAACTCAGCTTTTGAGTATTGACAGTCTGAGTAGAGGGGTAAGGGAAAAGGTAAAGGAAAATAAATAATTAATATGCAACAGAAGAGAAGACCACCAAAAAGAAGGCAGTTAATGAGCAAACCCACACCAAGTGAAGAGCAGTGGGCAAGGATGGAAAAGTGGCTGTGATAATTAAATGTTAACCAAAACAACATTCTACTAGGTTTTAGCAACACACCTGTTGCATCTCTGTTTCCACATCTGCCTGGGTTACTAACTGAAGAAGCTCATCTTCATGAAGACGAACCTGTGTCTCAAAACGGGCATCTTTCTCTCGGACCACCTGCTGCATGGAACTCAACTGAAGACACACACCAGAGAAACTATACAAGTTACACTCCCAGAATTATCACACAAACAAAACTCACAGACTATTCTCCAAACACAGACACTGAGAACTGATAAGACAATAGATATTTCAGATTAAATTTTGAATGTCAAAGGATGAGATTTTTGGAAGAGAGCGAGGCCTGATGGTAACTTCAAAATGTGAGAGAAAGCCTGCCATTAAATTCAGAAGTCAGCTTAAATATAAATTTTGAATAAAAACTATATTTACATGGTTAAAACAATGTTTAAATATACAAGAGGTACATTTTTAAAAGATCTAAGAAGGTTAGAATATTAAACATACAAAGTTAGATTCCTGTTAAGCCCTAGACAATTCATTGAATATCACACTTGTGGTCAAAAACTTTCAATGAAATTCTCATGCCCTATAAAACCTCAAAATAATGTTATCTTCTACTCAAAATTCTCTACAACTGGAAATACAAATTTTTCTTTCAGGTCTTATTTTCAGAGAATTGCTTCTACCAAAGAACTTGGTATATTTCCACACTGCCTCTCCAGACAGCTATTTTCAGCTGTCATTACTTGTAGGATTTTAGATCACCCTCATTTGTGACTGAATGAAATGGAAATAAACTGACTGGTTGTGAGTTGCTCAGTATCAGTGTTTTCGTTTCGTTCTTAGGTTTTGTGTGTGTGTGTGCACATGCTTATTTACTTCCTTAAGATCTGTGGCTGAGCATGCCAACCAGCTCTTCACTTGCCCATTTTGCACTGGTCCTTCAATCACTGTTGACTGTTTGATTTGTGACACTTTGAACCAAACTTGGCTCTCCTTCTAAGGCAGGAAGAAAAAAAATCTTAATGATACGTTTTTTTTTTTTTCTCTACTGTATCTTTTATTTAATTGAAGGATAATTGCTTTACAGAATTTTGTTGGTTTCTGCCATTATCTGGATTTTGATATTACTATAAATTAGAAATCCTGTGTTTCAAATGTATAGGCACTGGAGTCCTTCATTAGCCAAACATATCTACACATCCTTTCCTATAAATGTCCATATTCTTTTTCCTGAGACTTTGCTCACACCATTCCCCACAATATCCTTTCCCCACCCTGTTGAAACTATATTATCTATCCATCATTGTTTTACCTAAATCTTGAGTCTTCCATGTAAGACTCCTTGGTGTCATATGCACAGTAACTTCTTTCATCTCACAAAATACTTTGTATTGCTGCTTGCTCTGAACATTCTGAATGGCTTATATTATGATGGATCAGTTAATACATTTATGGTGTGTGTGTGTGTGTATACCCATACACCTTGGCTTTCCATGTAGTAAGTCACTCAGTAAAAATATTCTGTATTTCCCCATCCTACATCGTATAATGTATACAAAAAAAGGACATGATAAAAGCTAATACACAAAACTTAAGATCTTAGAATATCCAATATTAAATTTATACACAGTAGTAGGTCATCCATAGACAGAGAGTACCACTAATACTACAAGTTATCAATAAACATCAAACACCCAATGGATAAGGCACTTACTGTGCAAAGGCACTTGAGGGGAAAAAAATGTTTCTTGAGTCATTTGAGCATTATTAAAGGAAAAATATAAGAGTGAGTGGTCAAACGGGAAATTCAGAAAAATAGAAAGAATTGAGGATGGCAGTTCAAACAGTAGCAGAAAATAACTACTGGTCCTGATAGCAGAATAATTTCTGGTTATAGCAGAAACAACTATAAAGAAGAAAGTCACGTACTGATGCCTTTTAACATTGAACCTCATAACTTGTACCACCTTCTCATTACATAAGCACTAATACTTTGATAATAATTTAACTTCTCATCATAGATTTTACTATGAAGAATGGACTTAGTCATCTGTATTTCTTTTGGTTTATCTAACAGTCTCTTTGGAACTCAGCATAAGCTCATTCCTTTCTAAAAGACTGAATCTTTGTATACTGTTAAAACCAAGTTTCTGGGCCTTAAGAAACAGCCATAAATTGAGCTATGGTGTATTCATCAAGCTAAATAATACTTCTAATTTCTTCTTCTACCACACCCTTCTACTTTCTACTGTAACATTCTAGCTACTATACTTTCACCTACTAAAGTTTTTAAAATAGACTGAATTGATTTGCCATGTAATAATATTAAGCTTTTTTTCCATTTTGTCATATATCTCATGAGCTACATTGTTTATTTTTTCTATTTAAGTTTTTAAAATTTTTTTAATTGGAAGAAAATTGCTTCTGTTTTTATTTTTTTAATTGGAAGAAAATTGTTCCGTTTCTGCTGTACAAAAATACAAATCAAGTATAAGTATACATATTCCCCCTCCCTCTCCCACCCTAATCTTAAACTTTCATGATTCTTTACTCTACTGAATCTGAGGTACCTCCCACCCTACCTGAGCAGCTTGCTCTGCCTGTGTCTGGCTGAGCTGGGTTTGCAAAGTGCTAACGAGTTCCTCCTTCTCTTGGAGCTGCTTCTTCATCACTAAAAATTCTTCCATCTCTGTTGAACAAGACTGAAGACATAGAAGGAAACAAATATTTAAGCAAAAGAACTGGCACTCTTAACTCTGACCTCCCTTTTCATTTGCCCTAAGTACCTACCAATATCCTTCTAATTTCCATTTAACACTGAAGGGAATTGCATAAACTGTGGTTTTTTTAAAAAATTACCAAAATTACTTGCCAGAGGGAAACCAAAACAAGGGCAGCAGTTTTTCAATGTCTTTGAATCCTCACACAGAAACAGACAGTACAACTAAATAAAAAAAAACAAAAACCCATGGACAATATTTACAGTAAAATTAGGAAGGCAGTACTACAAATGCTAAAATACACGTAGGTAGGGACAAACCACCAGAAGACTCTGGTATCAGAGTCTGTGCAATAGGAGGAAGGCAGCAACAGAGCAACATCTGATTGCCTTGAGAACAGGAAAACCCCCAAACGGTCAATAAATTCTTACTGGGAAGCACAGTTGGCCAATCTTAGTACAACAGCGTGAGTTGGCAAAGCTTTTCCCTTCTCTGATTCTGGCCGAGTAAAGGGGTCCACAGTAAAAAGGACAAAAAGGCTACAACAATCTGGCCTACCTGAAGCTTGAAAACTAACTCATTAGGACTGCCACCCAAAATACAAACTGCACCAAGAAGAAACTTCCAGGTGTGAAATAGAAATTAAACAGAATAGGGATAACAGAAATAGAAGACAAAGAAGGGCTTCACATGTGCTATACAATTCATTATCGACTAGCCACATGTGGCTATCAAGGGCTTGAAATATGCCTAACGTAAGTGAGAAATTAAATTATTAATATTAGTTTATTTTAATTAATTTAAGAATAAATTATTTTCCATTAAATGCAATTATGTTTTTATATGATTATATTTCACTTTACCTGCTGTATCATACAATATACTGTTGAACCGCTGTGCATGTAATAAGTGTGCATGTTGCTCCTAGTGTTAACAATAAACACATCAGCTATCCAGACAGTGTCAATAGATTGATGCAATTTAAATGACTTTTTTCCTATACACCTATGTGATGTGCTTACTTGAATGAATACTTAATGAAGAAAGTATGAATAATAGTTGACATCTATGTAAATCATAATTATGATTAAACCATAATATACTTAATTAAAATATAAATATTTATTTTTATCATTTTTCTAGTTCAAAAATAAGTAGAGATATACTTTTAAATTTAAAATAAAGGTATATTACTGATGCATAGCTCATTTCTTTTATTTCTAAGTAGTATCCCATTGTGTATTTAAATAGTCTCCTGCTGACAGATGTTATTTCTGGCTTTTGGTTTCACAAGTAAAGCTGCTATGCATATGCATATACAATTCCTTTTGTGAACATGTGCTTTCATTTTCACACATGTTGCTTTAAAGTTGATTTTTTTCAAATTAACTATCCTAAATAATTAGCCAGTTTCTAAGTATGGATGCAAATATTAAAGGAAAATTATGTTTGGCCCTCAGTTCAGTGACAGGGAAGTTTCTAAATATGTATGGAACAATTTGAGCATATGACTCTATTTTCTCAACTGGAAATTTTATGAAATCTAAACACAGATGAAGTATTTCCAATGAAAATTTAGCATCCAAGTTGAGATATAAAATACAAACTAAATTTCAGACTTGGTGCAGAAAAAAAAAAGTAAATTAACATAAAAATAATTTTTATATTAATCTGAAAAGTATATTTTTGATATACTGGGCTCAATGAAATAATTATTAAAATTAATTTTACCTGTTTCTTCTTTATGTTTTACAATATAGCTGCTAAAAAATTTAAAATTATACATGTGACTCACATTATATTACTATTAAGCAATGTTGGTATAGATCAGAGTAAAGGGCAGGGGGAAGGCCAGGAAAACTCAGAAATCTACTTGCCTTATCTTTGAACACAACACAAAAATAACAAAAAAGAGAAGTCTGTTAAATAAAAAACATTTTCCTCAATCAGGCCTCCTTCAGTAAGTTTAGGAGAATTAATTTCACACAAAAATAAGAAACATAAAAGGATCAAGGTCAAATCCCATCCAAAGTTATCATTAAGCAAAAAAAAAGAAAACCAAGCAGGTGAGAAAAGCATACCATCGGCAAGCTCAAAGTAAAAATTGCAATCTATTTCAAAAGGTATTGTTAAA